>NC_089494.1:138122028-138758402 GCF_036850765.1 Saccopteryx bilineata
CCCTGACTAGGAATCAAACCCACAACTTTGGTGTTTTGGGCCAATGCTCTAACTGAGCTAAATGGCCAGGGTCGGATTTTCTTTTTCTTTATTGTGGCTGTGGATGCCTTTCAGCACTGCCTTCTTTGTCTTCAAAGCCTTTGCCTTGGCTTCGGCTTAGGGAGGGGCAGAGGCTTCCTTCTTTGCTTTTGGCACTGACTTTGTGAAAAGTCACATCTTTATCCATTCATCTGCTGACAGACATTCAGGTTGTTTTCACATCCTGGCTACTGTGAATAATGCTGCAATGAAAATGGGAGCACAGGTATCTCTTTGCGATCTTTTCATCTCCTTTGAATGTATACCCAGAATTGGAATTGCTGGATCATTTGGTAGCTTTATTTTTAAAATTTGAGGAACCTCCATACTGTTTTCCAGAGTGGCTGAACTAATTTACATTGTGACCAACAATGCACAAGGATTTCTTTTTCTCTACTACCTGTCAACACTTGTTTGCTCTTGTCTTGATGACAGCTTTTTAATACATGTGAAGCAAGATCTCATCATGGTTTTAATTTGCACTTCCCTCATGCTTAGTGGCGTAGGGCACCTTTTCCCGTACCTGTTAGCCATTTGGATGTCTAATTTGGAAAAATCTCTATTCAGATCCTCTGTGCATTTTTTAACTGAATTTTTTTTGTTATTGAGTTGGATAAGTTCTTTATATATTATAGATATTAATTCTTTAAATGGTATATGATTTGCAAGTATTTTCTCCCATTCCATAAATTGCCTTTTTATTAAATTCTACTGTGAGGGCTGCTTATGAAAAAAGGAAAAGAGACTCTTCTCTTCTCCACCCCATTCAATTGTGATGTTAGTTCCAAAACATTGCTGGGGATCAGTTTTAAATGGAGGACAATTTTAAGTGCAAGTGCATTACAACAACTCTTGTCTTTCTTGAATAGACTTTAAAAATTCTCAGTGAAAAGAAAATGTAAACTAAAATATCCTTCACGTGTTGTTCCTGATTGGCAAATTTTATGATGACTATATTATTTGTAAAATTGGTAATCTATTTGTTTCTTTTTTGTTATTATGCTCACTAACTTTCTAGGGGGAGTTCTTCTTACCATCAGCTAATTATTCTTTTACTTTCTGGAAGCAATAACTGCACAGGCCCTGTGCTCCATTTTTAAAAACACAGCTTTATAAGATATGACTCACATACCATATAACTCACCCATTAAAAGCATTCAATGGTTTTTGGTAAATTCATTCACAGGGTTGTGCAAACATCACCATAATCTAACTGTAGAACATTTTCTTCTTCCCTAAAAGAAACCCTACACCCTTTACCAGTCACTTGCCATTCACCCCACACCTCCCAGGACCAAGAAATTATACTCTACTTTTCTTTTTATATAGATTTGCCTATTCTGGATAGTTCATATAAATGGAATCTATAATATGTGGTCTTTCGGAGCTGGCTTCTTTCACTTAGCATAATGTTTTCAAAGTCCATCCACCTGTAATATGTGTGAGCATGTCATTTCTTTTTATTGCTGAATATTTCATTGTATTGAAACATTACATTTTGGTTATTCATTCATCAGCTGATGGACATTGGGGTTGCTTCCACTTTCCAGCATGTATGAATTGTGCTGTTACAAATACTTTTATACAAGACTTTGCATGGGTATGTTTTCATTTCTCTTGGGATTCCTAGGAGTGGAACTGCTGGGCTATACAGCAAGACTTTTTTTCAAAGCAATAGAATTATTTTATATTCTACCAATAGTATGTGAAGGTTCAAATTTCTCCACAGCCTCAAGCATATCTATGTCTGTCTTTTTGATGATAGCCATTCTAGGGAGTGTAAAGTTCTTGCTGTGGTTTTGATTAGCATTTGTCTTATGTCTAATGATGTTGAGTGTCTTTTGATGTGCTTATTGGTCATTTCTATATCTTCTTCAGAGAGATATCTACTCAGATCCTTTCCCCAGTTGTAAAAGGGATTATATATCTTATATATAATTATATATTATTATTATTATTTGTGACAGAGACAGAGAGAGACAGAGAGAGGGACTGACAGGAAGGGAGAGAGATGAGAAGCATCATTTTTTTGTTGTGGCACCTTAGTTGTTCATTGATTGCTTTCTCATATGTGCCTTGACTGGGGCAGGGGGAGGCAACAGCAGAGCGAGTGACCCCTTGCTCAAGCCAGCGACCTTGGGCTTTTGAACCTGGGTCCTCTGCGTCCCAGTCCGATGATCCACCTGGTCAGGCTAATTATATATTATATCTTTAAAATACAGTATTATTATGTTGTTGCTACCAGACAGCTCTTTCAATATTCTGGATACAAGTCCCTTACCAGATATATGCTTTCTAAATTAAATACTTTTTCCCATTCTGTGTACTGTTTTCAGTCTTTACACTTTCTTGAGGACACTGTTTGCAGCACAAGTTTTAAAGTTAGATGTAGTCCAATTTATTTATTTTTATTGTGCTTTTGGTATTATATCTAAGAAACCACTGCTTCATCCAAGGTCATAAAGATTACTCCTATCCTTTCTTTTAACAGTTTTATAATTTTAGCTTCTACATTTAGGTCTATGATGCATTGGGAGTTTGTTGTGTAGTGTGAGTCATTATTTTTTAATGGATGCTATTGAGAGCAGTTTTTTTTGGTTTTTTTTGAGAGTAGAGTTTTTTTTAAACCTAGAACACTTCCTCCTTGCCTCCAAAAAATGCATAATCAAAATATACTCACTGAATCATTCATGCAAATGTATGTAGCAGTGAACCAGGCACTATGATAAAAATAAAAAGAAACTATAGCAGCAAGTACTATACTGCTGTAATCCAGGGGCAATCTAAATGGATTTTGTGTAAATTTATGATTGCTTCTTGCAAATAACTGACTCCACCAAACTGGTTTAGAGCCATAGGAAGGTTATTTATTAGCCTGGCATAGAAATTAATCCTTAACTTAAAACTCACAGACACCAATACAAAACATAACAAACAACAAAACCTCAAGAATGCCAAAGAATCCAATCACCAGACCCAGAGTGAACTTCACCTTCTAGAAGCTTATGTGTTTTGTTTCACTTAATTGTCACTAGGAATGTCTGTTGCACTTCTGTGTACATGGACAGTGAGTTAGATTGCCTCTTTTTTTGTAGCAGGCACTTTTTTTTTTTTTACAGATGTAGCCAGGGGGAAGGACATCTGTAAGTAGTATTTCTAGGATAGAGATTCTTAACCACTCTGAACAAGAGAGTAAAAGTCTCAGGGCATTAGAATGTCCCTGAGACTGCTCATATGCATGGCACCTTCAACTCCATATTCTAACCCTTATTTCTAGCCCCTTCCCTGAAAGGGAGGTGTGTTTCTGGAGAAGAGAACCACTGCAAAGAGTTACTGGTGGAGAGGGTGTGCTATTTTTCTGAACTAGCAGGTGGAACCAGAAAAAAAAAAAAACAGAAAAAAACTTGGCAACCACTGTTGCCTAGGGCAACCGATTACATTTTGCCGGATGTGGGTTTATGACATATAGCTCCACCTTTCATTTCCCTTATTTTTCAGTCTTTCTTATTATTCGGTAGAATCCAACAATTAGGGCAAGGGGAGAAAGAATTTAAAAGAAAGTGAGCAATGACCACTTGAGGCTGTTTTTTTGTTTTGTTTGTTTGTTTTTTGTATTTTTCTGAAGCTGGAAACAGGGAGGCAGTCAGACTCCCGCATGCGCCTGACCGGGATCCACCCAGCATGCCCACCAGGGGCGATGCTCTGCCCATCCGGGGCATTGCTCTGCTGCAACCAGAGCCATTCTAGTGCCTAAGGCAGAGGCCATGGAGCCATCCTCAGTGCCCCGGTCAACCTTGCTCCAATGGAGCCCTGGCTGCGGGAGGGGAAGAGAGAGACAGAGAGAAAGGAGAGGGGGAGGGGTGAAGAAGCAGATGGGCGCCTATCCTGTGCGCCCTGGCCAGGAATCGAACCTGGGATTCCTGCACGCCAGGCCGACGCTCTACCACTGAGCCAACCAGCCAGGGCTGAGGTTGTTTGTTTTTGTTGCTAGAGGGTTAATAAAGTATTCTGGATGTAGGTTTAAATATGAATTAAAATCGGGTTCCAGCAACAGGTCCCATACTAATAGAAAATGCTGTCTCCTTCAGCTTACTTCATAATTCATCAAATATCTTCCATGCAGCTGAATAGTCAACACACAGTTGGAACACAATATTTGTGCAATTATGAAGAGTTGCACTGTCCACTTAGCTATGTGTGGCTACCGAGTCCTTGAACTGTGGCTAGTCCAAACTGAGATGCGCTGGGAGTATGAAACACATTGCATTTGGAAAACTTAGTCCAAAAAATAAATAAAAGAGGTCATTGTCATCAACAATTTTAATATTATGTAAATGGAATATAATTTACTATAATTAATATTAATAAAATAATAATTTTGGATATATATCAAATAAGGTTTATTACTAAAATTAATGTCACTTTTTTCTTTTCAATGTTTCTAATGTGGCGTCTTGAAAATTTAAAGTTGTCATTGTGGTGTGCATTACATTCCTATTGGAGAGTGCTGGGCTAGGGTGCTACAGTTCTGTTATTACAATGCCTAAGCATTTGACTCAGAGATGCTAGATTGTGGTGACTGTACTATATGAATGGAATCTGAATATTACTAACCAAGTGTTAAATCAGAATCTCCCCATTTTCTTTCCCACTGTACTTTGTGCTCCAGTACTGCTGAACTATTTCACACACGTGGCACCTAGGGTGGCCTTCCACCAGGCCACCTGACAAGTCCTTTATCTTTCAGAGCTCCTCCTGTACATGCCCACACGATGCCTTCCCTATAGCCACTCTCTCCATGGTACTACTACTGTGCCTGTCCCTGCACGTGCCACCGTGTCGTGTGTTCACAGGCTCCTCTCTCCCACTAGCCTAGAAACTTCTTGAGGTTAGGAGCTGTGTGCTGGCACATGGTTGGCCCTTAATAGATACATGTCGAGCAAAAGAAAAAAAAAGGTTCCAATTACATTATATTGAGCAGAGTTTCACTCAACCACAGTGTAGAACACACTTACTTGCCTGCACCCCCGGTCAGCCTCCCCGGCGGCAGGCATGCTTCTCGGCCTGGACAGCTGGCATGGTGAGCTACCTGGGCGTTTCAGTTGCCCTGTTCATGATGTCTATAAGTGCTTAATCAGCATGCTGTACACCTGAAACTAATACACTATTATATGTCATCTGTGATTGAAAAGTAAAATTTTAAAAAGTTCATAAGAAAACAAAAGTTAGCACTCTTATGAGCCATCTGTTGACTGCATTTCACCGTGTTTACCCACATTCACGGCTCACGCAACTTCCTTTCTGTTTGTTGCTAACAATAGGGGGAAATAAAATGACACAGCATTAGTAAACTTAAGAAATTGTCTTTGTTGGCTAAGCCACACCATTTATGAAATTTAATCAGAAATGAATTTATTATCCTAAAAAAAAGGGCAGAACAAACCAACCAATACTAAATCCCACACCTAATAGGTTCCTTGAACTGTCAGTTATGAATTGGATATTATCAGCACAGGTGAAAGTTCGTTAATGCTGTAAATATAGTGACCTTAGATAAACTTCCTTAGTTAGAAACTTAATACACTGCAAATCACTTGAAAAAGATTTGTGGTATTTTTTTCTGCTATATAACTAATTTTTTCTTTCTTTATGTGATGAAATCCTAATATCCTTAATTGAAAAGTGGACTTTTGCCCTGTGAAAAACATAGACTATTAAATGATAATCAATGACTTAAAAAGCATTCTATTAAACACAACTATTTCATAATTACATTGCATTGAAAACTACTGTAACTAAAACAAATAAAGTATCAGTTATGATATTTTGATCTCAGTAACTACTTTTTTTTTTTTAACAGAGACAGAGAGATGGATAGATAGGAACAGACAGACAGGAACAGAGAGAGATGAGAAGCATCAATCATCAGTTTTTCGTTGTTCATTGATTGCTTTCTCATATATGCCTTGACCATAGGTCTTCAGTAGACTGAGTAACCCTTTGCTCGAGCCAGCGACCTTGGGTCCAAGCTGGTGAGCTTTGCTCAAACCAGATGAACCCACGCTCAAGCTGGTGACCTCAGGGTCTCGAACCTGGGTCCTCGGTATCCCAGTCTGACACTCTATCCACTGCGCCACAGCCTGGTCAGGCAGTAACTACTTTCTAATAACCACTTTCATGTTTCCAAATATCATAATGTCATCTAACATTCTTAGCAGCTACTTGTGAACCTTTTGCCCTGCTCTGACACTTGCATTCATTTGAAATCCAGCTATGCAGTGAGGAAGCTCCCCTATCTTCCAAATCTGGTCTTAGGTTTTGAAAATATAAATATCTTAAACTCTAGACACAAAAAGCTCCTTTGTGGAAAATGTCTTTTCCCGCCATCCCTTAGAACCTTATTTTTAAACTCATAATCATAGAAAACTTGACTTGCATAATGTCCATGCTACTGGTTATAAATTTATGTAAGAATATGGGACTTCTTCCTAGTCATTTCTTGTTTTTCCATGGATTAAAAATAATTTTTATTTTCTTGAGTCTCACAGAGGTGGACTATTACAGTTTAGCTGACTATAGAGCTTCCCAAAAGTTGGCTTTATGTCCTATGTCTTAAACTGTGTGATCTTAGGTGAATTTCTTAAACTCTAAACAGTCATTTCTAATTTTGTTATCCAGGAAGGGCTCAGTGCCTGACATACATAGAACCCAATACCATGACATTGGCTTTTAAGAAAACAAAGCTTTTACTTGTGAATTATCAGGCAAGAAGATGGGAGGCTAACCTCACATCTGTCTCCCCCATCCAGGGGCAAGACTGAAGAGGTATCAGCACCAGACTATCCTGGACAACATACCCTTCGCTTCTGAAAGGCTTCCAGGGTTCAAGTTCTGGTCACGTCAGTCCTTTGGTTCTATGGGGGCGGGAGCAGTTAAGGGTACACAAGTGTGACTCATGAGTGGTGTTCACAAGTGTTACTTATATCCAAGGTTTAAACTTTGGTTCTGAATCTAGTTAGAGAGAGGATAGTTTAAGCTGGTTCTGTGGTTATAATTTTGTAAAAATGAGAGTAACAACAGCATCTTCTCAAATTGTTACTTGGCTTGACCACCTTATAGTATAAGCCAGGGGTCCCCAAACTTTTTACACAGGGGGCGAGTTCACTGTCCCTCAGACTGTTGGAGGGCCAGACTATAAAAAAAACTATGAACAAATCCCTATGCACACTGCACATATCTTATTTTAAAGTAAAAAAACAAAACAGGAACAAATTCAATATTTAAAATAAAGAACAAGTAAATTTAAATCAACAAACTGACCAGTATTTCAATGAGAACTATGCTCCTCTCACTGACCATCAATGAAAGAGGTGCCCCTTCCGGAAGTGCAGCGGGGGCCGGATAAATGGCCTCAGGGGGCCGCATGTGGCCCGTGGGCTGTAGTTTGGGGACCCCTGGTATAAGCAAATAGTTATTACCAATGGATACTTCATATCTATATTCAAAAGTAAACTTCTTATCGGCGCCCCTCCAAGCTTCCCACCTTGGTGACAATGCCCTCATTCCAGATATTTAGGCCAAAAGCTTTCACTTTTCAGTCCCTCACACTCACACCCACTCTGTCTGGAAGCTGTGTTGGTTCTCCTTCAAGATACACGCCGACTTCCAAAGCTTCCTGGTGAGCTCCTTGCTCTCAGCCTTGCTCCTTCCTGTTTATTCTCAAGCAGTCAGAGTGAGCCTCTAGATCACGCTTCTTCCTCTCCTCAGAACCCCACAATGGCCCCTCAGTTTCACTCAGAGTGAAAGCTACAGATATTTAAGTGGCCGGCCCTGGCCAGCTGGTTCAGCGGTAGAGTATTGGTTAGGCATATGGATGTCCTAAGTTTGAATTCTAGTCAGGGCACACAGAAGAAGCACCCATCTGCTTCTCCACCCGTCTCCTCCTCTCCCCCTCTCCCCCTTTCCCACAGTCATGGCTTGATTGGCTCCAGTGAGTTGGCACTGGGAAATGAGGATGGCTCATGGTCTCCACCTCAGGTACTAAAAATAGCTTGGTTGTCCAGCAATGGAGCAACTCCCTAGATGGGTAGAGCATTGTCCCATAGGGGATCCTGGTTGGGGCGCATGTGAGAATCTGTCTCTCTGCTTCTCCTGCTCTCACTTAATTAAAAAAAATTTTTTAAGTGGCCTACAAGACCCTATGTGATGCCACCTCTTCACCCTCCTCTTACCTCTCCAGCCACAGCTCCTGTTCTTCACTCCCTGCTCACTTACCTCTAGCCCAGAAATTTTCAACTGGTGTGCTACACGAGTTTTAAAAACATACAATACCTGACTATTTAGTCAGGGACACTGACCTCTTTTCCCTTGGATTGTCAAATTAAAAAAATGTCAACAGCCCTGGCCTTTTGGCTCAGGGGTAGAGTGTCAGTCCAGCACGTGGAAGTCCCGGGTTTGATTCCCGGTCAGGGCACACAGGAGAAGCACCCAACCGCTTTTCTAACCCTCTCCCTCTCACTTTTCTCTCTCTCTCTCTCTCTCTCTCTCTCTCTCTCTCTCTCTCTCTCTCCTCCTCCCCCTCCTGCAGCCATGGCTCAATTAGAGCGAGTTGGCCCAGGCTGCTGCGAATGGCTCCACGGCCTCCACCTCAGGTGCTAAAATATGTGTCTGGTTGCAACAGAGCAAGGGTTCCAGATGGGCAGAGCATCGCCCTGTAGTGGGCTTGCCAAGTGGATCCCCATCAGGGCACATGCAGGAGTCTGTCTCTGCCTCCCTTCCTGTCACTAAAAAAAAAAAGACAACAAACAATACAACAATAACTCTCCAGTGTAAATGAATCAAAATTATACCTATTTTTTTGTGTAAAATGGGCAAAATATATATTTTTGGGGTGTGCTACAGAATTTTAGTAATTAGTTTCTGTGTGCCATGAGATAAAAAGTTTGAAAATCGCTGTTCTAGCCACATGGGACTTTGTGTTCCTCAAATGTATCAGGCATACCCCTGCCTTGCAGCCTTGGCACTGGCTGTTCCCTCTGCTTTGAACACTGTTCCCTAAGATAGCCTCTTAACTCCTTGAAACCTTTGCTCAAATCCTATTTTCGCCATAAGGTCAAGCCTTACTCCCCCTGCTATGATATGATAACTTTAGTTAGCTCAACTTTGTCTTTGTCTTTATAGTACTTTCCACTTACTAATATTTATATTCTTTTATTTATTTATTATGGTTATTGATTATTGTCTGTGTCTCCTCACTAGAATATAAGCTCCAAAACTGCAAAGATCTTTGTCTCTTCTCATCATCAACACATCCCAAGCATCTGGAATAGTACCTGGTAAATACCTTTGGAATAATCAAACTGTATTTAAAGTAGAAATCTAAGTAATATGGAAAAATTAGCAGTTCCTAAATCCCATATTCATTATTATACTTAAAAAGTTATGCAGTGACGAATCTTGGTCACTTCATTAATGACTAAGATACTACTAAATATTTCTATGGTACTTACCTTTAACCACTTATAATCCACTTTGTTTTTATGTGATTTAAGTTAAAAATAACTTGTCATTTCATAATAGGACACTGTACTTATGATCCTGTCTAGAGTAGGTAGAGACTCCAGCTTCCCGAGTGCCCATGTGCTCTAATTTCCAGTTTGACTTCTTTGCAAATGTATGTGCATATTTTTCTAAAACACCAGTGTTCAGAGTGATGCTTATGTCTAGAAAAGAAGGGTAATGCTATTGAGAGGAAGTCAGATTATCCTGGTGATATTTTACTTCTTAAGCTGGGTGGTAAATAAACAGATATTGGATGTTGGCTTCATTATTTGTTATAATTTTCATATATTACACACTGTATTTTTATGTATAAAATATGTCTTAATGATAAAGGAAAGAAAAATAAAATCTAGTCTAGTATTTACTTGTTCTACTAGCAGTTTTTATTTTCTCTTCAGTCTGATAGAACTCTGCACATAAATCTTCCAGCTAGTTTGTGGAAACACAATTGCTATGTGATCGATCATTTATGCCTCCTCCCTTCCCACAACCAACTCACTGATGAGTTCGTGATAGGAGATCAAATCAGGAAGATCCCTGGTATAATTAGAAAAAAATATACTCACTGCTTTGTTATTTAATCAACCTTGCAAGTTATTAAGAAGGTTTAGAATACAACAAAGATAAAAATGAAAATATGATTGCTGCCTAAGAAGATTGTTTTTTTCAAATAACACAGATGAACATAACAACCTCACAACTGATTGTACTATCTTGTCTTCCACTGAGAAGAACCCAACTAAACTAAAGAACTAAGGCGACAAGTTCTTTGCTCAGTTACTTGCCTTCAAGCCTCCCTTGCCTGACCCCAGTGTGCCAGGGGGAGCTGATGTGTGCTCGCACAACACCTGCCTCTGCTCACGTGCAGGGCTGCAACATGTGGAGTGTGCTGAGGAAGGTCCCACATTTTTCACTATTTACTGTAAGTCCTTGTCCCTGGTGCAGCAACTTGAGAGCTGGTATCAGACTGGCTTGGTTCAAAGGTATCAGACTGGCTTGTGCTTCTGACTTTCCATGTGATCTTCTTAACCTCTCTGTGTTTTCATTTCCTCCGTGATGAAAGGCGGACAATAATAGCACAAGTCCAGAGTGTGAAGATTAATGGAATGACACATCTAAATTAGTTGGCACGGGGTCTGGTACAGAATATAAGCTACGATTATTATTTCCTATTACCACTTGGTGATAAAGAGGAAATAGAGCTGACAAAGAAGAAAGAAAGCAGCTCTTATGAGTCTTAATGATGTTCATCAAATGTTTGGAAACTGAGTCAGGAATTCCAGCTTCAGAATACGTACTGAGAAGGTGTGAAGCTTTGGAGTGGTGTTGGTATCAACAAGGCCAGCTGGGCTTTCGACAGTTTAGTGGTTCAGCCCAGAGGTGGGACCAACACGGTATCTGTACATTTAGCAAGCACATTCGGAGTCCTACCTATGGTACCAGAAATTTGGCTAGGCAATAAGGATGCAGTGATGGCGGGTCATATCCTCTAGTCCCTAGAAACTGTCCTCAGGCCTGACTTGTCACATCTTATGTACAATCTAGCTCCCTAAACCGTTTCCAGGTTATTGAATGCCATACCTTGGTGCTGCTTTTCTTTTTTCTTGAGAGAAATCTAATTGCTATTTTCCCAAATATATAGCAGTTTCTTTTAAAGGTCATGTTTCTCGTAATAATGATAACTCTGATACATATAAACATTACTATATAACTAGGGTACCAATGCCTTAAATCTGGCATTTATCATGTACTCAAATTTATAATAAATGCTTAAAATTTTAAGTCACTTGCCAGTTAGAAAGACAGGACTGATATAAAATATATACATATTTTCCACACTAAAATATCAATTATGTTACTAAAAATTGTTTTATTTTGAGGTAAGGATTACTAAGATTATCCTATTGCCTATAAACTCATGAGGTTCTATAAATTGACTTTAGTGTGATAGATTTTAAAATGCAAACCTAATTTATTAATAAGATTTGTGGAATTAACTAAAAGGTGTTAGGTATAAAAATAATTAAAATAAGATTGAGAAGGATTAGAAGTAAATGAGAATATAGTGCCTTTTAAAAGAAGGCTGGTATAGAGAAATTCAGAGTGCCATATTAAACACAGTCATTTATAGCAATGAATATTATAAATATCTCATTCAAAGAATAATATGAAACTATCTCAGACTTTTTATTTGTAAGTGAAAAAAGGCAAATAAAAGGGTGGGTAGTTAGTATACATTCTTAGGATATATAAATACAAAAAACTTAATGGCATTACATCACTAAGTATTGTGTTTAAGATTTAAAGTAGGCCCTGGATGGTTGCCACAGTGGATAGAGAGTCAGCCTGGTGTGCAAACACCCCAGATTGGACTCCTGGTCAGGGCACACATGAGAAATGACCATCTGTTTCTCCTCCCCTCCTTCTTTCCCTCCCACAGCCAGTGGCTCGATTGGTTCGAGCATCAGTCCCTGGCATTGAGGATAGCTTGGTTGATTCAAGCATTGGCCTCAGAAGTGGGGTGTGTGTGTGTGTAAAAGCTTTAATGGGGGTGCAGGGCAGGGTGGGTAAATATGGCAACAGAAAAGGATTCGACTTTGGGTGATGTGCACACAACTCAATCAACAGTTCAAATGCTACAGAAATGTTCACCTGAAACCTATGTACTCTTATTGATCCATGTTACCCCATTAAATTTAATTTCTTTAAAAAATTAAAGTAACCAAAACATAAGTAATCTATATTACAAAGTTATACTTCTTGAGAAATAACAATTGAAGAATTCTGCAATCTAATACTGACCTGCCCAAACTTGGGCACATCAACTCAGTTTTCAACAAGATGGAAATTTGCCATTTACAGGCCAGAAATTGACTGTTTTTAGGGAAATAACAGACCTCAAAAGTGCTGATGTTTCAAGAATCTAACAAAATCTATCATTATTTTCTCCATTCTGTTTGCTTAGTGATCAGCAGTTCTAACTTTGTTCGCGTTCCTGACAGAACAAATTCAAAGAATTATATTAATTCCTTAATTGATATTTTAATGACAGACATACTATAGTCCAATAATCTTACTTTACTGGTCAATTATCTCGAGTCTAGAGAGGTTAAAGCAACGTAATCAAGGTCATCCTTGTTCAAGTTAACGGCAGGCAGGGCAGGGACTCAAGTCTCTCAAATACCCAGAAAAGACACAAATATTATAACATTGTGAAAATTATTAAGTACTGAAAGTTTGAAGATGGCATTAAATTTCTTAGACCTTTCACAACACATTGAGCAGACAGGAAATACCATCTGGAAAACATGTCAGATTTCTTAGCAGACGCTCTGTTAATTTTGCCAGCTAGCATTACTGCCCGTGTGCCAGTATTTCAGCGAGGCCAAAGGGAAATTGCCACTGGAGGTTTATGCAAGCAGGCAAAGGCTCTCTTTCTGAAATTTCCTTTCAAAGGCCTCACATTTAAAATTAGTAATAGCTAGTGCCCTTGCCTTTGTTTAAACCACATTATACCACCAGAAACAATATCCTGGGGTGTAACAAACTCATGTACCTTCTCCCCCTATGTTACTTTCTCTTTCTCTCGTTAAACGTTATTTTTGAACTGCTTTGCTGTGAATTGACAGGAAGTAACACACTTAGCCTTCCCACATGGTATGAAGAGTAAATATTTAGTACACTGGGCAGAGTCTTTAGTGGGATCCCTGTGCTAAATGCACGCCGTCTACACATTCCCTTCATGCTATAAAACCACACTCGGGACGTTAATATCGAAGCCAAATTATCAAACTTTTGTATGGTGTCCACATTTTCCTTCTATCTTATTTTAAAAAGAAAAGGACAATAATTCGGAGTAAAAGTTATTTTTAAAAAGAAGAAACAGTTGTGTGAAAGTTTTAAAGGAAGGAAATTTAAATTCTCATACGACTTGTATTTAAAGTACAGTGCCTTGAAACGCTCCGGAATCCCTTCGAAGTTGGCCGGACTCGGCGGACAGAACAGTTCATACCAGTTCCTCGTTAGACCTTGTAGCAATTTTCTGGGCAGGAAATCAGTCAAATTTGATGGAACCGAGCGCGGGGAAAGCGGGGAGGCGAGCGCCAGCCTCAACCTCCCGCGGAGCTGGGCCAAGTGCGGACATCCGCGGTGGGGTCCCCGGGAGCGGGGTCCACGCGGGGGTGGAGGCCGCGCGTCAACCTGGGAACGATGGGTCGGGCCCCGGACCCCAAGGGCTTGACATAAGGTGCGGTGACAGCTCCAAGGGTCCCGGCTGCAGCTCCTAGCGTTCCCAGGCCGGCCGGCCGGCACTGCTTACCTTGACGGCTCTGTGGGGACTCGGCGGAGGCGCGGGCAGGGCGAGGTCCGCGGCGGGCAGCGGCGGGGAGGGTGGCGCGGCCCGCTGGGGTTCAGGCTCAGGTCGGCACCGGCTCAGGTCGGCGGCCTCGCGGAGGAAGTGGTGTCAGCCCTGCCCTCCCCGCGCGGCGCGCTGCAGCGCAGCGAGGTCCAGGGGGCGCCTGGTTGGAGACACACACGGAGAAACACACATGGAGAACGGCTGCGGAAACTCGGGGCTGCTCTGGCCAGCTCATCGGGTTTGTGCTTCCTCTCCTCGTGCTTGACCCCTTTATACTAAAATCTTGAAGAAAAAAGTTTTTGTTTGTTTTTTTAATTCTGGGAGAAGTTGTACCTTCCTGTCTCATCCTTACCTTACCTGCGCCCAGCGCCCCCTTCTCTCAGGAGCCGGTCCTGGGGAATTGACCCTCCTTTGTCGCCAGGATATGTTAGTGGCTAAGGGATTTGGGGCCAGACGACGGTCCCACAAAAGACCGAGAACCCAATTTCTTTCAAAACTGTCTTCCTAAGTGTTTATTTCAGCCCTTTCTGTGCTTCCTCTTTTCGGCCGGTTGTGCAAGGGCTTCTTCCCCGCCGCGCGCAGGAGTGGAGAGGGGAGCGCCCCGCGTGTTCGCCGGCGCGCTGAGTGGGGACGCCCCGCTGCTCCGAGGTCAACTGCATCTGCGGGAGCCCAGGGAGTGGGTGGAGGGATTGGGGCAGGGATGGTGCTCCGCGTGCTCCGCAGAGGCCGTTTCTCAACGGTCTGATTGGCAACCTTCCCACCCCCATTGCTTAACCACCCACAGATGGCGGGCGAGGCTGTGGCCTCTCACACATTGCTGGTGGAAATCCAAAAGGGTAATGGTATGAGCCCCGGGGGCTGGGCAGAGGGGTGGTATTGGGCAATAGCTATTAATTTACATATGCAATTACCCATTGACCGAGAGATCACACTTCCAAGAATGTACAAAATTCAGTGATGCCTAGGTGCCAGCCCTCCTAGAGCCCAAGACTGACTGGAAATAACCGTGACTCGGGAGTCTCCTGAGAGAAAGTGGAGATATCTGAAAATACAGAAGTTGAAATCAGTTAGGATTTGTAAATAATGTTGGATGAAGCTCCTTTTCCCTTGGACAACTGCCTTAGAGTGGGTCCACGTGGAGAGGTGGTGGAGACATAAAGATATAAATTAGACATATAACAGGTAATTTCAGATAGTTAACTATTTAATGAGAAACCATTAAGCTCTACTCTTATAGGAACAATAAAAATAAATAGTAAAGAAAATAATTCCTTCTCTCACGAATGGCACATTCCAGTTGAAAGAAAACAGGCAATAAACAGATATTTAACAGGTCAAGTGTGGATGAAAATGTTGAACATGTACTAAACCTGAAAAAACTCAGGGGAGGCCTGCTACGAACTCAGAGACCTAAAGTAACCACATAAGGTGGTCTGAATTTTACCTATAAGTGAGCTGCTTTGGCTCTCTAGAAATATTGTAGATAAGAAATGATAATTAATGTGGATTTGGGGATGCGAATATTCCAGATAGAAGAAACAGCACATTCAAAATTTGGGTCCTGAGTTAGGAGGGCACTTGAGATATTGGAAAAATACCAAGGAAGGGACTATTCTGGTTATGGAAGGGACTTTACTGTGAGTAATGGGAAGCCATTGAAAAGTTCTGGATAGAGTCATAGTGCGATATCGATTGTAGAGTCAAGTAGTGACTTTCATGAGAAAGGAAAAGATGTCAGGGAGCAAAGTAGTGAGAAGGGGAAGCCATGCACGGACTTAGAAAAACATCCCAAGAGAAAGAAGGGCAAGAAAGTCTTGAGATAGGAATATAGAAGGTTACAAAGAAGGCCAGTGTGAGAAGAGGGCTCTGGCCTTATAGTCTTGAGATAGGAATATAGAAGGTTAGAAAGAAGGCCAGTGTGAGAAGAGGGCTCTGGCCTTATAGTCTTGAGATAGGAATATAGAAGGTCAGAAAGAAGGCCAGTGTGCCTGGAATGTAGCTAGAGAATAGGGCTGTGGTAGAGGATGGTGACAGAGAGGTAGCAGGAACCAGATCAAGCAGGGCCTTGGGATCAGCCTTGAGTATTTTGGCTTTTATTTTAATTGCAATGGGAGATATTGGCAGATTTTTAGCAATGAGGGCATGATTTGATTTCTGCAGTGTGACATCATGTTGGCTGTTGATTGGAAAAATCAATTGAATGGGCAAGGGTAAAAGCAGTGAGATATTACTGAGTAGGCTGTGCAGTACTCCAGGGGAAAGATGATGTGGCTTTGATTAGGATTCTAACAGTGGGGATGGTGAGGAGAGTTTGAATTCAAGATACAGTTTCAAAGCAGAATAAACGGTGTTTGCTGATAGACCAGGGCAGGGGTGAGGGCATAGCAGAAGGAATTAGGAATTTAATAAACCAGTGTGACTGGAGATCTAGAAACTCTCCTGTGAGGCAAGGCTAGATAGAGAAAGGTCAGTAGAGACAAACCCTGCAGGACCATGTGGACCATGCCAAGGATTGTTTTCTCATCCCACAGGCAATGAGTGTGTTTAATAATATTTCAAGCTTGCAGGTGGTGGGATTTATGTTTTAGAAAAATCTTTCTGGCTCTAGATTTGGGAATTGACCACATGAGAAAAAGAATGGGTGCAAAAAGTTTTGTGAGCTAGGCTGGGTAAGGGATTACATTGAGTTGGACTAGGTTGGTGGCAGTAGAAATGGAAGGAAATAGATGGACCTGAGATATTTAGAAAGTAGTGACATTGTGATGACTGGATACGGCCAGAGTGAACCCTGACAATCAGATTTGGCTAATTGTGCATGGCACTGCTGTTCATTGAGATGAAGAACCCTGGAAGAGAAATGTTTGGGGAGAGAAAGAGATAATGAGTTTTCTTTTGAGTAAGTTGATTTCGATAACCTTGGAGACATACAGTTGGAGACTTCAAGTATAGAGCTGTGTATAAGAGTCTGGTGCTGAAAGAGAAAACAATTCATGGATAAGACAACAGGGTGGGGATTGCCAAGGGGAAAGGGAGTGGGGCGGGGTGGGCGTAGAGGACATAAATGGTGATGGGGGGACTTGACATGGGGTGGTGAACACATAATACAGCAGCGGTTCTCAACCTGTGGGTCGCGACCCCGGCGGGGGTCGAACAACCAAAACACAGGGGTCGCCTAAAGGCATCGGAAATACATATTTTATTTAAAAATGTATTGTATAATAAATATGTATTGTATAATAAATATGTATATGTATTTTCAGATGGCTTTAGGCGACCCCTGTGTTTTGGTCGTTCAACCCCTGCCGGGGTCGCGACCCACACAGGTTGAGAACCGCTGTAATACAGTGTACAGATGATACGTTGTGGAATTGTGCACCTGAAACTTGAATAATTTTGTTAATCAGTGTTACCCCACTAAATTCAATAAAAAGAGAAAAATATAATCTGGACTCAGAGAGTGAGGTTTAGAGCTGAAGATAGATAGTTTGACCAATCTACCTTTAGGTGGCCAGAATGGCTATTGACGAAATTGCTTAGAGAGGAATGAGATGAGAAAACAGGTTAAGTCTAAATTTAAGGAATGCTATCATTAAAAGGAAGATGAGCCTGTGAGGGAGACAGGGGAAGAGCTTTCAAGGGGTAAGAGGTGAACCCAGAGAAGGCAGAATTATGGAATGACAGGAGTGGGAGGGAGTGATCAGCCGTGTCCTGTCTGGAGGTGCTGAAGGGAACATGCTGCTTCCACACTGGAGCCCCAGGCCAGACTGGGTTGAGGAGTGAGCGGGGCCATAAAGAAGTGAACAAAGAAAGCAAAATAACCCTTTTGAGCAGTTTGCCTGTGAAGAGGAGGAGAGAGGTAGGGAGGCAGCGAGAAGGACATGTGAAATTGAGGGAGATTTCATTTATTTTAAAAATGAAGTTTTCAAATAGGAAGAATCCAGATTGAGAATGAGGATTTGAATATTAAAGAGAAAGTAGAGATTATTGATGGGTGAAAAGTTCTTGAGAATGAAGAAACGGATAGGGTCCAAAGCACAAATTAATGAAGGGGTCCTTAGCTAAGAGAAATGAGACCTCTTCTATTTTATCAGAAAGGAAGGCCAGAGAGTTTAGAGTGGGTGAGGATTTTCTTCATTTTGAGAGCTGTGAGATAAGGAAGTTCTAATGCTTCTATTTTCTTTGCAAAGTAAGAAAAGAAGTAGGGACATCTGCTGACTGAAGTGGGAGGTAGATTTGGGTACCTGGAGGAAGCTTGACAAGGTCATTACAGAGAATGGAAGAGTGATTTGAATAAAAAAAGAAAAAGCAATAGGTTTTCCAGGCAGCCTGAAAATCTGCTTGAAATTGGTGAACATGGTGGTGTAGTAAGGTACCAAAAAGCTGAAAAATTAATATTGATATTTTAGGAGGAAAGGTCAGGCTTTCCTGTCCCATCCTTCCTTTGGTGAGGGGAGGGAGAAGAATGTAGAAGTTTCTGGCTTGCAAGAGCAATAGGTCATTTAGTTTTAAATCTAAGCAACTTCTTCTCTTTCAATGGAAGACAGAATTTACATACCACCCTACATTGATTGAAGTTCCTCCTCCCTTCCTGGACTCTTGAGAGTAAGATACCGCTAGGCAAAGGAGGGAAGATGAACCCTAAAAGATTGGTAAATATCTTTGATTGTGTTACCTTGAAAGTCTTAATATTTCTGTGTTTCCCCCAAACAAATATTGTAAGCTTGTGCCATGATGTCATGCTCTCCCCCTCCCGTGTGTGAGCAAGGGTATATAACCAGCTCCTGAGATATATTTGGTGCACATGATTTGGGTTTGCAATTGCTCCGTGTCAGCCATATGTGGCTGGCATATTTAATAAATCTCCTCCTTTAATAAAACCCTTCAAAATTCATCTGGACTTGGTGTCTCTAAGCAAACCCGAGGAATTGAGGTATGGTACTTTACAACAATGGAAGCAGTTTGCTCAGTTGTGTGACTCCCTGCAGGGCTGGGTTACCTGGGTTTGGAGAACAGTTAGCCATGATAGAAGTGGTCAAACTAGCCAGCTGGAAAGATGGGTTACGTTGTCAAAAGATAGGCAGATTAAATTTTGCTCCTGGAGGTAGCAAGATTATGAGTTCTGATGTTGACCAGGGTGTGACCATGGGCCCAGGTGGATGAGCTGATCAAGGAAATGAGAGGGCAGGGGGTTGTGTGGATTCTCTAGGTACTTGTTTAAATCATTCAGGATTAGAGTGACCACCTAAGTTCTTGTTGAGACTGGGTTATGGGCAGGGTAAGCAGCAAGCAGATGGTGGCAGTAACTACACAGGTGACTGCACACCTGTACCCATCCAACTTTGGTAAGGGTCCAGTGGTGTCTATTTGCCACCATGTCAGTGAAACTGTGATAAGGTGCCGAAGAATTGCAAAACTTAACATTAGTATTTTAAAAGGAAGAGTCAGGCCCCCCTTATCCCTCCTTTCTGAAAAGAAAAAAAATCCAGAGAAGGAGATCAAAGGGGCAAAAGTTAGTATCTAAAAACTTCCCCTTCCCCTTCAATAAGATCCTTTAGGAGACAATGTTTACATACCTACACTGATTCTAACTTCCTCCCCTCCTGGAGTCCTGAGAGTGATGTATACCTCTAGACAAAGGGATCACAAGACCATTCCCCTTGCCTGAAAAACCTGCATTCTGTATCATTTTATATGCTTTCTAATAATCATCCCTCTTGAAATTCTTTATAAGTATAAAACTTTTAAACTAAAGCTAGCCCCAACACTTTTAGCAAAGGTAATTTCCTTATCCTAAGCTAAAACTTTTCACTGTTGTGGCAAGAATCCTAGAAGATTTGAGAATGTCTTTGATATATAAAACAATATTTATGATACTGTAAAACATTTATCACTACTGTGTTATCTTGTAGTTAATGTGTAGGAATGTTTTTTCCTTTTAATAGATCCTATAAATAAATGTTGTAAGCTTGTCAGTAATGACTATTGTGTCATGCTCCCCCTCCTTTTCCCCCAACCTGTATGTAATCAAGTCTATATAACTAGGCTCAGAGCTATATTCAAGGCTGCACGATTTGGGTTAGCTATACCCCGTGTAAGACATATGTAGCTGGCTTATTAATAAATCTCCTCATAAAATTTCTTCTGTATCTTGCCTTGGTGTCTGTTGGCAGATAAAATATATTATGCTCACTTTGTTAAAGATGGTGCTGCCCACGTGGAAGCCTGTTGCCCAGGTGATGGTATTGGTTGCCTTTCTTGCTTGGGATGGGTGTGTTTATATTAATGTGTGTTGGGGCAGGCTGTGGGCAGGCAGGATCCTTGTAGCCTGGGGCTTGGTTTTGGGACTAAGCCTTTGCCACCCTTTTTGATGTGGGGTGGTGCATTCTCATGAGGAATCCCATCATGCCTCAGATAAGTGACTTTGTATCAGAGACTTCCTTGTTTGTATATTGGATTAAAGGTTTGGGTTTCTACATTATAAAGTGGGGCAGATGGGGAGCTTGCTCTCTCTCGATTCCTGAGATTAGCATTAGAGGAGAGAGCAGAGAGAGAGGAGAGCAGAGAAAGGCCACGTGGAGGAGGCCAGGAGAAGCAGTCACGATGATGGAATGCTGAAAGAGAAGCCAGTTTGTGCAGAGTTTGTGCAGAGAGAAGGAGATGGGAAACAGAGGTGAATAAGATTCTAGGAAACTCGGATAAGTCTGTAGCTTTGTGAGCACTGAATGTGAGTGGGTTTTGGAGCCCAGTGTGTGTTTTTACTTGCCCGCCGGATGCAAGCTAGGATTAAAGATAATGACCCACCTGTTCGTGGCTCTGTTGTTTCATTACTATCTGTCCGAATCTAATGCGAACCTGCATAGGCCAGGCGGCTGTGATAGTGGCTGTGGATACTGGCTTGACAGTGTTTCTATGTAACCCGTGGATTAAGGTAATATACTTTATAACAGAACATGACCTATTTGGATCTGTCCAAGTGACACCAGTTCTTTTAGAGGATGCTACTTGGAACACACTGCACATTGCTCACAGGCTGAAAGTATCTCTGCATAGGACACAGGCAAGTTCCACACTTTAACCATAGCCCGCATAGTTTTTTGTTCTGCATGGAGCAGACACTGGTGGAGCCACTGCGCCATGTCACCTGCAGACACAGTCTCCAACCATTGCACCTTCTCCAAGGTGTCTGTCTCATCATTCCCAGGATGGGCTAAAGGGGTATGCCCCATGACATGGTATACTGTTACCTGTTTCTAGTGTCCTATCTCCTATAAGTCCTGCCACATGGCCTGACCCCATAGCAGATGGTGCATTATCATCCACTGGTTAATATGCAAGTAGCAATCCAAAGGGTCAGTCAATGAAAGACAGCCCAGCTGTCAGTGCAAATCACCAGAGGTGAAGGTTTATTATGGGCAACTAGCCATATGTCTCTTAATTCTGCCCATTGGCTGCTTGTGTCCATCCAAATAGTCTCAGTGGCCAGATGGAAGGCTATGGCTTGTTCACTTGGCAGGTTGGCCCCTGCTGGAACCATCAATATACCAGGCACCCTCAGGGATGGGCGTTCGCCCCTCCTGGTAGGGACTGACTTCAGGTTCTGCCTCCTGAGCCCCAGCTGCACCTGACTCTAAGGTTGCATATGTGACTGGACCCAAGACTTCCTGCAGTTCTGCTCTCAATGGGCTGGTGCTAAGAGCACAACCTTGTTGCAAGAATGCACCTCACTTGCCCAGGGTGGAGGTTTGGGATGTACCACTACGAGGTTTGGTTGCCCAAACTCTCACCCATCCTGCAATAGGATATGTGGTCTTGACCATAACTAGAGTTGTGGCTAGGAGGGCAGTATGCATAGCTGCCAACTATTTCTCCACTAATGAGTAACGGACTTCAGCACCTTTCCACAATTGGGACCAAACCCCAATAGGTTGCCGTAGGCGCTCTGTCCGTTGCCACAAGTCCCATCCAGACCCCTCAGAGGTTACATGGACATCCAGCTCACAAGGCCTGGCAGGATCAAACACAGTCAAGGCCTGTGCCACCTTGACAGCTCTCTTAGCTGCTGCGCATGCACCTTGTGCCTGCTCAGTCCAATCCCAGCAAACCCCCTTCTGAATAAGGTAATATAAGGGGCGCAGTAACTGAGCTAAATGGGGTATGAATGCTCGCCAACACCCTAACAGACCTAGGAATTCCTGTAACTGCTTTACTGTAGTGGGCACAGGGTATGCTTGGATCTTATCTGTAACTATGTCAGGGATAACTTTTGTCTTCCTTGACCAGATAATCCCCAGGAACTTAACAGATAACCCAGGTCCTTGTAATTTGCCCTCATTGACTGCCCAGCCACACGCTTTTATGTGGGATAGCAGGGTAGGGACTGCTTGCTCCAATTCTGGAAGAGAGTCACTCATTAGCATAATGTTATCAATATAATGATACATATGAACCACCTCTGGCTTTTTCCATTTAGCCAGGTCAGCAGCCGCCAGCCCATGGCACAAGGTGGGGCTATGCAGATAGCCCTGTGGTAACACTGTAAAGGTCCATTGCCGCCCTTCCCAAGTGAAGGCAAATTGGTCTTGACTCTCTGCAGCTATATCAATAGAGGAAAAGGCATTAGCCGAGTCTGCCACAAAGTGGTATGTCCCCAACTCATGGCTTAACCAATCCATCAGGGTAGCTATGGAGAGTACAGCAGCACACAAAGGGGGAACAACTTTATTCAGTTCCTGTAATCTACTGTCATTCGCCAGGTTCCGTCTGGTTTGCCCACAGGACACACTGGGGTATATTGTAAGGGCTGTGTGCTGGCCGGATGATCCCCACCTTTTCTAGTTCAAGGATTGTCCCAGTGATTTCTTCATAGCCACCTGGCAGGTGGTACTGCTTAGTGCTAGTTAACATGCTGGGGAATGGGTAATTGCAAAAGGGGAATGTGATGCATGTCCCTGCAACACTGCCTTCATGACCCTAACTCTCGTAGGCAGAACTCTCGGCTGTAGTTTCCAACCACAGTCTAGTCCTTCTATGTACTATGTATGGACTAGCCCTTGTATGGACACCCAAATATATTCAGGAATAGGAGATACATATACCTTATATGGCTTAAAAGGCAGTCTTCTTATCCCCAATGGAATAGTTATTGGTTTCACTTGAACAGTTTGGCCCTCATACCCATCAATGGCCACTGGGGTCCCAGCAAACTGTTCTGGGTTCCCATAGAGAAGGGAACATTCTGCACCTGTATCCACCAAGGCCAATACCTGTTGTACATTAGAAGGGGACCGGTGGATAGCCAGTTCCACATGGGGCTTCCAGTCCCTGCCCGTCCCTGTTAGACGGGTCCCTTGGCCTCCCCCCTATTCAAACTGAAACAGTGGGTCTTGGGGGGTCCTCCTCTCCCTCAGTGGTCTCCATCCTATAATCTTGTAACCGTGCGAACTGCACAGCAACCATTTTATTGGTAGCTGCTGGGACCATTCATCTCAGTGGCTAGAACCTCTGTCCTGGTTTAAGCTGCTTCACAGCTCCAAAAGAACTTTATTAGGTTTGCCATCCAATTTCTCCCTATCTGCCCCAGCCGCAATGAAATCTACCCACATCTGTGTTTGGGTAACTTTCACAGGCCCGTTCCTCTTGCTGGTGGGAGGGGCAGCATGGGCAGCAGCCCTCACAGCTTTGTGATTCCGTGCTACCTCCAGCTCCCCCAAATCTGCTACCATCTGTGTAACCATGTTGATGGCTGTCCCACATAGGGGCCCAGGATAGCCACTAGTGACCCAAAAAGGGCTGATGGGGTGCTGCAGAGGATAAGATCCCACATCCTAGCCATAAACACTTCCTCGTCTGGTCCACGAGCCCTAGGTTGAAATAGTATTCTTCATACCTAGTTCTCAAAGGACCCGAGACAGTTCACTATAGCACTGCCACCAACTCACTGCCCCAGGCAAGTGTCTAGCATTCTACCAGACCTTACAAATACCAGCCATCACCCATTCTAATAGGGTATGGTTTCCTGGGTTGTCATGGCATTTCTGAAGACCCTGCCTCAAAGAGGAGTGTGTGGTAATGGTGGACAATTTCTCCATCTCTGTTCCAGAGAGCATGATGCCATTCACCCCTATGTCCCACAACCTCAGTAGCCAGGCTGCCAGGGTCTTGGTGGGTTTCTGCCTGAATTGTGCCCCCTGCTCTATCAGCTCTGCCTGGGTGTGGGGCCAGACCAAAGAGTGCTCCACTACCTGAGGAGGTGGATTTAACGATGGGCACACTGGGCATGCTTCTTGGGCCCCACAAAACCCCAACTATACACTTTTTCCCAATGATACCAAGTTTGGTTTCACATGTGTAATTTTAACATTAATAGTATATAATATTTTTTATTTATTTAAAAATATGGTTAACATGTGTTTTTATTTTCCCTGTCTCTCTCTCTCTCTCTCTTTTTAAAATAGGCCTAATATTTTCTTCTGCACCCAGGGCCTCAATCAACCTTAATTCATCTCTGGGGGTGTGCCTGTCCCTGAGGGACTCTTGACTGCTGGGTCTTTACCTTCTTGGTGACCACCAGCCAGGCTCTGAGTCTGCAGATGGCAGTTGCAGCCTGAGCCTCCCTGACAGAAGAGGAGGAGCTAGAAATGCTGCTCCTGCTGACTCAGAGCCCCTCACTCTACTGGCAAGAATGCAGCTTTGTCTTCTGTGCCTGCTTTGGCTCCTGCAGCTGCTGGCTGTCAGTCTGAAGCTGTGACTCGAGCTCCTGAACCTGCAGTTGTTTCTCCAACAGCTGTTGCTGCCAACATTCAGCTTCTGGGGCAAACTGCAACTGCCAAACCCACAATTCCTTTTCCAGAAACTGTTCCAGTTCCAGGTACCATTGGTGCTCAGCCTGCATCTCACACTACAGCTCTCAAACCTGGTTGGCCTCCCTCTCCAGCACTCACTCCAATTCATGCTGTCAGTGGTTCTCAGCCTGAAGTTCTTGGACCTAGAGCTCTTTCTCCAATGACTCTTCCAGCTCATGGTGTTGTTGTCGGTTGGTCTGCAGCTCATTCTGGTGCTTTTGATCTCAGGCAGCCTCTCTCACAGACCTCTCAGCTTCCTCTCACAGGGCTATAAAACAGACTCAGCCCACTTCCCCCAAAAGGACAGCCACAGGGAACCATATGCTGGAGAACAATGACCACTCCTCTATCCAACCCTTCAAGGGAGTTGCTGACTCCATACCAATTTGCTCCAAATCCTGCCCACTATGCCAGATGTAATGCTGGTGGTTGAAGCCAGGCAGGTTTTCACTGAATTTGGGCAGACAGTAGAGGAACTGTGAAGTCAGAAAGTGTCACGCCATACCCGTTTATTGGAGGCTCACAAAGACAGGCAAGCAAAAAAACAGCAAAAGGAAAAGAGCTAGTAAACAAAGGAAAATCGCTTTTTGCAGTGTAAGTCAAGGGAGCAGGAAAAACCGAACCTCATGGTGGTGGGAGAGCAATCTGGGAGAATCGCCCCTCAGGTAAAGCACCTGCAGCCTCACAGAGACCACACACACACGGCACTGCCACATGCCAACACAACATTCAGGCAAAGTGCTTACAGCCGGTAAACCCGTGAGCAAGCCTAACAGCCATTTCCCCCACAAACAGTAATAGGAGGAGGAAGGTGGGAAAGAAAAGAGTCCAAGAAAGCTTAGGAGAAGACTTTTGGTGGTGAGATGAGAGCAAAGCAGGGAGAAAAGTGTTGGGGACACTGCAGGACATGACAGAGGTAGGGTGTGAGAAGAAGGGAGGAAGGGGGGGTTAAGAAATATGGACTTGGTTAAAATTAAACGTGGTTGACGGCTTCTTTGCATTGACTCTGTGCTGAGGCTATGCCCATGGGAGTTAGGTTGCTTTATAAACATTAACATCTGTGAAATACTGTGAGGGAAAACAGCTAGGCTTGCTTGCTGGTTTACCAGCTGCAAGCACTTTTCCTGATTGGTGCTTAAGCACATGGCAGCACCATGTGGGTATGGTCTATGTAAGGCTGTGCATGCTTGCAATAGGGGAGACTGTGGATAGCAGGCTGTAGATTGACTGCCCACTGCTGTGAGGGTCCATTTTTGTTGTTTGTTTGCCTAAGAAGAGGTTTTTCCCTTCCATGTTTGCTCATTTGCCATTGTAAGACTTTATTAAATGAAATGGCTCAAAGCTTTCTGGCTCCATGTTTCTCGACCATCTGCCCCAATCTGGTGTGGACTTGCTTGGCCTCGGCCACTGATATTACAAATACTAACACAAATGCATACACAGTATCTCCCCAGGAATGTGTCTGTAAAGCAGTTATTGCTGTTACCCAATATCATTGACTAAAACGATGAAACAAGCAGGCATTGTTTTATTCACAAGAAACACAATCCATTCAAACTGGCTCAGGTTGAAAGTTCTGGGAGAGAAGCTTCAACAGCTCACTGAAGTCAAGCAGGAAGTGCAGTTGGGCCTCTTGAGGGACTGCGCAAAGAACTAGAGGGCCCTCAGGAGCTCTCTTTGTCTCTCTTTCTCTTTTCTTTTTCCAGATTTTTAAATTGTGGTAAAATATACATGACAGAAAATTGATCATCTGAACCATTCTCAAGGGTTCAGTGCAATGGTATTAAGTACATTTGGAATGTTGTATACCCTCACCACCATCCATCTCCATAACTTCCTCTTCAGCTTGCAGAACTGAAACTACACCCACTGATGCTACTTTCCATTCTCTCCTCCCCCAGATCCTGGCAGCCGCCACTCTGCCTTCTGTTTCTATTATTTTGACTAAGTCTCTCAAATAAGTAGAATTAAACAGTATTTGTCTTTTTGAAATTGGCTTCCTTTTTTATTTTTTTCACTTAGCATAATATCCTTCAGTTTTATATGGGTTGCAGCTTAAGTCAGAGCTTTCTTCCTTTTTAAGGCTGAACAGTATTCCATTGCATGTATATACACATACTGCTTATCCATTCTTTCATTTCTTTCCTCAGTGGGCACTTGAGTTGCTTCCACATTTTAGCTATTGTGAATGTTTTGAACATGGGTGTACAAATACCTCTTTTAGTTCCTGATTTTGATTCATTTGTGTATCTACCCAGAAGTGGAATTGCTGGATCATATGTTACTTTTATTTTTAAGTTTTTGAGGAATTGACGTACATTTTTTTTTTCTTCTGTATTTTTCTGAAGCTGGAAACAGGGAGAGACAGTCAGACTCCCGCATGCGCCCGAACGGGATCCACCCGGCACGCCCACCAGGGGCGACGCTCTGCCCACCAGGGGGCAATGCTCTGCCCCTCTGGGGCGTTGCTCTGCTGCAACCAGAGCCACTCTAGCGCCTGGGGCAGAGGCCAAGGAGCCATCCCCAGCGCCCGGGCCATCTTTTCTCCAATGGAGCCTTGGCTGTGGGAGGGGAAGAGAGAGACAGAGAGGAAGGAGGGGGTGGGGGTGGAGAAACAAATGGGCGCTTCTCCTATGTGCCCTGGCCGGGAAACGAACCCTGGTCCCCCACACGCCAGGCCGACGCTCTACTGCTGAGCCAACCGGCCAGGGCCTAGGAATTGATGTACTGTTTTACACAGTGGCTGTACCGTTTTACATTCCCATCAGCAGTGCACAAGGGTCCAATTTCTTCACATCTTTGCCAACACTTATTTTCTGTTTTTGATAGTAGCCATCTTATTGAGTATGAGGTGGTATCTCATTGCGGTTTTGATTGTATTCTCTGATTTAGTGATGTTGAACATCATCCCATATGCTCATTGGCCATTTGTGTATCTTCTTTGGAGAAATGTTTTTTGAACTCCTTTGCCCCCTTTTAAAGTTGGTTTATTTGGTTTTCTTAGTGTTGAACTTTAGAAGTTCTCTTTATATCCTGGATATCAATCCCTTAACAGATATATGATTTGAAAATATTCTCCTATATGTGGGCTGCCTATTTACTCTATGGATATTATTGTTTTTTTTTTGTTGTTTTTTTTTCTTTAATTTATTCTTTATTGATATCAAGGGCAAAATTATTCTTCTTTGAGAAACTTCTGCGGTGCTGCAGTTTCAAAGCAGAATACAACTCGGTGGAGTTCATAGAATTATAGAGCTGAAACTTACCTCAAAGTTCTCTTCTTTTTTTTTTTTTTTTAAATAAATTTTTATTAATGGTAATGGGATGACATTAATAAATCAGGGTACATATATTCAAAGAAAACATGTCTAGGTTATTTTGTCATTAAATTATGTTGCATACCCCTCGCCCAAAGTCAGATTGTCCTCCGTCACCCTCTATCTAGTTCTCTGTGCCTGTGCCCCTCCCCCTCCCCCTAACTCTCTCCCTCCCTCCCTCCCTCCCATGTCCTCCCTCCCCCCACCCCTGGTAACCACCACACTCTTGTCCATGTCTCTTAGTCTCGTTTTTATGTTCCACCAATGTATGGAATCATGTAGTTCTTGTTTTTTTCTGATTTACTTATTTCACTCCTTATAATGTTATCAAGATCCCACCATTTTGCTGTAAATGATCTGATGTCATCATTTCTTATGGCTGAGT
Organism: Saccopteryx bilineata; assembly: GCF_036850765.1. Taxonomy (NCBI): domain Eukaryota; kingdom Metazoa; phylum Chordata; class Mammalia; order Chiroptera; family Emballonuridae; genus Saccopteryx; species Saccopteryx bilineata. Next base: position 138,150,568 of record NC_089494.1, read on the forward strand.
AGTATTCTATAGTGTATATGTGCCACATCTTCTTTATCCAGTCTTCTATTGAAGGGCTTTTTGGTTGTTTCCATGTCTTGGCCACTGTGAACAGTGCTGCAATGAACATGGGGTTACATGTGTCTTTACGTATCAATGTTTCTGAGGATTTGGGGTATATACCAAGTAGAGGGATTGCTGGGTCATAAGGTAGTTCTATTTGCAGTTTTTTGAGGAACCACCATACTTTCCTCCATAATGGTTGTACTACTTTACAGACCCACCAACAGTGGATGAGAGTTCCCTTTTCTCCGCAGACTCTCCAACATTTGCTATTACCTGTCTTGTTGATAATAGCTAATCTAACAGGGCTGAGGTGGTATCTCATTGTTTTTGATTTGCATTTCTCTAATAACTAATGAAGCTGAGCATCTTTTCATATATCTGTTGGCCATTTGTATCTCTTCCTGGGAGAAGTGTCTGTTCATGTCCTCTTCCCATTTTTTTATGGGATTGTTTGTTTGTTTGTTGTTGAGTTTTATGAGTTCTTTGTAAAATTTGGATATTAGGCCCTTATCTGAGCTGTTGTTTGAAAATATCATTTCCCATTTAGTTGGCTGTCTGTTTATTTTGATATCAGTTTCTCTTGCTGAGCAAAAACTTTTTATTCTGATGTAGTCCCATTCATTTATCTTTGCCTTCACTTCTCTTGCCATTGGAGTCAAGTTCATAAAATGTTCTTTAAAACCCAGGTCCATGATTTTAGTATCTATTTCTTCTTCTATGTACTTTATTGTTTCGGGTCTTATATTTAGGTCTTTGATCCATTTTGAATTAATTTTAGTACACGGGGACAGGCTGTAGTTGAGTTTCATTCTTTTGCATGTGGCTTTCCAGTTTTCCCAACACCATTTGTTGAAGAGGCTTTCTTTTCTCCATTGTGTGTTGTTGGCCCCTTTATCAAAGATTATTTGACCATATATATGTGGTTTTATTTCTGGGCTTTCTATTCTGTTCCATTGGTCTGAGTGTCTATTTTTCTGCCAATACCATGCTGTTTTGATTATCGTGGCCCTATAATATAGTTTAAAGTCAGATATTGTAATGCCCCCAGCTTCATTTATTTTCCTTAGGATTGTTTTGGCTATTCGGGGTTTTTTATAGTTCCATATAAATCTGATGATTTTTTGTTCCATTTCTTTAAAAAATGTCATAGGAATTTTGATGGGAATTGCATTAAATTTATATATTGCTTTGGGTAATATGGCCATTTTAATTATATTTATTCTTCCTATCCAAGAACAAGGAATATTTTTCCATCTCATTGTGTCTTTTTCTATTTCTCTTAATAATGCCTTGTAGTTTTCGTTATATAGGTCCTTTACATTCTTTGTTATGTTTATTCCTAGGTATTTTATTTTTATTTTTTTGCAATTGTGAAGGGAATTATTTTTTTGAGTTCGTTTTCTAATATTTCATTGATGGCATATAGAAAGGCTATGGACTTTTGTATGTTAATTTTGTATCCTGCGACCTTACTGTATTGGTTTATTGTTTCTAATAATCTTTTTGTGGAGTCCTTCGGGTTTTCAATGTATAGGATCATATCATCAGCAAAAAGTGATACTTTTACTTCTCCTTTTCGGATATGGATGCCTTTTATTTCTTTGTCTTGTCTGATTGCTCTGGCCAGAACTTCTAGCACCACGTTAAATAAGAGTGGAGAGAGTGGACAACCCTGTCTTGTTCCTGATTTAAGGTAGAAAGTCCTCAGTTTTATGCCGTTTAATAGGATGTTGGCTGATGGTTTATCATATATGGCCTTTATCATGTTGAGATATTTTCCTTCTATACCCATTTTGTTGAGAGTCTTAAACATAAAATTGTGTTGTATTTTATCAAAAGCCTTTTCTGCATCTATTGATAAGATCATGTGGTTTTTGTTCTTTGTTTTGTTGATATGGTGTATTACGTTAACCGTTTTGCGTATGTTGAACCATCCTTGAGATTCTGGGATGAATCCCACTTGATCATGATGTATTATTTTTTTAATATGTTGTTGTATTCGGTTTGCCAGTATTTTGTTTAGTATTTTAGCATCTGTATTCATTAGAGATATTGGTCTGTAGTTTTCTTTTTTTGTGCCATCCTTGCCAGGTTTTGGTATGAGGGTTATGTTGGCCTCATAAAATGTGTTTGGAAGTATTGCTTCTTCTTCAATTTTTTGGAAGACTTTGAGTAGAATAGGAACCAAGTCTTCTTTGAATGTTTGATAGAATTCACTAGTATAACCGTCTGGGCCTGGACTTTTATTTTGGGGGAGGTTTTTAATAGTTTTTTCTATTTCCTCCCTGCTGATTGGTCTGTTTAGGCTTTCTGCGTCTTCATGACTCAGTCTAGGAAGGTTGTATTGTTCTAGGAATTTATCCATTTCTTCTAGATTGTTGTATTTGGTGGCATATAATTTTTCATAGTATTCTACAATAATTCTTTGTATATCTATGATGTCTGTGGTGATCTCTCCTCTTTCATTTTGGATTTTATTTATTTGAGTCCTGTGCCTTTTTTCCTTGGTGAGTCTTGCCAAGGGTTTGTCAATTTTGTTGATCTTTTCAAAGAACCAGCTCCTTGTTTTATTGATTTTTTCTATAGTTTTTCTGTTCTCTATTTCATTTATTTCTGCTCTGATTTTTATTATCTCCTTTCTTCGGCTGGTTTTGGGTTGTCTTTGTTCTTCTTTTTCTAGTTCCTTAAGGTGTGAAGTTAAGTGGTTTACTTCGGCTCTCTCTTGTTTGTTCATATAGACCTGAAGTGATATGAACTTTCCTCTTATTACTGCTTTTGCTGCATCCCAGAGATTCTGATATGCCGTATTTTCATTTTCATTTGTCTGTATATATCTTTTGATCTCTGCGCTGATTTCTTCTTTGACCCATTCATTTTTTAGAAGTATGTTGTTTAGTTTCCACATTTTTGTGGGTTTTTCCCCCTCTTTTTTGCAGTTGAATTCTAGTTTCAAGGCTTTATGATCAGAGAATATGCTTGGTACAATTTCAATTTTTCTAAATTTGCTGATATTGTCTTTGTGGCCCAACATATGGTCAATTCTTGAGAATGTTCCATGTACACTAGAGAAAAATGTATACTCTGTCGCTTTGGGATGAAGTGTCCTGTAGATGTCTATCATATCCAGGTGTTCTAGTATTTCGTTTAAGGCCACTATATCTTTATTGATTCTCTGTTTGGATGACCGATCTAGAGCCATCAGCGGTGTATTGAGGTCTCCAAGTATGATTGTATTTTTGTTAGTTTTTAAGGTCAATAAGTAGCTATCTTATATATTTTGGTGCTCCTTGGTTTGGTGCATATATATTAAGGATTGTTATGTCTTCTTGATTCAACTTCCCCTTAATCATTATGAAATGACCATTTTTGTCTCTGAGTACTTTTGCTGTCTTGTAGTCAGCATTATTAGATATGAGTATTGCTACACCTGCTTTTTTTGGGGTGTTGTTTGCTTGGAGTATTGTTTTCCAGCCTTTCACTTTAAATTTGTTTTTATCCTTGTTGCTTAGATGTGTTTCTTGTAGGCAGCATATAGTTGGATTTTCTTTTTTAATCCATTCTGCTACTCTGTGTCTTTTTATTGGTAAGTTTAATCCATTTACATTTAGTGTGGTTATTGACACTTGTGGGTTCCCTACTGCCATTTTATAAATTGCTTTCTGTTAGTTTTGTATCTTGTTTGATTCTTCTCTTTTGTTTTTCTATCATTTGTTTTTGTTTGTTTGTGTTCCATACTTCTTTCCTCTGTTGCTACCTTTTTTAAGTCAAGTGTTTTTGTGGTGGTTTTTTCAAGGGTGGTTACCATTAAGTAATGAAAAGGGTACCTACCATATTTATTGTAGTACCCTATCTTATGAGTATTTCTGCACTTCATCGTCCTTTGCTACTGTTAATCTCCTTCCTCTCCCCCCCCTTTTTTTCTTTTGTTGTCACAGTTTAAGTTTGGTTTTATTGTGTTCTTGGTGGAGCTGTTACTTGTGGTTTTGTTTTCTTTTGTACTTTGAATCTGGTTGGAAAACCCCCTTTAGTATTTCCTGGAGTGGGGGCTTTCTGCTGATAAATTCTCTCATCTTTTCTGTATTTGTGAATGTTTTTATATCTCCTTCGTACTTGAAGGATAGCTTTGATGGGTATAGTATTCTTGGCTGAAAGTTCCTCTCTTTCAGGGCTTTAAATATTGGGGTCCACTCTCTTCTAGCTTGTAGAGTTTCTGCTGAGAAATCTGATGATAATCTAATAGGCCTTCCTTTATATGTTGTACTCTTCTTTTCCCTGGCTGCCTTGAGAATTTTTTCTTTGTCATTGGTTTGTGACATCTTTATTATGATGTGCCTTGGAGTGGGTTTGTTGGGGTTAAGAAAACTCGGTGTTCTGTTTGCTTCTTGAATTTGAGGCTTTAGTTCTTTCCTCAGGATTGTGAAGTTCTCGTCTATTATTTGTTTGAGTATATTCTCCATTCCGTTTTCTTTCTCTTCTCCCTCTGATATACCTATTATTCTTATGTTATTCTTTCTGATGGAGTCAGACAATTCTTGTAGGGCTTTTTCATTTTTTATTATTTTTGAGTCTCTTTCTTCTTCTCTCTGTTGTGCCTCAAGTTGCTTGTCTTCTATTTCACTAATCCTATCTTCTATCTGGGCTGTTCTGTTAGCTAAACTTGTTACCTCGTTTTTCAGCTTTTGAATTGAGTTTTTCATTTCTGTTTGACTTGTTTTTATAGTTTCAATTTCCTTGGTAATATATTCTTTGTGTTCATTGAGTTGTTTTCTGATCTCCCTAAATTGCCTTTCTGTGTTTTCTTGTATATCTCTGAGTATTTCTATTTTAAATTCTCTGTCATTTAGCTCCACGGCTTCCAATATGTTAAGTCTTTTCTCCATAGATTTTTCCACATCTATTTGTGTTACCTCTCTATCTTTTGTATCCATAATATTCGATTTCCTCTTTCTTATTGGCATCTGAGGGTGGTCTTGTTGATAGCACTAATTAGAATTAATAAAGAGTAAAAAGTAAAAAAAAAAAAAAAGGTAAAACACCCCACAAAAAAAACAGTAATACTTTATTATTTCCCCCTTTTTTTCTTTCTTCTCTTTCCCTCCTCTCCCCTCCTCAGAGAAATATCGTGATGACCTGTGAATTATATTATGCTAAATGGAACAAAAACTGCCTATAATGGAGGACATGATTTGGGGTGAAGAGTTCAAGGGGCAAAAAAAAGGGAGTAGGGACCTACTAAATGCAAAAAAAAAAAAAATCTTAGACAAGCATAAGATGATTTGCTTGTAAGTGATGGTCGACTAAGAGATATAATGAGAGGGATAAGAGGGAACCAGGAAAAAGGAGAAAAATAAAGAATAATAAAGAAGAAAAAAATAAAAATACTAAGTAAAAATCTGTTGTATTAAGTGGAGCGAAGACTAAATACAATGGAGACCTTGGGTTGGGAGGAATGCTAGTGAGTTAAAAAGCAACGTAAAAAGTACCCAAAATGCCACAAAAATAAACAAACAAACAAAAACAAAAAACAAAAGCAAAAAAGAAAAATAAAACCAAAAAAAAACCTTGAGTCCCAAATTAAATAATTTGTTCGTGATTGAGGATTAAATGGGAGGAAAAGTAAAACGAGAAAAGAAAAAACGAATAGAAAGGAAAAAATAAGAAAAAGAGAAAAACGAAGGAAGAAAAAAAAAGAAAGAAAAAAAAACAAATAAAGCAAATCAAAAAAAAAACAAAAGAGGAGAGAGTGAGAGTTAAGTGTTTTGGAGTGTAACCTTAAAGGAGAGTGAGGATGAAGAAAAGAAATAAAATGTAACACTCATGGGTAGTGTAGTTCCAGAAAAGGGAAGCCTAAGATGGGCAGAGAATAAAAGGACCAAGGTGGAGGAAATAGAAATAATAATAATAAAGGCAATAAGATAGAAAATACAAACAACAACAACAAAAAATTAGTGGAACCAGTTGTAAAGTCTGTGGATTTTTCTTGATTTTGAGAGGTTAACTTCTTCCTTTTTCTTTTCTCTCCCTCTTCCTGGTCAGTGACTCTGTACCCCAGGCTCTGCCCCTGTGTCACACTTAGGTAGGGATTTGCAGTTGATGGGATTCTATGGCAATGTCACATACTTGGCTTTAGTCTTGCTAGTAGTCAAGGCTTGTTGGCATTTGCAGGGTCCAACGATGAGAGAGTTTGCTTTCCTGGAGTCTCTCTCCTAGTCCCCCCTTCCTGAATTAGCAGCCTGGTGATCCAGCTATAAGGCTGCTACTGCTTCTGCCTGGGGAGTAAGAGGCTCAAAGAGCTAGGAAATCCCCACTCTATCCCCACTCAGCGCAAGGCTTTGGGAAAGGCTCTGGCAGTCAGAGTCTCCAGTGTAATCAGGCGGGGGTGGGAGTCAATTGTTGTCAAGGTGACTGTTCAGCGCCTAGCATTCAGTTGGACCTCTCAACCCAGGCTTTCCACACTTTGTAGCCTGTTTTGGCTGGGAAGAAGAGGCACTAGTCTCTGCTTGCGACTAGTGTAGTATAGATCTTAATATCTGCCAAGTCCCCCTTGTTAGGGTTTATCGCTGAATATGGAGGCTCTATCAATCAGAAGTTGCCCCCGCCCCTTTAGCGAGAGGCACTAAAAAATATCATGCCTCTTGTCTTGGGTCGCTGAACTGAGAGATCTTATCAATTAGAGCCCCGTGGGTGCGCAGATTTCGTGGGTTAAGCTAATTTCAGTGATTGGGTCCGCAGCTGTGCTCCCGAAGGTATTTCAGGCTGCCTGCGCGCCCCTCCCCCAACGCTTGATTGTTAGCTTGAATGGCTGGGTGAGGTGCCCCACCCATGGAGAGAATCTCCCAAGTAGGAAAGACCGCCCTGGCGCCTCTCCTGCTCGCCCCGCCACTGATGGCTGGGGTGCACCGGGCGCAGGATAATGGGGCACCCTGGGTGTGCGGGCCAGTAGGGCGCTCTGGGCGCATGTAACTCCCAGGGCATGTGCGCGAATGGGGTGCTCCGGGCACCGGTGGCTGGGGACTCTCACTCGCAGTGCGCGGGCCGCTGGGAATGCTAGCGGTGCTCGCTCTGCGACCGGACCGTGGCACCAGGCGCGCACCGGCGGCTGCTCGCCACTCCCTGAGTGTGGGCCGACTCACCACAGGTGCACTTTCTCCGCGGCTTGAATGAACGTCCCTGCGGTAGTTAGCTTCCTCCACACCTTTGTCTCTCAGATTGAAGTGATAACAGTCCTTTCGCTTTCAGTTTGTGTGGAACTCCGGAATGCTCCGAGGATAAATTTTTCTGTTTCTAGTTGATAAATTTGTTGTGATTTAGGGGAGATCTGTCGGACGCGCTGCTCACGGCGCCATTTCCGTGATGTCACCCTGGATATTATTGTTAATGAACAAAATCTAAAAATTTTTATGAAGTTCAGTGTATTTATTTTTTCTTTGGTTGCACATAGTTTTGGTGTCATAGTTAAGAAATCACTGCTAAATTCATCTTCAAGCAGCATTGCTCTAGAGTTTCTTCTAAAGTTTCATAGTTTTAAGTCTTATATTTAAGTTTTTGATACATTTTGAGTTAATTTTTTGTTGAAAAGACTGTCCTTTCCCCATTGAATGGTCTTTGCACCCTTGTCCAAAATCATTGGACCATATATGTGAGGATTTATTTCTGTGTTATCTATTTTATTCCATTGATTTTTATGTTTGTCTTTATGCTAGTACCACACATTTTTGACCACTATAGCTTGGTAGTAAGTTTTGAAATCAGGAAGTGTAGGTCCTCCAGCATTGTTCCTCTTTTTCAGGATTGTATTGGCTATTCAGGGTTCTTTGGGATTCTCTCTGAACTTTAAGATAGAGTTTTCTATTTCTGCAAAAAACATCATTGGGATTTTGATAGGGATTGCATTGAATCTGTAGATTGCTTTGGGTAACATTGACATCTCAACATTAAGTCTTCCAGTCTATGAACATGGGATGTTCATTTCCATTTACTTATGTCTCTTTAAATTTCTTTAAGCAATATTTTTTAATTTTTATTAATTTTAATTTATTGTGTTAACATAGATTCAAGTGTCCTAATCAATATAACACCCTCACCCCCATTCTCATGTCCCCCATTACACCCCTTGGCCCCCTCTTGCTGACTCCTTCCCCCCTTCCCTCTGGGTTTTGCTGTCCTGTTATCTGTATCTATGTGTTATGTATATATTTTCACTAATCCCTTCACCTTCTCTGATCCCATCTCTTCATCCCCCTTCCCTCTGACAGCTGTCCCTCTGCTCCCTGTGACCCTGCCTCTGCCTCTGTTCCATTCCTCAGTTCACTTTGTTCATTAGATTTCACATATAAGTGAGATCATATGATATTTGTCTTTCTCTGCCTTGTTTATTTCACTTAGCATAACAGTGGTACCTTGAGATACGGACAGACCAACATACGAATTTTTTAAGATATGAGCTGTGACTTGGTCTGTATTTTTGTTTGAGATCCAAGTGAAATTCTGAGATATGACGAGTTGTGATTTGGGAAGCTGCTGCTAGTTGGCACATTGGTGCACAGGTTCAGTATTGGCAGTTTGATATACGAGTTGACTGACTTATGAGCTCGGTTACAGAACAAATTAAATTTGTATCTCAAGGCACATATGGGAGTTGATGCTTCCTGCTCCTCCCCCCTTCTCTCTCTCTCTCTCTCTCTCTCTCTCCCCTCTCTATAATGAATAAATAAAATCTTTAAAACACTGTCCTCCAAAATGACCGTACCATTTTGCATACTCATCATTAATAAGTGAGAATTCCTCTTGCTCTGCTTAGACAATTGCTGTTTTCAGTGTTTTAGGCTTCAGCCCATTCAAATATGTATGTAGTGGTATCTCATTGTCATTTTGATTTGCATTTCTCTAATGACAAAAGATGTTGAGCATTTCTTAATATGGTTATTTATTTATTTTGGTGAGGTGTTCAGTCAGATAGTTTGCCCATATTTATTTGGCTTGTTGTATTATTGTTGAACTGTAAGAGTTCTATATTTATTTTGAGAATGCTAAATTTTTAATATTCAGTTTATGCTCACTCAGTATTAGCCCTAGCAAGGCCGAAATATCTCCTCTTCCACCCCATTTTCTTTCACACAGTGGTGGCCAATGGCAGTTATTGCCAGTCAGCTTTTATATGAAAGATCAAGTTTGGTGAAAAGTGGTTTAGGGCTGTCAGTATAACATGTTTGAAAATGAAGGCTATAAAATCAATAGTTAATATCTTTTCTCTGTTAAAAAAGGTTATCTGTTTCATCCAGTGTGATTCTTTGTTTTTGGTGCTCATTGGAACGACTAGGGAAGCCATAAAAATACTGATGTCTTGAGACATCAGGCAATGGAATAGGCGGATGTTCCAACTGCCACCTCCCAGGACCAAACTAGATTACAACTAAGTTAAGAACAATCATCTTGAAAAACCAACTTTGGACTAAACGAAGAGGACTCTATAACCAAGGATCACAGGAGAAGCCACACTGAGACTGGTAGGAAGGGTGAAGACGTGGAAAGAGCTGCCCTGCTCCCAGGAGTGAGTGGTGGCAGAGGGTCTGGAGGGTCTCTCACTGAGGGGAGGGTTGCCCTGAGAAGTGTGGGTTCTCAGTCCCAGGTCTAAAGCTCCAGCCTAGATCCCCAGAGCCTAGAAGAGGCACCCACACAGCATTTGGAGGTGAAAAGAGCCAGGTTTCTGTCTGTGAGAAAGAGACAGCATTCTCATAGAAGCAGGCTTCATCTTAAAGGGCCAACACAGAAAAATCTCATTCACAGCCACTTACCTGGGACTCTAGCTGGGGAGGGTTGAGAGGACTAGAGTTGCGTGAAGAGACTGTAAAGTTGGAGGCCCAAGGAGAGAGACACTGTGGTGGATAGTCACCGAAACCCTTGTGCTGAATCATTCTCTAATACTGCAAGAGAAAGGGGCCCCCATAAAAATGACATCTGACTTCTCAACAGAAGCACTTGAGGTCAGAAGATATGGGAAAAAATACTCAAAGTAATGCAGAACAAAATCTTACAACCAAGACTACTTTATTTAGCAAGGCTATAGTTTAAAACTGAAGGAGAAATAAAAAGCTTCCCAGACAAAGCATGCGTGTGAGTGTGCGCGCATGCGCGCGCACACACACACACACACACACAACAAAAACAAACAAAAAAACCAAACGGAATTTATTACAACCAAACCAGCACTGCAAGAAAAATGTTAGAAGCTGGCTATAAAAAGTGCAAAATAAATAAATAAATAAGGAAATAAAAAAAAATAGATTGTAGATTTAAAGAATAAAATGGAGAGATGACGTCAGAGTAATGGCGGAGTAGGAAGCGATACCGATAAATCTCCACCAAAACTCAACAAGATCTTCAACCAGAAACAGAAAAACCTATACTTGGAGCTTCCAGATTCTTCGCAATACACCCAAAGGTATGATTGAGTGAAAAATTGGCTAAATATATAACCAAACCCCAAAGGAAATAGGGAGTAAGAAATGCTCCGCCTTCCTCACTAACCTAAACAGGGCGGCTTTTTCTGGTAACTGTGAATATAGAAACTGAGGCGGGCAAAGGGGGTGAATAGATCCAGGCCGCCGCAGCAAAAACGGCCGAACCAGGCTGTGGCTCAGAGATCCAAGCCGAGGAAAATCTGATCCTGTGGCAACCCGGGCAATACAAGCTAACACTCGCGCCAAACCCAAACAAAGAAAGACAAGCGGAGCCGCCATTTTACCCGGTCTCCTGGTCGGTGCGCAGTTAGTGGAAGAGAGATTTCTTCCTAAGCCGCGGAAGTGGGTGCCCGTGTTGCCCCACGGAGAGGCAGGGTCAGAGGCCTTTCTGTGGGCTGAGGGCAGAGTCTCTGGGCAGCCACAGCGCCCTGGGAAAGCCACGCACGGGAGGGAGTGAGAACTAATCCCAACGGTGGAGATTTTCCGTGCTGGAGGCTGTTTCACTCAGAGGGAACCGCGGCCGGCCTCATATCCTGGTTTGCGCGCGCAGATAAGGAGTGAGCGATTCCTCCGAGTGCCTCGGCAGTGCGCGCCCGTGTTATCGCACAGAGGGGCAGAGTCAGGGGCCTTTGTGTGGGCCAAAGCGGAATCTCGGGCCGCCCCAGCGCCTTGCAAGAGCCGCACACGGGGACGGAGCGAGACTCAATTCCAACGCTGCAACTTTTCCCTGCGGTTGGGGGTTTCACTCAGAGCGTGAGACAGCTGGCCGGATATCCTGGTTGCAGACAGTGAGTGAGAGTTTCCTCCAAGCACCCCGGAAGTGGGAGCCCACTTGTGTTACTGGATAGAGTGGCAGAGCCAGAGGTCTTCGAGTGGGCGGAAAGCCCGCCTGATTATGCTAGCAGCTCTGACTGACTGAGCCTTACCCAGAGCCCTGTGCTGAGTGGAAATAGAGTGGGGAGTTGCCAGCAATTTGAGCCTCTTACTATCCAGGCAGAGGCAGCAGCAACCCCATACCTGGACTATCAGGCTACTAATTGAGGAAGGAAAGACTAGGAGAAAGGCTCCAGGAACACGGACTCTCTCACTGTCGGAGCCTATAAATGCTAATGAGCCTCGACTCCCAACGAGAATAAAGCACAATACATGACATTGCCATAGGGACTTATCAACTGCAAACCTCTACCTGAGCGTGCCAAAGGGGCAGAACCCGGGGTACAGAGTCACCGACCAGGAAGAGGGAGAGAAAAGAAAAAGCAAGAAGATAACCTCTCAAAATCAAGAATAATCTGCAGACTTTATAACCTATCCCATTTTATTATATTTGTTCGTTTGTTTCTCTTATCTTCATTCTTGAGACTTTTTTTTCCTCCTCCAATTTGGCCGATTAACTCTCTACCGGTCTTACTCTCTCCTCTCCCTGAACTACACTACCCATAAGTGTTACATCTCCCATTATCATTTCTCTTCTCTTCCTTTCTCTCTATGAGGGTTGCACTCCAAAACCCTTAACTCTCTCTCTCTCTCTCCTTTCTTTTTTCTTCTTTTAGTGGTTCCCTCTTTTTTTCTCTCTCTCTCTTTCTTTTCTCCCTCTATATTAGTTTCTTCCTTTCTCCTTTACATCTCCTCTCATTCAAACCTCAATAACAAACAAATTATCTTATCTGGGACTCAAACCTATGTTTGTGGCATTTTGGGGGGTTTTTACTTCACCTTTTTAACTCACTAGCAGTGCTCCCATCCCTGGCTCTCCATATTATCTAGTTCTTGTTCCACTAAATACAATAGTAAGTTTTTAATTTGTCCCCCCATTTTTCCATTTTCCTCTTATTCCTCTCATCATAACTCTTAGAAAACCAACACCTAAAAGCAAATCATTTTATTCTTGACCCAAATTTTTTCCTTATTTGCTTTTTGTGGGTCCATACGCTCTTTTTTTTTTTTTTTCCTTTTTTTTTTTTCTTTCTCTCTTTTTTGCCCCTTTATTACTTTTCCCCAATTCAGGCCCTCCATCACAGGCATTGTTTGTTATAACTCACAGTCCACCACAAGATTTTCTCAAGAAAGAGGGGAGAGGAGAGGAGAGGAAAAAAAGAGGGGGGGAATAATTTCCTTTTTTAAAAAATTTTTATTTTATTTTATTTTTCTTTATTTCATTATTAATTTTTTTTAAAAAAAACAACTCTTTTCGATTTGTTATTTTTTTAACTTTTTATTCTTTATTAAATCTCATTAATACTATCAACAAAACCACCCTCAGATGCCATTAAGGAAGAGAAAATCGAATATCATGGATACAAAAGAAAGAGAGGTAACACAGCTAGATGAGGAAAAATCTATGGAGAAAAAATTTAATATATTGGAAACCTTGGAGCTAAATGACAGAGAATTCAAGATAGAAATCCTAAAAATCCTCTGAGATATACAAGAAAACACAGAAAGGCAATATAGGGAGCTCAGAAAACAACTCCATGAACACAAAGAATATATGTCCAAGGAAATTGAAACTATAAAAACAAATCAAACAGAGATGAAAAACTCAATTCACGAGCTGAAAAACGAAGTAACAAGCTTAGCTAATAGAACAGGTCAGATAGAAGAGAGGATTAGTGAAATAGAAGACAAGCAACTTGAGGCACAACAGAGAGAAGAAGAAAGAGACTCAAAAATTAAAAAAAATGAGATAGCCCTACAAGAATTATCTGACTCCATCAAAAAGAATAACATAAGAATAATAGGTATATCAGAGGGAGAAGAGAGAGAAAATGGAATGGAGAACATACTTAAACAAATAATTGATGAGAACTTCCCAAGCCTGTGGAAAGAACTAAAGCCTCAAGTTCAAGAAGCAAACAGAACTCCAAGTTTTCTTAACCCCAACAAACCTACTCCAAGGCATATCATAATGAAATTGACACAAACCAACAGCAAAGAAAAAATTCTCAAGGCAGCCAGGGAAAAGAAGAATACAACATATAAAGGAAGGCCCATTAGATTATCATCAGATTTCTCAGCAGAAACTCTACAAGCTAGAAGAGAGTGGACCCCAATATTTAAAATCCTGAAAGAGAGGAACTTTCAGCCACGAATACTATACCCATCAAAGCTATCCTTCAAATACGAAGGAGAAATAAAAACATTCACAGATACAGAAAAGATGAGGGAATTTATCATCAGAAAACCCCCACTCCAGGAATTACTAAAGGGGGTTCTCCAATCAGATACAAAGAACAAAAAAAAACAGAGCCACAAGTAAAAGCTCCAAGAAGAACACAATAAAACCAAATTTAAACTGTGACAACAACAAAAAGAAAGAGGGGGAGAAGACGGAGATTAACAGTAGCAAAGGACGATGGAGTGCAAAAGTACTCACAAAATAGTTTGCTACAATGAACAGGGTAGGGACCCTTTTCATTACTCAAAGGTAACCACCATTGAAAAAACCACCACAGAAGCACACGAGATAAAAAAGATAGCAACAGAGGAAAGATGTATGGAATACAACCAAATAAAAACAAAAGATAGAAAAACGAAAGAGAAGGATCAAACAAGACACAAAACTAACAGAAAGCAAGATATAAAATGGCAATAGGGAACTCACAAGTATCAATAATTACACTAAATGTAAATGGATTAAACTCACCAATAAAAAGGCACAGAGTAGCAGAATGGATTAAAAAAGAAAATCCAACTGTATGCTGCCTACAGGAAACTCATCTAAGTAACAAGGATAAAAACAAATTCAAAGTGAAAGGCTGGAAAACAATACTCCAAGCAAATAACATCCAAAAAAAAAGCAGGTGTAGCAATACTCATATCGGATAATGCTGACTACAAGACAGGAAAAGTACTTAGAGACAAAAATGGCCATTTCATAATGGCTAAGGGGACACTGAATCAAGAAGACATAACAATTCTTAATATATATGCACCAAACCAAGGAGCACCAAAATATATAAGACAGCTACTTATTGATCTTAAAACAAAAACTGACAAAAATACAATCATACTTGGAGACCTCAATACACCGCTGACGGCTCTAGATCGGTCATCCAAACAGAGAATCAACAAAGACATAGTGGCCTTAAACAAAAGACTAGAGCACCTGGATATGATAGACATCTACAGGACATTTCATCCCAAAGTGACTGAGTATACATTTTTCTCCAGTGTACATGGATCATTCTCAAGAATTGACCATATGTTGGGCCACAAAAACAATATCAGCAAATTCAGAAAAATTGAAGTTGTACCAAGCATATTTTCTGATCATAAAGCCTTGAAACTAGAATTCAACTGCAAAAAAGAGGAAAAAAATCCCACAAAAATGTGGAAACTAAACAACATACTTTTAAAAAATGAATGGGTCAAAGAAGAAATAAGTGCAGAGATCAAAAGATATATACAGACTAATGAAAATGACAATACGACATCAGAATCTATGGGATGCAGCAAAAGCAGTGATAAGAGGGAAGTTCATATCGCTTCAGGCATATATGAACAAACAAGAGAGAGCCCAAGTGAACCACTTAACTTCCCACCTTAAGGAACTAGAAAAAGAAGAACAAAGACAACCCAAAACCAGCCGAAGAAAGGAGATAATAAAAATCAGAGCAGAAATAAATGAATTAGAGAACAGAAAAACTATAGAAAAAATTAATAGAACAAGGAGCTGGTTCTTTGAAAAGATCAACAAAATTGACAAACCCTTGGCAAGACTTACCAAGGAAAAAAGAGAAAGAACTCATATAAACAAAATCCAAAATGAAAGAGGAGAAATCACCACGGACACCGTAGATATACAAAGAATTATTGTAGAATACTATGAAAAACTTTATGCCACTAAATTCAACAACCTAGAAGAAATGGATAAATTCCTAGAAAAATACAACCTTCCTAGACTGAGTCAAGAAGAAGCAGAAAGCCTAAACAGACCTATCAGTAGAGAAGAAATAGAAAAAACCATTAAAAACCTCCCCAAAAATAAAAGTCCAGGCCCTGACTGCTATACCAGCGAATTTTATCAAACATTCAAAGAAGACTTGGTTCCTATTCTACTCAAAGTCTTCCAAAAAATTGAAGAAGAAGCATTACTTCCAAACACATTTTATGAGGCCAACATAACCCTCATACCAAAACCAGGCAAGGATGGCACAAAAAAAGAAAACTACAGACCAATATCTCTAATGAATACAGATGCTAAAATACTAAACAAAATACTAGCAAATCGAATACAACAACATATTAAAAAAATAATACATCATGATCAAGTAGGATTCATCCCAGAATCTCAAGGATGGTTCAACATACGTAAAACGGTTAATGTAATACACCATATCAACAAAACAAAGAACAAAAACCACATGATCTTATCAATAGACACAGAAAAGGCTTTCGATAAAATACAACACAATTTTATGTTTAAGACTCTCAACAAAATGGGTATAGAAGGAAAATATCTCAACATGATAAAGGCCATATATGATAAACCATCAGCTAACATCATATTAAATGGCACTAAACTGAAGGCTTTCCCCCTTAAATCAGGAACAAGACAGGGTTGTCCACTCTCTCCACTCTTATTTAATGTGGTACTAGAGGTTCTAGCCAGAGCAATCAGACAAGACAAAGAAATAAAAGGCATCCATATCGGAAAAGAAGAAGTAAAGGTATCACTTTTTGCAGATGATATGATCCTATACATCGAAAACCCCAAAGAATCCACAAAAAGACTACTAGAAACAATAAGCCAATACAGTAAGGTCGCAGGATACAAAATTAACATACAGAAGTCAATAGCCTTTCTATATGCCAACAATGAAACAACTGAGAAGGAACTCAAAAGAATAATCCCCTTCACGATTGCAACAAAAAAAATAAAATACTTAGGAATAAACATAACAAAGAATGTAAAGGACTTATATAATGAAAACTATAAACCATTGTTAAGGGAAATTGAAAAAGATATAATGAGATGGAAGAATATACCTTGTTCTTGGCTAGGAAGAATAAATATAATCAAGATGGCTATATTACCCAAAGCAATATACAAATTTAATGCAATTCCCATGAAAATTCCAATGACATTTTTTAAAGAAATAGAGCAAAAAATCATCAGATTTATATGGAACTATAAAAAACCCCGAATAGCCAAAGCAATCCTAAAGAAAAAGAATGAAGCTGGGGGCATAACAATACCTGACTTCAAACTCTATTATAGGGCCACGACAATCAAAACAGCATGGTATTGGCAGAAAAATAGACACTCAGACCAATGGAACAGAATAGAAAGTCCAGAAATAAAACCACATATATATAGTCAAATAATTTTTGATAAAGGGGCCAACAACACACAATGGAGAAAAGAAGCCTCTTCAATAAATGGTGCTGGGAAAACTGGAAAGCCACATGCAAAAGAATGAAACTGGACTACAGTCTCTCCCCCTGTACAAAAATTAACTCAAAATGGATCAAAGATCTAAACATAAGACCTGAAACAATTAAGTACATAGAAGAAGACATAGGTACTCAACTCATGGACCTGGGTTTTAAAGAGCATTTTATGAATTTGACTCCAATGGCAAGAGAAGTGAAGGCAAAAATTAATGAATGGGACTACATCAGACTAAGAAGTTTTTGCTCAGCAAGGGAAACTGATAACAAAATAAACAGAAAGCCAACTAAATGGGAAATGATATTTTCAAACAACAGCTCAGATAAGGGCCTAATATCCAAAATATACAAAGAACTCATAAAACTCAACAACAAACAAACAAACAATCCAATAAAAAAATGGGAAGAGGATATGAATAGACACTTCTCCCAGGAAGAAATACAAATGGCCAACAGATATATGAAAAGATGCTCATCTTCTTTAGCTATTAGAGAAATGCAAATCAAAACTACAATGAGATACCACCTCACACCTGTTCGATTAGCTGTTATTAGCAAGTCAGGTAATAGCAAATGTTGGAGAGGCTGTGGATAAAAAGGAACCCTCATACACTGTTGGTGGGAATGTAAAGTAGTACAACCATTATGGAAGAAAGTATGGTGGTTCCTCAAAAAACTGAAAATAGAACTACCTTATGACCCAGCAATCCCTCTACTGGGTATATATCCCCAAAACTCAGAAACATTCATACGTAAAGACACATGCAGCCCCATTTTTATTGCAGCATTGTTCACAGTGGCCAGGACATGGAAACAACCAAAAAGCCCATCAATAGATGACTGGATAAAGAAGATGTGGCACATATACACTATGGAATACTACTCAGCCATAAGAAATGATGACATCGGAACATTTACAGCAAAATGGTGGGATCTTGATAACATGATACGAAGCGAAATAAGTAAATCAGAAAAAAACAGGAACTGTATTATTCCATACGTAGGTGGGACATAATAGTGAAACTAAGAGACATTGATAAGAGTGTGGTGGTTACGGGGGGGAGGGGGAAATGGGAGAGGGATAGGGGGTGGGAGGGGCACAAAGAAAACAAGATAGAAGGTGACAGAGGACAATCTGACTTTGGGTGGTGGGTATGCAACATAATTGAATGACAAGATAACCTGGACTTGTTATCTTTGAATATATGTATCCTGATTTATTGATGTCACCCCATTAAAAAAATAAAATTATAAAAAAAAAAAAAAGAATAAAATGGAAATAAATAAGTACATATCAATAATAACCTTAAATATAAATGAATTAAATGCTCTAATCAAAAGACATAGGGTAGCTGCATAGATAAAATACAGGACCCATATATATGCTGTACATATGCTGTTCTGAGATGGGTCTCTTATAGAGTGAAGGGATGAAAAAAAGTATTTCATGCAAATGGAAACGAAGAAAAGCTGGGGTAGCAATACTTATATCTGACAAACTAGCCTTTAAAACAAAGGCTATAGTAAGGGATTAAGAAGGTCACTACATAATGATAAAGGGAGCAAACCAACAGGAGAATATAATTGTAAATATTTATGTGCCTACTATAGAAGCACCTAAATATATAAAGCAGATTTTGATGGACATAAAGGGCAAGATTGACAGCAATACCATAATAATAGGTTATTTTAATACCCCACTAACATCAATGGATAGATCCTCCAGACAGAAAATTAACAAAGAAACAATGGCTTTAAATGACAAACTAAATCAACTGGATTTAATTGATATCATCAGTACTTTTTGCCCAAAGCAGCAGAATATACATTCATTTCAAGTGCTTATGGTACATTCTCTAGGACTGACCATATGTTAGGACACAAAACATGTCTCAATAAACTTAAGAAGTTTGAAATCATATCAAGTATCTTTTCTGATCACAATAGCATGAAACTATAAATCAACTATAATAGAAAAACTGAAAAACATTCAAACACTTGGAAGCTAAATAGCATACTATTAAGTAACGAAAGGGTTAACAATGAAATCAAGGAAAAAATAAAAAATTTCCTTGAAATAAATGAAAATGAATATACAACTCAAAATCTACGGGACACAGCAAAAGCAGTCCTGTGAGGGAAGTTCATAGCATTATGGGCATACCGTAAGAAGCAAGAAAATGCTCAAATAAAGAACTTAACACTGCATCTAAAAGAACTAGAGAAGGAACAGCAAATAATGTCCAGAGGAAGTAGAAGGAAGAAAATAATAAAGATCAGAGTGGAAACAAATGATATAGAGGCTAAAAAAATATATAAAAAAATCAATAAAACCAGAAGTGGGTGCTTTAAAAAGGTAAACAAAATTGATGAACCTTTAACCAGACTCATCAAGAAAAAAAGAGGACTTAAATAAATAAAATTAGAAACGAGAATGGAGAAGTAACAACTGACACAGTAGAAATACAAATGATTGTATATAAATACTATGAAGAACTGTATGCCAAAAAATTAGACAACCTAGGTGAAATGGACAAATTCCTAGAAACATACAGTCTTCCAAATCTCAATCTGAAAAAATCAGAAAACCTAAACAGTTCGAGTACAGCAAATGAAGTTGAAACAGTTATCACAAAACTCCCAACAAACAAAAGTCCTGGGCCAGATGGCTTCACAGGTTAATTCTACCAAACATTCAAAGAAGAACTAACACCAATTCTTCTCAAGCTATTCCAAAAAATTCAATAGGAGGGAAGATTTCCAAGCTCTTTTTATGAGCAAAGCATTGTCCTCATTCCAAAGCCAGGTAAAAACACTACACAGAAAGAAAACTATAGGCCAATATTCTTGATGAATATAAATACTGAAATTCTAAACAAAATATTAGCAAACCGGATCCAGCAATACATCAAAAAGATCATACATCATGATCATGTGGGATTTATTCTGGGGAGGCAAGGCTGATACAATATTTGCAAATCAATCAATGTGATTCATCATATAAACAAAAGAATAAAAATTACATGATTATATCAACAGATGCAGAAAAAGCATTTGATAAAATCCAGCACCCATTTATGATCAAAACTCTAGGCAAAGTGGAAATACAGGAAACATATCTCAACATAATAAAGGCCATCTATGACAAACTGACAGCCAACATCATACTCATTGGGCAAAAATTAAGAGCAATCCCCTTCAGATCAGGAACCAGGCAGAGGTGCCCCTGTTCACCAATCTTATTCATCATAGTTCTGGAAGTCCTAGCCACAGCAATCAG
The DNA here is from genome assembly GCF_036850765.1 of Saccopteryx bilineata. NCBI lineage: Eukaryota > Metazoa > Chordata > Mammalia > Chiroptera > Emballonuridae > Saccopteryx > Saccopteryx bilineata. The sequence goes on from NC_089494.1 coordinate 138,170,746, forward strand.
ACAAGAAAAAAAAATAAAAGGCATCCAAATAGGAAAAAAAGAAGTAAAACTATCATTATTTTCTTATGACATGATACTGTACCTAGAAAACCCTAGTCTCAGTCAAAAAACTATTAGACCTGATAAATAAATTTGGCAAGGTGGCAGGATATAAAATTAATATTCAGAAATCAGTGGCATTTTTATACACCAACAATAAACTGTCTGAAAGAGAAATTAAGGGAACAATCCCCTTCACTATTGCAACAAAAAAAATAAAGTACCTAGGGGTAAATTTATCCATGGAGGTAAAAGAGTTGCACTCAGAAAATTATAATACATTAAAAAAAGAAATCAAGGAAGATCAAATAAGTGGAGCATATACCCTGTTCATGGATAGAAAGTAAACATCATTAAAATGTCTATACTACCCAAAGCCATCTACAAATTTAATGCAATTCCTTTTAAAATCCCAAAATATAGAACAGATATTCCAAAAATTTATATGGAACCAAAAAAAGAACATCAATAGCCTCAGCAATTTTGAAAATGAAGAATAAAGTGGGAGGTATCACACTTCCTGATATCAAGTTATACTATAATGCCATTGTAGTCAAATCAGTTTGGTACTGGCATCAACAAAAGTGTACAGATCAATGGAAAAGAACAGAGAATCCAGAAACAAACCCACTTCTTTATGGTCAATTGATATTTGACAAAGGAGGTAAGAGCATACAATGGAGTAAAGACAGTCTCTTTAATAAATGGTGTTGGGAAAACTGGACAGGTACATGCAAAAAACTGAAACTAGACCACCAACTTACACAATTCACAAAAATAAACTCAACATGGATAAAAGACTTAAATGTAAGTCGCAAAACCATATGTATTTTAGAAGAAAACATAGGCAGTAAACTCTCTGATATCTCCTGTAACAATATTTTTGTTGCTTTATCTCCCTGGGCAAATGAAATAAAGGACAAAATAAACAAATGGGACTATATCAAACTAAAAAGATTTTGCATAGCAAAAGACACCATTAACAAAATAAAAAGACAACTCACAGAATGAGAGAACATATTTGCCCATACGTCTGATAGGAGTTAATAACCAACATTTATAAAGAACTTGTAAAACTCAACACCAGAAAGGTAAACAATCCAATTAAAAAATGGGCAAAAGAACTGAACAGACACTTCTCCAAAGAGACATACACATGGCCAATAGGCATATGAAAAGATGTTCAATGTCAGTAATCATCAGAGAAATGCAAATTAAAACCACAATGAGATATCACCTCACACCAGTCAAAATGGCACTCATTAACAAATCAACACACAGTAAGTGTTGGTGAGGGTGTAGAGAAAAGGGAACCTTCCTGCACTGCTGGTGGGAATGCAGACTGGTACAGCTAATGTAAAAAACAGTATAGAATTTCTTCAAAAAATAAAAAATGGAACTGCCTTTTGACCTAGCTCTCCCACTTTTAGGAATATATCCTAGGAATACCAAATCAGTGATTCAGAAGAAGATATGCACCCCCATGTTTATGGCAGCATTGTTTACAATAGCCAAGATCTGGAAACAGCCCAAGTGTCCATCAGTGGATGAGTGCATTAAAAAGCTTTGATATATATACACAATGAAATACTACGTGGCCATGAAAAAGAAGGAAATCTTACATTTTGCGATGCATGAATGGACCTGGAGATTATTATGCTAAATGTAATAACCCAGGCAAAGAAAGAAAAATATCATATGATTTCACATATATGTGGAATCTAATGAACAAATTAAACTGAGAAATGAAATAGAGGCAGAGGAGGGGTCACAGGGAGCGGAGGGACAGCTGTCAGAGGGAAGGGGGACAGAGAATGGGATCAGAGAAGATGAAGGGATTAGTGAAATTATATATACATAACACATAGATACAGATAACAGGACAGGAAATCCCAGAGGGAAGGAGAGGAGGGTGTTAGGGGGAGGGGAGCTAAGGGGGTGTAATGGGAGACATGGGAGTGGGGTGTGAGGGCATTATATTGAGTGAGACACTTGAATCCATGTTAACACAATAAATTAAAATTAATAAAAATTAAAGAATATATTCATGAAAAATATTAACTAATACCTGAAAAAATGAAACTGTTATTTAAAATATTTAAAAATACTGATTTTTGGGTGTGACGTCACGGAAATGGCGCCGTGAGCAGCGCGTCCGACAGATCTCCCCAAAATCACAACAAATTTATCAACTAGAAACAGAAAAATTTATCCTCGGAGCATTCCGGAGTTCCACACAAACTGAAAGCGAAAGGACTGTTATCACTTGAATCTGAGAGACGAGGGTGTGGAGGAAGCTACCGCAGCGACGTTCATTCAAGCCGCGAGGGAGTGCACCTGTGGTGAGTCAGCCCACACTCGGGAGCCGCGAGCAGCCGCGGGCGCGCGCCCGGTCCGGTCGCAGAGCGAGCACCGCCGACACTCCGGAGCGCAAGCAGCCGCGGGCGAGCACCCGGTCCGGTTGCAGAGCGAGCACCGCTAACGTTCCCAGCGGCAGGCGCACTGCAAGTGAGAGTCGCCAGCCACCGGTGCCCAGAGCCCCATTCGCGCCCGTGCCCTGGGCATTCCACACGCCCAGAGCGCCTTACTGGCCCGCACACCCAGGGTGCCCCATTATCCTGCGCCTGGTGCGATTCAGCCGCCAGCGGCAGGGCGAGCGGGAGAGGCACCAGGGTGGTCTTCTACTTGGGAGATTCTCTCCGTGGGCGGGGCACCTCACCCAGCCATTCAAGCTAACAATCAAGCATTGGGGGAGGGGCGCACGCAGGCAGCCTAAAATACCTTCAGGAGCACAGCTGCAACCCAATCACTGACATTAGCTTATCCCATGAAATCTGCGCACCCTCGGTTCTAATTGATAAGATCTCTCTCAGTTCAGCGACCCAAGACAAGAGGCGTGATATTTTTTAGTGCCTCTCGCTAAAGGGGCGGGGGCAACTTCTGATTGATAGAGCCTCCATATTCAGGGATAAACGCTAACAAGAAGGACTTGGCAGATAATAAGATCTATACTACACTAGTCGCAAGCAGAGACTAGTGCCTCTTCTTCCCAGCCAAAACAGGCTACAAAGTGTGGAAAGCCTGGGTTGAGAGGTCCAACTGAATGCTAGGTGCTGAACAGTCACCTTGACAACAATTGACTCCCACCCCAGCCTGATTACACTGGAGGCCCTGACTGCCAGAGCCTTTCCCAAAGCCTTACACTGAGTGGGGATAGAGTGGGGATTTCCCAGCTCTTTGAGCCTCTTACTCCCCAGGCAGAAGCAGTTGCAGCCTTATAGCTGGATCACCAGGCTGCTAACTCAGGAAGGGGGGACTAGGAGAGAGAATCAAGGAAAGCAAACTCTCTCATCGTTGGACCCTGCAAACGCCAACAAGCCTTGACTACCAGCAAGACTAAAGCCAATTATATGACATTGCCATAGAATCCCATCAACTGCAAATCCCTACCTAAGTGTGACACAGGGGCAGAGCCTGGGGTACAGAGTCACCGACCAGGAAGAGGGAGAGAAAAGAAAAAGGAAGAAGTTAACCTCTCAAAATCAAGAAAAATCCACAGACTTTACAACTTGTTCCACTAATTTTTGTTGTTGTTGTTTGTTTCTTCTATCTTATTGCCTTTATTTCCTCCACCTCGGTCCTTCTATTCTCTTCCCATCTTATGCTTCCCTTTTCTTGAACTACACTACCCATAACTGTTACATTTTATTTCTCTTCTTCATCCTCACCCTCCTTTAAGGTTATACTCCAAAACACTTAACTCTCACTCTCTCCTCTTTTGTTTTTTTTTTGATTTGCTTTATTTTGTTTTTTTCTTTTCCTTTTTATTACTTCCTTCGTTTTTCTCTTTTTCTTATTTTTTCCTTTCTATTCGTTTTTTCTTTTCTCGTTTTACTTTCCTCCCATTTAATCCTCAATCACGAACAAATTAGTTAATTTGGGACTCAAGGCTTTTTTTGGCTTTATTTTTCTTTTTTGCTTTTGTTTTTGTTTTTTTCGTGTTTGTTTATTTTTGTGGCATTTTGGGTCCTCCCAACCCAAGGTCTCCATTGTATTTAGTCTTCGCTCCACTTAATACAACAGATTTTTACTTATTATTTTTATTTTTTTCTTCTTTATTATTCTTGTTTTGGTCCTTTTTTCTGATTCCCTCTTATCCCTCTCATTATATCTCTTAGTTGACCATCACTTACAAGCAAATCATCTTATGCTTGTCTAAAATTTTCTTCCTTTTTTTTTTTTTTTTTTTTTGCATTTAGTAGGTCCCTACTCCCTTTTTTTGCCCCTTGAACTCTTCACCCCAAATAAGGCCCTCCATTATAGGCACGATATTTCCCTGAGGAGGGGAGAGGAGGGAAAGAGAAGAAAGAAAAAAAGGGGGAAATAATAAATTACTACTGTTTTTTTTTGTGGGGTGTTTTACCTTTTTTTTTTTCTTTTTACTCTTTATTAATTCTAATTAGTGCTATCAACAAGACCACCCTCAGATGCCAATAAGAAAGAGGAAATCAAATATTATGGATACAAAAGAAAGAGAGGTAACACAAATAGATGTGGAAAAATCTATGGAGAAAAGACTTAACATATTGGAAGCCTTGGAGCTATATGACAGAGAATTTAAAATAGAAATCTTAAAAATACTCAGAGATATACAAGAAAACACAGAAAGGCAATATAGGGAGATCAGAAAACAACTCAATGAACACAAAGAATATATTACCAAGGAAATTGAAACTATTAAAACAAATCAAACAGAAATGAAAAACTCAATTCACGAGCTGAAAAACTAGGTAACAAGCTTAGCTAACAGAACAGCCCAGATTGATGATAGGATTAGTGAAATAGAAGACAAACAACTTGAGGCACAACAGAGAGAAGAAGAAAGAGACTCAAAAATAATAAAAAACGAGAAAGCCCTACAGGAATTGTCTGACTCCATCAGAAAGAATAACATAAGAATAATAGGTATATCAGAGGGAGAAGAGAAAGAAAATGGAATGGAGAATATACTCAAACAAATAATAGACGAGAACTTCCCAAGCCTGTGGAAAGAACTAAAGCCTCAAATTCAAGAAGCAAACAGAACACCGAGTTTTCTTAACCCCAACAAACCCACTCCAAGGCACATCATAATAAAGATGACACAAACCAATGACAAAGAAAAAATTCTCAAGGCAGCCAGGGAAAAGAAGAGTACAACATATAAAGGAAGGCCTATTAGATTATCATCAGACTTCTCAGCAGAAACTCTACAAGCTAGAAGAGAGTGGACCCCAATATTTAAAGCCCTGAAAGAGAGGAACTTTCAGCCAAGAATACTATACCCATCAAAGCTATCCTTCAAGTACGAAGGAGATATAAAAACATTCACAAATACAGAAAAGATGAGAGAATTTATCAGCAGAAAGCCCCCACTCCAGGAAATACTAAAGGGGGTTTTCCAACCAGATTCAAAGAACAAAAGAAAACAACACCACAAGTAACAGCTCCACCAAGAACACAATAAAACCAAACTTAAACTGTGACAACAAAGGAAAAAAAGGGGGGAGAGGATGGAGATTAACAGTAGCAAAGGATGATGAAGTGCAGAAATACTTATAAGATAGGGTACTACAATGAATATGGTAGGTACCCTTTTCATTACTTAATGGTAACCACCCTTGAAAAAACCACCACAAAAACACTTGACTTAAAAAAGGTAGCAACAGAGGAAAGAAGTATGGAGCACAAACAAACAAAAACAAATGATAGAAAAACAAAAGAGAAGAATCAAACTAGATACAAAACTAACAGAAAGCAATTTATAAAATGGCAGTAGGGAACCCACAAGTGTCAATAATTACACTAAATGTAAATGGCTTAAACTTACCAATAAAAAGACACAGAGTAGCAGAATGGATTAAAAAAGAAAATCCAACTATATGCTGCCTACAAGAAACACATCTAAGCATCAAGGATAAAAACAAATTCAAAGTGAAAGGCTGGAAAACAATACTCCAAGCAAACAACACCCAAAAAAAAGCAGGCGTAGCAATACTCATATCTAATAATGCTGACTACAAGACAGCAAAAGTACTCAGAGACAAAAATGGTCATTTCATAATGATTAAGGGGAAGTTGAATCAAGAAGACATAACAATCCTTAATATATATGCACCAAACCAAGGAGCACCAAAATATATAAGATAGCTACTTATTGACCTTAAAACAAAAACTAACAAAAATACAATCATACTTGGAGACCTCAATACACCGCTGACGGCTCTAGATCGGTCATCCAAACAGAGAATCAATAAAGATATAGTGGCCTTAAACGAAATACTAGAACACCTGGATATGATAGACATCTACAGGACACTTCATCCCAAAGTGACAGAGTATACATTTTTCTCTAGTGTACATGGAACATTCTCAAGAATTGACCATATGTTGGGCCACAAAGACAATATCAGCAAATTTAGAAAAATTGAAATTGTACCAAGCATATTCTCTGATCATAAAGCCTTGAAACTAGAATTCAACTGCAAAAAAGAGGGGGAAAAACCCACAAAAATGTGGAAACTAAACAACATACTTCTAAAAAATGAATGGGTCAAAGAAGAAATCAGCGCAGAGATCAAAAGATATATACAGACAAATGAAAATGAAAATACGGCATATCAGAATCTCTGGGATGCAGCAAAAGCAGTAATAAGAGGAAAGTTCATATCACTTCAGGCCTATATGAACAAACAAGAGAGAACCGAAGTAAACCACTTAACTTCACACCTTAAGGAACTAGAAAAAGAAGAACAAAGACAACCCAAAACCAGCCGAAGAAAGGAGATAATAAAAATCAGAGCAGAAATAAATGAAATAGAGAACAGTAAAACTATAGAAAAAATCAATAAAACAAGGAGCTGGTTCTTTGAAAAGATCAACAAAATTGACAAACCCTTGGCAAGACTCACCAAGGAAAAAAGGCACAGGACTCAAATAAATAAAATCCAAAATGAAAGAGGAGAGATCACCACAGACATCATAGATATACAAAGAATTATTGTAGAATACTATGAAAAATTATATGCCACCAAATACAACAATCTAGAAGAAATGGATAAATTCCTAGAACAATACAACCTTCCTAGACTGAGTCATGAAGACTCAGAAAGCCTAAACAGACCAATCAGCAGGGAGGAAATAGAAAAAACTATTAAAAACCTCCCCCAAAATAAAAGTCCAGGCCCAGACGGTTATACTAGTGAATTCTATCAAACATTCAAAGAAGACTTGGTTCCTATTCTACTCAAAGTCTTCCAAAAAATTGAAGAAGAAGCAATACTTCCAAACACATTTTATGAGGCCAACATAACCCTCATACCAAAACCTGGCAAGGATGGCACAAAGAAAGAAAACTACAGACCAATATCTCTAATGAATACAGATGCTAAAATACTAAACAAAATACTGGCAAACCGAATACAACAACATATTAAAAAAATAATACATCATGATCCAGTGGGATTCATCCCAGAATCTCAAGGATGGTTCAACATACGCAAAACGGTTAACGTAATACACCATATCAACAAAACAAAGAACAAAAACCACATGATCTTATCAATAGATGCAGAAAAGGCTTTTGATAAAATACAACACAATTTTATGTTTAAGACTCTCAACAAAATGGGTATAGAAGGAAAATATCTCAACATGATAAAGGCCATATATGATAAACCATCAGCCAACATCCTATTAAACGGCATAAAACTGAGGACTTTCTACCTTAAATCAGGAACAAGACAGGGTTGTCCACTCTCTCCACTCTTATTTAACGTGGTGCTAGAAGTTCTGGCCAGAGCAATCAGACATGACAAAGAAATAAAAGGCATCCATATCGGAAAAGAAGAAGTAAAGCTATCACTTTTTGCTGATGATATGATCCTATACATCGAAAACCCGAAGGACTCCACAAAAAGATTATTAGAAACAATAAACCAATACAGTAAGGTCGCAGGATACAAAATTAACATACAAAAGTCCATAGCCTTTCTATATGCCAACAATGAAATATTAGAAAACGAACTCAAAAAAACAATCCCCTTCACAATTGCAAAAAAATAAAAATAAAATACCTAGGAATAAACATAACAAAGAATGTAAAGGACCTATATAATGAAAATTACAAAGCATTGTTAAGGGAAATCGAAAAAGATACAATGAGATGGAAAAATATTCCTTGTTCTTGGATAGGAAGAATAAATATAATCAAAATGGCCATATTACCCAAAGCAATATACAAATTTAATGCAATTCCCATCAAAATTCCTATGACATTTTTTAAAGAAATGGAACAAAAAATCATCAGATTTATATGGAACTATAAAAAACCCCGAATAGCCAAAACAATCCTAAGGAAAAAGAATGAAGCTGGGGGCATTACAATACCTGACTTTAAACTATATTATAGGGCCACGATAATCAAAACAGCATGGTATTGGCAAAAAAATAGACACTCAGACCAATGGAACAGAATAGAAAGCCCAGAAATAAAACCACATATATATGGTCAAATAATCTTTGATAAAGGGGCCAACAACATACAATGGAGAAAAGAAAGCCTCTTCAACAAATGGTGCTGGGAAAACTGGAAAGCCACATGCAAAAGAATGAAACTTGACTATAGCCTGTCCCCGTGTACTAAAATTAATTCAAAATGGATCAAAGACCTAAATATAAGACCTGAAACAATAAAGTACATAGAAGAAGAAATAGGTACTAAAATCATGGACCTGGGTTTTAAAGAACATTTTATGAACTTGACTCCAATGGCAAGAGAAGTGAAGGCAAAGATAAATGAATGGGACTACATCAGAATAAAAAGTTTTTGCTCAGCAAGAGAAACTGATATCAAAATAAACAGACAGCCAACTAAATGGGAAATGATATTTACAAACAACAGCTCAGATAAGGGCCTAATTTCCAAAATTTACAAAGAACTCATAAAACTCAACAACAAACAAACAAACAATCCCATAAAAAAATGGGAAGAGGATATGAACAGACACTTCTCCCAGGAAGAGATACAAATGGCCAACAGATATATGAAAAGATGCTCAGCTTCATTAGTTATTAGAGAAATGCAAATCAAAACTACAATGAGATACCACCTCACCCCTGTTAGATTAGCTATTATCAACAAGACGGGTAATAGCAAATGTTGGAGAGGCTGTGGAGAAAAAGGAACCCTCATTCACTGTTGGTGGGACTGTAAAGTAGTACAACCATTATGGAGGAAAGTATGGTGGTTCCTCAAAAAACTGCAAATAGAACTACCTTATGACCCAGCAATCCCTCTACTGGGTATATACCCCAAAACCTCAGAAACATTGATACGTGAAGACACATGTAGCCCCATGTTCATTGCAGCACTGTTCACAGTGGCCAAGACATGGAAACAACCAAAAAGCCCTTCAATAGAAGACTGGATAAAGAAGATGTGGCACATATACACTATGGAATACTACTCAGCCATAAGAAATGATGACATCAGATCATTTACAGCAAAATGGTGGGATCTTGATAACATTATAAGGAGTGAAATAAGTAAATCAGAAAAAAACAAGAACTACATGATTTCATACATTGGTGGAACATAAAAATGAGATTAAGAGACATGGACAAGAGTGTGGTGGTTACCAGGGGTGGGGGGAGGGAGGACATGGGAGGGAGGGAGGGAGAGAGTTAGGGGGAGGGGGAGGGGCACAGAGATCTAGATAGAGAGTGGCGGAGGACAATCTGACTTTGGGCGAGGGGTACGCAACATAATTTAATGACAAAATAACCTAGACATGTTTTCTTTGAATATATGTACCCTGATTTATTAATGTCATCCCATTACCATTAATAAAAATTTATAAAAAAAAAATACTGATTTTTTAGCCAAAATCTTAAAATAATTATTGAAATTAAAATTTGTGGACCTACTAAAATAAAACTAATTTGAAAAGATACGTTTACCCCTATGTTCACTGCTGCATTATTTACAAGAGCCATGATATGGAAGCAATCTAGGTGTCCATCAATAGATGAGTGGATAAAGAAGAGTGTGTGTGTATGTGTGTGTGTGTGTGTGTCTGTGTGTGTCTGTGTGGCACAGATGAACGGATATTACTCAGCCATGAATGAAATCTTACCATTTGTAAGAACATGGATAGACCTGGAGGGTAAGTCGTCAGAGAAAGACAAATACTGTATCATTTCACTTATATGTAGAATCTGAAAATAAAACAAACAAACAAAAGAAACAGGCTCATATATACAGAAAAAAAACCCTGATCGTTGCCAGAGGGTTGGACAGTGGAGGGGATGGCAAAATGGTGAAGGGTATTAAGAGGTACAAACTTATAATTATAACATATGTAAGTCATGGAGATATAATGTACAACATAGGGAATATAGTCAGTAATATTTCAATAACTATACTCGACTTTTTTTTTTGTTACTAGACTCCTGGTGATCACTTTTTAAAGTATATAAATGTCAAACAACCTGAAACTAACATGATATTGTATGTCAATTATACTTTATTTAGAAAGAGATTTACATTCCATAATGCAAAAAAGACTTCTGTACTAATTAAAACTGTATGAGACACCACTATATATCCACTAGAATGGTTAAAATTAAAAAGATTGATCATACCAAGTGTTGGCAAGGGTGTGGAGGAAATAGAACTCTCATACGATACAGGTGGGAGTGGAAATGGTACGAACTTAGAAAACATTTTAGCAGTTAGTTCGTCAAAAAGTTAAACATACTCTCATTGTGACTTGGTCATTCCACTTCTAAGTATCTATCTAAGAGAAAGAAAGATGTATGTTCACCCAAAAGCTTATTATGTGAATGTTTACAGCAGCCTCAAATTGGAAACAACCCAAATGTCCATCATGGGTGATTGGATAAACAAATTGTGTAATAATTACACCATGGAATACTACATTGCAACAAAAAAGAATAAACTGGTACAACAATGTGGATGAAACTCAAAATATTTATGCTGAGTGGAAAAGGCCAAATTAAGAAAAGAATACATGTAATATGATCACATCTATATAAAGTTCTTGAAAATTCAAACTAATCTAAAGCGAGAGAAAATGGAGGAGAAGAAGGGAGGATCACAGAGGGACACGAGGAAACTTCCAGGAGTGGTAAACATATTCATTGTCTTGACTTTGGTGGTGGTTTCCACAGGTGTGTCCTTATGTCAAAACTGATCAAATAGTACACTTTAAATATGTGCAGTTTACATTGTGTCAATTGTATCTCAGTAGAACTACAAAAATACTTTGCCTTTGGACTGTTATTCAATTTGTGATTTCAAAAATATAACTTAAAAATCTATATATTAGATTTCAATTAAAATCTCAACAACAGTAGGGAAACTTTAGATATTTGTAATAATTATAATACATATGGATAAACAGGCAAGAATCACTGCTTTACCTTTTTTCATAGCTGAACATTCTGTTGTTGGAAGCTTTAATCTAAAATATAAATGAGAGAGTGAGAGAGAGAGAATACACAAAGTTGTATGGGAAGAAATATGAAATCAAATACTAGAAAGTTTCCAGCCGCTCTGTCCAAAGTCATCGGCTCCAATGGCCTATGGGGGTGCACAGTATTACATGCAGTGTAGGGAGGTGATGCAATAACACGTGTTTCTACAGCAAAGAGGGTTTTGTACCAAGAGTGAACACACCGAGAAAAAGCATAGCATTTTAGAAATGGTAGTGATACATATGTTAGAACACAAACGTTACTATGGTCATTTTAAATTCAAATTAAGTTCTTTTATCTTAATTTTTACTAAATCCATATGACTTCTAGTAATAGAGGCCAAAACACAGGCTCCTCAGTCTGTCTGGTGACATTACATTAAGAGAAGAGAAGAATTCCAACTGCTTGCAATTTAAATAATTACTTTTCTGTATGTGTGTCTGCATGGCAGGATTATAACTGATTTAAAAAATTGTGCATGAGGATTTATTGCAGTTGATGTTAAGTGTTTTAGAACCTCAGTTTGAGCTTTGGCAGATTTTAATGGGCACAGAGTTGCATTTAAATGCTGGCCATAAACATTGCCCAGTTGGACACAAAGTCAATACAAATTATTCCCCTAGGCATTTTGATTACAAAAATGGTCTTGTTCAATAGAAACATTTAAATTACAGTTTGCATTATAGTTTTCTTTTTCTTAATTAATTTTAATGGGTGACATTAATAAATCAGGGTACATATGTTCAGAGAAAACATCTTCAGGTTATTTTGACATTTAATTATGTTGCATACCCATCACCCAACAGTTTGCATTATATTAATAATTTTACTTGTCTTTCTCAGAAATGAAAAAAAGCTATTTTGACAGAATTCCTGCACTTAAAAATAAATCTCAAATTTAATGACAGATATGTGTTGTAAATTTATGATGTGATATTTGGGTTTCACTTATAATAGTAGTAACTATTGTTTATTTTTGTTTCCTACTGTGAAAATTAGCTTTTATGCTCTATGATTAATTTCTTTTCACTTTTATGACACATCTTTTTCTTAGTTGAGGTATAATTTACATATAGAAAAATGCACATATTTTAAGTGTACAACTTTATGAGGCTTCTCCCTTTGATGGTGTAAATTTTTAAAAAACATTTATTGATTTTTAGAGAGAGAGGAAAGGAGAGGAAAACAGGAACACCAATCTGTTTCTGTATGTACCCTGACCAGGGATGGAGCCTGCAAACTCTGCACTTTGGGAAGATGCTCTAAGCAACTGAGCAATCCGTCCAGGGTGATGTAAATTTCAATGAAGTGTAATATATCAACTTTTTCTTTTAAGATAAGTCTTTTTGTGTTCTATCTAAAAATCTTTGCCTACCATGATCATAAATATTTTCTTCTATAAGTTTTACAGTTTTTGCTTATGCAAATGATCAATCCTGAATTAATTTTTATGAGTGGTGTGAGGTAGGGTTTGAGATTCATTCTAATTTCAGGCATTTACCCAGTTGTCCCGGCATCATATGTTGAAAAGATTTTCCTGCTTCAGCTGTTCCATAATGTGAGTGATTGGTCTAATTCTCAGTTTCAGCAACAGAAAGCCCGTTTGGCTTTCCTACTAAGTTACAGTTCTCCTTGTATAGTCTTTGTCATCATGAAGGTGATATTTTGGTTTTCGATAATTCTTCACTTGTCTCACATTCAGTATGTTCAAAAATCAGGTAGGGGAGAGAGGTGCTGTTTATAAGTTCTTTCCACTGGGAGCGCCTTCCAAGCTCCCAGTGAAGGATCCAAATTCAAATCCAGTGACTGGCTTGGCCCAGGTTCAGGCTGCATGAACATTTCTACCTTCTTCTTCCTCTCGAGATATTGAGTTACATGGGAGCCATAACCCTAGCACTGGTTGGTTGAGGAATTTTTTTTCATCTTTTCTTTTTACTAAAAAACGCTTTGGCCTCTCATACAGTATAATTTATTAAAGAGATGAAAATCATGATTCTCATACAAATATAATATTCACAGTTGTCAAGGATTTAATTTAATTTATTAATTATTGAGGAAATCTGGAAGATGTTACAGCTGTTTCAAAAGAGAATTTAAAGAAGCCCATGTTTATATGCAATAAAGGAAAGCTGAAATGAATTTACAAGTAGATAAAAAAAAAACTAGTCTACCCCCAAGGAAGTTGTCAATTATATTTCACCAGACACAGTAATTTGCATTTCTGTGGTCAAGAATCATTTGTATTAATACCAGTATTCTACAATTTACAGTTGCAAAACAGCTCACTGATAAAGCAAGACGGTGGTAATTAAAATGATTAAGCTGGACAAGACACCTGCTCATCTTTTTACCTGTTTGTGGTGAGCCTGGTTCTGTCGTCTGACACAAGATTCTAACCAGCGTTAGCTATTTATACATTTAGCTGGTTTTCTCTAACTGCCTTCCTGACCTTTCCACTTGGGTATTCAACATGTACCTTAAACTTGACATGGATAAAACAGATTTTTTTATTTTCCCTTAATTCTATTCTCCTCCCAACCTTTTTTTATCTCATTAAAGGGATCCCCTTTTTCCTGGGACCTCAATCCAAAATTCAGGAGATATCACTGATTCTATTTTGTATTTCTTCCCCTTGTTGAATGCATTAGTTAGCATGTCCTTTTGGCTCTACTTCCCAAGTACATATCTTTCTCTTTATCTCTCTCCTCACCTACTAGGTCCAAGCCCTACCTCAGTAATTGGTCCTTGGACCACCTCAGTAATTTCCCAACTGGATTGGTTGCTTATCCCCTTTCTCTCAACCTATTCTCTAATAAAAGTCAGAATTATTATTTTAAATAAAATAAGTAATGTTTAGCAATGTCTACTGTACACCAGGCACCATTCTACATATTTCACAATGAATTATTTCAATATGGCCCTATGCTGTGCTATTGTTATCTGTATTTAATAAATGAGGAAACTGACATGTGAATATTAAGTAGCATGTCTTCATTCATACATTTAAGAAATGGTATTTGAACCTAGATGATCTGATTCTAGAGCTCACATTTTTTTTTTTTAGCAGAGAGAGAGACAGGGACAGACCAACAGAAAGGGAGAGAGGTGAGAAGCATCAATTCTTTGCTGTGGCACTTTAGTTGTTTATTGATTGCTTTCTCATATGTGCCTTGATGGGGGGGCACTCCAGCTGAGCCAGTGACTCCTTGCTCAAGCCAGTGACGTTGGACTCAAGCCATCAACCCTGGGCTCAAGCCGACAACCATGTGATCATGTCTATAATCCCATGTTTAAGCCAGCTACCCCAAGCTCAAGCTGGTGAGTCCGTGCTCAAGCTGGATGAGCCTGCACTCAAGCTGGTGACCTTGAGGTTTCAAACCTGCATCCACAGAATCCCAGGCCAGCACTCTATCCACTGTACTATCACCTGGTCCTGGTCAGGCTAGAGATTACACTTTTAACCACTATATGTCCTGCCGCTCTGAACATGATCAGATTTGTCATTCCTTGTTCACATTTCACATAAAATATAAACTTGCTTTTTGTTCGCAGGATAAAATTAAAAATTTTGTCTTGATCTCCAAGGTTTTATAAGTTCTGATGCCAACTGCACCTCTCCAAACTCATCTCATACTTGTCTTTACAAAGCAAACAAAGCTCCATCCATACTGGTGTCTTCCCTTCTGTTCCTTAATATTGGAGAGCTCTGTACTGTCGAGAATGCACATCTTCCTGATCTTTGCTTGAAGGACATCTTCTTATCCTGTTAGTCACAGGTTAAAAATGACCTTTGTCCCTGTCAGGTAAGCTCCATGAAGCCATGCAGGTGTAGCTACAGTAGTGGGGTAAGAGGTGGATTGTAGGGAGGGGGCTGAGAGAACTCAGAGAGCTTTCATTTCTCCAAGCACATTGTCCTAAATTGGTAATTTTTCTAAGAGAAGTTGTGTGAAATATTCAGTTTAAACACTCTTGATCAGGGTGTGAAACATAGGAGGTCAGAAAATGGCATTTTTTAAAGTTCTCACCCCACCCTCAAGTGTAAAATGAGGTCAATAATAATGTCTTCCTGCCCGAATAACAGGGTTGTTGTGCAGATCACGTATGCAAGATTACTCAGAAAACTGTAAACAGGAACGGATGTTAGCAACTTCAGGCTAATGTGGTCTTCACACTATAGTGGGGCCTTCCTTTGTGAATTCTGCCAAGGATGAAGCAGTGAGCTCCAAGTGCTTAGAGAAGTCCTTGGAGGCATTGCATTGCCTCCTCTGGGGACCCCAGGGGGTTCTGCACCTCATTGCTGTTCATGCACCCATCTTCAGACACTAAGTAATAGTGTGCTTATTTTATTCTTTCAATGAACACAGTAAAGAAAAAAATTTAAATGGGAAACTTTTCTCTAGTTCACTTTAGTCCAGAATCTCCTCCTTCTTAGCCTTTCTCCCTCCTTTACCTTCTTTCTCCATTATCCTTCCTTCCTTCCTTTCTTCATTCCTTCTCCCCCCCCCCTCTTTCCTCCCTTCCCTCGTTTGCCAAGATTAAAGAAGGAATCTGCTCAAGGTGGAAAACTCCATGTGAACAAATGAATTTCAAGCATAGTAAAGCGTATAGCAGTAGATTTTTTTCAGTGTTAGCCATTAATGACACTAAGACGCTGGTGTAATTAAGTGACCAAGCAGAGTGGCTAGGACCCCACAGACGCTACCTCAACTACTTTTCATTTGCTTTGCTTTGTTCACTTTTCTATCCTATGATCTGAGGTAAAAGTATAAAATAACTCATTGCTGGACTTTTAAATTTCTAATGAGGACCACATTAAAAACATTTTTTCCCCTCTTTAATCATAATTTATTCTGATAAGGGACAAATACTAGAAAAGTACCATATAGTTTTTCTTCCCTGGAGCCATGCTTGCAGTCAGTCAATGAGATGGTATTTGGTAAAATCACTGTTTCGTCAACAGTTCTATTTCAGTTCCCATCCTTATTTCTACTGATTCTAAGTTATTATTATTATTATTATTTTGAGTCTTACTTGAGTATTTTCCCATGATATCTTTCATAATGATGTGATTCTCTTTCATGAGAATCTGGTGAAGCTGACTCTAACAAACTCCCAGTGCAGGGTCACACAGTGCCTGGCCCTCTCCTCATTCAGTCTATGGACCCTCATGTGGGTTCGTGATGAAATCAATGTGATAATGCAGTTTCCTGATATGTGCTACTTTTTTTATCTAAGCAGAACTCCTTAAATTATTTGTTACTGTAAGATTTTAATTGAAATAATTTAATTTACTATGGAAAATAAAGGATAAGTCACTAAATAGAAGCAATACACAGCTTATATTCGAGTGTTATACTATTATTTACAGTTGAATATATTATTATGATGATGATTAGTTATATTGCATATATAAAGCACTTCAGAGGTACCCAAATAGTTACTAACAGCCCCCCATATCATACAAAATTATTTTTCTTAATTGATTTTAGAGAGAGAGAGAGGAAGGGAGAGAGAGAGAGAGAAGAGAGAAACATTGATTTGTTATCCCACTTATTTATGCATTCATTGGTTGATTCTTGTATGTGCCCTGATTGGGGATTGAACCTTTAACATTTGAGTATCAAGAGGATGCTCTAACCAACTAAGCTATTCAATCAGGAGCCAATTAAGTCTTTTCCAAAAGGAAGAGCTGTTTATTTACAACACATTTTTTCCACCACTTTTACTTTATACACATCCTTCTCCCTCTAATATTACACTCTCTTCTCCTGGGAATCCTTAGTTGCTCTTATTCAATGACTATAATAATCCAGAGCAGTGATTTTTAACTGTTGTGCCACAAAAAATTTTAAAACATGCAATACGCAACTATTTAGTCAGGAACACTGACTTCTTTTCCCTTAGATTGTCATACAACAAAAATGCCAACAGCCAACACAACATACACCATGAAGCATGACAGGCAATTCTAATGCTGTATCTTAATATTTTCTTTTTAGATAACATGATTTGTAATTCAGGCAACACACTGCTTGAAACACGTTTTTATTTTATTTTTTAATTACAGTTTACATTTAATATTATTCTGTATTAGTTCCAGGTGTACAGCAAAGTGGTTAGACAATCACATCCTTTACAAAATGTTCCCCCTGTATTTCCAATACCTCCCTGGCACCATATATAACTATTATAATATTATTGACTATATTCCCTATGCTGTACTTTACATCCTATGACTATTTAGTAACTACCAGTCTGTACTTAATTCCTTCACCGTTCTCACCCAGTCCCTAAACCAGCTGCCAGTTCCCTCTGGCAACCATCAATCTGTTCTCTGTATCTATCTATGAAATTCATATTTTGATTTCTCATTCCAGTTGCTGCACATGCTATTTGAGGAAGCAAATAATACATGGATGAAGAGAAAAATATTTAAACATTCCTGGGCTAGATAATCAAGACTACTACAAAGAATACAAATAACAAATTAATAACATATTACAACCCAAATAAATGGCATTTTTAGTATAAAATTGCATTTGCATGAAGAAGCTATTTGGGTGATGGGTATACAACATAATTGAATGTCAAAATGATCTGGAGATGTTTTCCCTAAATTTATGTGCTGTAGTTGACCAATGTCACCCTGTTAAAATTAATTGTCTAAATAAAATTATTAAAGAAAAAAAGAAAAAAGTCTGCAGGGGCTTGTGGTGGCTCTGGCTTCTTTAGTGGTGAAAGCTGCTGGTTTGTGCCCAGAGCAGGTGACTGAGAAACCGTGATCACACCTGCTGTGTGGCTGCTGTTTAAAGCCTGGCATTTCTCTCTTGTTCCCAGCCATCTCTTTTCATCTCGGCTCTGCCTGTCTCTGGGCGGGTGAAACTGAAGTGGGGCCTTTGTGCGGTATCCCAGACAGGCTGGGGAAGTGGGTCCTGTCACTCGTTTGCTTTCTGTGAGGGAACTTTTTCTATCAGGGAGTTTCCTCTGCTGCGCCACCGTGCCAGCGTGGGGGATGGGCTGCTGCAGAGAAATGAAGAAGCCCTCCTTCCTGTTTTGTATGGTTATTCAAGTTTTTCATTCTGCTGTGTTACTAAAGTTTCTTTTCCTTTTTTTTTTTTTTTACGGTCACAGTAGTCAAAGATATGATTTATTTCTATAAGTGCTGTTGACACACCCATAAATTGATTCTAAACCAGTGGGAAAAATGGAAACCATTAACAGAGGTACAGGGCTAAGTTTGTTAAAACCCAGCCTCATCTGACATGTGGTGGCGCAGTGGATAAAGCACTGACCTGGAAATGCTGAGGTCGCCGGTTCGAAACCCTGGGCTTGCCTGGTCAAGGCACATATGGGAGTTGATGCTTCCAGCTCCTCCCCCCTTCTCTCTCTCTGTCTCTCTCTCCTCTCTCTCTGTCTCTCTCTCTCTCTCTGTCTCTCTCTCCTCTCTCTCTCTCTGTCAATCTCTCCCAGAAGGGGAGGCTGCAGGACCGTCTGCGGCTCTTGCACAGGGGTAGAAGTTAGACTAGCTGTTCTGTGCTGGTTACTAGAACTCTGGTTCTGACTCTCTAATGCCTTAGCACATTTTAACTGCAAACTAAGCAGAAAGTGCCACCTGTTCCAGACTGGTTTCTTGGAATGTTTCTGTGAGATGTTAAAAGCAATCAGAGAGAGTAGAGTTCTTGGGTCAAAGGTGTTTGGGAACACTGGGTTAAACAGAGCAGAACTTTTGTTGTTTTTATCTCTTTCTTGTTCCTCTTCTTCCCTTTTCGTCGCTCTAAAGTGTCTTTACAACACTTACTTCCTCTTTAAGATGCCGAAGCCCAACGTGGACATTCACAAAGACGATAATGGTACATAGTACTCCCAACCCTACCTGGTCATAGAACACATCCTTCATCAGACACAATTAAAAATCTTATGGGATACTAGTGTTCAACAAAATATAGTTTGGGAAATTATATGAAACCATTTCCTTTGATTTTCCTATGAGTTTAGTAGACAGACTCTGTTACTTAATAGAGATATAATAATAAGAATTATTATTTTTATCTACTTCACTGCTTGCAAAGAGCTTTCATACATATTGTTGAGGGCAATATTGAGAGCTCACTTTGTTCGGGATTATTATTATTATTGATAGATACACCAATTACAACTACCCTTTTGCTGTTCTGCTTGGCTGCCTGACCCCACCCTTAATTACCGGTCAATCGCCCCTGGGACAAAGGAATTCCAGGAAGCTAGTCAATCACCCCAAGGAGGAGTATTCCAGAAGGCTGAACATACCAGCACACCCTTGCTCGAGGCTATCCTCAACCCTATAAAATTTTGCCTCAGTCTGTTTTTGGGGCCCTTCTTCCCCGGAGAAGTGCCTGGCAGGTATTTCTCGTCTAATAAAGCCTGCACACCTGGAATTCGAGTGCCATCTCATTCTTACATCTGATGCCGAAACCCGGGACAGGGGACTAACTGCCTGGACGATCCCTCTTTGCTGTCCAAACGAAGCCTGGACAAACAATTGTAGGTTGATTGGCCGGCAGTCTAACCCTGTCCTGAATCCCTGCCGGATCAGAAAGGTAAGGAATTTCTCACTTCTCTCTCCTGGTTGGCTTTAATTCGACCCATAAATCCCTAATCCATCGTTAGACAGTTTTCTCGATCAGCCTCACATTTTGAGGGGTTTGTCATTTTTCTGTCCCAGGGACAGCACATTCCAAAAGTCTAAGTGATTAGCCAAATCCCCCCACATTCTCTTTGAGCTCCTTCTTAGGTGGTGACAACCCCTAAGTAGGACGACTCCACATTCCCAGGAGAGCTTTCTCCTTTGAGATTGTGATTGGAGTTGGGGATGCCCTGTCTAGATCACTAATGTCCACATTGGGCTCTTTGGAGTCAAAGCCACCTGACCAAACCCCGTTGGGCTGTCTTCTACTCATTTTCTTTTGGCATACTGCCTGGCCACAATATAAACTAGACAGTGACTCCCATTGGCCTGAAAATGGGACATTCGATTACAATATTCTGAGAGACCTTGACAACTTTTGCCACCAGACTGGGAAAGCTTCTGAAATCCCTTGCGTGCAGGCTTCCTTCTCCCTTCACTCCTGTCCTTAATTTCGGTACTGCTTGTTCTACACGCAGGCTGTTTTTGGCCAAGGAAACCTCACCTAAAACCTCCACTCCTAATCTTTCTTTCTCCGCAGACTCTCAACTCTCTCTCCCTCCTGCCTGACCACTGGGGGCACCCCTTTCTTGGGACCCCTCTCTGGTCCCTCTGCAAATCTCTTTGCTCCAGTCTCTTCCCTCCAGAAAGCCCCCTCCCTTCGTAGGATTCTGTTTCTCATTCACCTGCAAATACCATTCTCTCTTTCTCCTACTTTGCTGGCCAGGGCCCCCTCCCTTCTCCACTGTGTTCTTAAATCCCTCCTCCCCCCTTAAAAGCTGTGGCTCCAGCTGCGGTGCCTGTCTCTCTTCTTCGACCCCTCCCACTGGCTTCAACTACAGCTATGCCCTCCTCCCCCTCCTCCTGCAGATTCTGACCCTCCTTCTTTCCATCTAGCTGTTCACACTATCCATCCGTCTGCTTTCTCTCTTCCTCCCCTCTATGCTGGCAACTCCCTGCCATCTCAAAAAACTTAAAAAAGCAGAATTGTATATTAAGCTATGTGAGTAAGTAATCCATCTTCTCTTTATTTGTCAGAAAATATCTCTAGTATAATTTGAATTGAAACAAGTAAAGCACTCTCATTTAAATTCCTTAATTCATAACTTGTAAAATCTTTGTTTAATGTGTAACTGTGTCTATTTCTAAGGCCTTAAACCAATAATTACCCACCTCTTAAATGAAGCCTTACTCATCCCCACAAACTCTCCCTGCAAAACCCCCACCCTTCCTGTTCAAAAACCTTCAGGGGATTATTGCCTCGTACAAGCCTTACATTTAATCCATAAGGCAATAGTTCCCCTCCATCCAGTAGTCTCTAATCTCTACAGGTTACTGTCACACATTCCCTCAAACACCACTCACTACATGGTCCTCGACCTCAAGAATGCCTTCTTTACCATTCCTCTATACCCTGACTCTTACTTTCTGTTTACTTTGTTTAAACTGACCCAGACACTAATGCAACCCAGCAACTTACATGGACTGTCTTACCCCAGGGGATCAGAAACCTGTTTTGGCAAGCACTAGCTCAGGATTTAGCAATATGCAATCTCAAAACTAGTACTCTCTTACCATATGTAAATAACCTACTCCTCTGCAGCCCCTCCCTGCCTGCCTCAAGGAGACACACCACCACCCTTCTTAACTTCCTCACTGTAAAGGGATATTGTGTCTTCTCTACTAAGGCTCAACTTCACTCCTAGTTTGTAGTCTATCTAGGCATTGTCTTAACCCTCACCACCTGAAGTCTCACCCTAGATCAAACTCAGACCCTCCGCAGTCTCCAACCACCTACCACTATAGATCAAATCTTTTCTTTCCTAGGTCTAATAGGCTTCTTTAAACACTGAATTCCCCATTTTGCTCTCACCTTTAATGCTTCTCAGTCCTTTTACCCTTCACATAGTAAGGGGACAAGATTGCTGGGTCTTCTTGGCTGAAGAAGAGCCTACAAATGGACATGAAACATTTCTTTTAGCTCAAGCTAACTGCTCTCTCCAGGGCTGCCAGGAAAAAATATCTCTAACTTTACCATGAAAGAACTTTCACCCCCTGCTATACAACCCTCCTTATCCAAATACTTGCCCCCTTCTTTATCAAGTTCCTACAGGCCAGGATGAGAGAAATCTCTAGAATTACCTACAATCAAATGCTCCTATTCCTCAATACCCCAAGGAGAACTTCACGAGGGAAATATCAAATAGATAGGGATGGCAGCAGGAAGAAGCCACCCCTTAGCCCGAGAAGTTCCCTCCTGAATGTTCTCCAAACCCCCTTCCTTTTAAACCACACATATTCAGTCCTTCTAAAAACTTACACCAACAGGTTCCCTATCTCTAAAAATCTCCACATATCCTCCCATTTGAGAGGAACCAAACCAGCACATCTCATGAGGCTCATCCAGGAGACCATGTATCACCATGTCACTCTGTCCACTTGGCACTCGCAGCAAACAATTCACAATTATTACCTCGCAAAATTTTTTTACTTCTCACTCAGGTTTTTGAAGACATCTCCTGGTTCAGACCTCACAGCACAGAAATTGATGAACTCCTTAACTGGATGGGGGACTTGGCTTGGCAAGGTTCTTTTCTTGAGTTCTCTCCAGAAGAAACAATAATTTTCTAAAATTTTCTCCTCTTTCTTCTCATCACCCTTCACCGTATATTATAAAATTAATAACTGCCTTTCTTGTATATGTAACCACAGAGTTGAGAAATGATAGATACATGAATTACAACTGCCCTTTTGCTGTTCTGCTTGACTGCCTGACCCCACCCTTAATTATCAGACAATTGCTCATGGGACAAAGGAATACCAGGAAGCTGGTCAATCACCCCAAAGAGGAGTACTCCAGAAAGCCAAACAGACCAGCACACCCTTGCTTGAGGCTATCCCCAACCCTATAAAGTTTACCTCAGTCTGTTTTTGGGGCCCTTCTTCCTGAAGAAGTGCCTGGCAGGTCTTTCTCCTCTAATAAAGCCTGCACATCTGATGTTCAAGTGCTGTCTCATTCTTACAATTATTATTTTTGATTTTTTTTTAAATTTATGACTTTAATTTGTGTTTACATAGATTGAAGTGTCCCACTGAATATATCTACCTCCCCCCACCCTCTTATTCCTCCTCGGCCCCCCATGCCCCCTCCCCTCAATGCCTTCCCCCCTTGCCTCCAGGATTTGCTGTCCTGTTCTCTATAATGCTGTGTTATGTATATATAATTTCATTAATCTCTTTCCCTTCTCTGATCTCATCTTCTCTTCTACTTTCCCTCTGACTGTTTTCCCTCTGGTCCCTTTGATCCGCCTCTGCCTCTGTTTTGTTGCTGAGTTCACATTGTTCATTGGATTCCTCAAATGAATGAAGTTATATTGCATTTTTATTTCTCTGCCTGGCTTATTTGACTTAGCATAATAGTTTTCAGGTGCATCCATGTTGTCGCGAGAGTTAAGATTTCCTTCCTCCTCACAGCCGCGTAGTATTCCATTGTGTATATGTACCACTGTTTTTTAATCCATTCGTCCACTGACAGACACTTGGGCTGTTTCCAGATCTTGGCTATTATAAACAATACTGCCATAAACATGGGGGTGCATTTCTTCTTTTGAATCAGTGATTTGGACTCTAAGGATATATTCCTAAAAGTAGGATGGCTGGGTCAAAAGGCAGTTCTATTATTAATTTTTTGAGGAATCTTCATACTGTTTTCCACAGTGGCTGCACCAGTCTGCATTCCCACCAGCAGTGCAGGAGGGTTCTCTTTTCTCCACATCTTCGCCGGTACTTATGTGTTGTTTTGTTGATGAGCGCCATTCTGACTGGTATGAGGTGATATCTCATTGTGGTTTTAATTTGCATTTCTCTAATGATTAGTGATGTTGAACATTTTTTCATCTGCTTATTGGCCATCTGTATGTCCTCTTTAAAGAAGTGTCTATTCATTTCTTTTGCCCACTTTTTGATTGGATTGTTTATCATCCTGGTGTTGAGTTTTACAAGTTCTTTATAAATTTTGGTTATTAACCCCTTATTCAGACGTATTGGCAAATATATTCTCCCATTGTGTGGGTTTTCTTTTTATTTTGTTAATGGTGTCTTTTGCTGTCCAAAAGCTTTTTTAGTTTCATATAATCCCATTTGTTCATCCTGTCCTTTATTTCACTTGCCCGTGGAGATAAATCAGCAAAAATATTGGTATGAGAGATTTGGAGAGTTTACTGCCTGTGTTTTCTTCCAAGATGTTTATGGTTTCACGACTTAAATTTAAGTCTTTTATCCATTTTGAGTTTACTTTTGTGAATGATGTAAGTTGGTGATCCAGTTTCAATTTTTTGCAAATACCTGTTCAATTTTTTTTAACACCATTTGTTAAAGAGACTGTCTTTACTCCATTTTATGCTCTTACTTCCTTCGTCAAATATCAATTGTCCATATAGGTGTGGTTTATTTCTCAGTTCTCTGTTCTATTCCATTGATCTGTATGCCTGTTCTTATGCCAGTACCAAGCTGTTTTGAGTATGATAGCTTTGTAGTATAACTTGATATCAGGAAGTGTGATACCCCCCCACTTTATTCTTCTTTTTCAGGATTGCTGAGGCTATTCAGCAATTCTGAAAAGTGTTCTTTTTCGGTTCCATATGAATTTTTGGAATATTTGTTCTATATCTTTGAAGTATGTTATTGGTATTTTAATAGGAACTGCATTGAATTTATAGATTGCTTTGGGTAATATAAACATTTTAATGATGTTTATTTTTCCTAACCATGAGCATGGTATATGCTTCCATTTGTTGTATCTTTCTTGACTTCCTTTAACAATGTTTTATAATTTTCCGAGTACAAGACTTTAACCTCTTTTGTTAAATTTACTTTATTTTTCCTAACCATGAGCATGGTATATGCTTCCATTTGTTGTATCTTTCTTGACTTCCTTTAACAATGTTTTATAATTTTCCGAGTACAAGCCTTTAACCTCTTTTGTTAAATTTACTTTATTTTTCCTAACCATGAGCATGGTATATGCTTCCATTTGTTGTATCTTTCTTGACTTCCTTTAACAATGTTTTATAATTTTCCGAGTACAAGACTTTAACCTCTTTTGTTAAATTTACTTCTAGGTACTTTATTATTTTTTTTGTTGCAATAGTGAAGGGGATTGTTTTCTTAATTTTTTTTCAGACAGATCATTGCTGGTGTATAAAAATGCCACTGATTTCTGAATATTGATTCTATATCCTGCCACCTTGCTAATTCATTTATCAGGTCCAGTAGTTTTTCCACTGAGACTTTAGGGTTTTCTATGTACAGTAGCATATCACCGGCAAATAATGATAGTTTTACCTCTTCTTTTCCAAGTTGGATGCCTTTTATCCCATCTTTTTGTCTGATGGCTGTGGCTAGGACTTCCAGAACTATGTTCAATAAGAGTTGTGAAAGGGGCACCCCTGCCTTGTTGCTGATCTTAAGGGGATTTCTTTTAATATTTGCCCATTGATTATGATATTGGCTTTGGGTTTGTCATAGATGGCCTTTACCATGTTGAGGTATATCCTTGTATCTCCACTTTGCTAACATTTTTTACCATAAATGAGTGCTGGATTTTATCAAATGCTTTTTCTGCATCTATTTTTATTATCATGTGATTTTTATCCTTTCTTTTGTTTATGTGTTGAATTAAATTGATTGATTTGTGGATATTGTACCAGCCTTGTCTCCCTAGAATAACTCTCACCTGATCATGATGTTTGAATTTTTTCATGTATTGCTGGATCCAGTTTGCTAATATTTTGTTGAGAATTTTAGAATCTAAATTCATCAGGAATATTGGTCTATGGTTTTCTTTTTTTTTTTTTTTAATTTTTTTTTTAAATTTTATTTATTTATTTATTTATTTATTTATTTATTTATTTTACAGAGGCAGAGATAGACAGGGACAGATAGACAGGAACGGAGAGAGATGAGAAGCATCAATCATCAGTTTCTCATTGCGCGTTGCGACTTCTTAGTTGTTCATTGATTGCTTTCTCACATGTGCCTTGACCGTGGGCCTTCAGCAGACCGAGTAACCCCCTGCTGGAGCCAGCGACCGTGGGTCCAAGCTGGTGAGCTCTTTGCTCAAGCCCGATGAGCCCATGCTCAAGCTGGTGACCTCGGGGTCTCGAACCTGGGTCCTTTCGTATCCCAGTCCGACGCTGTATCCACTGCGCCACCACCTGGTCAGGCTAAATTTTATTTATTTATTTTTTACAGAGACAGAGAGTGAGTCAGAGAGAGGGATAGAAAGGGACAGAGAGAGATGAGAAGCATCAATCATTAGTTTTTCATTGCACATTGCAACACCTTAGTTGTTCATTGATTGCTTTCTCACATGTGCCTTGACCGCAGGCCTTCAGCAGACTGAGCAACCCCTTGCTGGAGCCAGCGACCTTGGGTCCAAGCTGGTGAGCCTCTCTCAAACCAGATGAGCCTGCACTCAAGCTGGTGACCTCAGGGTCTCGAACCTGGGTCCTTCCACATCCCAGTCCGACGCTCTATCCACTGTGCCACCACCAGGTCAGGCTCTATGGTTTTCTTTGTAGTGTCTTTGCCTGGTTTTGGAATCAGTATTATGCTCGCCTCATAAAAGGAGTTTGGAAGTCTTCCCTCCTCTTAAACATTTTGAAATAGCTTGAGAAGGATAGGAGTTAGTTCTTCTTGGAATAGTTGGTAAAATTCACCAGTGAAGCCATCTGGATGATGACTTTTGTTTGTTGGGAGCTTTTTGATAACTGTTTCAATCTCATTTGATGAAATCGGTCTGTTTAGGTTTTCTGGTTCTTCTATATTGGTTTTTGAAAGATTATATGTTTTGAGGAATTTGTCCATTTCACCTAGGTTGTCTAATTTTATGGCATAGAGTTCTTCATAGTATTTTCTTACAATCCTTTGTATTTCTGCTGTGTCAGTTGTTTCTTCTCCTTTCCCTTTTCTAATTTTATTTGAGTCCTCTCTCTTTTTTTCTTGATGAGTCTGGTTAAAGGTTCATCAATCTTGTTTACCTTTTCAAAGAACCAGCTCTTGGTTTCATTAATTCTGTGTATTCATTTTTTTAGCTTCTATGTCATTTATTTTCTCTCTGATCTTTATTATTTTCTTCCTTCTACTTCCTCTGGGTTTTACTTGCTGTTCTTTTTCTAGTTCTTTTAGATGCAGGGTTAAATTGTTTATCTGAGCTTTTTCTAGCTTCTTAAGGTATGCCTGTAGTGCTATGAACTTCTCTCTCAGGACTGCTTTTGCTGTGTCCCATAGATTTTGAGTTGTTGTATGTTCATTTTCTTTTGTTTCAAGGAAATTTTTGATTTCATCCTTGATCTCATTGTTAACTCATTTGTTATTTAATAACATGCTATTTTGTTTCCAAGTGTTTGAGTGTTTTTCATTTTTTCTGTTGTAGTTGATTTATAGTTTCATGCCATTATGATCTTGATGTGATTTCAATCTTCTTAAATTTGTTGAGACTCATTTTGTGTCCTAGCATTTGGTCTATCCTAGAGAATGTACCATGAGCACTTGAAAAGAATGTATATTCTGCAGCTTTAGGGTGAATGGTTCTGAAGATATCTATTAAATCCAGTTGATCTAGTGTGACCTTTAAGGCTGCTATTTCCTTGTTAATTTTCTTTCTTGAGGATTTATCCAGTGATGTTAGTGAGGTATTAAAATTCTCTACTATTACAGTATCACTGTTGATCTCACCCTTTATGTCCATCAAAATTTGTTTTATGTATTTAGGTGCTCCTATGTTAGGTGCATAGATATTTATAATGGTTATATCTTCCTGTTGAATTGCTCCCTTTATCATTATGTAGTGACCATCTGTATCCCTTCTTATAACCTTTGTTTTAAAGTCTGTTTTGTCAGATATAAGTATTGCTACCCCAGCTTTTTTTTTTCATTTTTATTTGCATGAAATATTTTTTTCCATTTCTTTACTTTCTGTCTATGTGTATGTTTTGTTTTGAGTTGTGTCTCTTTTAGACAGCATATGTTTGGGTCCTGTTTTCTTTTTTCACAGCTACTCTATGTCTTTTGATTGGAGCATTTAATCCATTTACATTTAAGGTTATTATTGATATTTAGTTGTTTAGTTTTTTAATTTAAAACTATTTATTTATTCATTTTTAGAGAGGAGAGAGAGAGAGAGAGAAAGCATCAACTCCCATATGTGCCTCGACCAGGCAAGCCCAGGGTTTTGAACCAGTGACCTCAGCATTCCAGGTCAAAGCTTTATCCATTGCGCCACCACAGGTCAGGCTATATTTAGTTGTTTATTGACATTTTATTCTTTAAATCTACATTCCTCTTTTAGTAGATTTTTATCCCCTCCCCTTTGTTCTGTTTACAGCAGGTCCCTTAACATTTCTGGTAGCATTGGTTTGGTTGTAATGAATTCTTTGAATTTTTTTTGTCTGGGAAGCTTTTTATTTCTCCTTCAATTTTAAATGATAGTCTTGTTGGATAGAGAAGTCTTAGTTGTAGGCTCTTGTTTAGCATTACTTTGAATATTTCTTGCCATTCTTTTCTGGCCTCTAATGTTTCTGTTGAGAAGTCAGATGTCATTCTTATGGGGGCTCCTCTGTAGATAATAGACTGCTTTTACAGCTTTTAGTATTCTTTTTTATCTCTTAAATTTTGTATTTTAATTATAATGTGTCTTGGTGTTGGCCTTTTTGGGTTCACCCTTAATGGAACTCTCTGTGCTTCTGAACTTGTGTGACTTTTTCCTTCCTCAATTTTGGGAAGTTTTCAGCTATGATTTTTTCAATCAGAT
Source organism: Saccopteryx bilineata (assembly GCF_036850765.1). NCBI lineage: Eukaryota > Metazoa > Chordata > Mammalia > Chiroptera > Emballonuridae > Saccopteryx > Saccopteryx bilineata. Next base: position 138,199,797 of record NC_089494.1, read on the forward strand.
TCTCTATCCCTTGTTCTTTCACTTCTCCTTCAAGAACCCCTTATGGTGCAGATATTATTTCTTTTCATGTTATCACAGAGCTCTGTTAGTTTCCTCAGACATTTTGAGCTTCTTTTCTCTTTGCTGCTCTGCTTCCATGCTTTCATTTATCTTGTCCTCTAACTCGCTGATTCGATCCTCAGCTTCATCCATCCTGCTTTTAAATTTCTTCCATTGTGGTCTTCATTTCTGATATTGTATTTGTCATTTCTGACTGATTCTTTTTTATTATTTCAATGTCCTTTTTTATACTTGCTATCTCTTTAGGTGCTCATTATGTCCATCCATTGTTGCTCTAAGATTTTGAGCATCCTAACAATCATTATTTTAAACTCTGCATCTGGTAATTTGGTTATATCTGATTCATTCAGGTCCTTCTTTGGGGATTTCTCTTGATTCATTTGGGTTGCATTTCTCTGCCTTCCCATTTTGCCTGTGTACTAGAAGGGTGTGGCCACAGGAGTCTGATGGGTGTGGCCTCTGTGTTCCCTAGGTGTGGTCCATCTGCATGCCTACCACCCCCTCTGCCACTGCCTTGGGCATTTGGGCACAGGAATTGTCATGCTGGCCTGTTGTGGCAGTCATTGAGGTTTCCACCTCTCCTCTGTGGCCGGGACTGTGTTCACGTGCCCAGGCTACAAGGCCTGGCCGGTCCTAGCCTTTACCCTGCTCCTGCAGGTGGGATGGCGGGACTGTGCTCCTGCGTCTGGGCTACAAGACTTGGCTAGCCTCGGCCTTGGCCCGCCTCCATGGGCATGACTGCACTCCTATGCTCAGCTTCAGGTCTCAGCTGGTTCCCCAGCTTTCGCCTTGCCCTTTCAGGCGGAACTGCAGGCGGGACCACTCTCACCCAGCCCACAGCCATGGGTCAAACCACTTTCGTGCACCCCTCCTGCCACCACGGCTGCCCTCAGCCTCCGCCCCCGCTGGGCAGGATTGTGCTTGAGCCAGGCTTCAGTCGCGGCCAGCTTTGGCTTCTGCCCCTGTTTGCAGGTCTGTGCTCACACCCCGGCTGCAGCTGCAGCCAGCCCCCAGCTTCTGCCCCTGCCGATGGGACCGTGCTTCCGTGTCCCGCCGCCACCCGCCCTCCGGTGAGCATTCAGCAGTTTGTGGGTGGTGATGCAGCTCAGACCTAAGCACTCAATACTGTATTCCTGAAGGTTCTCTCCTTCTAAGTGACTCTGCTCTGAGTGCCATGGGAGAGCTTCTGTTTGGCTGGTGTCCTACTTCCCTTTGCTGGTATTGCTGGTTCCAGGAAAAATATTCACTTCAGATTTGGGGAGTGACTCAGCCCAGGGGTTAGAGTGGTTGTCCCTTAAAGTGTTTCTCCCTATGCCTCCTAGATTACACTCTCTTCCTGCTACTCTGGTCCTCTCATCTCTCCCCATCCCCCAAAGCCCCGGGTGAGTGGTTGTGAAAGAGGTTTTCTGCGTGGTCCCTTTAAGACAAATCCTGGGTTTTAGAAATCTGTCTCTTTCTTGAAAACAGTATTCTGGCTTGTTTCGCAGCTAAATACTGTCTGTAGGCCTCTTTTAGGCTCTGGGGCTGCAGGCTGGGCTTCATTCCTGGGGCCTCATTCCTGGGGCCCAGGACCTTCCCCTCTCTGCTAAACTCACTTCCCACTGCTTAAGTCCCTTCAGGCTGCTATTTACTCCAAGAAACCAGACAGCCCTCTTCACATTTCCGCTTTTCCTACCAGTCTCAATGTAGCTTCTTCAGTGTTCCTTGGTTAAAGAGTCCTCTTAGTTTAATCCAAAGTTGCTTTGTTCAGATGATTGTTCTTAAAATTAAGTTGTAATCCACTTTGGTTTTGGGAGGTAGAAGTTGGTACATCTGCCTGCTCCATCACCATCTTGCCGCCCCAGGACCTAAAGTTTCTTAAGTGAACTCCAGAGCTCTCCCAGAGCTGTTTTAATATGTGGATAGCTGTGTAATCATTGATCTTTGCTGTGGGACAGAGACTAGTGTCCCCTATTCCATCATCTTGGTTATGTCACTCTCCCTGTGTAATGCTGGTGGCCAAGGCCAGGCAGGTTCACACTGGATTCAGACAAATGGTAGAAAAACTGTGGAGCCAGAAAGCATTGGGCCAATTCGTTTAATAAAGTCTCACAATGACAGACAAGCACACAGGCAGGGGAAACCACCTCTCAGACAAACAACAAAATGACCCCTCACAGTGATGGGCAGGCAATCCACCATCACAATCCCCCTAAACACAAGCCCCCATAGCCTTATATAGGCCATACACATGTGACCTTATGTACCAATCAGGCAAAGTGCTTGCAGCTGGAAACCCCACAAGCAAGCATAACACAGCTGCCCCAAACCAGTAATGCAGTCATTCATCACTATTATCAAGTAGTATGTACATCGTTTTATGTGTTATTCTTTTATATGACTGGCAGCACAGTAGGTTGGTTTATACCAGCATCACCACAAACATGTGAGTAATGCATTGTGCCACAATGTTGCGATAGCTATAACACCACTAGGCCATAGAAATTTTTGGCTCCATTATCATCTTAGGCACTGCTGCTGTATACGCAGTCTGTCATTAACTGAACCATCATTATGAGTGATGCGACTGTACTCACACACACATTTATATGTATATTGAAATAACAACAATGAAAACCACACAAAGCTAGACCCCTTTCTTACACTATATACAGAAATGTAAAGGCCCTGGTGGGGAAGTGGCTCAGTAGGTTAGAGCATTGTCTTGAAACATCAAGTTTGATCCCGAGTCAGGGCACATACAAGAACAACCAATGAATGCTCAACTAAGAGAAACAACAACAACAAAAATGAATGCATCTTCCCCCCTGTCTCTCCATTTCTCTCTCTCCATCTCTCTAAACAATCAATAAAAAAAGAAATAGTAAAAATTTAATATTAGAAAACAATGAACAACTAGAATAAAATTTTGAAGAGCAAATTTTGGAATAGGAAAATCCTCCAAACCAAGAAATTTAGTAAGCAGAAAGACAGATAGGTTTTTCTACATGTATATTTTTAGAAGTTCATGGAAAAAATAATTATACACTAAATAAAAAGGCCCAATGGGTATGACAGACAAAACTATTAAAATCAATAATAACAATTTCTGTGAATTAATAAGAACTAGAAAACACATAAGAAAGGGGAAAGGTGATTCATAGAAGATAACATTTAAATGACCAGTAAATATATAAAAGGACACTCAAACTTGCTAGAAGACAGGTTGGTGAACTTGAATGAGGTGGAGGTAGTACTCAGACTGTGTGTATATCAGAATGGGAGCTTTAAGGATGTTGATTTGTTATCCAAATGCTATTACATAATTTCTTTGAACATTTCAGTGCTGGCTAAAGAAATTCATAAATAGATATGTAGAAAACTTATGTAGAGAAGTCCTCAAATAAAGTTTTTATTTTTTAAAAATCTGTGTGGGATAATGAGATTTTTATCAGGAAAATATTTAGCAAGATCCCACATTTTTCTTCTCCACTAAAAGGCCCATTTAAAACCATAAAATTAGGTTAGCAGTTAGGCCCACTTAGTTATTGATTTTTCTGTACAATTGGTTAGCAAGTGGAGTTAACAATTATTTTACATCTCTAGACATTAGATAACATTTCTCACACTCTTCTCTGAAATTTTGTGATTTCTTTTGGCAAGAATTGGCATGTTAGCAGTCAAATGTCCAGCCATGTCATTTACACAAATGAATTTTGTGACTGCGAGTAGAAAAAGGGAAGAAATGTTAGAATTATGGTTACCATATTAAATTAGTCTTCCTAATTTAGCTTCCCAACTTCCTTTTAGGCTGTTTGTGTTTTTGCCATCCAATAGCTGTATGTGTGTTTCCTTTTTTCCTCTCTTTTTTATAAACAAGTTTTTCATTTATATTTATAAACAGAGTCTGTTTCTAATCAGATTAGTTACTCTCTGGAAAAGACTGTAAATGAAAACACACAGACACACACTCACACATATGCACAAACCCTGTCCACTTACAGGCACACAAATAAACACATAAAAAAAGTTATGATCTCATTTTCCTAACCCTGTCAAGGGCACAATTAACTGCCAAGTTAGCATTTTCTGCATAATGATATTCTCTCTTACGGTTAATTCAATTCTGTGTATAGATTTGGGCAACCACAGGCTATGTGGCATTGTGCTTTAAGCTATAGTTGTGTGTGGGATTAATAAACCTCATAGGTTTTATACTAACTCATAGTACTTTTGCTTTTCAGAAGCATCTATTAAATTTTGATGTTATAAATAAAGTCAAGTAATTTAAGGTTTTTCTACATGCAAATAAGTGAAGGGTTTAGAACTTCATGTTGGAGCATAGGTAGAATGTTTGGAAGATTGAGCATTTCCTCAAATTTAAAGTTTCCAAAATAAGAAGCTATATTATTAAAATTGCCATTTGAACTTCAACATCTAGCCTTTTCACAGTGCTTAACTGGAATGAAAAGTGGCGATCAGTTATGCAGAAACGTCATTGCTGTTCTTACCCTGACAGAGAGAAGGAAGTCCCGCTGAGGACGCACTAGTGCTCCAAATGGAGTTCACAAAGGGTGAGGAAAGAGATTCTAAGAGCCAACACACAAGAGTTGCTGGTTTGCCACAGAAACTCACAGAACAACAGCAAGTATGGATTAGCCAGCAATGAGCTACTCTAGCTGACAAAAGTGTAGGCGCACGCTGATTTGAGCAGCACCGTGTACTTCCTGATGCTGCGAGGCAGATGTCTTTCCATAGCATGCTGGAAGGCATCCGGTGTTATCTTCAAACTCATTGTCAGGGACTACAGACCATGCCAGCAGTCATCTTCACCTGTCATAATCTCTGCAGACAGCTGATACTAAAGTGATTGATGTTGAGGAAAGCTCCCTTGACTGTGACATTTGAGACAGTGATAAATTTCACAGTTTTTAAGAGACTATCACAATGTGAAAAATAAGCTCTATACCAGGGGTCCCCAAACTACGGCCCCCTGAGGCCATTTATCCGGCCCGCCACACTTCCGAAAGGGGCACCTCTTTCATTGGCGGCCAATGAGAGGAGCATATTGACCATTTCATTAGCCAAAAGCAGGCCTATAGTTCCCATTGAAATACTGGTCAGTTTGTTGATTTAAATTTACGTGTTCTTTATTTTAAATATTGTATTTGTTCCTGTTTTGTTTTGTTTTTTTACTTTAAAATAAGATATGTGCAGTGTGCATAGGGATTTGTTCATAGTTTGTTTTATAGTCTGGCCCTCCAACGGTCTGAGGGACAGTGAACTGGCCCCCTGTGTAAAAAGTTTGGGGACCCCTGCTCTATACCATGCTTATTATTTCCAATGTCTGAATGTTCCACAAACATGGATCAGTTCTTGTAGGTGAACTATTATAACTATTGATTTAAAATTATTTCTTCAAATAAAGCAGTGAGCAGAATTACCCAAAGTTGTTGAAACAACTACAACTTTTAAATTCAATTTTACTTAGGTAATTGTACATAGGTTAATGTAAAATATTTCAAACTGAGTCTTAAATGGTAAATAATGAGCAATCTGAAAACTTTTGGCAAAAAGTATATTGGTAAAAATAATGTAACCTAAATAACCCCTTACTTGCAAACAGAAGATATCTAAACTCAGTATTTCCAGTTCCAAGTTTCTTTATTTTTCCATAATTTATGAGAAAAGTAAGCCATTTCCTCAAAACAACATCATATAAAACATCATCTCTGTTTTTGTGACTCACAATGTGGTTCTTATACTTTTCAGGATAGCAATGAATGCATTGATCCTCCAAATATATGTGGCGAAAGGATAAAATGTCTGAATACCTCAGGTAATCTATTTTGATGAAATGTTTGTTTTTCGTAACAATGTAAGAATGGGTAATAGTAGGCCCGGATTTGATCACCTGAGGCTTTTCCAACCATATACACTCTCAGAAACTCAAACACACAGGCTGTGAATTCTTGTTCACCTGTACACGAGTTAGCACACTTCTGGACTCTTGAGGGGAAGGTCTACTTCCTCATTGCCTTCTTTTCACCTCTCAGTGTGCTTTTGGGAATTCCTCAATGTCTGCATGTGAGTTCTTAGGAACACAATGATAGTCTCAAAGGCAGGGTGTAATTGAGAAGGTCAATTGGATGCAAAGGAATTAAACAATGCCTTTCAAAGTCCAAATGACTTGAGTTAGATAGTTTGGGTTTCCTGGATGCTTCCTTTAATTCATACAAGTAACTGATCCCACTCAAAAAATGTTAGGACCAGTTCTCTGATTAAACAGAAACTCTCTCCAGGTTGATGACAGGAATTCATTATCAGGGTTAAATTCCATCTTTTTTTTTTTTTTTTTACCTCTGGAGCAGTCATTCTTCAATGATAGAAAGGGGGGGTATAGTCCCAGAGCATTTCCATCTGTGGGATGAGATCTCTGGGCTGATGGAAGAGCTAATGAAAAGCCCCTGCTTTTTCATCATTTCTCCCAATATTAGCTGCTAGGAAGGAAGATGATGATTCAGGGTGGACAGCTGCCAGTGTGAGGGAGGAGTGTGTTTTGATAGAAATGACAAGGCTGAGAGAGGACTTGATTACTATCCTTGAATTTCTGAGAATTTTTAACAAGATATTGGAAAAGTTGTTGATCGAAGATAGAAATTTGAAAATGTGAGTGTACAGTGACTGATGCTTTGAGGTTACTTGTCTCATTTATCAACAAATGACCTGTGAGTTACTGAGCAAGTCCTTTCTGGGAGTGGACAGCTATTATTGGTAAAGCCTGTCAACTGATTAGGTTAGGTTGTCCAATGGGCCATGTCTATAGTTTTTGGAGTCCTGCCTGAACTTGGATATATATTTATTTTGAATTATAATACATTTAGGAGAGTTCATTGGAATTTATAGTATGGTTAGCTGACACACAAATTTTTGCATAAAAAAGATTGGTGTTTGTGGTTCAGAATTTTTTTGGTTTTGCTTTTGTTCTTTTCCCCTCCCCTTAAGTTAATCATTTCTTGGGGTAGTTAATAGCGTTAGTATCTTTTGGTTAAAAAAAAATAAACTAACAACAGCAAAAAATGAAAAAGAATGAAGATAGTTTAAGGGACTTCTAGGGCAACAATCCCAGCAGTGCAAAAGAGAGAGAAACGGGCAGAAAGCTTATTCAAACAAGTAATGTCTTAAAACTTTTCTCATCTAGGTAAAGAAACAGATATCAGATTCAGGAAACCCAAAATGTACCAAAAAAAAGACAAATCTAAAAAGGTCCACACTGAGACATATTATAATTAAATTTTCAGAAGTTAAAGACAAGGAAAGAACCTTAAAAGCAGTAAGAGAAAATCAACCTGTTATGTATAAGGGATCCCTACAAGAATATCAGTGGGTTTTTCAGCATGCACCTTGAAGACTAGAAGGGAGTGAGATGAAATATTCAAAATGCTAGAAGAATAAAACTGCCAATCAAAAATTCTCTACTCAGTAAAATTGTTCTTAAGAATTGAAGAAGAAATAAAGAGTTTTCCAGATAAACAAAGGCTAAGGGTAGACTGATCTTACAAGAAATCTTAATGGGACTTCTTTAGGCTGAAACCAAATGGAACATTACTTATTTAATTGAAACTCATTTAGAATTGCAGAAGCTATGAAGATTATTTCCTTTCTAAACAGGTGGTTTCAGGTGTCTGGGCATTGCTGAGAAAGGTGCCACTCTGGATCATGTGGTCGCGGCTATGTCTGCAGCCAAGAAGTGTGACAGTGTCAGTGCCTAGAAAATGGCACTGTTTCTTTTTTAAAATTATTACAAAACCCACAAAGTATAGGAAGGACTAAGTTTGGAGAAAGTAGTATCAGGCTTAGACAGGTCCAGGATCGAACTGGTTGGACAACATGGTGACTTTTTTAGTGACATCTTCTGCAGTCATTAGGGAGTTCTCCTGTTGGCACCTACAGAATCTGACTTGTTTGCTCTTGTGTGGTGCTTATGAGATCAACAAAATGCCTCTTTTCTAATCTCTAACTCAGCTAGAGATGAGCAAAGAAAGGCAGACTTCATATCCAGAGAATAATCAAAGGAGCTTTATGTGGTAGAATGAAATGTTCAGTACAAAACCCAAGTTAAAAATTCTTCATTGTTTCAGCTATGAATAACTCAAATCTCAATATTACTCAGTGATACTGGGCTGAATAACTTGGATGGCTAAGAAAGACGCTTGTGTATTTGACACAGCTGTGAAATAAAGCTTTGATACGGAGTTGAAGGGCTGATAAGGCAAAGTCTTCAACCTATGAGCCTGTGATTTTTAAGCCTGCTGCAGATGATGCACTTGGTTCAGGCATAGGAAGTGGCAGGGTGCCTGCCAATCATATCTGCCATCAGCTAGCAGTGTGGGAACACACACAGCCCATGAACAATAAAGTCACTGAAACTATAAGTTGTTTAAAATATCAAAGATTGAAATATAAGAAGTGGCTTAGTTATTTTATCCTCAGATAATGTTTATTCAAAAGACATTATCATTATCTTTATGTTAGTTATTTAAATTCTGATGTGCAAATATTTCTCAATGCTTTTAATACAATATTTCCTATTCATTATTTAATTCTGTAAAAGCTAGTTTGCAATCAAGTGGGTTTTTTTGTTTTTGTTTTTTGTTTGTTTGTTTTCAGAGACACGGAGAGAGTCAGAGAGAGGGATAGACAGGGACAGACAGACAGGAACGGAGAGATGAGAAGCATCAATTATTAGTTTTTTGTTGCATATTACAACACCTTAATTGTTCATTGATTGCTTTCTCATATGTGCCTTGACCGCGGCCTTCAGCAGACTGAGTAACCGCTTTCTTGAGCCAGCGACCTTGGGCTCAAGCTGGTGAGCTTTTGCTCAAACCAGATGAGCCCGCACTCAAGCTGGCGACCTCGGGGTTTCAAACCTGGGTCTTCTGCATCCCAGTTCAACACTCTATCCACTGTGCCACCACCTGGTCAGGCTCAAGTGGTTTTTGATTGAATGCATTTCAATATTTCTAGCTTTTTAGTATTGTGAGGCATCTATTACGGGTGCTAACTGTAACTTCTATACATTAAATTATCTGTTGAAACATCAGGGATGCTGTTATGCACGTTATACATTTTAGTGAGCTCAACAGCTAGCTAGATATAAGAATTAAAGTAATTTAAGGAGTAATATTTTTCCCCTGAGGATTATAGTTCCTTCAAGTACACTTTAGTACAGGGGTCCCCAAACTACGGCCCGCAGGCCGCATGCGGCCCCCTGAGGCCATTTATCCGGCCCCTGCCGCACTTCCAGAAGGAGCACTTCTTTCATTGGTGGTCAGTGAGAGGAGCATAGTTCCCATTGAAATACTGGTCAGTTTGTTGATTTAAATTTACTTGTTCTTTATTTTAAATATTGTATTTGTTCCCGTTTTGTTTTTTTACTTTAAAATAAGATATGTGGAGTGTGCATAGGGATTTGTTCATAGTTTTTTTTATAGTCCGGCCCTCCAACAGTCTGAGGGACAGTGAACTGGCCCCCTGTGTAAAAAGTTTGGGGACCCCTGCTTTAGTAGTTGACTGGTGTCTTAGCTTGGGCCACCATAACAAAGTATCAAAGGCTGGGTGGCTTAAACAACAGAAATTTATTTCCTTACAGTTCTGGAGGCTGGAATTCCAAGATGAAGGTCCTGGCTGATTTGGTTTCTGGTGAGCATCTGTGTCCTCACACAGTCTTTCTTCAGTGCAGGTACCTAAGGTGTGGGGTGTGGGAGAATTTGGTGGATTTTGTGACAGACAGAAAGCTCTCTGGTGTCTCTACTTATAAGGACATTAATCCTATCAGATCACAGCCTCATCCTTATGACCTCATTTAACCTTAATTATTTCCTTACAGACCTCATCTTCAAATACGGTCTCGCTGGAGGTTAGGGCTTCTACATATGCATTTGGGGGTGACACAGAAGACAAGCTACCCTTTATGGCAGCTGGATGGAACTTTCACATAGTTGGGAGAACTGACTTATGAGACAGTGTTGTAATTGATATTGGAATGACAGAGACTACTGTGAAGTGGCTTTCATTGTTTTTAGCTGATTACACCTAATGGAGTATTATTAATACCATCTTTTCATTGTGTGTAAAAGTTAAAATGCATTTTTAACTCTGTTTGGCTATCTTAAAACTTGTGCCTTCTTCTTACATCACTTTATCTCATAAGAAAGTATTACAGGTCCAAGGATATAATGGAACCAAAGGAGGTAATGTACTGAGATTTCTCGACCTTGGGATTCTGGGCTGTTTCATCTTGTTACTGTTAACTGGGCATTTTAACCATAAGCAGCAATAGCATAATTAGAAAGGATCATCAAGAGCAAGGATGTGTCATTAGAGACCAAGGCTAAGATCATCCATACCCGCATATTCCTGATAACTGTGAACAGATGCAAGAGTTGGACAGTGAAGAAGGCTGATAGGGAAAAAATGGATTCATTTAAGGTATAGTGTTGGAGGAGACCTTTATGGATGCCCTGGACTGCCAGAACGATGAACAAGTGCTAACTCTTTGTTTAACCATTTTAGAAACTGCCAGATTGATCCAAAGCAGCTGCACCACATTCCTTTCCTATCAAGAGTGTATAAGAATTGCAATTGCTCCACACTCTGAATGCCCGTGTTGGTGTAGGTGAACCCCTATTACAAACCTGCTCCTTCCTTTGGATTTTCTCCCTTACCCCTAGAGGTAACAGCTACCTTTGCTATTGTTGCATTATTTGCAATTTTGTTTTACCTCTTTCAGTAATACCCACTCTTTTCAAGTTAATAATTTCTCCAGTCTGAATTCCTCCCCCAATTCCTATGTTGAATCCTAATGCTCAATGGCAGAGCCGTCAGGAACGAGATTAGTGCCCCTTATAAAAGACACTCCCAAGAGCTCCTCCTCCCCTTCCATCATGCAAGGATACAACGAGAGATCTGAGACCCAGAAAGAGGCCCTCACTTGACTGTGCTGACACCCTGATTTTGGACTTTCAGTCTCAAAAGAAATAAATTTCTGCTGCTTATAAGATACCTGGTCTATAGTATTTTGTTATAGCAGTCAGAATTGATGAAGACAACTTTTTTATTAAATTTGCCTTGTTTAAATTACTAATGTGGTTTTGTCTCCTTACTGGATCCTTATAAGATTTGCCATCTTTTTTTTTTTTTTTTTTTGTATTTTTCTGAAGCTGGAAACGGGGAGAGACAGTCAGATAGACTCCTGCATGCGCCCGAACGGGATCCACCCGGCACGCCCACCAGGGGGGATGCTCTGTCCACCAGGGGGCGATGCTCTGCCCCTCTTGGGGCAGAGCTCTGCCGCGACCAGAGCCACTCTAGCACCTGGGGCAGAGGCCAAGGAGCCATCCCCAGCGCCCGGGCCATCTTTGCTCCAATGGAGCCTTGGCTGCAGGAGGGGAAGAGAGAGACAGAGAGGAAGGAGGGGGTGGGGGTGGAGAAGCAAATGGGTGCTTCTCCTACGTGCCCTGGCCGGGAATCGAACCTGGGTCCCCCGCATGCCAGGCCGACGCTCTACCGCTGAGCCAACCGGCCAGGGCCAAGATTTGCCATCTTTTAATGCAGTTGGACATAGTGACCATTTTAAAATTAAATTTGTTGGGAAGATACTGGTTAAAAACATTATATAAGTTTCAAACGTATAATTCTTCAATATGTTGCCTCTCTATTGCATTGTGTGCTCACCACCCCAAATCTAGTCTCCTTCCATCACTATCTATTCAGCTTATTCAGCTCCTTTTACCCTCTTCATCCTCTCCTCACCCCCCCTTCCAAGCTGGTAGCCGCCATACTGTTTGTGCCTGTAGTTTATTTACTGTGTTTATTTATAAACACTTTCTTTTTAAATTAGTTATATCAACAACACACTGAAATAGAGTTCAGTTATTTTTATAACCGTTGGTGTGTTAAACTATCATTGTAGTGCTATCTAAATTCACCTTTGCAAGTTTAATACAGTATTAAAATGTTAAAATCTCTAGTAAACAATTATAAAAAGAAAACTATAAAGGGAAATTCTAAAGCTGCTAAATAACTATAGTTACAATGAAAGAACTGTAACTTTATGTAAGAGTTTACTTTCAAATTTTAATCATCATTTTAAATAAATGCAAAATCATGTGTCCAACTCAGCATAAAATAAAATTCAAATGAGAAGCTTTATGATTTGCAATATATGTATCCCTTCAGCAACTACTTCCTACCATGTTTGAGTATAACGTTATGATCTGTCTCCAAATTGCAGGCAAAATGAAAGAAGTAGGTTATGAAACAAAAGAAAATGGACTCAGGAGACCTTTCCTGACCCAGCTGATTTTAATGGAAACCAAGGAAGTGGGACTGCACTGTCTTCAGTTTAATATAGCCATGTTCACAGCCAGCCAGCCTGCGGAAAGTCAAGAGCTGGATGAAGCTCTATTAGTCCTTCTCTAATTTATTTTTATCTCCCCACTTCCTTAAAGCTGTCCTAAATCATGTCAGAAGTCTACATTCAAGCCCAGTGGCCAGCATTTGGTCTGGCACCTGCTGACTTCATGTTTTATGAAGTGCATTTGACACTTCCTGTGTCATAGGTAACTGTTGGTAAACCCTGATGTGAATTCCCACACTACAGTTTTGAAGCATTGAAACACTCTCAGGTATCAGAAGGAACAAACTTAAAATTTTAAGATGCCATTAACCCATACTACACAAGTGAAAAATAAAGCACCAAAATTTTCCAGTCGGGTTTACTTGAATGTGACTAGCAAGATGTTAAGGCTAAGCTCCAGACTGCCCTGCAGAGATGCAATCCAACTGGAGTTACTTGATAACCCCGATGAAGGTGTGCTCGGCCCCAGCTCTCATGGGGTTCCCTGAACATATTTGTGATGATGATTGCACACTGTGTGGCTATTTTAAAACAATTGAATTGTATACTTTAAGTGGGAATATGTGAATTATATCTCAATAAAATATTACATTTAAAAAATTTTTTAAAAGGGTATATTTGGAACTGAGGCAATAAATTGGTAACTTGCACAATTCTCAAAAGACTTTGAGCAAAAATGTAGCCATTTTACTATATTAAATTCCAAAGCATTTATTTTTTATAGGAAGCTGATAAAAATATCTGAAGGCTGGAGAGGTTAGGTGAGTCGCTCAGAACATGGTTTTCCTGACTTCCAGGCTATTTTTTTGTTGTACAAGACAATATATTTCAAGAGAGTCTTTAGAAAAGCACTCTAACAACTCCTGTATTTCCCAGAGAGAGGTGCTCTCTGTGAAGATTTATCTCTGATTTAGAGGTGTTAGAGGCACAATGTATCAGAGTTTATTAAGGGAGAAAATAAAGGTCTGGATGTGAAGAGGGCTTCAAATCCAGCCATGGAAAACGACTGGTTGGATTATATGTTGCCAGTCTGAAGATGAAAGACTGATGATGGTGTATGGCCAGTTGCTGTGGCCACCATCACAGTCACCTGGCCTATGCAGGTTCGCATTGGATTCAGACAGACGATAATGAAAAAATGGAGCCAATAACTGGTGGGCTTTAATCCTAGCTTTCAGCCGGCAGGCAAGTAAAAACACACACTGGGCTCCAAAACCCAATCATTTAGTGCTCACAAAGCTACTACTGATTTATACGAGTTTCCTAGAATCAAAGGTTTCTAGTTCACCAGACTTATTCACCTCTGCTCCCCATCTCCTTCCTTCTCCCTGCACAAACTCTGCACAAACTTCTCACTCAGCACTCCACCATCTTGGCTGCTTCTCCTGGCCTCCTCCACGTGGCCTTTCTCTGCTCTCCTGTGTAATGTTAATCTCAGGAACCAAAGAGAGCAAGCTCCCAGTCTGTCCCACTTTATAGTGTGGAAACCAAAACCTTTAATCCAATATACAAATAAGGAAGTCTCTGATACAAAGTCACTTATCTAAGGCGTAATGGGATTCCTCATGAGAGTGCACCACCTCACATCAAAAAGGGTGGCAAAGGCTTAGTCCCAAAACCAAGCCCTAGGCTACAAGGATCCTGCCTGCCCACAGCCCGCCCCCAACACATATTAATATAATCACGCCCATCCCAAGCAAGAAAGGCAACCAATACCATCACCTGGGCGACGGGCTTCCACGTGGGCAACGCCATCTTTAACAAAGTGAGCTTAATATATTTTATCTGCCCAACAGATGAATTAAATTATCAAGTTTTTAAGTTTTGATAAATATAGATTGCTTACTTAATGCAAGAGAAAAAACATATCTTTTTTGAATTGTATACTTTAATGGGTGCATTATAGAGAATGTGAATTACATTTTAATACAACTATTACAAAGATCCAATTTTTTATTTTTTAATTTTAAAATTACAGTTGACATACAATATTATATTAGTTTCAGGTGTACAACCCCACGATTAGACATTTATATAACTTACAAAATGATCACCCTGATAAATCTAGTACCTGTCTGACACCATACACTGTTTCTGCAGTATTATTGATTATATTTTCTTTGTTGTACTTTATATCCCCATAACTATTCTGTAACTACCAATTTCTTAATCTTTCACCATTTTTTATCCCTCTTTCAACTGCCACTACCCCTATCTGGTGACTCTCAAAATGTTCTCTGTATCTATGAGTCTGTTTCTGTTCTGCTTGTTCATTTATTTTGTTTTTTAAATTCCACATATAAGTGAAATCAAATGGCATTTGTCCTCTATCTGACCTATTTCACCCAGAATTATACCAAAATTTAATTCTTTATTTTGGCTGAGTCATATTGCATTGTACATATGCACCACTTCTTTACCCATTCACCCACTCTTTTATTGATGGACATTTAGTTTACTCCCATATCTTGGCTGTTGTAAATAATGCTGCAATGAACATATGGATGCATGTGTCTTTTCAGTTTAGTATTTGGGGTTTCTTTGAATAAATAACCAGAAATAGCTTCGCTGGGTTCATTTTCTTCTCTTGTTGTATAACCTTTGTTTTAAAGTTTATTTTTCTGGTATAAGTATTGGTACCCCAGGTTTTCTGTTTTATTTTTTCCACTTTCATGAAATATATTTTTCTGTACCTTTACTTTCAGTCTGTGGGTATCTTTCAATCTGAAGTGAATCTCTTGTAGACAACATATGTAAGGGTCTTGTTTTGTCATCCATTGAATTACTGTATATCTTTAGATTGGAGCACTTAATTCATTTACATTTAAAATAATTGTTGATAGAGAAGAATTTATTGCCATTTCATTATTCATAGTTTTGATTATTATTTACTTCTTCTTTAGGAAGACCTTTAAACCTTTCTTGTAATACTGTTTTGGTGGTGATGAACTCTTTTAGCTTTTTCTTGTCTGGGAAGCTCTTTATCTGTCCTTTGATTCTAAATGATAGCTTTGCTGCCGAGAGTAATTTTGGTTGTAGGTCACTGGTTTTTATACTAGTCCCTTCTGGCCTGCAAAGTTTCTGTTGAGAAAGCAGCTGACAGTCTTATGGGAGCTCCCTTGTAGGTAACTAATTGCTTTCCTTTTGCTGCTTTTGAGATTCTTTGTCTTTAACCTTTGGCATTTTAAGTATGATGTATCTTGGTGTGTGGGCCTCTGGGTTCATCTTGTTTGAGACTCTGTATGTTCAGACTTGTGTCTATTTCCTTTACCAGGTTAAGGAAATTTTCTGTCACTTTTTTCAAATAGGTTTTCAATTCAGTTCCTTGCTCTCTCTCTTCTTCTAGCATCCCCATGATGCAAATGTTACTATGCTTGAAGTTGTACCAGTGACGCCTTACACTATCCTCATTTTTTGGATTCTTTTTTCCTTTTGCCATTCTGACTGGGTGTTTTTTGCTTCTTTATATTCTAAATGGCTGATTTAATTCTTGGCTTCATCTACTCCACTGTTCATTTCTTGTTATTTAGTCTTCATCATAGTTACTGTATCCTTCTTTAATGACTGGTTCTTTTTATTTATTTTATTTTATTTTTATTTTTTAAAGAGACAGAGAGAGAGTCAGAGAGAAGGATAGATAGAGACAGACAGGAAGGGAGAGAGATGAGAAGCATGAATCATCAGTTTTTTGTTGCAACACCTTAGTTGTTCATTGATTGCTTTCTCATATGTGCCTTGACCGCCGGTCTTCAGCAGACCGAGTAACCCCTTGCTCAAGCCAGCGACCTTGGGTCCAAGCTGGTGAGGCTTGCTCAAACCAGATGAGCCCGCACTCAAGCTGATGACCTCGGGGTTCTCTGCTTCCCGGTCCGGTGCTCTATCCACTGCGCCACCACCACCTGGTCAGGCAATGACTGGTTCTTTTATATGATTTTCATGTTGTTTTTTATGCTGTTGAAGTTCTCACTAAGTTCCTTGAACATCATTATAACCAGTGTTTTGAACTCTGTATCTGGTAGTTTGCCTGCTTTTCTTTAGTTCTTTTTCTAGAGGTTTCTCCTGTTTTTTTCTTTGGGATCTTTTTCTTTGTCTTCTCATTTTGGCTGCTCCCTTATGTTTGTTTCTGTGTCAGATGGAACAGTTGTATCTCCTTGTCTTGGTAGAGTGGCCTTGTGTAGGAGGTGTTCTGTAGGGCTCAGTGCACAGCCTCCCAGTCACCAGAATGGGCGCTCCAGGTGTGCTCCCCATACACACACCCTGCCCTGTGCGGGCTGTGTGCACTGTTCTGTTAGAGCTGAGCCTTGACTGCTGTTGGCACGACACTGGGAGAGGCTGGCCCTCAGGTTGATTGGCTGTGAGAACTGCCTGCAACTACAGTGATGGATCTGT
This sequence comes from Saccopteryx bilineata, assembly GCF_036850765.1. Classification (NCBI taxonomy): domain Eukaryota; kingdom Metazoa; phylum Chordata; class Mammalia; order Chiroptera; family Emballonuridae; genus Saccopteryx; species Saccopteryx bilineata. The sequence continues at coordinate 138,216,649 of NC_089494.1, forward strand.
TTTGCAGGGGCCAACCCCACAGACCCCACAGAGAAGGACTTGCTGCAGTGGGGTTTTGGTGCCTGCCAAATCTGCCCTTTGAGTGTGTTGTTCATGGAAGTGGTTGGATTGTAATCTGGTGTGGTCTGAAGCTGGGCCTCCTGCGAGGTTCAAGGTTAACCATTGTCTGTGCCCTGCCTGGGGCCACCTGGCATAACCTACAGAGTGATCCGAGTAAGCTGCAGATTGCTGCTACTTATGCTGGGCTTGGAGGTGTTTATGAGAGGCCAAGTTGAGGCTGGTTGCCACTACTGCCAGGCCTGGGGCCACTTAGCAAGAGGTCTGGGGCACACTGAAGCCAGACACTGCTTGTTTGAGGGATTTTAGGAAAGTCTGAAGCATGAGCCAAGATAGGTCATTTGTGTGAAAAAGCCACTGAAAACAGCTTGGGTGGGCCTGCAAGTTGGGTGGGGTGGGGCCTCAGGGGATCACCAAGGTGGAGCAAACTGTGTGAGCCAGGATGATGGAGACTTAGATATGGTGACTTCCTGCAGGAAGTGTGTGTGTGGGGACAGTGGGTGGTGCAAGAGGTTGCTTAGCAAAGGAATAATGGCCTCTGCCAGCACTTTTGTCTTGGAGTAAATTGCCTCTTCAGCTCTCACTCTGATGCCAGATAACTCAGTTCTTCCTCATGTGTCCCTAGTACCTTTCAAGCTGCTGCACCAGTGCTAGAGCTCAGAGGAAGTGAATCCATCTGAGTGAGTTCGTGTGTGGACCCTTTAAGAAGAATGCCTGGGATTCCAGCAGCCCTCAGTCTCACTCAGCCACAGTCCTCACTGGTCTTCACAGCCAGAGGTTTGGGAACTTCTCTTCCAGCACTGGAACCCTCTCTCCTTAGGGGGACCTCAGTAGCTGAAATATGTCTCCCAATTTTATCCACCACACGTGGGTGTGGGACCAGCTTGTTTGGCATCCCTGCCCTCTTTACCAGTCTTAATGTACCTTCTTCTGTATTTTCTTAGTTACAGGATTCCTGTTCAGTTAGATTTCAGGCAGATCTCCATGACAGTTATTGTTTAGATTAGTTGTAATTTTGATGTGGTTTTGGGAGGTTCCAGGTATGATGTTTACCTGTGCCACTGTTTTTCACCAAAAGTTCTCAAAACATTTCTTAAATGCTCAACTTTTGTAGTACCTTCTATTTTAAACTTCCAAGACATAAAACAGACAAAATTCTGAATCATGCTTCAAATAACTTTTCTCTGTGTGATAATTCACATACAAGAGTGTTCAGTTATAAAGTTTATGTTTATCTGTAGATGGTTTTAATGGTTTTCTCATTTTTGTTGTAACTTTAGCAGTTTCTCTTTCTTCTATCATTTATATTGTGTTTTGACAAACTAGGAAATAGAAGCCATATGACACATACTGGAGTAATATTGCTGTAAGTACATGGATTTTAGTTGTACTTAAATAGAGCATTTCTTTCCTTAACAACAGAAATACTAAAATTAACAAAGTTTTTGTTATATTTTGGAAGTTAACCTTTCTGAAAAGATCAGAAATGTAAAAAAATTCATTTTTACTTTTAAAGAAAAAAATTTATATTTACTATAACTGAATGAGATATATTTTATATTATTCTAAATCATTTCAAATACAATAAGGAGTTCAGTATATCATCTAGTGCTATCTTTTAAAGCTGATTATAATGTTTAGAGTTTGAATATTCTCCCATAATGGAACAAATATCACACCATATTAATAAAAGATTTAGAAATATTAAAACTCAAGTTTTAAATAATATCACAGCTAATAAATCAAGGAGTTTTAAAATTCATTTAGAAAACTAAGCTGCCTTGTTATCTTGTCATGTGAATTGTTTTTTTATCAGAAGAGTTATGTCATAAAAGTCAGGAAGATCCTAGGTTAGGGGGAAGAGTGATGAAGAGGATGGACAAAGCCTCCACTCATATCATTTGAGGCCAGCCCTGCATCCTGTAACCAGACCATACACTACTTGTAAGAAGAACGATCAACTGCCATAATGGTGGACGTGATGAGACTGTGTAGCACTCACATTTAGATGAGAAATTTTTGCAGCTAGTTCTATAAAGATAACCTGAAAGGTGGAGTTTGCTAAAAGAAAGGAAATCAAAAGCTGAAACAGTTTTCTCTCCTTTTCCTTGTGCTGTTTTTGGCATTTTTTGCTTCTGTAGTGGAAGCAGAGGTGACCTGCCCTGTGCTACTGGCACCAGCTGGGAAGTGAAATGTACCTGAGGACTGTAAGCTTGCTGGCTGCAGATAGGAAGGGGACGGCCTGAGAGAATCACTGTACTGGCACTATCACACCGGAGTGGGAGCCCAGCGGATGTCAGCATAAAGACAATTTCTGCTGATTTCCTTTTAACCTAGCTGAAAAAATTGGGTCTTATAAAAAGACGGCTCTTATGAACAGAGCTGGAGCTTCCTCCCTCCCAGTTGCCCAATTCCCCTGTAGGCTAGTGGCACTTAGAGCTATCTGTAGAAAAATTATCTCATGCCCTTGGAAATCACCTGTCCACCAATCCCTTACACAGCCCACACCTCCACTCTCAAGATTCGTATTCTGAATTTCTGGAGTAATATATTAGATTTTACATTTTTAATAATCTCTACAGACCATCCTAATGAATAGCCAGGGTTGAGAACTGATGTCTGAAGGACAAATAACAAATATATGACTTGCTTCCTTGCATATCTTTTTTTAAATCTAAGTGTGTTTTCAGATTTTACTCTTTTTTTTTTCTAAAATTTATTTGTTTATTTATTGAGTCATTGATTCACTTATTAATTCAGGTATAATTTACTGAGAGTCTACTATGTCCCAGGAATTGTGCTAAGTGAGGTTAATAAGATATCCTTAGATGTGGTAGGGGAGATAAATAAGAAACAAGTAATTTCAATATAAAATGACAGCTATGATAGAGATATATACATGTGATAGAGATAAATTCAGCAATTAAGGGGGACTCTCATCCTAAGGAACATGGCCATGGCATGACTGAAATGTATTGATGGGAAAGAGGACGGAGAACCAGTTTGGGCGGGCAGAGTGTCCCTGTCCTTGGTGCTGAACCATCGGAAATTTCCCCAAACACCTGGCTTCTGATGCTTTTTTCTGCTACTTCACCCTTTAATTCCGAACCAGCTGAGGACAGGAATATAAAAAAAATTTAAGAACATAGATATAAGAAGATTAAAGAGGAAGCAGAAGAAACAGTCACTAAGTCATTGACTCAGTGATGTGGGAATTTGGGGAAGTGTAGGAAGTAGAGATTTCAAATTACTTATTTCCAAGAAGAAATCTCTCCTTTGGGAAGGTAAGCTCTCCAGTACATCCTGCAATGCTGTACTTATGAAATCATAGGCTTTTGGAAAGTACTAACAACCTGAAATTAGTCCTGGAATAACACTGTATGAGAAGGGATTCTGAGAGGCATTTGGGAGAGAAAGCGTATTTAAAATTTTTTTTTTTATTTATTCACTTTAGAGAGGAGAGGGAGAGACAGAGGGAGAGAGAGAGAGCAGAGACAGAGAAGGGGGAGAGGAGCTGGAAGCATCAACTCTCATATGTGCCTTGACCAGGCAAGCCCAAGGTTTCGAACCGGTGACCTCAGCATTTCCAGGTCGACGCTTTATCCGCTGCACCACCACAGGTCAGGCCAAAAGCGTATTTTTTAATGTATTAATTTTTATTAAATTTATTGAGGTTACATTGGTTAATAAAATTATATAGGTTTCAGGTGCACAATTCTAAAATACATCATCTGTATATTGTATTGTGTGGTCACCACCCCAAGTCAAGTCTCCTTCTGCCGCGGACCAGCGCAGCTCCTAATAACGGTGAGGAATTGAGGAAACACACCTGTCAAAACAAAAACAATGGGACCTGGAGGACTCTTCAAACTTCCTGGCAGTATCTGAGTGCCTCATAGCCCCAGTTCGCTTTATTATATAGACCTATGCAAATCAAGGACCCTGATACAAAATTGCACATCAAAGGCTAAGACAGGAACTCTCCCAAGGCAAAAACAGGATACATTAGTGAAATTTACAAACATCTGAAACAAACAAAGAGTCAGAGGAAGGGCATGTATATTGCTTCCTGCAACCCAAGGAAGCAAGTGGAGTGGGTGCAAATACTCAGCATCAAAGCCAAATATGGAGATGGAGGGGGGAGAATTTAGCCTTTTGCTAAGCCTCAAATCTATAATGGCTTTTTGCCATTAACGGTCCACAACATCCTTCCATCACCACTGATTCCCCTTTCACCTTCCTCTACCTCTCCCCACCCCCTCCCTCTGGCAAACACCATGCTGTTGTCTGACCTGTCCATGAGTCTTTCTTTCTTTTTCTTCTTCTTTATCCTTTCACCCTTCTCACCCCTACATCCTCCCCTCTGACAGCTGTCAGTCTGTTCTCCATATCCATGAGTCTGTCTCTACTTTGTTTTACTCATTAGATTCCACCTATAAGTGAAATCATATAGCACTCATTAATTTAAATAAAAAAGACTTTTTCAAGGACATACATATAATTTAATATAGCAAAAACCTACCCTGTGATGATACACTATAATGGTAAAGATGTAGCTGGGAGTTGTGTCATTTTATCAGTGTCTTGCAAGGAGAAGAGTGCAGTCATCACTTAGATGCAGGCCAAACCCTCAGGTGGCAGCTGGGAGTGTGTGTAGTTAAGTCCCTTCCAGGGAGAAACTAAGAGATGGGAATTTTTGCCTGCTCAGTCTGTGTCTGGATGTACAGCTGCAAGGTGCTGCCCATTAACTGTTTCTTTGTTTGCTGTGGTCCTGTGGGACTCAAGTGCAATCCCTGTTGAGTACTGTACTAAAGTCAGGCAATCTGGGGCTTTTACCTTGGTGGGCTGCTGAAAATGCTGGAGTTCCAGATGTACAAATTTCTTCTGTGGGGATACAGGATGAATCGGGATGGGTTAGTGGGAGAAGGCAAAAGGGGTATCCCCTGGCTTTCCTAGTCTCTTTTCCTGGTCCCTAGTGCCTGCTGACTTAGAAGCCTGGCCCTCAGCAGCAGCTTTGAAAGTGGTCAGACAGACTTCTTCCAGGAAGGACAGGGAGATGGGTACGATTGCCTGTGCCCTCAGGATGAAGGCCTGGAGGGGCAGCAGCGGTGAGTGGTGAGTGCTCTGCATCATTAAGAATGGCTTCTTTGTTTGCTCTAGTCTTGTGAGCCTCCTGGACACAAGCCTGTTGGCTTTCAGAGCTAGGATTTTTGGGAGTCCATTTCTCTAGTGGGATTCTTAAAAGTTGTCATGCTAGATGTGCAGTCCAAATTCTTCATTCCTTAGTGAAGTTAGGAGTTGGGAGTTCCCTCCCAATTGTATGGTACTGTGCTGCTGCTGGTGGTGGGGTTATGGGGAAAGAGTATTCTATGTTTCCTTGTGGGTATTTTCTCATTTGTTTGATGTGTAGGGGTCACTCAGCTTCTGGATTTCTTTTACAGAATTGCTCTGTCTGTAGTTGTATACTCAAGTGCTCTGTGGGAGGAGAGGCACTCAGGAGCCACCTGTCACCATCCTGGTTGGCTCTTCAGTCCCCAGTTGTCTTTTAAATGTTTTTTTTTATGTTTACTTGTTAGGTTGCTTATTTTAGTATTGTCACCAGGAAGGAATTGGGCTGAGGTAGGTCAGCCCCAGCATGGGCTGGAATGTGTGGTTTCATGAGGAAAGAAGTGAAACCCAGATGATTTTGAAAGTATGTTTATTAAATCTTAGGACAGTACAATAAAAGAGGGGCTTAGACTAGAAGAGACAAGGTCACAGCAACAAGAGTGAGCCTAGGCGGAGCTGCTTTGGGTTCTTTTAGATAGAAAGTCACATGGCCTTGGCTGATTGGCTCAGTGGTAGAGTTTAAGCCAGTGTGTGGATTTCCCAGATTCAATTCCCAGTCAGGGCATACAGGAGAGATGACCATCTGCTCTCTACCCTCTCCCCCTCCTGCAGCCATGGCTTGATTGATTTGAGTGCATTGGTCCCAGGTGCTGAGGATACCTCTATGGAGCTTTTGCCTCAGGCACTAAAAGTAGTTCAGTTGTGAGCATGGCCCCAGATGGGCCAAGCATCATCCTCAGACAGGGGTTGCCAGGTGGATTTCTGTTGGGGCACATGTGGGAGTCTGTCTCATTATCTCCCCCTCTCTCACTTAAAAAAGAAAAGAAAGAAAGTCACATAGGCAGAAGAAGTGATCCATGCTAGGCTGACTGGATGCAGGAAACAAATTAGAAGCAAAAGGAGGGACCTTGGAGGCAGCCCCTCCCATTTTCCATTCCTCTGCATAATAAGAAGCCTGAACTCTGTACTTTCTTAAGATGGATTTGAGGAATAATCCTTTTCTTACTCCAAACTCTGACATCTGAAATTTGGCTTTTTGAAGTGTTAGGTGCATGGGCTTTAAACTGTAACACCAACAGATAATCCTTAATGTATTTTACAGTTTACCCTACAAAAGTTAAAATGAGAGTATGTGTATTCCATGTTCATGTATCAGAAAAATCAACATAGTTAAAATGGCCATATTACTCAAAACAATATACAAATTTAATGCAATCCCCATTAAAATCCTAATGTCATTATTTATTTATTTATTATTATTTTTTTAATTTTAAAAAACTTTATTGATTTTAGAGAGAGAAGGGGAAAGGCAGAAACTTTGATTTGTTCTTGCATGTACCCTGACCATGCAAGGATTGAACCCTCAACCTTCGCATTTTGGGATAATGCTCTAATCAACCAAGCTATCTGGCCAGGGCCCAATGTCATTTTTTTAAGTGTATGGATTCATAAAAGACTCTGAATAGCCAAAGCAATCTTAAGAAAAAAGAATAGAACGGGAGGTATCACACTACCATACTTCAAATTATACTACAGAGCCACAATAATGAAAACAGCACAGCAGAAAAACAGACATACAGACCAGTGGAACAGAATTGAGAGCCCATAAATAAAACCACATATATATGGACAAATCATCTTTGACAAAGGAGTCAAACACACAATGAAGAAAAGAAAGCCTCTTTAATAAATGGTGCTGGGAAAATTGGAAAGCCACATGCAAAAGAATGAAGCTCGACTACAGTTTGTCCCTGTGCACAAAAAAATTAATTCAAAATGGATCAAATACCTAAATATAAGATCTGAAACAATACATTGCTAGAAGAAAATATAGGTACTAAATTTATGGACATTGACTATAAAGTTATTTTATGAATTTTACCCCAAAGGTAAGGGAAGTAAAGGTGAAAAGAAAAGAATGAGACTATGTCAAACTGAAAGGCTTCTGCACAGTAAAAGAAACTGACAACAAAACAAAAAGGCAGCCAACCAAATAGGAGTTGATATCCACAAATAACAGCTCTGACAAAGGGTTAATATCTAAAATATATAAAGAACTCACAAAGCTCAGAAACAAACAAGCAAACAATCCAATTAAAAAATGGGAAGAGGACCTAAACAGACACTTCTCCCAAGAGGACATGCAAATGGCCAACAGATATGTGAAAAGATGCTCATCTTTGCTAACTATTACAAAAATGCAAATCGAAATTACAATGAGATACCACCTACACCTGTTAGATTGGCTATTATGAACAAGACAGGTAATAACAAGTGTTGGAAAAGCTGTGGAGAAAAAGGAACCCTCATTCACTGCTGGTGGGAATGTAACTGGTACAGCTATTATGGAAGAAAGTATGGTGGTTCCTCAAAAAGTTAAGAATAGAGCTACCAGCAATCCCTCTATTGTGTAGCTATCCCCAAAACTCAAAAACACTGGTATGCAAAGACACATGCTCTCCCATGTTCATCACAGCATTATTCACAGTGGCCAAGACATGGAAACAACCAAAATGTCCCTAGATAGAGGGATAAAGAAGAAGTGGTACATATATACAATGGAATACTACTCAGCCATAAGAAACGACATATTGCCATTTACGATAACATGGATGGACCTTGATTGATAACATTATACTGAGTGAAATAAGTAAATCAGAAAAAGCTGAGAACTATATGATTTCACACATAGGTGGGACATAAAACTGAGACTCATGTATATAGATAAAAGTGAAGTGGTTACCAGGGGGAGGTGGGTGGGAGGTAAGGGAGTGAAGAGGGACAGATATATGGTGACAGAAAATGATTTGACTTTGGGTGATGGGCACACAACACAATCAACAGTTCAAATGCTGTAGAGATGTCACCTGAAACCTTGTACTCAAACTGTTCAATGTCACCCTATTAAATTTAATTTCTAAATTAAAAAAGAAAAATATAAATAACAGGAAGAAGGATCAGCAGATTGAGATAGTAGAGAATGGGTGAGAGGAGGGAACAGAAGCCAAGGACATCGTTTTTAAGGAAGAATATGAAAGAATAGTGGGTTAGAAAAAAGCAAAAACTAAGAAGTGATAGCTGTGTGAGTTCAGTGAAGCTATTGAGCCGATGCAGTGGCTTGATTGTTTCCAGTGTCGGCCCCAGATGGGGGTGGATCCTGGTTGGGGTGCATGCAGAAGTGTGTCTCATTATCTCCCTTCCTCTCATTTTTTAAAAAAGATATAAAATCACAGAGGTGCTAAAAGAAAATATGCAAAAATTGTTTTTATAATCTTGGTGGTGTGGAAGGCCTTTATAAGGAGGCATAAAACCAGAATCCATAAAGAAACTGTCAATAAATTTACTTCTCTAGAAACTAAATCTTTATGGTCAAAGGAAAACCAACAATCAAAACAAAAATGAAAGCAAAAACAAAAATTTCCCTCCTTCCTTTCAAAAAGTACATTGCCAAAAGTCAAGGAAAAGATTCACTAAGTTTCTGTGCCTGAAAAAAATGAGCAGAATTTGCAGAATTTGGTTTTGCTCAAGGGAAGAGGGTATAGAAAAAAAAAAAGAAATGTGGACATAGAAAGACGGGCTGCTGGGCTGCCCTACTGTCTTTGCACCTCACTTAGTACTCAGTGGGCAGCCTCCCTCTCCCCATCCTTTGCTACCACTTCCTCCCCAAAGTCCCCCCTCCTTCCCACCCCGTGGTAGAAGCAAATTTTGTTCATGTACTTCTGTGGAATTGTTTAGTTATGCTAAACTCACACCTGATGTATAGTAGATGTACAATAATTGTCAGCCATAACAGAGAGAATAATGCTTTTTGAAATTCATCTCTTGCGTTACTTTGCTGCAAATATCCATGTCTTTAGTGTTTTACCTCCTATCCCAAAGAATTTTCTTATACAAATGAAATTGCCATTCTGAGAGGAATTATGGTGCTAGGGACAAGAGAAAGTGTGTAAAAGAATTACATATATTATCAGTTATACATGTATACACACACATTCACACAAACACATATATACCTAGAAATATAGCTTCCCCATCCAAGCACTTCTCAAATTTTGTCCTATATATGTTTTCTTCTATGTTCAATAATACACAGAAATACAGAAATACACCCATACACCTCAATTTTGTTTCATTATAGGTATTCATACAACTTTTATTCTAGATATATACACATCTGTATGTCAATATATCTATGCATTTGCAGATATATAAAAAAGCACCCGTGTGATATGGCTAAATCTCCTCACAGAGGTTCTCTCTGGGGTTTGTAAAATGTCAACACAATAAATTAAAAATTTAAATAAAAAAATTAAGGTAATTGATCATAAAATTACACTTCTTTCTTCACAGTAACCAATCATGCTGCTTTGAGCCCTCTTCCAAATCACCTAAAACCTGCAAATATCTTCTGGAAATTCTCCATAGTCCCCAATAATGGGTGTTCTTTCTCATTGCAATGAGTCAACAAATCTAAATTTGTTCAAGTGTAATAGTGTTCCTTGTGGTCTTTGGCTGCAGAGCATTGACATTTTATGATAAATATGTATTTTGGAAAACAAAATAAAATAATACTTTTGTTATTTAAAAAAAGAAGCTTTTGGCTTCTTCTTCCTTTTTTTTTTTTTTAACCTTTCTGTGTTGGTTGGATTTTCCACATATTTTATTATTTTGGAAAAGAAAAATGACCTTAAAAATGAAATAGTGTTTGGAAGGACTATAAAAGGTAAAATGAAGACAAAATATTCCCAGGTTTTAAATTGTCAACAAAATATTTGAAGTCGTTTTACCATCACCATATTCTAAATGAATGAAGAATGGCTTCTTGAATTTAGACTCTGTACTTAAAGATTAAAAAGAAAGACAAAAAGGAAGCAACCAGTTGAGAAGTGGCCAGCAACCCTTCCTCCTCAGCATCCTGAGCCCTGCAGTGGGGTTTTGTGCCATATGGAGACACATGCAGCCGGCTCCTCTATCGCTGGGGAGCCCATTCTGGTTTGTAGTCTCTTGACTCCTCCCCTGTTCTTACTATTTGTTGCCATCATTTTGTGTGTGGGGGATGGGGGAAGAGAGAAATGGAAAGAGAAAGAATATAGAGCCCAATATATTCATTCATTTACTCATTCACACATTCATTCATTTACTCACTCATTCATTTTCTCTCTCTCTCAACCCCCAACCCTGTGTGTGTGTGCACACATTTTTCCTAATTGTAAGTTACTGTTAGGAGTTTTTATAGTAGAATTTCACAGAAGCAATGGGTTAGCCAGCTGCAGACTTGAACCCTGGGGAGTAATAAAATGCGTCACATATAGCATTTAGAGATTACAGACCATTTTACTTAATTTTTAAAAAAATTTATTGATTTGAGAGAAAGAGATAAGCATTTATTTGTTTGTTCCACTTATTTATGCATTCATTGGTTAATTCTTGTATGTCCCTTCACTGGAGATTGAACCTACGACTTTGGTGTATTGGGAAAATGCTCTAACCAACTGAGCTACCTGACCAGGGCCTCATACCATTTTACTTTTTAAAAGAACTATTAATTTGGCCCTGGCTGGTTGGCTCAGTGGTAGAGCATTGGCCTGGTGTGTGGAAGTCCTAGGTTTGATTCCTGGCCAGGGCACGCAGGAGAAGCACCCATCTGCTTCTTTACCCTCCCCCTCTCTTTTCTCTCTGTCTCTCTCTTCCTCTCCCACAGTCAAAGCTCCATTGGAACAAAGTTGGCTTGGGCACCGAGTATGGCTCTATGGCTTCTGTCTCAGGGACTAGAATGGCTCCAGTTGCAATAGAGCAATGCCCCAGATAGGCAGAGCATCGCCGTGTAGTGGGCATGCTGGGGGATCCCAGGTTAGGTGCATGTGGAAGTCTGTCTCTCTACCTCCCTGCTTCTCACTTCAGAAAAATACAAAAACCAAACAAAACTAAAAACCAAACAAAAAAATCTGTTAATTATTATTTGCCAGCCTCACTGATAGCATTCATCATGGTCAGCCACATGCTGACCATGTGGCTGTATAAATAGTATCAGAATACTATTTCTCTTGATTTAACTCTACTCAGTTCCACTCTGCTTATGAAAGGAAATTGAAGGGTCTAATTATATATGAAGAATAGATAAATGGCAGAAGAAAAGATTTGCTTTCCAAGAACCACGATAGAGAATTAGGAATGGAAGATGAGAAAATGGCAAGAATATCAAATCATTATTTTCTGCATGTCCCTAGAAATCGAGGTGAAAGAGTGCACTAGTGAGAACTTTATGATGATGCCAGAGATCACCACAGCTGCTGGTTATTGACAGAAGACTACACAATTGGAAAACAAAAATGTCAGTGTGTTCCTTGTGTCCTACAGTATAAAAAGAGCAGAAGAAAATAAAAATGAGGATCCAGAAAACGTAGTTTTCCTCAGAATGAGCTCTGAAACACCCAACTGAGTCCATTCTTTTTAAGTGAATATTCAAGGGGGGACAATGCTAATGTGGATGCCATCTGAATGAAAAGGCACATGCAAAATGGGGGAAAACAATATGAGTTCTTTGAGGAGGATACTGCTACTTCCTGGCACTACCATTTTAACAGATTGTAATTATGGAGGTGACAGTACAACAGTAGATTCCAGGACATACTCCCTGAGATAATAATATTAGTATTGGTTTCTAAGTATCAAATAAGTGCCAGACATGAGCCATAAAGATGCTGATGGAAAAGTCAAACTTAGGTGACTTCATCTCACATTAAAGGGTGAGTGTGTGGAGAACTATTGGGACTACTGTATGTGGATGTGGAATTTTTATAAGCTGATTATGGGGTGGAAGAAAGGATAAAGGATGAAACGTATTGGGAAGGAACATTCAGATATTTAGGCGTCCAGTTCAGTGTTGGGTTCATCCATCTCCCTGAACTTTCTACTGGTTTTAGGTGCAGTCCAAGTGTTCCGTAGTTTTTCACTTTGTGTTACACTGGTCACTTGGGTAACTAAGTTCACTGGGATGGGCTGAGTGATTAAAGTCCAACTTTGTCAATATAATTTATCCTCCCTCTTTATTTATTTATGAGAGAGAGAGGAAGTGTAGGGGGGAGAATGAAGAGAGAGAGAGAGAAAGCATCAACTTGTTTCACTTTAGTGAGTGGTGTACTCATTGACTGCTTTTCATAAGTGCCCTAACTGAGGCTTGAACCAGTGCCCTTGGCATCAAACTGGCGACCCTGGGATGGAGCAGCAATCTCAGTGCTCCAGAATGACACTCTATCCACTGTCCCTCTGGCCAGAGTCTTCCCTCTTTTTTTTTTTCTGAAGTGAGAAGCAGGGAGGCAGAGAGACTCCCACATGTGCCCAACTGGGATCCACCAGGCATGCCCACTAGGAAGCGATGCTCTGCCCATCTGGACCATTACTTGGTTGCAACCAAAGCCACTCTAGCACCTGAGGCATAGGCCATAGAGCCATCTTCAGCACCCTGGCCAACTTAGCTCCAATGGAGCTTTGGCTGTGGGAGGGGAAGAGAGAGACAGAGAGGAAGGAGAGGGGGAGGGGTGGAGAAACAGATGGGCGCTTCCCCTGTGTGCCCTGACTGGGGATTGAACCTGGGACTTCCACATACTGGGCTGACGCTTTACCACTGGGCCAACCAGCCAGGGCCCAGAGCCTCTCCTCTTAATTTCTGAGTAAATGTAGCCATGTCTTCTAATCACAGCATTTTTGTATGAAGTATTGGTAGCTATGTGAAAGGCTACAGGGATTAACTAAATTATAGTTGAAATTTTAAAAGCCTTGGTGAGAACCTCCTACAGAAAAAAGATGGTGCTTTTCTTAAATGTCATATTCTGAAAAAAGCTAATGAGGCTATTTGAAATTTTCTTATAAGATTTTAGCGAGCTGTCATAGCATTTTCTGCATGGGGGGAGAGACTTAAATATACTTTAAAATGATGCAAGTCTCAAGTTATTAATGATAATTATAAGGTTTAAGGAACATCTCTAATACTTAAGTTTTATTTCATATACAGTAATACTGTTTTCCCAATGTAAAGCTGTGGTATCTCTCTCAGATTCACAGTCTCGGGAAAATGAGGTTTTAGTTCTTGCTTCAGTCAGCATGTACTACGGACCTGCCAAGGTGGCGTTTAGATTTTGCAGATCCTGCTAGAAAGACTGGCCCTCCAGTCTGCTGTGGCTTTTCCCAAGCCAGTTGGGGCTGTTGCTTTCTCTGAAGTTTAGTCTCTCTGCTTGCTGCTCCTTTTTTTTTTTTTTTTAAATATAATATATTTGAATTCTGGCCCATTCATGATACCCTTCTCCTGTTAAGACTATTGTGAATTAATTCCTTTTGTTTTTCTTCTCCTTTCAATAGAATTTGGTTAAAATAGAACAGGAAATATAAGTGATCAATCCACATCTCATACTATAACTTGAATTAGAAAGTTCTTTTCCATTAAAAAAATTTATATTATTTTTCCTTCATCTTCTTTAGTCTTTCTTCTAATTGATATAGGAAGCGTTGGTGGTGGTTAAACGTACAGGCCAGAGGTTGAAGAATTGGGAGAGCGGGGAGAGGATTAGAGCAGTAACGTTCGGTGGAGGTCGAAGGCTCCGGGCACAGAGGGCCTGTGGCATCCCCGTCTGCAGTCACCGCTGCCGGGGTTCTGCCGCGCCCGCTCTGCGTATTGTAATGGCCTCCCAGCCAGGACAGCTTCCCCGGACCCTCTACATTGCTTCCTATTTTAAACAGTTCTCTTTTCAAATGCAAATCTGCCAGCTCTCTCTTCTTTCTTTTAGGACATAGACACAAGTCCTGGATGTGCCCTTCAAGGCCCTGCAGGGCCTGGTCTGACTTCTCCTTCCAGCTCTGCCAGGGCACGATCTCCTTGTCCGCTGCTCCTCTGGTGGGCCTGGCAGCGAGCTGTGATTCTTCCTGACCCTGGAGAGGACGCGGGGACCCGCACAGGCATGGCTCTGACTCTAGTTGGAGAGCCCAACAAAAACCAAGCATTTGAGAGGTGTCTTTGCGAGTCGTGCTCCTGTCCTCACGGGTGCTCACATGTGCGGTTTCCTCTGCTATGGGTAGAACTCAGTGACCACTGGGTATGGTTGAGTGTGGTTCTTGGAGTGGGAATGGATGGTTTTAATATGTGCTGTGGGAGAGGAACGCAGGGCGTAGGTCATGTGCTTAAACATTTAATTGCTTCCAAACCTAACAGATTCTGTCACCTGAAATCTATTTCATTAGATTTTTTTCTTCCTTGGAGCACAGTGAATTGGTAAGGTTTTCTTTTCCTCTATTAAACGAGGCTGGACATTTCTCAAGTTCCTGGCACCGAAGGATTACTGAGCCCATGGCTACATCTAAAACCGCATTTGTTCTGACGTCATCTGTTGGTAAAAAAAAAAAGGTGATTTCTGGAGAACCAGAATTGTCTGCGGGAACTTCTCTTTGAGTGACACCTGTAGGACTAGTCTTCCTGCCATCGCAGCGCGGTAGGGCGCGGGCTCTGCTCTGGCCCCGCTCTTCCTTATAGATGCTTCCAGAACAGTGACTATCTCAGCTTTGATTTTTTCGTGTGTGTTCGCAAACAGTATGCCTGAAGTTTTCGTTGTGACTTTGGAAAGTATCCTTCAGGATCCAGCCTTCTCTGACCTCCCGCGGAGGCATCCTCTGGCGATTCTGACAAGGTCCCGTATTGATTACGTCTCTGCCTCTTCTGCCACTCTTGACACCTGAGACTCTGATCTTTCAGCTTTGTCTGCCAGCAGCTAAGGTGTCGCTGACCAGCTCCCTTCGGCGGGGAGGCCACAGCTCCTGGGAGGCAAGTGGAGGGTGAATGGGAGGGAGCTATGGGCTTAGGAAGTTTAGACTTTTTTTTTAAATTAATTTTAATGGGGTGACATTGATAAATCAGGGTACATGTGTTCAGAGAAAACATCTCTAGGTTTAGACTTTTAGATATTATGTGGTTGGTTGGTTATGTTATATACTCTTCAACACAGAAGTTATATATGTATTCTAGGGAGTCCTGTGGTCACCCCTCATTTCTGAAGCAAACTATGTTATTTAATGTTATTTAACCTCAAAAATGGATGACTAAAATCCTTTTCATTTCTCCCATCTCTTTTTTCTTAGAGAAACCCTGATTGGGCACAAGGAGACTGAGCTAATATGGCTCCAGTGTCTGGCGGAACCTGGCGGGTCTCAGCGGGCTGGGCCCTTGGCTCTGGTGACAGGCCTGGGGAGGAGGGCAGAGCAGCTGCCTCCAGCCTGTGCCGGACGTGCTGAGGCAGGGTGGCATTCCTCCTCAGTGCCACACTCGTGGTGTGAGTGTCCCTTCGCAGCCTCACTGATCCTGTGCCTTGTGTACTAGGCCTTCCATGGCCACACACAAATCATCTCTTTGCCACAAAGGCAGTGGCACTGGCGTTTGTCAACCTGGGGTCCTCTGTCTCAGGTGGTCGCTACTCACCAGCTAATAGGTGATTATCTAGTCTGTCCCTTGTGGGGTGCGGTCTTAATAGAATCTAATAAAGGCTTTATGAATGAGTTTACTGGAATAAAACCTGCTCCCGGGGTGCTCAAGCCCACTCTTCTCTGGAAGTGTATGGTCTCAGTTGATGTTTTGTTTAAGCGAACAAACCAAAAAACAAAGCCCTTTTAGTTTATATGGAAAGCTACCCAGGCTAGTAATCACATTCCTAGTGAGTGCATGTTCCAGTTGACTCCCCAGCACAGTAACTGTCCGTCAGGAGGTGACTCCAGTCCCAGGAAGGCAGGGCAGTCCCAGAACAGAGCTGGGGAAGGAGAGTCCCTGGCAGCTTGCTATTGCCTCGGGCCTTATAGGCTTTTCCTTTGCAATCAGTACCAGTAACCCAATTTTGCAGAAGAGAAAGAAACATTCAGAACTGATAAAGAGATGAGACAGTGTATTATTGAGTAAGGAATGTTATCATTATTGCAGAAATTGCTGAAGGGCTTCTGGAATTTCACAATAGCTGCTTCAGATTGAAGGCAGGAATTAGGGAAAAGAATCAGGCCCAGCCTTTGACTGTTTCTTCCTCACTCAATCCCCTCATTGCCTCTCCCTGAACATCATTGTAAGTGTTAGATTAATGGCGTCACTGAGTTGGGGTCCTTCATGCATTGAATTTATTCCTAGGCTAAATTAACTCTTATCGTACATTATTATAGCTCGTTATGACAGGAGCAGAGAGAATCACTCAATGTCAGGATTTAACTTCCCACCCAGGGCTAACTATAGATAGTTAATTCTCGATAGATCTTTTACCTGAAATTCCATCCACCTTTTCTAAAAAGTGAAGTGAGCAGATGCTTTGTTTTTGCCATTCACTCTATCTATCTATCTATCTATCTATCTATCTATCTATCTATCTATCTAAAGTGGGAAGAGGGGAGATAGTGAGACAGACTCTTGCATGCACCCCAACTGGGATCCATCTTGCAGCACCCATCTGAGGCTGATGCTGGAACCAATTGAGCCACTGGCTGGAGGAGGAGAAGAGGAAGAGAAGAGGAAGAAGTAAAGGAAGAGAAGCAACTGGTTCTGACCAGGAATCAAACCCAGGATGTTCATAGGCTGGGCCGATGTTCTATCCATTGGGCAAACTGGCCAGGGCCATGTTTTTGCCACTTTTTAAAAAAAGGAAATTCTTTCTTTACCTTTTGATTTCTAGGTAAGAATTGGAACCATATGCTCTTCCATGAGCATAAACTAGCCTAGGCTCAGCCTCCTGCGGACACACAGTGGTTTCTCCCTCTAGAAAGTCCCCATGGTACAGAGGGAACATATGCAATGATTCAAAAGAATTAATACTAAAGAAAATTCCCATTCTTCACTCTCTTAAACTCCACAGTCCCAAAACAGACATATAAGGAAATAAAGAGAAGGCGAAAGATTTAGCAGCAAGATTTCCTTTTGACTAAAATCTGAATTTAAAGAAATTCTTTGATGCTCTCCTTTTCTCCAGTTTTTATCATTGAAGCTTCTTGGAATTTACAAAGTGACCATGTTTATTTTTTTTTTTTTTCATTTTTCTGAAGCTGGAAACAGGGAGAGACAGTCAGACAGACTCCCGCATGCGCCCGACCGGGATCCACCCGGCACGCCCACCAGGGGCGAAGCTCTGCCCACCAGGGAGCGATGCTCTGCCCATCCTGGGCGTCGCCATGTTGCGACCAGAGCCACTCTAGCGCCTGAGGCAGAGGCCACAGAGCCATCCCCAGCGCCCGGGCCATCTTTGCTCCAATGGAGCCTTGGCTGCAGGAGGGGAAGAGAGAGACAGGGAGGAAAGCGCGGCGGAGGGGTGGAGAAGCAAATGGGCGCTTCTCCTGTGTGCCCTGGCCGGGAATCGAACCCGGGTCCTCCGCACGCTAGGCCGACGCTCTACCGCTGAGCCAACCGGCCAGGGCCAAAGTGACCATGTTTAAATAAAAATTCTTTTTATCTTGAAAGTTCTTTTCTTGCTAACTGTAATAAGCTTTTTGTTAGACCAAAAAGAAGACTGGCAACCGAAAGGTCTAGAGAATCAGGTTTTATTAGAAAGAAAACCTGCCGGGCTGTCTCGAAAAATGAGAGCAGCCCCGGCTACAGTCTTAGGCCACGTCTTAAGGGTTAGGTTAGGGAAGTAGGAAGGGTGGCGGGGCATTTGCTGATTGGCTGCCACTGTTGCTGGGCGCAGGGGTGCTTTCCACTAATTACGGATGTTGGTGCATTATCAACCATCAGCAGTTTCAACCGTCCATGACTTCTTGGAATTGGGACATCGGACATTCCTTTGTGGTTGGTCACCTGCCACAAGTCCTGAAACAAAACTCATGCTGGCAGGGTTAAAGAAATAAAACCTAAGACTTTTAATTAGTTTTCCTTAGCTAGAAGCCTCAGTTCTGACATGTCCCAGTAGAGCCTGAGCTCTATGTCATTCAAGTGTCCCTGATTCAACTTCCCCTACAGTGGGACACTCCTGCTTAAGAGCAGGGCTGGAAGCCTCTTTAAGAGTACTCTTGAGGCAGCTATGAGGATTCTACTTATTGGTACTGAGACCAATCGCCACTGGAGGATAGGTGCAATCAACATACAAGTTAGTTGCAAGAATCACAAAGGCAGTTTATTACTTACAGATCCTATGGTGTGCCTGGGTACAGTTTAATTGGGCCCCGTCGGCGTGCTCCTCTTGGCTGTCCTTGGTCAGAGCAGAGTGGAGACAGTCCACATTCAACATTGGAGTCTGGATGACTAACTGCAGCTGGGGCCCCTCTGCTTTAGTACCCTTTCTGACATATGCCTTCTAACAGATGGTAATCTACGGTATTATCACATCAAGCCTCTTTTAGGGCGTTCCTCACAGAGAGAGCTCTTTTTATCCATATATAATTTCACACACACACTGACTGGGCTCTGTGCAGAGGGCATGGTCTTGCCTGTCACATCCCTACACACCAGATTAGCTCCCACCCAGAAGGCATAGCCTTATTCACTTGCCTTCATGGCTCTTAATATTCTAATTTATTTCTATATATCGTCTATATTTTTCTATATTTCTATATATGTAATTACTATAACATTATATTACTGTAACATGATACTTGAATAGAGACTACGGACATTGTTTTCAGAGAGTGGGAAGCTGGGTTCTGAGAAATATCCATGTAGCCACCGGGCTGTGTGGTCTGTTCGTGTGTCCCAGGCATGGCTGCAGGGCCAGTACTGATGGCAGCTGGTGCTGGGAAGGGATGACATTCATTTTAGAGACTTCAGAGTTTCTTTGCTACTTGTTATTTTAGGTATTAGAAACTCTTTCATGACTTGGGGGAGACCCAGTCACTCCTACTTCTTGTGGTGTGCCCCCTATGATTCAGTCTCACTGTATAAATGGAAGCTGTGAGCCTCAGGTAAGGGACTATATGAGCAATTCCAACGAAGCCAAAGCTATGTCACTAGATTGTTTTGTTCTAACTCTGATGGCTGCCTGTCTGAGGCAACTGTGTGCCCTGGGGCAGGGGTTCAGAACAAGTACTACAGAATTCACCCCAACAGCGGTAGCTTTCTTCCTCCTGCACTTCCTTTCACTAGGCATCCTGCCCAGCCCTCTGAGTCTCCACCCATTCCCTACTAAAGTGAAGGGTGAGGCTGTGAGTGAGGCTGCCCTGGCCACAGCCTGCTATCCTCAGGGATAATTCACGGGGTGGCTTTTTACAGGGAAATGCTGCTGTCCCAGGCTTTATGTGTTCAGCACAATCTTCTGTAGGTGCATGAAGTGGGGTGCAGCGCTTGCATCTGAAGCCTGCTTCTTATAGGCAGCAGCACAGAATAAACTACAATTAACATGTAGTGAGCATTCACTATGGTGCTCGCATTGGGTTTTCTTTTCATTTCAATCTTCGCTTTCACCCTTGTGAGGTAAGTGCTATTTTTGTCCTCATTTAACAGATTAGTTAACTGAGGTTCAGAGAGGTTAAGTGAATTGCTGAAGGTCACAGAGCAAATAAACAGCAGAACTGGCACCTGAGACCAGGCAGTATGACTCCAGCAGCTGATCCAGGAGTGGCCGTGTTGGAAGAATGAAAATGTGGGCACATGGCTTCTACCTCTCCCAGCAGGAGACTGGGTTTCTAGGCTGCCAAAAACCCAGTCTTTCTGGGTACTTCCTTACCATGACATGGTAGCACTTGTAAGCACTCAGAACACATACTAAGCCTGATTTGTATTTATTTGGCCATGGAAGTTCCCTGTGTGCATATCAGAAATGCTCCACCAATTACGTCCCAATGACATTTTACTTTTTTTTTTTTTTTTTTTTGGTATTTTTCCGAAGCTGGAAACGGGGAGGCAGTCAGACAGACTTCCGCATGCGCCCGACCGGGATCCACCTGGCATGCGCACCAGGGGGTGATGCTCTGCCCATCTGGTGCATTGCTCTGTTGCAACCAGAGCCATTCTAGTGCCTGAGGCAGAGGCCACAGAGCCATCCTTAGCGCCCGGGCAAACTTTGCTCCAGTGGAGCCTTGGCTGCGGGAAGGGAAAAGAGAGACAGAGAGGAAGGAGAGAGGGAGGGGTGGAGAAGCAGATGGGCGCTTCTCCTGTGTGCCCTGGCCAGGAATCGAACCCGGGACTCCTGCACGCCAGGCCGACGCTCTACCACTAAGCCAACTGGCCAGGGCACATTCTACTTTTTAACTTGCTCACATATCAATAGCCACGTATACACAGAGCTGTATTGTGTGCCTGACCTGCCTAGGTCCCAGCTGCCCTGAAAGGAACATGGGACATCACGGAGTTTCCTGAGCCCAAGGCTTTGCTGTAGAATTGAGAATCAGGGAAATGAGAACACTGACTGAATATTTGATGATATTATGGCAATATTACTATTATAGTTTTAATTCTGATAGTGGTATTGAGGCCTTTTGGGGGGAATTCTTCTCTTTTGCAGATTCATATAAAAATAATTGGTGTTGCCTGACCAGGTGGTGGCGCAGTGGATAGATCATTAGACTAGGATGTAGAGGACCCAGGTTCGAGACCCTGAGGTCGCCAGCTTGAGTGCGGGCTCATCTGGTTTGAACAAAAGCTTACCAGCTTGGACCCAAGGTTGCTGGCTCAAGCAAGGAGTTACTTGGGTTTGCTGAAGGCCCATGGTCAAGGCACATACCAGAAAGCAATCAATGAACAACTAAGGTGTCGCAATGAAAAACTAATGATTGATGCTTCTCATCCCTCTTCGTTCCTGTCTGTCTGTCCCTATCTATCCCTCTCTCTGACTCTCTCTCTGTGTCTGTAAAAAAATAAAAAATAATAATTGGTGTTGGAGAGGCTTTGAGATGGGGGAATAGATGAAATGAAATCCAGGCTCAGAATCAGCCAATGTTGAAGCCAGGTGAGGCTTTCATGGGAATTCATTATACTGTTTTCTCTACTTTGTGTATGTACACAGAATTTTCAATAATAATATTTTTTAAAAGGATTGGCTCTGGCCTAACCTCTGGTGGCACAGTGGATAAAATGTTGACCTGGAACATTGAGGTCACTGGTTCAAACCCCGGGCTTGTCTGGTCAAGGCACATATGGGAGTTGATACTTCCTGCTCCTCCCCCTTCTCTCTCTCTCCCCTTTCTAAAATGAATAAATAAAATCTTAAAAAAAATAAAAAGGATTGGCTCTGATTGAGAGACACCAGAGTGCTATGCAGGATCCATCCAAGCCTGCAGAAGGGCGGCCACAGCAGTAAGAGCTCTTTTCCCAAAGACCCGAAGGCACTGAACTCTGTGACAAGTGCAGAGCCTTTGATTTAGGCAATTCATGAACAGTTAGCTCCACCATGTGGCAAGGTCCGAAATAACTCTCCGAAGCCTGAGATGTGGCTACATTTACACATTTATTTGGGTTTAGAGAGACAACACAGATAAAATACCTTGATCATATACACAAGTTTATATTTGGTAAGAACAGACTGCCACATATTTATATATTTTTAATCTTTTTGTGTCTTTAGTAATTGAACAATGTCAGGGAGATGGCGATGTCTTTCAAAAACATCAACTGGGAACAGTATTTTGGCACACATAACTAATAAATATACAGTGTTTGTACTTAGCATTTGAAAACAGGACAGCACGTGCAAAATGATCTCCACTGTTGGGGTCCTGGACTCCTTGTCCCGCTCTGTATTTACACCTGTGCTTCCTTTGTCCGCATTCCGAGGAGTGATACCTACCCCACAGCCCGGCAGGGATGGTCCCTGCAATTCTGGTAGTTGTGACATTCCATAATTGGTCTCTTCTGTCCTCAGAGCTGCAGTAGCGTTCACCTTGTGTTTTGTGAAATTGCAGTTCTCAAAGGAGATTTCTCAGCAGGAGCTCAGCCGAGGGCATGTGCTATGTACAAGCGGACGTGGGAGGGGTGCAGTGTAGCAGCGCGGGAGAAGGAGAGTACAGGAATGGATGCGAATGTAGTTCTCAGAATTTCAACATAACTACCACACAGAGAAAGACATATCAATAATGTACTGTACAAGCTTTTACAGCAACAAATGTTGATTGACAACACTGTACAGCTCGAGCTAAAGTGCACAACCACAATCTGAGGTGACGAGACGGTACTATCAGCATAGTCAGGGTGATGCAGTCACACACATAGCTGATGTCATTTTCCTTCCTCACAGCCTGGTGATGGGACATGAAGTCAACGCCATTTATACATCTCAGAGGAACACATACCACACTTTTTTTCAAGTATTGAAAAATAATAAACACAATATTGCAGTATAAGTAAAAAGAGCCATGCCAATTCGGACTAAAGCTACAACCAAACTTTTCTCAAGTCTGTAAAGAACGGTCCCACATATAAGCCTCTGGCGCTGGGCATTTTGGCTAACGTTCAATTGGCTAACGTTCCAAACAATCTCCCTCTGTCAGTCCTTCCCTCCTGAGGGGATTACAGATCTGCTTTAAAGATTTATGGGACCGCTGAGACGTAGGAGGCTCTCCTTTGCCTCCTTCCCTGGGCTCTGCTTGGTAAGGGTTTTACCGCATATGGTGAGCAAGGCTCCCAGCAAACTTGGGGAAGGACTTGGAAGGAACAAGGGATTGGGAAAACAGCCTATTTGTGAAAACAATTTCTGGTCTTTAGAGAAGGGAGAAATGTTTCTAAGTTTGTGTCTGCAGTGTCATAGATGAGCTTGCAGTCCCCTCTGCGAGCACTCGGCCTCTGGGAATTGGCGGCCCCATAAATACCTGTGAGGACTCTTGTTAGCTCATGCCTCTCCATCAGGTTCACAGGGGCAGAGGATGCTTTTAAAATATTATTTTGAATTCTAAGGATCTTATTATCTCTGCATATACTCTGGTCACTTTGGACCTTGATGGGAGACAGAGAAAAGGTTTTAAGATGCTGTCTCAAAATCTTGGGTGAGGAGCTGTTTTGATGAGAGAAAAAAATAACCACCCATGGAGTAGAAGTTAATTGTTTGGGACCCCAGTGATGGGGAACCTAGCAGGGAAGACTTCTGTGGGTACGAACGGGAGGGAATGGGACTAAGCAGTTACCCAGGTGGTAAACGACTCCTCCCTGGACAGTGGCAGTATGGCGTCTGGGATGCTGCCATTAGTCTCACACAGAGATCTCTTCTCCTGAGGCTGACTTTAATTTTCTGGGCTCACCATGTCCTGGAGTGTGCTTTGCCTCCCTTTGCTCAGGCTGATTAGATTTTATTCGTATTTTTCCTTAATTAACCCAAATGACCTAATAAAAGAATATTGTTTGGGAAGATGCTTCAAGAACCAGCATCCACCTTCTGTTCAGAACAGACTGAACTGAAAAGTCGATTAGAGACAATTACCCTAATTTGGTCCACAATGAAGCTGGGCTGGTCATGCCCACTGAGTGGGTCTGCAAAGGGCCACCTGGGTGGAAAACAGTTTTAAATGGGAAGAGAGTCTTATTGTTGATCTCATCAATTATATTAAGGGACTTGCAGTATTCTTTTGTATTAGTTTTATAATACTGACTTTAGAGATGTGATAAGCCATAACAATGAATAGAAGGAAGGCATCCTACCTTTGAAAGAATTTTGTGGGTCTATGTTTCAAAATAACATTGCTAAGTGTTTTGTTGTGCCTCCATTAAAAGAAAGAGAGATAAAAAAAATTCGGCTTAATTTTTTATATCTGCCTCATATAAAATAAAAATCTATATGTTACAAAATAGGATTTCTTTTTTAATATATATTTTTTCCTTTTGTAAAATTATATGTATTTAAATACATTTGAAATGCTGCTATAGGTAAATTAGAAATTTTTTTTCTAATACTATGAAAAAGGCAAGAGTTTTTATTGTCAACATACATTTTATATTTACTTTCTCCTTTCCGCTGCACCCCAGAGAAACTTTTATGATTCAGGGGCAATTTGGCACTATTCAATCCTACTACTCCAACATGAAAATAAAATTGGATTTGCACACTATATTAAAAGTAAAGGAAGTATTTATAACAATTTTAAGCTTTTCCTTATTGATTAGAACACAGCCTTTTGTCACTAATTATTAGAGGTATTCTAAACTTAAGAAAGGATTTTTAAAAGGAGCAATGTTTTGTTTTGTTTTTAAATTTTAAACTGTACTCTACTTTGACACCACAATATAGAAATAGGTTTACTTTGGAACAAACTACAAATACAATCACACAGGTTGTGACAACTTAATTGTCTACCTAGAGAATTGAGACAGCTTAGTGAGCTAGTTTATTATAAATCTTGTCCAAGGCGTTCTATTTCTTCAATCAGGAAGTCAATGTCTTGGTGAGTTGCTGCGGGATTTGAAATGACCATGCGGAAGAAATTGACCTTGTCTCCCAAGGGCTGGTAGCTGACCATGGTGGTTCCATATTCCATCATTCTGGCTTTAATTACTGGAGCCACCTGCGGGAGAGACCAGATCAATATGGTGACTGCTTCTCCTGGGGCTCTCCCCCGAGTCCCCACTATCAGGTAGCATTTTCAATTTTTAACTGAACCATTAGAATCATATTTGTTTTTCCTTGAAGAAATTGCCTCAAGTTTTCTTGGGTTTAGAGCACTGGCTCAGTTCAGCACATCCAAGATATCAAAGGTGATAAGAGAAATAACCAGTAGCTATCAAGTGCTTGCCAACTTTTTCTTGACTTTCTAATTAGTGTTTTGGGAGAATGAGAAGAAACCGATGTTGGCCCAAGGCTAAACAGTTCAGCAATTCAGCATTTGAGTAAGGGCATATGTCCCCGTCCCCCCCCCCCCCCCCCCCCCCGCCTCAGTACAATGTAGAAACACTGGAAACAAAACATTGCTCCAAGAATAGTTACTAGGAGGTAAGCTTCAATTTCAAGTGATGTATGAAAACAAGTAGACCCTAAAGCAATTTTTTCCTTGAGCCCCTAATTCTTTCTAGTTCCTTTGCGTCCTTCTTTGAGTGACCTCAGTTTATAAGGTGTTGGGAAATATTTTCCATAATAATAAAGAAGAACGAGCTGAAGCAAAAAGCTGAGCCCGACAGAAGCGGATTACAGACGAGGTGATCACAGCACATGCGCGCCAGGCGCATGGAGACGGTGCCAGCAATCTTCTATTGTCTCTGAGATTCAAGTCACTCTTACACTCAGCACAAAGACCTCCGTCACCCAGCTCTGAGGACTCGTCTTCCAGTGCTCACCAAAATAAACCTCAACTCTGAGAGGGGCTAGCTATTTAATCCCTCTTGACTGTACACACGTATTTTTTATCCCTTTACGCTTGTTCTCAGATTTGCCATGTCACATCTGTCTCTTTGCTTAGACGCCCCCCCTTTTCTCTTACAGTTCACGTTCTACACACGCACGAAGACCCCACTGCGGTCCTACACCTGCTGTGGACCCCTTCCTGATTCCTCTAGTCCACTAGCATCTTCTCTCATTTGAGTGGTAAATACGTGATCCTTACCCATAGATTATGACCAGATTCTATTTTCCAATTGTTCTATTAAGAGAAAATACATTTTATCCCTTTCCCACAAGCTCCTGGAGGTCAGGCACAGTGTCTCTCATTTCTTTTGATTACCGGTGGCACTAGGTCCCTATTGAGGTGTCCCCAAGTCCTTATTGACTGTAAAGATATACATTTAAATTAGGTCTAGTTGTATATATAATCTGTCTAATCGTATTTTATCATTGGAATCTATAAATATAACCTCTGATCTTTTAAGTTCATTGCTGCAAATACAGTTACCAGGTAAAGACACGCTTCGCCTTCACCTTCATTTTCCCTCCAGCTCACATTCTGAACCTAATTTTCTCATTTAAAAATGAGGATAGTTCCAGCACTCAGTTTTCTGATTCTATACTGCTCACAAAAATTAGGGGATATTTCAAAATAAATATGAAGCGATAAAAAATAGAAGCATTTGATTTTTTAAAATTAAATAAGAACATCAGAAAAGCAAATGACAAGTCAAAAGAAAGTTGTTTGGTTATGCAAATGAGATGCAAAACCAACTTTTATTTCATTGGTGAAAATGCACTATGCAAAAGGCTGAAAGTACCGGAGTATCTGCACATTCCCTGATCCCCTAATTTTTGTGAGCAGTGTATGTTAACAAATTCTTTAGTCCCTTTCTTCCCATTCCTTATTCCATGAGGAGGTGATATAATTAGGGATGTTTCTGTTGGGCTGATCCTTCTTTTGCCCAAAGGATTAAGGATGTGTTAGAGCATTGGGCTTATCCCAGGGAATAAAATAAATAAGGATTTAAATATCTACAGTCTGTGATTAAGTTCTAAAAATGGATCTACTATAATATTCTAGCCTAATGACACAAAGTTTATCACTTTGTGCTAGAGGCAGGGCAAGTCAATGTGTTTCTGGGAAGATAAATCCCAAATTAGAAAAGAAATTCCAACTCCATGCATCTTCAGGCACTTAAGGAAAGATCACACAACTAGTCCTTAGTTTAACCTGGGCAACAAAGTGTGCTTGCTCTGCTCTTTAGAACTGATAAAACAATGACTGTGCTTTACTCAGTGAATTAAACCCTGCTTTAGTTTTCATGGGCAATCCAAGAAAAATATACAGGAATGGCACTAATCATTAAGAACAATCACCTCTGGCTCTGTTCAGTTGGCCAGTTGACTCAGTGGATAGAGCATCAGTTGGCGTGTGGATGTATCGAGTTCAATCCCTGGTCAGGGCACACATAAGAAGCAACCATCTGCTTCTCTTCCCTTTTCTCTCTCTCTTCTTTTTCTCTTCCCCTTTTTCTCTTCCCCAATGGCTTGATTGTTTCAAGCATCAGCCCCAGGTGCTAAGGATAGCACTGTTAATTTGAGCAACAGCCCCAGCTGGGGGTTGCCAGGTGGATCTTGGTCAGGGCACATGTGGGAATCTGTCTCTCTATTTCTCCTCCTCTCACTTAAAACAAACAAACAAAAAAGAACAACCATCTCTAACTTTTCAGGTAAATGCAAATGAAAGGTCAGAAGATTAATGGTCTCAGCCATCCTCTCAAACAGAATTTGGCATCAAGTGAGATTGACTCTCTCAAGTTTCTGAAGTGAGTGGAGTTGGCAGAAATCACAGCTATCTAACTATGTATGACTTTTGGTTGTTTCCAGAAAATGCTGATGAACTAAAATTAGCAGGAACATGGAACATCTACTTCATTACATAATCACTAATTGCAAGTTAAGAAGGAAAATAAAATTCTGACAGTTCTGATGAATACATAGAGTTTCACTTATTTCTAGGGTTTTTTTGTTGTTGTTTTGTAAGGGGGATAACACTCTTGGGTTTGCTAAGTAAAGTCACTTAAGAAAGAGAGGAGCCAAATGCTAAACTCATGCAGGGCCTAATAATCAGCAGGAGCTCTTTGGCGCTGCCTTGCAGGTTTTCGGGTATTATTTTCTCCCTTGTGCCATTAGCTTTTTCATCTTTTAAAATACAATAACCAGGGGACTCCTTTATAATTTGAACCCACATTTTTTCTTTCTCTAAAGAGAGCTCAGATTAAAGCATTAGGCAATAGTATTACAAGCTATCACAGAAATGCATTTTTCACTGTGTATTACAAACCCTCTTTGTTTTTAAATCTTGGAAGTGTGACAGAAAATTTGAAAACTGAAATAGCAGAATAACTATAAATAAAACATTTTATACTGTTAAAAAATCTCACAAATTAATTACATTTAATAACAGAAGAGTCATATGTAATATAAGGCCAAAATACTTCTTTACAAATTTATTTTTAAATCTATAGATAACCTTTTGAAAGTCCACCAATCAGTATAGAACTATCAAAGCTAATAGAAGAGATGTAGGTCATGATCAAATATTATGAAAACTAAAATAGGAGAAGAACCAGAAACACAAGAGGTGATCAATATACTGCCTTTAGGTTCTTTTGTGTGTGTGTGTGTGACAGACAGAGAGAGACAGAGAGAGGGACAGATAGGGACAGACAGACAGGAAGGGAGAGAGATGAGAAGCATCAATTCTTTGTTGCAGCATCTTAGTTGTTCATTATTAGCTTTCTCATATGTGCCTTGATGGGGGGGGGGGCGGTTATAGCAGAGCAAGTGACCCCTTGCTCCAGCCAGTGACTGACCTTGGGCTCAAACTGGTGATCCTTGCTCAAACCAGATGAGCCCGCACTCAAGCTGGTGACCTCAGAATTTTGAATCTGGGTCCTCTGTGTCCCAGTCCAATGCTCTATCCACTGCACCACCATCTAGTCAGGCTACCTTTGGGTTCTTATCTGATACCTACCTGCATATGGAGTCTACCTGCTGCTCCTTGTCTGTGTCTAAGCATGTGGCCATATCCCCTTAGCACCTAGGTCCTCATATCCACTCTGCCTCAGTGACAATGTGCCACCTGCACAATCACAGTCCTGATTGGGCAGCAGGAAGTGCACCAGCCAGATTTTCGTAACCTCCCTCGTGAAGCTGTGATGATGCCTGTTTTAGTAGTAACCAGGTGTTACCTAGTGATCTATCCCCAAGCCAGCGTAGATGGGAAAAAGGCCTATAATTCACTGGTAGGCTTCCTAAGAGTTATTTCTCTTACCTATTCTGGAGATGCAAAGAAACGTTAGCTCAACACTTTTGAGTGCCTACTGTACAATAAGCCAAGTAATTTAACTTAATTCTCTTGTTTGCCACTTGTCACAGAGTGGTCTTCATACATCTCCCCATTTTGGGTCTATATCAGCACTGACTATGAACACTTTATGTTATAATGATGAAGATGTTTGCTATCTGAACCAGCCGACATAATAGCCACTAGTCACAAATTGAGCACTTGACATGTGGCTAGTGTGACTGAATAAGTGAATTTCTAGTTGAACTTTATTTTAATTGATTTAAATTTAAATAGCCACACGTGGCTATTACTATCATGCTGGACAGACAGTGCAGATGACTTATTTTGCCTCAGCTCTTTTCCTTTTGAAATTGTGTATGTTGTGTGTGTGTGTGGTATGTGTGTCTGAAGATTTTATTGGTCCCTGGACATTATAGTTTAAGGGCTTTGTACTTAGTAAAAAGTTTTCTGAAACTCTGAACAATTATTAACATATACAAACAAAACTTAACCTTGATATTTTATGTGGTGCTATTTTGGTTTCCAGTTCTGAATTGCTGAATTCTCTCTATTACAGTTAGAAAAATGGAGTACAGGAGGGGAAAATTATAATTCATTTTGCAATTCCTAGAGATCTTCAAATTTGACTTACCAACAGTACAAAAACAATTTACTAATATTCTAATGGCTGTCCCAAAGAAATAATCTCCATCCTCATCATAGTTTATGTGACGTGCTAAAATCTAAGAGGTAGTTGAAGAGAGATGCATTTAACTGGGGGAACTCAGAGTTGACATTTGCTCAGAAAATGGTGAATAACGCATTCTGTGTTTAATTCCCATCCTGCCCCATCCCTCAGCGAGAATGAACCAATTTAACAAATGAGATCAGCCAAACTACTCTATGCTTTCTCTGTCTGGTCAGAGAATTAAAGAAGTGAAAGCGAATAAAAATGGAAATATCTAATTTCTAACTTGTTAAATACAATTAGTTATTCTTAAGATAATATATACTGTGGAGAAGCCACCATGAAAATTACAGGAAAAAAAAGGAATTCTTGCCTCTCAAACAACAGCAGGGACAGACCACAGTCTAAGCAGTGGCCGCTTATTACTGCTCCCTGCTCTATTACCTTCTGGGAGTCACCACAGATCAGACACCATGGGGCAGCCTTGACCTTGGCATCTCAGGATCAGCAGCAGCTTTATTATTTTCTAATAATTTCTGGCACCTGAAGTTCTCTTCAGTGCTTGTAACTGAGCACCAGTTTCACTTGGCAGGTCAGTCGATGCCTGCGAGGGTTCTTGCTGTGTTGTGAAGGCCAGTACATGTTGTCACCACATTGCTTATTATAAGACATCTTAAACTGACTCTCAGAAAACAGAAGCAAGTATGATAGTTAAAAGTCTGGATATATCAGCTTTGCATGTCCTGGCTCTGGAGGAGCCCACAGAGGGGAGTGGGTCCATGCACCAAGATTAAGGATGGATTTCTCCTAAAGGTCTATGAATATGTCATAAAGCTTATGCACATGTGAATGGCCCAACATACCCACCAATGTCCATATCAAGGCGCTCGTATCACTGACCTTTGAGAGGCGGCTCATTCTCTCCTCCTTGTCTTCCAGGGCACGCAAACTCGGAGGGACATACCAGAAGCAGACATTTGTGTGCTGAGGCTGCAAAGAAGAATGTAAGATTCAAACTTAGCCCAAACTGGATATTTTGAAAATTCTAAGGATTTTTCTAATCTATTTAATCTGTAGCTTCTGATTACAATTCCTACTTTGACATCTGTAATCACCTTTGAAGTGGCTGACGTTCACAACATCATACAGAGTTGTATTTTTTTACTTTGATGTTTTTTTACCCTAGCTCAGAATAGCTACTCTGTCATCCCTACTTATGTATTGGTTCACTTAGCTGGACAGTACATTATTAACATTAAAAATATATATATATATATATATATCAGGGATAAGGATGGCATTTGACTAAACATTTTGGGATCATTGACATCAGAAGACATACCTTTCCATCAAGCACCATTTCATATCCTTCTCGGTTTTTTATGATATTGTATAAATACTCCGCCAGCTCCAAACACTGGTCAATATGTGCTTCGAACCCAGTGGTTCCCTAGTAAGAGAAGAAGAAGGCGGTCTCAGGCAGGCTGAGGAAAGTGGGTGAGCACCCAGGCTGAGATGCAGGACAAGGGATTTCTCGAGACAGACGGTCTTTTGACCGCATCTGACTCGGCTCTGGCTCTGCTCCCACACTTCCCTAACATAGGCAGTGTTTCTAGAAGCTTTCCTGGCAACCGTTTCTCCTTTCATGCTCTCCTTGCTCCCTTTCCCGCCTGTCATTCCTGCTCTCCCGGAGACTCCCTTTCTTTCCAGAGCCTCTACTCCCCAGGCAATTACTTTGATTACTCAAGGGGAAAATTCACCTCTGCCATTCATAGGGGTGATTATGGAAGTAGGTAATGGCAGGAGGGCTGGGCTGTTCTCTCCCTGTGGATGAACCGCCTCATCCGAGGCCACACCTCCTGACCCTGCAGGAGACCTGCTTAGCTCCTGCCCATCATGTCAGCCTGTCAGTTCCAGGCCCCTCTTTTGTTCACCAAGTACACCCCCACCATAGAACAGATAGGGTCGGTCTCAGTGAGCATTTGCTGCACACATGAAGGAATGAATCTTGAGGGGCATGCAGATGCGCTGCTAGCCTGTCACTCTGCAGAGCTCCTCTGGGGAGAAATCACTGATGTGTGTGTGATGGGGAAACGTTAGCACAGAAGTCTTTCAGCTTCCAGCTCTGGAAGCCCAGGGTCTGGACTTAGGGAAGACAACACAACAGCCTTGGGCTGGGACTGTTTTACTGACATCAGCCCACACTAGGGAATTACTTTTCGAAATGGCTTTCCTGCAGTGTTTGCAGTACGCTAATGGAAAACTTAGAAAAATGGCAAATGCTCATTCCAGAAGCTCTGAGGAGCTTGGCCTACCTGTGACTAACTCATCATGGAAACTAGAGTGAGCAATTGTAACAGATAAGAAGAGCCCACTTTCCCATTTACACGGAGTCTGGTCAACCCAACGAAAAGGGGGTCCAGCATGGCCAATGACATTCAATATCGAAAGCAAATTTAAGAACAAGCTGCATTGAAAGAATCTCATGTGGTTACACATCTATTTCCTTGAGATGGACCCCCTCACTGATTGGTTCTAGGAGGCTGACTAGATCCTGATGAGCCCAAGGGAGGGTTTGGCCGCCGCCTGAATGCTCAGGCCGGCACCTAGGCCATGTGCGCCATCAGTCTGTGGTGCCAAAGAAGTTAGGATTAGTTTGCACCAACTTGGAGGTTTGGCTCCCCTGGGATGGACTCTAAGTAGGAGGGAGAGAGGTTAATTGTTCTCCACACCTGACCCTTTGGATCAATCTAGAGCTGAATTTAAACTTGCACACACCTGATCCAGGCTATGGCCGGGACCAGTGTGACTCTGACCCGCTCAGAATAGGACCTTGGGGAATCTCTTTGGTTACATGGGAAAATGGTGCCTGTGTGATCCCCCACACAGAGGCATAGTAAGGTACAACAAATGCCCTGAAAATGCTCTCGATTGCATTGCAAAGGGAGTAGGATTGCCGCAGACCGAAGCGGAAGTCCTCCGGCTTCGCTAGTCCAGAACTTCACTCCAGAGATGAGCAGGAGTCTGACAGCCCCTTTGGTCGATGACTAAACATGTATAAGGGGAGTGATGTAGGAAACTCTAGTGTGACCTTTGAAGCCTGGGGCCACTCCTTTCATGTTGGATATTTATGGAAATACGATCTATATTTTATTTTCAAGGTTCTGAAGCTTTTTAGGAGATTGTTTAAAAATCATTTATTTATCAACCTCTCACTGAGTAGCTATCGCCCGCCACCCAGCTCAGACTGTGAGAACGACTAAGGCATATGTAAAACTTTATCAGCACTGAACCATTGTGACCCGAGTCACTGGGCAGGACGCTGAAGACTCAGAAGGGGTTCCTGAGTGGAAGGCAGGGCTTTGCTGAGGGAGCTTTGGGCACAGACAGCTTTATTTACTACCTCACTCCCCACACGTAGGATTGGTCTGGACTAACCTGGCTCAAACATGCTCCACAAGGGCACACATTTATGTTCCTTTTATTCGTTGTATCGTTCGTGCCAGCAGTGCTGGACACATATTAGGTGCTCAATGTATATTTTTTGAATGAATGGAGGAGTGAATGGAAATGTAACTTCTAATCCCAGGGGCAGTTTTTTTACAAAGTGCATTCTCAAGAACCATCTGTATCAGAACCAGATTAGCTGTTAAAAATGTGGATTCTAAGTCCCAGCCCAACTCTTAAATCAGCACTTCAGGGAGATAAATACGGCTTGTATGTTCTCCAGTGATCTCACGGTCTCCCACTGTTCACCTGTGGCCCGGTGTCTTTGGAGGGTCTTACACCCGAGTGCTGCCCATGGCTCCTCCCTGCTTCTTAAAGCCCCCATCTAATGCTCTCAGGTCCCAGGGCTGCTGCTTCTGAAATAAAGACTGACTCCCTTGTTGTAAGCTCCACTGTTACTGCCGCCACCCGGACAATGGCTCCCTAAGCACCCTCTGTCCTCTAGACTCTTCATGAGGCTTAGAATATCATGCACGTTGTTCCCTGCTAGAACTTTTCCCCAGAATGACCTTGTCCCAGCTCTGCTGGTTCATGTCCTACTACTCTGCCTCTCTTGCTCAACACCCATCTCAATCAAAGGCCATCTCTTGATAAGCCACTCTCGACTCAGCTAGGAATGAGCTCTCGTCCTTTAACATCTCCAGATGTGTCTGTGCTTCTCTTATGGCCATTTACATCCTGTCTCAGGTGCTGGTTATCTGAGCATTTATCTTTTCCTGTCTGGAACACTGCAGCTCCTGATCTCATTCAGCACTGGGCACAACAGCAGCTGCTTGATATCTACTTATTAAAACAAATTTATATTGTAGAGAGAAAGTGAACATTCAGTCACTCAGCAAAGGATACTACCAGTCATCAGTGTCCTCTTAATAGTTTTCTACTGTTATTTTTTTTGGCCCTAGCCATTTACCAGTCCTTTTATTATCTATTATCTATTACCTATGTTTAAATTAGGAGGGACAATCAGAGAAAACAAAAAGGAAACCTACCAATTTGTATAAAGATACACACAGATTAACTGTGAAAACTCATTAATCACATATGAAGCCATCCCTGCAGGCCTGAAAAAGGGGAACTATATTTTAAAGTTATTTTTTTCTACCACCAAGTTTTTATCATTGAAGAAATCTGGCAAGATGGAAACTACTCGTCAAGTGCTAATGAAATGAAGACAAGGCCCTGGCCAGTTGGCTCAGTGGTAGAGCATCGGCCTGGCGTGCAAGGGGTCCCGGGTTCGATTCCCGGCCAGGGCACACAGGAGAAGTGCCCATCTGCTTCTCCATCCCCCCCCCTCCTTCCTCTCTGTCTCTCTCTTCCCCTCCCGCAGCAAGGCTCCATTGGAGCAAAGATGGCCCGGGCGCTGGGGATGGCTCCTTGGCCTCTGCCCCAGGTGCTAGAGTGGCTCTGGTCGCGGCAGAGTGACGCCCTGGAGGGGCAGAGCATCGCCCCCTGGTGGGCAGAGCATCGCCCCTGGTGGGCGTGCCGGGTGGATCCTGGTCGGGCGCATGCGGGAGTCTGTCTGACTGTCTCTCCCCGTTTCCAGCTTCAGAAAAATACAGAAAAAAAAGAAAAAAAGAAATGCAGACAAAATAAATGTTCCAGTCAATAAGAACTGAGCTCAGGGCAGGCACAGTGCCTGTGTGTAGACAGGACTGTAAGTCAGACCGCGATCTGGAACACCCCCAGCATCCTACAGCAGGAGGCTCATTTGGGGGGGAAGGGATAAATTTGCTTTAATCAAGTTATCTTGGACTGAATATGATGGCTGTTATTGGTGCACTTAGCTCCAGTAGTTGAGGAGCTAACAAGTTGAGGAATAGTAATTTATACTTAGGGTCCTATATTTCATGGGGTTTATCTTGGGAGAAAACGTAGATTCATTTGATG
Source organism: Saccopteryx bilineata (assembly GCF_036850765.1). Lineage (NCBI taxonomy): Eukaryota > Metazoa > Chordata > Mammalia > Chiroptera > Emballonuridae > Saccopteryx > Saccopteryx bilineata. Next base: position 138,251,699 of record NC_089494.1, read on the forward strand.
TTGCATTTTCCAGGAGTATCTGATAGCAGGGGGTTTACAGATCATTGATTAGTCAGATTGCCTCCTAATTCCTGAGAGCAAGGGGGCATGTAGGACAGAACGTCATGGTTTTCTCTGGTTCTTCTGGGGAGAGATAATCTCTCTTCCATGGCTAGCATCACCAGACAACTTTTGATATAAGAAGGTAATTATCCTCACCTCTGATCCTGAGCGTAGGATTACACTTATTACTTTAATAATTATTATTAATTCATTTAGTAAAAAAAAAAAAATGCAGCTCTAAGTTGAAAGCCAAATGGGAGTTTCTGCTCTTTGGATGCCTAGATACTCAAGGTTTTGCACAAGGAATGAAGAGGATATATGCACATAAGTTATGTGGCTGCTCTGCTTTCTCTTCTTATCCCTTTCCCTGGGCCTTCACATCAGCACTTTAGAAACTGGGTCCTCTGCCTTTATTTCAGCTTCCTTGTTCCTACTGTTTAATTCCCACCGATGTCCTCCAAGCCATTCCTCTCAGAACCAAGCGGCTGTCCCCTGCTGGTGAGGAGGCTTCAGATGACAAAGGGGCAGCAGCAACTGACCATGAGAGAAGCACTTCTGTGGAAACATGGCTAAAGACTATCGCCTTAATGAAAACACCCAGGAAAAGGGGACAAAAGGGATGGTACTGAATAACAATTAGAGATCAAGCTGCTGATGTTTTGTAATTCCCACCAATTGAAGAAATGACAAGCCCACTCTTTTTAATAGCTTGAGAGTCCACCAATAATTCATATTCTTGATTTCTTACTTTTCTCAAATGAAAGTGTCATTGACAACTGAACGAGTGTCATCCTGGGTGATGAGGACCAGGTAAGTGTCCTTGTTAGGCTTTAACTTTCAAAAGAGGAAGTGGTCCCCTGCCCTGCTCAAGAGATGGGAACTCACCCATCACATCACCTTTACAGGGCAACAACTTACCTGAGGCCCCACCCACTCCAGGTAGCTGCCCAATATTTAGCAGCACTTAGAGAAAATTCAGCTGGGATAAATGGTATGATGGAGGCTTACCTGTGAATCCATGGTCCAGCCAGTGGTGCGATTCAGCTGGTTCGCACCAGTTCGGCAGAACTGATACCTAATTTTTTGAGTTTGGTGAACCGATTGTTAAAATGGCACTTGTAATCAGGGTTCTCTCTAAGGTGGGCATCTGCCCAATGTAAAAATCACAAATTTACATTCCTTACATTTGTTTTTAATGTTCATCTGTGCAACAGTGTATTCTAAGCGTTCATAATAATGTTCATTCTGTTCATAGGTGAAAAAAGTTTGATGGAACTATGCTTGTAATATTTATTTATTCATTTCATAAAACTCATTATACCTTTGCTAAGATACTACATTTTAATTCCCTTGTGTTTGTTAGTTCAGTAAACAAACATATAACGTAAAGAGAAAAAGTGCCAAACAACCAGGGGGTGACAAGCTGTCATTTGTTTCAGATTTGTGTTATGCCCCAAATCCCCCTGAGACACTATGAGTGCGCTGGTTTTCCTCAAATGGTGAAACCAATAGGAAGCTAGGACACAATGAACCAACAGAATATAGATTTCAAGGGTTAGCTTATTGCCCATGAAATAACAAACAACCTTTTGGTATATCAGTTTTTTACACTTAAAACGGTCATTAGGGCAGAGAATCGGCTGTTAAATTATTTGAATCCCACCACTGGGTCCAGCCATCCCTGGAGACCATGCAAGAGTTATTTCTGCAGGAAGCTTCTTTCTATTTAATCTGCTGTTTTTCAAGATGAATTTAAAGAAGAGTCCATACAAACATTGTGGATTATATTGTTTGATTCTGTAATCAATCCCTCCTCCGTAAACTGCCGAAGGCAATTCAGTTTACTTTGAAAACTATTATGAACAACAGCATATGGAACTGGTGGTTGTGGATATGGGTCACACGTCTTTACACAGACCCGAGGAAGAACCCATTCTGTGGATTCATCCTGGCACATCTCACCCCTGTTGACCAGGCTGCCTGCTTGTTCCTATGGGACTGTGCCTGTCACATGTTTGTGTGGACTACTCAGAAAGCTTAGAGCCAAATCTGTGTGACCTTTCCTACACAGGTAGGACCTCAGGGCGTGACGACTTCCTTTTCACTGCTTCCTTCCCCTCCCACCTTGGTCAGCTTTCCCCCACAACTCTTTCAGCAGCTGGGTTTTTCTAGCATGTCCAGCTGGCTCTGGGCATTGCCTCCTGTGGGAGGTAAATAAAACCAGGTGGTGAGTCACCCAGTTTGTGACACTTAAGTGAGGAGTCTGGTCTAGATGGAAAGTAAAAACTTTGTTCTTCCCAGCCTGCTTACTGGTTAAACATACACGAGGCTCCGTGAAGGCTTCAATGAGATCCAGCCAGTACCTTACACCCTTAGTCACAGCGTTTGTGTTTCTGAGAGAGGAGTGATTATCTGTAGTTCAATTCTCAATGGAGAAACTGGGTAAAGGAGGTCACTAGGTACTTCTGGAGTTTTTACAAAAGCTCTCTAACTAGAGGTTACCCCTTTGCAATGTCAAAAATAAAATATCATGATGGGTTTTTCATTTTTCCATTTTTGTTGCTTAAATATATGCCATTAGATTGCATTAATCTGCCCGGTGATTGATCCGTGGTAAAAACAAAAGAGTCGAGAGATGGAAACAACAGCAAAACATTTCTTAAATTCCAGATGGCCTGCCATACAAAGTGACATGGATTTGTCTTCCCACTGAGTGAAGATTCAAAGAAAATTGGTTTACAAGACAAAAAAAAAAAATTCAATGGGTTTTATTGTATTCTTGCCCATGGCAGAATGTAGATAAAGGATTAAAGAAACTTAACCTTGAGTAAGTACTTTTCAACTTGGAAATCAATGACTAACATTTACACTAAGGCTCAGCAGATATAGCTGATGTGCATGTGCTCACCTTTGCTCTCCACATTAGCCATAACTTGAAGACGTCCACATGGCGCCCGCACTGTAAAGCCTTGTCTCCGGTGTCGTAGGACAGGTCGTAGTGTTTATCTTGCTGGAAGAGGTAGGAGGCATGCATCTGGTTGCAACTCTGCATCAGTCCCTAGAAGATAAGAGAAAATTAGGAAACTGTAACAACTGTCTAAGGTGGTCTATTAGATTTACATCATGATGGAAATTATTAAGAAAAAATAATAATAAAAGGAAGAGACATGAATATCATAGAGAAAGAAAACAGTAAGAATCAAATGAAAAAAAATTCATGTGATAGGTAAACTCTGTGGGATAAATGGCTCAGGGTCTGATGTTACCAGAGTTCCACTAGGGCAGGCATTTGCGAAAAATAAAGAAATAAAATAAAATAAAAATCACATTCAGAGTGTAATGTTCATTCTTTGGGAGAACGTCCTGATGGTCTGGTTTTATTGCAATTATAATATTTTGGAAACTATAGTTCTGTAAAATATTATCAGTGTGATTCTTCTAGGGTTTCATTCATGTTTAATTCAAGTACTTTATCAGTCGAATTATGTTTGGAAATAAAGCTTTTAAGATAGTTCATTACTATCACTTATAATGCAATCTAAAAAAATAAAAACATTGCTAGCACCCAATGGGTGTCTTAAACACCCAATATATCAACTGTCATGTTTGTCTCTCAAGAGTGGTTAGAGCGCCTCTACTGAACTTTCATACTCAGTGGAAAGTTTCATTGTCGGGACTATAATGGCTCCTTGGCACCGCAGCTTACTCTGGAAAACGGGGGACAAAATGACTGGAGTTTTCCAAAGAACAATAAATGAATCATGCTCTCTGACTAAAACAGCCCTGTCAGTCTCCTCATTAGAAACCCCACCATGTTTCAATTTGTCACGAACCACAGGAATCCTTTGCACTATATAATCGTGATTTTACAGAGGCTTTGGCATTCTCTTTTTCCTCTTGTGACTCATGATCAGAGAAGAAAAGACTTAAATGTGATTACTTAAGTTGAAGTTAGTAGTCATAACCCTTTTTAAAAATTATTCAAACTAAAAAAAATGCAGCTTAGTTAAGATTTTTAACTAGGACTCAGCCTTGTGGTTTAGGCTTTATAGTCAGTGGAATTCAGTCAGTTAATAGTTAAATTTTTGAGACTAAAGGAAATTACACTACATATAATTGAAATAGGGCAGTAGAGAGACATAGAATCTGAAAAAAAAAATCACTTCATCAAGAAAGTCGAAAAACTTTGCAGCAACCTTCCCAGCCATGCAAACTTGCAAATAGGGGCCACCCCCGGGTGTGGACTGGTGGACAGACTGGGCCAGCTTCTACTGGGATAGGAAAAGCCACTCAAAGTACATGACCTCTAAAAGTTTGGAGGGCACCAGTCTCATTGTGCAAAGGGATAAGTACAAGTGATGTTGTTTTTCTCATAAAGGGCCTTGGTGAGATAATATCCTGGTTCTGGGCCATTAAAAGGTTATAAAATAGTATGTCCCAAACTATGGTGACTACAGGAATAGGTGCTGTGCAGTAAGATAGTAGCCGTGAAAGAGTTCCCACAATCAAATGTGAGAAATTCTGTATCATAAATTCCTTCTTTCCAGATATTTGCAATGTATGTCAGCATATTAAAGGCTCTGATATGCCCAGAAATAATTAAACTAGTTTTTAACTCTTTAATCTGATGTATCACACACTGTTTTAAAAACAGAATTTTCTCATCAAACAATACGTAATATAATCTCATAGAATGATATTATTCCTTGGTTCCCAGTAACGGAAATGCAGTCAGAGCTGGCTGCTAATCTGTGACCTCCCAATGAGGGAATCCCTTTTATCCTCTTACCTAATAAGTGATTGTCCAATCTTCATTCAATTACCTACCCTGATGAGGAATTTATTTCTACATAAAGCACTCATTACTTTTTGAGCAACTTAATTTTTGGAAAAGTGCTCCTTTTATTGACTTCCAACTTGGACCTAAAATCACGGTGAATTCAGATTTTATCATGAGTCTGTACCACCCAGTGTTACTAACCCGGCTCCCTGAAACATCAAGAAAAAACCGAAATCTCTTCCACTTGGGTCATTTAAGCTGTAAAGCCTGGCTAGCCTGTCAGCCCTTTCTGCCTCTCTTTTTAGACTAAGCATCTTTAGTTCTTTCAACCCCCTCTCTCACTGTTTACCAAGTGTTCTCCGCTGTGCACACTCCCCCTTGATGAGGTTCCATACTCTATTTGGCACCCATCTAAGCAAACCACAGCAGGTGTGGTTTAACCTTTTTTGGGCCACGGACCAGTTTAATGTCAGAAAATATTTTCACAGACCGGCCTTTAGGGTGGGACGGATAAATGTATCACATGACCGAGACGAGCGTCAAGACTGAGTCTTAGATGGATGTAACAGAGGGAATCTGGTCATTTTTTAAAAATAAAATATCATTCAGACTTAAATATAAATAAAATGGAAATAATGTGAGTTATTTATTCTTTCTCTGCGGACAGATACCAAATGGCCCATGGACTGGTACCGGTCCACGGCCCGGGGTTTGGGGACCACTGGTTTAACCAAAGGAAATGGAGGACTACCACCTCCCTTATCCTGAAACTCCACTCTTTCATCCCATTAATGTTTTGTAAATAGTAATTCTCTTTTAACCCGTTGTTGACCCCACAGGCTACAAGCACTATCCTGATGTGCTACGCTTTTTCACAAGTAGAACAATTTAGCCATGTGTGAAACATGACCTTCTTGTCTAGTCAAATTGTACCAGACTATGCTAGGATATAAGAGCAGGAGTTGACGATTATCCTCATTAACAATTTCCCCCTTTTGGTAGTTCAGTGTTCCAGCCTGTGAAATCACCCCATATTCTGATTCCGTCACTACACATATCCACTCTGTCCAATCCCACAGTGGCCTGGGCCGCAGCCAGGAGAGACGTACCTCTTCCCTGACCAGGAGGGCGGAGCACTGCAGAGGGACGCCCATCATCTTGTGCGGATTCCAGGTCACGGAGTTGGCCCTGAGGGAAACCAATCATGTTAAGAGGTGGCACCCATGACAAACTCATTCCTCAGGCCCTGTGCATGAGCAGCAGAGCTCCAAGGTTCTTGGCACAGTTTCCAGACTCCAGGAGGACACTTAATTTGCAAAACCACAAGTGGGTCTACAACCTTTTCCCTTTCCCATGGAGGCTTCCAAAGTGGTCTGAGAGCCCCTTCAGATGACCGGGATCATCCAGTCTGGGGTCCCACCTTTAGCCACCAAGGAGCAGAGCACCAGGCACATGAAGGTGCTACTCTCGTGTGTGTCCTCTGCTTCTGACACAGGAGTGGCCTGGAGCTCAGAGCCAGAGCTCACTCCATCCACTGCTTCATTTTGGTTTTTTCCCAACCCAGTTTCTCCTTCTTCTGATTTCAATGGATTACCAAATTTCTTACATGCCTCATTTCATAATAGCTTCTAGCTCATCCCCTGCTTCCATTTCTTCTCAAATCTAGAGTTATCCTTCTAGACTGCAGGTGAAATATGCTACGGCTCCTGTAGCAGTTTTCAATTGCTTTGGTTTCAACAACCTGGAAAAATAGAATGCTCTTCTTTCAGCACTAGCAAGTCTAAGCTCAGGGGTTTATGCTATTTGAAAACTCTACACCATAGCCCTTATTCAGATTCCTTAATAATAATAATTGTTGTTATTTTAATCTAGACATAGCAAACATGTCTTAACTGACTACAGGTTTCCATTTTATCTTCCCCCAGCTCCACAGTCATCTCCTCACTCTGCTTATGGCTCTCTCCTCTTTCTAAATTGTTGATGACTTCCTTTGACCTCCAGCCTACATTCAAGTGACAGGGTGTGGCCCACTGGGGAGAGCCCCGGCTGTGTGTTCAATCTTGTGTCCTTTGCACTTTCTTGTACCCATTTCCATCACATCAGACTATTTCTGTTCCCAGAAAATTCTATGCTCATGCTCCTAGGTCACCTTAATGCTATTTCCTCTTCCTGGGATGTCACCTCCCTTTGCCTCACTTGGCTAAATCCTACTTACTCTTTATGGTCCAGATCAAGTCTTATCTCTGCAGCTTCCTTTGACAGCATTCAACTTCTCTCCCTACGCTGTACTGTGCCCCTTCCCTCACTCCAGTTCCCCAGAAAGCAGCTGTCCCTCCTTGAGCTCCTCTCACTCACTCTACATGCTTAGCATGCAGGCGTGCCCCTATGCCCCTCTTCTGAGAACCTGAATGTGTCCTTGATATAAACAGACTCACAAGAGGAGGAAGGTGAGTAGCTGCACCACGACAGTTGCCGTGACTGCTGCCCCTCTGAGCAACACACTCAGGCTCAGCCTGCTCCCAGCACCCGAGGGGTGAAAGCCTTGAGGAGAAATGAGAATCTGGGAAGAACCTGGTCAGGTCAGCTATGTGAGGAGTGGAGGCTCAGGCGGCCAGTCAGAGAGAGCCCTTACTGGCCTGGAAATCTTATCTGGGTCAGCGAGTAGTCCAGCTCTTCTTCTGGACTGGTAACGAGGCAAGGAGCACAGGCATTTTGAAGCCCGGTGGATACTACCCTAGAAAGAGGATTAAATGACTTCAGGACCAGCGACCTAGGCTCTAAGCGGTAGACAACAGTGGGCCAGGGAGGCAAGGGGGGAGCCAGACAGTCTGTTTGCACCCAGTGCAATCACTCCCTAGCTGTGTGATCTGAGCAAGTTACTAGATTTCCTTACCTATGAATAGAATGCAGTACCTCATGTTAGGACACAGTTCTGTTCCTACAACAGTGTTGTAACCAAAATTTTGGTGTAAGTCAAAACACACCCTAGCCTAACACAAATGGAACACTTGTCCAAAATAGCATGGGTACTGGGGATGCCAACCTCTTCACTCATACCAGGTTACTGTATATTCTTCTGTTCTGCGCAACCAAACTAGTTTGCCCACATAGTCCATAAGTACCACACTAATGGTGTAAACCAAAACATTCACATCTCAATTTTTAAAAGCTTTTATGGGAGTGAGCATCGTAAACTCCAAACGTTGTATGTCCAGACTGTTGTAACCAAGGACCCCCTGTAATAGTAAAGAGTTTGGGCAAAGTGCTTATAACTGTGTCTGACACACCATAAACATGAAATGAGATTGGCTTTCACCATTGATTTCAACTCCATCATTTCTGAGCTCCCTGACGCTGGGTCCACCGACACTGCCGTTCCACAATGTCCTGTCCTGTAGCTCTGCCCCTCATCCTGATGGAGCACAGCTGTGTCAGCAATGATGCCAATGGAGAAGAAAACAGCTGTTCTCCATGTCTCTTACTGGAGGTGCTTATTTCTACGCTGTGGCCAATGTGTCTTTTTAGACTAGCAAGTGCCCAGGCCCACCAGTGACTGCCTGTTATTGTCCTGCCTCTTCTCAGCAGGCCACCTCATAGAGGTGAAAAAAGCTGAGCAGACTGATTCAATGACACAGGCTTAATTTGTTTGAAAAATGTTGGCAATTTATAAACAGCAGCCTCAGGTTTATTTCAGAATGTTTTGCCACGGGATTCAGACAAGGTGGCACCTGTGACTTTCCAGTAGAGAGCACGGAGTCCCCGGGGGCTGTTTTCAGACAGAGCCTGAGCCCTGTCTGCACCAGGAACTCAGCAGATCCCAAAGGAACGCCGTCACTTGCCCCTCCTCGCCTTCCAGGCTTCTCTTCCTCCTGAATTTCTGTGCCTTAGTTCCTTGCATCTTTTCTTCCTGCATCTAGCCCCCAAACCCGTGCTGCTTGGGGCATTCTCTCCGCCATCCCTGACCCCTGACAGGGCCCCATCCCTGACCCCTGACAGGGCCCCGCGGTGTCTTCCTGCCTCCTGGGCTCTCCGCTCACTGTCCTCCCTGCCCTCAGCTCCTCTCCCCTCCACTGCCCCCTGCCCCCCCCCCCCCACTAGCCATCTGCCCAATAGCTCTGCTCAGTTCTGCCTTCCCCCTCCCCTTGAATCCAGAGTTATCTTTCCAAAGCGCAGGTGACAACAGCACTCCTGGCTCACACCCTCTAAGGCCCCAGGGCAGGGAGGGCTCTCCCAGCTTTCCCCAACCCGAGCACTACAGTGCTCTCCATGCCCAACAGTGGCCCACACGGGGCAGGCGTGATTCCCAGCCCTGGGCCAGGGGTGGGGGGCTGCCTGCGCTCTGGACTGTGGCTCCTCGCTGGCTTCCTGGGCACTGCCATGACTCCATCTCCACCTGCACGCAAACTCATCTTTCTCCAAGGACCCTTTCAAACCTGCAGGTCCCTGATCGCCACCTTAGGTCCCTTCTCCTTCCACGTCTGCCTGGCTGAGCTCTGCTGCCCGCCCCTGTTTCCGAGGAGGAATCATTGCTTCCCTGGAGCCCTCTAAAGAGCTCGCCCGCTGGTCTCTGGGCCTCACTCCCTGGCCTTGTGTTTCAACCCACTGCCGATTGCCAGTCTTCCCTGATAGCCTCAGCCCCTTGAAGAAAGGACTCATAACAAGTGTGTCTTGGTGCCCTCACTGAGCCCAGTGACTGGGCTTACATGGCAGAAGTTCTGCCATTACTGACTTGAATTTTGTAACCTCTGGCTCTGAGAGGGCAGTAATTGGTAATGGGTCAGAAGCTGCGCTGGGACCTTCTGCTGGGCCAGAAACCTTGAAGTGGCCCACAACCCACTTGGGAGGACCAACGGAATCAGCTTCCAGTGCACAGAACAGGCTGCAAGCTTCGGGGCCTCTGGAACGCCCTCGTGACATTTGGACAGTGTCATGAGGAAGGAAGCGGCTTTCTGAGAAGTTGGTTGGTTTTCAATGGGAATGCCAGGCAGGGCGCTGGGAATTGTGCCATTTTGCAATGAGAACAGCACACTGGGATCCCTGTGACTACTGGGGAACGTGTGCACTTGGGGACAAGAACAACTATAGATTTCCTCCACTTTTGTATGGATCCTAATGCTTGGGTAAATGTGATACCCCAAGTGAGGCCAATTTCCTTCCCACATTTGTGCCCATGCATATTATGCTCAGGGGTTTCCATGGGCCCCATAATCTTTTCACCAAAGAAAGTGTGCCTTTTGCTGATGATAAGTGAGCAAGATGGGTAGTCTCCGGTAAATGGTGGCTATGGGGATACTGCTCAAAGCAGAACACTACAGTGCCTCCCTCATTTTTAGGACATCTCTGACTATTCCATTTAGTTGAGTTTGTTACAACACAGTTCCAAGAACTGTGGCGATTACAGAGGACTCTGTGTTCCATGGTGAGTGTTCTAAGCTTTGCTCTCAAATAATAGTCTTTAGTACCAAAGCGTGTGGGTGTGTATTTTTCTAAGGCTCAGGGTAGGTAATTTAGCGAGCTTTCAAGTGATCACCAGTGTAGGATGCTGCGTAGCCTTCAGCACTTGGAGTTCCAGGTGGCATTAAAGGTAGAATAACAGATGCTCACTTTCTTGCCCGTCAAAGAGAGCCATAACGAAGGGAAGGTCCTGTGCACCACACACCTCTCTCAAAAGTACACAAATTTATTTCCTGTTTTGATCAACTAAACAGACACCTTCTAAATTGTTCTCTTTTGTTCATAGCTTCTCCTTGTTTACTTTCTTGCCTCCTCCTTAAGCTTCAGGCTCCCTGCAGCACTTCATGACTAAAGGAATGTGCCTGTGAGAAGGCCTGGAGGACCAGAAGCAGACACTAGAGTAGGCTCAGTGCAGGAAGGGAACAGGTCTGTCCTCACCCGTTCACACCGACACGGGCACCTGCAGTCATCATCAGGGTGGCTGCCTCGGGGCCAGCATCCTGCAGCAGGTGCGGAGCGGGCCCAGCTGCTGTCTCCCCAGCCTTCTCTCTAATGAGGCAGCCTGCCCCTGACGGTCTCAGTAGCCCCGTCTTCCTGCACTCACAGGTTCTCCGGGTGTGAGTGGGCCTGGGCGTCACACTGCATACCCTGTCTGTTTATTCTGGCCTGGCTGCTCTGCGTGCCCAGTGCTGACACATGCTGCCAAGTGCATTGGCCTTCCTCCTCATCCTGGATCAGAAACTATGCCAAACTGTCTAGGGGCAGAGCCCGTGGGAAGCTTTTCCTGGGCAGCATCCGGCTATTTGGCAGGGCACGCTGGGAACTTGGCAGCCTTGGACAAATTTGGGCTTTCTCAGTTGCCTGCAGGGTCAGAGCCCACAACTACAGTTGGCCCGCCGTGTTGTGGTGGAGAACAGGGAACCCTGAGCTCTCTCTGCACATGGTCCAAAGCCCGCCCAAGGCTGGTTTTGTATTCTGTAATTTTTTTTCATTTTTCTTTGGATCTGAATATGCTTTATACTAACCAAATATTATCTCTTTTGTTTTTTACAGCTTTTCTCAATAATTTACTGCTTGGTTTCTGAATAAAGGGTGCTTTGCAGGACTGATCAGAGTTATAGCTGAAAAAATCTATTATAGAGTGAGAACATGTTCCACTTTAAGTAAACTGGCCGTGTTAAACCCAAGCCCAACATAAATTACAAGGTGCTTATTTGTTTTGCTAAATTATTTACTGGTTTATTTAAAGCAGTAGATATCACCCTTTATGGAACTCAAAACAATAGATCTTTTTCCTAGAAAACTATGGACTGCCTATAGTTTAAACCAGTGGTAGTCAACCTAGTCCCTACTGCCCACTAGTGGGCATTCCAGCTTTCATGGTGGGCGGTAGTGGAACAACCAAAGTATAAATAAAAAGATAGATTTAACTATAGTAAGTTGTTTTATAAAGATTTATTCTGCCAAACTTAGCAAAAATCCGACATAAAGTACTTGGTAAGTAATTATTACTATGTGCTTTAACTTGCTGTAACTTTGCTTTATAAAGTTTATAAAGTAAAGTTACTTCCCTACTTTATAAATCACCATTACTCTGGAACCGGTGGGCAGTTAGAAAATTTTACTACTAACAGAGATACAAAAGTGGGCAGTAGGTACAAAAAAGTTGACTACCCCTGGTTTAAACAGTTTTGGTGCTAGGTACAGAGACTCCAGGCAGGTCATTCCTGATTCTTTTGGAGAACCACGGGTCCCAGTTAGGAATCCATATACTTCAGAGACCTTCTCCTTGGGTCACTTGCTATGGGCTTTGGTTTCTTTCTGTTGATTACACATGCGAGTCACACGAATATGATCACACGAGGCAAGGTGCACGAGCACTGCACAGAGTGGTTTTACCTGCGTGCCGACAGTTCTTAGAAATGGGGTGAGACTTGCTTTCACCTTTAGCTTTCCCACTTTACATTATGAACAAGAAAAATGTGTGTACCTCTCCACGCCGCTCAGTTTCCACTTGTGTTTCCGGGACATCAGCAATCCCCCACCCCAAGCAGCCTGAAAAAGGAAGATCACACAAGGAAAAAGGGAGTGGTTTTCATTGCTGAGATTTCTGTGACTGGGTATGTTTCACAACAGGGAGGTTCTCCTTGACCCGAGGCAATGTGGGGCTGGCCACCTTCCTCTAGCACTAGAATATCAAAGTTTAAATTGGGGGGCTAAGCCCTGGCTGGTTGGCTCAGTGGTAGAGCGTCGGCCTGGCGTGCGGGAGTCCCAGATTCGATTCCTGGCCAGGGCACACAGGAGAAGCGCCCATCTGCTTCTCCACCGCTCCCCCTCTCCTTCCTCTCTGTCTCTCTCTTCCCCTCCCGCAGCCAAGGCTCCATTGGAGCAAAGTTGGCCCAGGTGCTGAGGATGGCTCTGTGACCTCTGCCTCAGGCGCTAGAATGGCTCTGGTTGCATAGAGCAACACTCCAGATGGGCAGAGCATCGCCCCCTGGTGGGCATGCCAGGTGGATCCCGGTCGGGCACATGTGGGAGTCTGTCTGACTGCCTCCCTGTTTCCAACTTCAGAAAAATACAAAAAAAAAATCCTAAAAAAAAAAGAAAAGTAATTGGGGGGCTATTCTAAGTCTCAGACTCTACCCCACATTTCTATGGTGTAACAGCCAAATCAGGGCCCTGTTCCCTCAGTCTGCATGAGAAAGAGGCGGGTTCTCCCTGCAGCCCAATCACCAGCTCTCTTAACCCTGGGAGGCTCATCATGGGATGGGGACGCTTTAAACATCTTCCAAGTTGCAAGGAAAACTCTTTTGACAAGTCTGAACAATTCCAGAGGGAAGAAGCAGCTTCTCCACCCAATTTTACTGCTGTGTAATTTTGGATAAGCTAATTTCTCTACCAAAAACAAACAACAATAGAAGCAAGCAGGAACGAGTTATACTGGTTAATTGGTTGAGCAATTAAAACATGTCCCTTAAATTGCAACAGCAATCTTTAAAAATAAGATGTCAAGGTGGAGATTCATTGGGAAATGTTAACATTTCTTGTGGTTGAAAATATTCCTGGAATAATTTTAAAGAAAAAAAACCTGTTAGGGTATAATTGCTTCCCCCCTCCCCTTTGTTGTAATTTTAGTTCTTTTACACATTTAAAAATTACCCAATATTCTAAAATGTGTAATCTTTTCAGATTTTTTCTAGCTTAATTATAGAATGTATAAACATTAAAGAGCATGAGTACGTGGTAAACTTGACATGTTCTGAAGAAAGCTAATGCAATCAGTTAAAAGGTTTCCCCGGCTATTGTAATCAGAAACCCCGAAGGAGGGGACACGGCTTCTGCTGGCTTAGGGCACACAGTCATTGCTGTTTTTAAAATCGTCAGGGTCATTCTCTTTCTGCATCAGCCAGCAAGAGTTAATGGGCTCCCCGGTTCTGAGTCCAGGTCACGGATGGTACTCAAGTTGTTCAGCTGTTCCCCAGGGTCTTTGAGTATAAAACAAAGTGATGTCTGTTAGCCTAATGCGCAACTCACATTGTGAATCAAGGAAGGAAAAGGAGATCAGTAACTGCTATGCAGGACACCTCTGGAATAAGAGAAATTTACCTAGCTTAGCTTGCAGACATTTTCTGCTCCTAAGAAAGGGGGAATCAATTTGCTCTGAATACTGATCATAAAGCCAAAATGATCTGACTGTGCTGCTCACCAACATTCTTGCACCAGAATGTAAGTCAACCTGCGCTTCCTTCCCTGAGGAAGACAGCTCTAGCAAACTCTGCTTAGTGATGATCTGCTCCAGCTCCTTCTCTCCTCAGAGACCGTTAGCAGTTAGCAGATAGCTGCTAATCTTTGAACGTTCTTTGAGAAATATCGGCCTAAATTTAAATCTCTGCAATTAGTCCTTCTAAAAATGGACTGTTTTTCATTTGAAAATGTTTTCATTGGCCCATCTCCATTTTTTTCTTTTTTTTTTTCTAATTTGTCTAAGCCTGGAGTCAAAAGTCTCACATATAGTTTATCTTCTCAGCTGAACAAGCCAAGGCATTGGAAACTTGGTGGTAGGTATTTCTTAACAAGTTGTCAAACCTTCTTTCCTCCAGATGTATACAGATAATCTGACTTGAGTTTTTTACCCTTTGGGTTTCCTATATAAATGCAACTCCTAGTTACCCTCTTGATCATTCTTGCAGGGAAGTAAGCTCTGCATGTGTGTGAGTGCATGTATGTACGTGGGAGGCTGTGGCTCAATGAATTTAGAATGAGCTCTAAGCCTGAGTCCTGGTCAAAGAAATAAGAATATTATCATGTCAGGAACATTAAAGCATAATTGGTCTCAGACTGCTTCCTATAAGTGTTGCATATCATGTGAGTTGTGTGCTATTTTGTCTTTGCAGCCTTTATAAACTGAATTTGCTCTGGCTGGTTGGCTCAGTGGTAGAGTGTCAGCCTGGTGTGTAGATGTCCTGGGTTCCATTCCTGGTCAGGGCACACGGGAGATGTGACTATTTGCTTCTCTAGCCCCCTCCCATCTCTCTCTCCCTCTCTTTCTTTCTCTTCCCCTCTGTAGCCATGGGGCTCAATTGGTTCAAGCAAGTTGGCTCCTGGCACTGAAGATAGCTCCATGCACTCGCCTCAGGCACTAAAGCAGCTCAGTTGCCAAGCAATGGAGCAAGGCCTCCATGGGCAGAGCATTGCTGGTAGGAGGCTTGTCGGGTGGATCTCAGTCAGGGTGCATGTGGGAGTCTGTCTCTCTGCCTCCCCACCTTTCACTTTATATATATATAAAGCTGAAATGTTACCATTTGAAAATAAGCTCCTAAAGTAAAAGAGAGAGACAGAAAACAAATTTTATCCCATGAGTCCCAGGGGAAAAACATGCAAGGATATTTTAGTAGCAGGCCCAACCAGATACTTACATCCACATGCATCCAGATCTTATACTTTTTGCAGATATCAGCGACAGCTAGGAGAGGATCAAACGCTCCATACACGGTGGTCCCAGCTGTGGCACTCACAAGAAAAGGAACAAATCCCTATGCAAACGAGAAAGCCCCAAGTCATGTAAGACAGGGGTTCAAGGACTCTTTAAAGTTGCTGACATACTTTCCCTCTACGATGCACACACATGCACTTTGGGAGCCATGGGAAGGGTGGTTGAAAACTTGGAGCCAGGTAGGAACAGCGTTCACATTCCACGAACCGGGTTCTCCAGGCCATGGTGTTGGACCTACCATTGCCTTTTGAAAAGACATTCTGGTTCTCAGAAGAGGCTATACTGGACCTCAAGGTGAATGAGTTTTGCGATTCCCACAAGTCATTTATATGTTCCGGGGGAGATTTAATGCCCTCTACCCCCATTGCTGATTTTCTAGTTTTTTGTTTGTTTTTCCATAACAGGGCCTCAGAACTTAATTTAAAAAAGCAGAAAAGAGAATGAAGCGAAGCCACTCCAACCAGCCCTTTACTCCTATTTGAAAGATTCTCAGATAATTTACCTGGAGTCTTAGAGAAGAGAATTCCTATGGGGCTAAACAGTAAGTTATTGCTCTTATCTTAGTAGTTCTCTGTGTAGCCCTGGCCACATGAAATTTACTGAAATAATAGGTAGCCTCTGAGAGAAAACAAAAGAATGCTCCAAACAGGACTAACATGTTGCCCCACATGATGAAACGTGATGTTACAGGGTCAGTGTGTAGGGGCAGCAAAGGTGATTTATTTTACAAGTTACAAGAAGTAGTGCTAGAACAAGAACAAGGAGTACCCCTTGCTACCAATTTGTAGCGTGGCGTTTGGGGAGAAGGCATATAAAAATAAATAATTATTCCTGATTTCACAGTACTCAAATGCGTGTGCTAGCATTGCACTAGGAACCAGTGAGAGTTACACTGAAAGAGTTCTGAAAACAAGCTCTCTGGCTTGCGAACCACCCAGGGGATGTAAATGACTTTCCAGAGCTTTGTGGGAATCTTTAGCAGGTCTTCTGTTACTTCTAAAAAAGAGCTCGAAATTGCTTCTAGAAAAATAAGACATTTGGAGAGCCAATCACACCAGTATGTGTCCAGGCAGGGCAAATCGGTCCCTTTCAAATAACCTCCCAACAATAACTCACAGGCGGCATTAGCATCCTGATATTTTCTACTTGTGAAAACAGTCTTTCAAACGTGTCTGTTTAATGCCAAACTTCATCTTGTAAGAAGACAAATTGCTTTGGAAACTCTTACAATAGTATGTGAATGTTATTCATTCAACAATGTAGGCATTTCAAAAGCAGGAGCTGACAACTCAGAGAAATAAATCATGACTGGATGCAAAATCTCATGTTCTCATTTAAGCTGGGATGTGAGGCTAGGGTCCTCTTTTTAAAAATAAAACCGAAGTGTTTTCTCCACTGAGTAGACAAATCAATTTGCCCTTAGCTGGTTATGGGCTGGATTTAGCTACCTACAAACACTTACTTTTTGTTTGGCTTCAAGGATCCTTCTTTCAAGATCAGATGGGATCATTTTTCCCCTGGAAGGAAAAATAAATGTGTTATAGATTTATTTTGAATAGTTCACTTCTTTTTATTTGATAAGTGGCCACATGAGGATAAAAGTACAACCCTAAACTGTTGATAATAATGGTCAGTTTAAAAAACAACTCCTTGCCTCTTTTCAGAAAGAAATGCATTTCCTCCCTGAATGAAGCACGGTTGTGATTTCTGGCACATTTTGAGGACTCCTGACAACACAGTGCTGTTAGAACAGCCACGCGTCCTGAGCTCTGAACACAGCCTACTTTTAGGTCACCTCTTCATTTGGTTAAAATGAGGCTGCTTTGGAGCAAGACATGTTGCAATAGGGAGTGAGTGCAGAAAACTATTTGTATTCCAAACCTTCTGATGAATGGACATGCAATTGCACACATAGACGAAAGACCAAGAAGAGAAAATCCAGTCTGATGCATTTGAGTGAAACATTAAGCCAAAAATCTACGTAATTACATTTGTAGTGCTAAAAATACAGAGCGCACCAGAGCTCATGGGCTAAAAGTTCAAACAGTTAATAGAACCGGAGAAAGAAGCATCCTTTCAGCCTCGTAATGTTTCTTTCCTAAAATAAAAATCCAGACATTGCTCACTGTAAAACTCATTATTATAATAACCAGAGGAGTTGATTTCTCCAAGAAGCCATATGTGGCTAGAAATGTGATCTTGGTCGAGTTTCTTAATCATTATCCCTAGAACATAATGATAATAATATTACTTAGGGAGTTATGAGTTAATAAATGCTCATAACATTTTACAGTGAGCAATGTCTGGATTTTTATTTTGGTGTGGAAGCATTATTAGCTTTTATTGTTGGGATTGTTGCTTTGTCTTGTGACATTCCTATCTTAAGGCATTCAGAAAAACAGACAAAGGGCAGACAGAGCGGCCACACAGCATTGGAGGCAGTGAAACAGTCTTCAAACCAACATAGCTCTCTTGAGGTTGCTAAACTGCCTAAACTTTTTCCATCAAGGTCCGATCTAGTTTTCTTTTCTTTCTTTTTAAAAAAAGGCAATTTGGAAAAATAAATTATGGGGAGGAGGCTGTAACAATGAATAGTGTGGGGTGCGACTAGCAGTCAGTGAGCAACAAGAGGGGCGTCAGCGTGCGGCCGGTGCAGGGGTCCAGCTGTGGCTGTCCCCCTTCCGAGACAGGGCGGAGGAACCGGGCTGCTGCGCTTCACCTCCCGGTGTGGGCTTGCCTGGGCTTTTTATTGAAATGTTATTATTGTTAATTACTTTGGTCACACTTCTCCATTTAAAAACATAATTTGCGCACTCTACAGTGAGCAGCTAAGTTATATATTTTCTACAATTTCCATTTCAGGCTAATACAGGAAGTGTTACAAAATGGCCGGAATATAAAGCAGACAGGAGGCCTGAAGGCATTGAGAACTGCTGATTTATGTGACGCTGTTTTCTGAAGAAAGGCAGTTAAAATGCAATTACCTGGCGACAGTGACAGACAGCTAGCAGTGATTAGTTAGGGAGGTAGGGAACAAAGGACATTTATGTACCTTTGGTGCAAAGGGTATTCCCCGACTCAGAGCTGCCCGTGATGGGGACAGGAGGAGGGACAGAGGGAATGCAAAGGCTGGGTGGTGGGGCGGGCACCTCACTCCCTACATTTGCCTCTCCACGTCATAGCTTGGCCTGGGAGCCATCCTCTCTCAGTGTGGTGACTTGCACCTTGCTCCAGCCCCACTGTAAACAAAATGTTCACATTTCAGAAGAAATTCGGATGTTTATTTTTTATATAAATCTCTAAGCACATTAAAATCACCCTGGCACTTTGGTAGTATATGAAAATTGAGAACAAGAATTCACAGAAATTGCTGGCAAATCCCAAATTTTACTAATCACCTCTGCCTTGGAAGGTTTGAGGAGGACTAGCTGACCATTGCTGCCTGCTCCTCTCATCACACCCAGATGCTTTGTTGCGCGTAAGGCAGTGGGTGTCACAGATCAGGGTGCATTAGGATTGGAAGGGGTTCAAGACCTAATTCTAGTTTAATTGTCTCTCTCTTTTTTTATTTTTATTTTTTTACAGAGACAGAGAGAGAGAGAGTCAGAGAGAGGGATAGATAGGGACAGACAGACAGGAATGGAGAGAGATGAGAAGCATCAATCATCAGTTTTTCATTGCGACACCTTAGTTGTTCATTGATTGCTTTCTCATATGTGCCTTGACTGTGGGCCTTCAGCAGACAGAGTAACCCCTTGCTTGAGCCAGCGACCTTGGGTCCAAGCTGATGAGCTTTGGTCAAACCAGATGAGCCCAGGCTCAAGCTTGCGACCTCGGGGTCTCGAACCTGAGTCCTCCGCACCCCAGTCCGACGCTCTATCCACGGCGCCACCACCTGATCAGGCTAATTGTCTCATTTTTCAAATGAGAAAGAAGGCCAAGGGAGGTGAAGTGACTGCCCAAGATGATAAGCTGGTAAAAGGCTGGTTGTATCTAGAAATAAAACGCCAAGCTTTTAGTACGGACTCAAAGGGCCACAATTATGGCAAACCTATTTGGAAAGATTGAAGTTCTTTAGGATAAGATAAATCCTTTAAGATAATATCTGATTTTCAGGGATCAGAGCTATCATTCCAGCCTTCTGGGAGAGCAGAATGACCATTTCTGTGCCATGGTTGATTGTAAACAGTGCCACTGTGGGTAGGGGAGACCACTGCATGCAGTGCATGCATAGGTTTGCGTCTTGCAGAGTGGACAGTGACGGTGTGGCTCATGACAGGCGGGCTCCTGCCTTTCCTAGGTGCTCTGCTTTCCAAGCCCATACTTGTTTTGTCTTCCTAGAACCCCCCCACCCCCACCCCAGCCTGGCACACCACAGGTGGCAGACTAACATCCGTTAGATGTGTGTGACCAGACGCAAGAGTCGAGCCAAGGATGATATTAGTATGTTCACGTCACCTCATTCTCTTACCAGGCAGCTAGTGTGGGGGCCTCTGGAGACAAAACTTTTCATCTTTCTTTTTATTTTAGAACTGGTTCAATTGCTTTAGAACAATGGTTCTTAAAATTTAACATGTGTAAAAATCACCAGCATACATCTTTAGACTGCAGATGCTTTGGCTCCATTTTTAGGAATTTTGATTCAGTAGGTCAGTTATAGGACCCAGGAATTAATTCATCCCACAAGTATTTACTGAGCACTTACTATGTGCTAAACTCTGTCAGGGGTGCTAGGGTATCCAGGTAAGCAGACCAGTTCCTACTCTCTGGGGCCTGTGTGCCAACAGGGGAGACAAACACTAACATAGTTAACAGACAGACGTGCCTAGGAATCTGCGTTCCTAACAAGCACCCTGGTGATTCTGAAAAGTGGGTAGACCTAGCTTCAAGAAATATCGCTTTAGAAACGGAAGTTTTAATACAGTAAGCATTTGAATAATTGTGCAACATACTAGCCAGTTTTCATGTGACCCATGGCTTTAAGCCATTGTGGCTTAGGGCAGCAAGTAGAAGGCGCTCCAGATGTGGCAGTAGGCACCCCCCCCCCCCGCCTATGTGCTGTGGGGTGAGTACACTGGGTGATAGCCCCCAGGCTCTTCCGAAGATGAGGGGCTGTCTGGCCAGTCCAGGCTCCTCCAGCCAAGCCTCCCACAGGGCAGGGCAGGGCAGCACCAGATGGCAGCCATTGCATCCTCTATCTCTGGTCTAAAAGCATTTCCGAAGCAAAAATTTATCTTTAATGTTTACACATCCAGCCTTCAGGCTCACAGTTAAGGGGTGACTGATGCTTTGCAGTGCTGCTCTCTGTTGGTTGCCAGTGTTTAAGACAGCACTGCCCTTAAAGGGAAGGCTCTTGAACCAGACTGCTGCTTTGAATGCTGCTGTTTTGCATTAAGATTTCTGACTGACCATAGCCTTTCAAAATTCATGTGACGTTACAGGGTCAGATAATGTCACAGAGTTGCCTGGGAAAATCCCACAATGCCAACTAGGATTGCCAGCAGGAAACATCTTCTCTTTATGGGAAGGGCAAAACCCACAGGTTACACTGTGTGTGTGGCCTTTTGACCCAGATTCATGGCTATCTTCCATGGCTCTGAAGGCAAGAGCCACCTGTCTTACTAAAAGGATCACGTTCCTGGAGAGTGTGTACCTCTAGGCAGGCATCCAAATAGTCGTGTGGCTGGTGCTTGAGTCATCAGTGACCCTGTTCATTGGCCCTGCTGAACCTGTAGTAGTTCTTCTAGCCTTTCCAAGGTAAGCAGAGCATGGCTCTGTTCACACAGATATGAGTGCAAAGAAGAAAGGATGCGTGAACCCTTCCTGTTAGAAATCAACCATGCTGCAATTGCTATTAATAGCAACACTACTGGCAGCATAACAAATTACCAGTTTTAGAAAGAGTCACTGCACTCTATCTTAGATAAGAAAACTGAGGCTCTGAGAGGCATCTGAATGTGGCTAAAGGTTTGCAATGTGGAGACAGAATAGCAGGGCTCCTGCTGCAGATCTCTGCTAAGATCCTATGCTAACTGTGTGTACTTGAAGAATTTAGTTCTTCCTTTTACCACCTATGGATGATGGTAATAGTATCTGCTTCACAAGGTTTACCTGAGGATTAAATGAAATGGTGAATCTAAAACACTGTAGAGCACTAAGTATAAAATTCACCTAGCATATAGTAACCACCCAATGCATATTAGATAATCTCGTTGTTGTTTTTAGTAGCAATAGCACTGGCACTATGTAACTTGCAGGATGTCACACAGCTACTAGGAAGCAGATTTCAAACCTAAGAGCCTTGTGACATCAGAATCAAGGTTCTTACCACTGTACAACAAATGTCCAGAGCATTTATGTGGTTTAAATAAAATACCTACTACCTTGACTTAACATGAACCTTTTCTGGCTGAGTTCTAGGATAGTAATGATGTATGTAATATTTCCACTATGATTGTCTGGAAGTCCCTTGAATTGCATAATCCCTTGGTCCCAGTTCTTATTGCTATTAGCATTGATTAGTAAAATACAGAAAACATATAAGGTCCTACTAAAACAAATCGCTCTCTTGTTCTTTGATGATACGTTCTTTCCAGTGTAGTACCCAAACATTATAGGAGTAACAGAACCCTATTAGCTTTTTATTTGTTTTTGTCTCTAGTCAGTGGCAAGCAAAATGATTTCTTTAACATACAGATAACAAGAGGAGTTCATGGACCCAAGTGAGTTTCAAATTGCCCAGACTGTATCGTGCTTGAAAAACTGCAAGGGTTTAGAAAAAAATTTGTTGCAGGAATTTACAGAGCAGCAATATAACTTACTAGAGAGATTCCTTTAGGGAAAGAACTCCATGTGTCCCCATATGGCCACTGCTGACGTGGCTGACCTATCCTAAGGAAGGCCCATGAGATAAACTAACAAACAGAAGTCATAACAGATCATCCAGGAAGCACTTGTATTATGAAAACAATCTCTGTGTAAAAACATTATTATTATTATTATTATTATAGGTAAGAGGAGGGGAGATAGTGAGGCACACTCCTGCATATGCCCTGACTGGAATCAACCTGACAACTCCATCTGGGGTCAATGCTCGAGGACCTAACTATTTTTAGTGCCTGAGGCTGATGTGCTCCTATGGAGCTATCCTCAGCCCCTGCTGCCATACTTGAACTAGTTGGGCCACTGGCTGCAGGAGGGAAAGAGGGAGAGAAGGGGAGAAGGAATGGGGGGAGAAGCAGATGGTCCTTTCTCCTGTGTGCCCTGACAGGAATCGAACCTGGGACATCCATATGCTAGACCAACACTCTAACCACCCAGCCACTGGCCAGGGCCACCATAGTTATAAACGGTGGACTTCCTTGGTCCTTTTGACACACAGTTTGATTTGGATAAATAACTTTAACTGTAACAACCATATTTTCTCTTAAGATTTGTTTTTCAATATGCACAATGGGATCCCTTAGCCTATGATTGAATATGGAAGCAAGCTATTTTTGGTGATTTTTATATCTAATTATATTTGTATATATATTATTTTTTATTTAACTTCTCCAAAAAGCATTTACATATTTACATATGCTGCATAGCAATCCAAGTGATATGCAACTGGGGACTCCAAGTGGTAAAGGACCTATTCCTTTTTTATACGAAACCTTCTCATTGCTGCCATTGGGGGCTAGGAGAGCCTGGCAGGGGCAGGCAGGGGAGGTAAGGTGTCTGTGTGCTCAGGGAGGTGTGCTGACGGCCTCGCGTCACTCTGCCCACTCCCTAGTCTACCACCCTCTTCCGTGACCTTGTTGGTAGAGAGAAGAGAAGGATTATTGTAAGGAGTCCAGTTTATCTTGTAAGAAACAATTGCTTGGCTATTGTAAATAACTTTTGTGACAAGGAGGAAATCAAAACTGCTATTACAAAAACCTTAAAAGTTAATGACGTGGGATTACAACAAATAGAAATATGAGAGGCATCCTAAATCATTCCCAGAGGAAAATGTATAGCCTGAAGTGCTTTTGAAATTAAATAACAGAGGATAAAAGTAACTAAAGTAAATATTTAACCCAACAATAAACAATGTGGACAGAAAGACTGATTTTTTTTTCAATAAATTAGAAATCTAAGTACACTTTAATTTTAAAGCTGGAAGGTTGGAAAGATCAATGAATTTACAAATATCTGACTAGTCCAATAAAAAAAGAGAGGAAATGTAAATGTAACATTTGAAATAAGAAAGAAGGTATGGGTATATATATTTTTAATATTATAAAATAATTTTTTTTTAATTTTTTATTTTATTTATTCATTTTAGAGAGGAGACAGAGAGGGACAGAGAGAGACAGAGAGAGAGGAGCTGGAAGCATCAACTCCCATATGTGCCTTGACCAGGCAAGCCCAGGGTTTCAAACCAGCGACCTCAGCATTTCCAGGTCGATGCTTTATCCACTGTGCTACCACAGGTCAGGCAATATTATAAAATAATTTTATGGAGAGCCTTTGCCTGGTCTTAAAATTTTTGTGGATATAGATAATCTCTCCCCCCCAGAAAATGTAAATTAAAAAGAATTGATTCAAGAATATATAGAAAGTTTGAAAAAATTAATAACCAAATAATATGTGGGGAAAATATTTCTGAAAAATTGTCCCTCAAAATGCCAGGCCCTGATGTTTCTAGTAGTGATTTTTAACATGTCTACTCTTGGCAAATAATGCTTATTCAGCTTTCATAGACAATGGAAAGCTACTGAGTTTATTTCCTGAAATTAGTTAACTATGAAATCTGTCAAATATAGCCTCCAAAACCTATAGATATGTCTTAGAGTATAGCTATAAAAATCTTAAATATAATATTAAAAATATAATCCAGAAGCAAGTTAAGGATCAACACAGAACTAAGTAGGATTTGTTGCAAGAATGCAGAGAATGAAAGGGAGGTAAAATAATAATTAGTATCTGAAACTATGTAAGTGTGTAAGCAGAAACTAATCTATAAGGAGAAACATATAAGCAGGCATACAAATATATGAAGGTCCCAGATAAAACTGAAGACTAGGCGATATTAAGAAGCTTGCTTAAGATCATTCATCTACCTCTTCTTGGAGACCAGACTTAAACCTCAGGCTTGACTGTCTCAAATGCAGGCCTCGGGCTCTAAGCACGTGCACCTGCATGGGTGGCAGAACTCCTTTGCAGTTATACCCAGCATGTGGACAGAAGGCAGATGGCTACTGAAGACAGATACTAGCATTCAGTCTTCATGGGCAAGCTCTGAGGTTTCCCAGGTCTGTGCTACCAAACTGTTCAAAAAATAGGCAAAGAAATATTCTGCAAGTATTGATTCTGACAATGTTGAAACTGGCTTGAATAACTATGTGGAAAACAGATTAACTTTAGCAAGATCTCAGCAAACTGACCGTGACAAGAGGCAGTCTGGATTATCAATAAATAATGATTTCAAAATGAGTGATTCAGGCTGGCAAAAAGTTCAGAGCCTCCCTGTTGGCATCTGCTGATGCATCAGTAGTAATCCTTCAGGAGGCCGTTGTCTTCGATCCTCCTACATTTAGTGTCTGTGGTGGTTCTGAAGAGAGTGATCTATTAACGGATCCAGCTCATGGTGCTGACAGGACCCAAGGCATCCCAGAGAGCAGGCCTTTGAAAGGTCCTTAGAACAGCCAGCCACTGTGCTGACAAATACCCTGAACACGTGTCTTACATTCTCAACACCCTTTCGCAAATTAGTCACTGTAAAATTCTGCCCCTCACCGTTATTTGTAAATGTCAGAGAGGAAAGTAACGGCTTTCCAAAAGCCAGCACAGGGCCAAATGTGTGCTTACCCAACCAGTCTCGCTTCCTCCTGGCAGTGAACATCCCCGAAAGGCTTTCTCCACAGTCGGGCACCCCTGGGGCATTGTCCACCCCAATGCTGGGTAAGGCTTTCAGTAAAACAAGATAATGGCCAAAGAGAGGAACACAGCCTGGCAACTTTAAAACTGGAAAAATCAACTGTGGGAAGATCAAAAAAATATATATCATGTACCCCTTGTGTGTCAGAGTCTTCATGTGGTAGTGTAACAAAGTCTCTGGGAGCCAGCAGATCCTGAGAGATACTTGGGAAATTTGTCCCTCCTGTGCCTAAGCCAGACAGGGTGGGAGGATCTGAACGGGGGTGCCGTGTAAGCCCGACAGCACTGGGCCCACAGAACCAGCACATCCCGTTGATGAGCATCTGAAGAACTTGGAGTCAAAAATGATTAAAATGATTATGAATAAAATTATGAACCACGGGCTCCCAGGAATCTGGGAAGATATCGTAAGGATACAGTCTGCCAAAGCCACAACAAAGGAGAGACCTGTGTGGCCCATGATGAGGCCACACATCTTTACTGGTTTATGAGGACCCTTGGAAGGAAGTCTGCTCTCTGGTCCTTCTGGGACTGGGAAAACCCTGATTGGCAAGCGCATTGCTGGTCAGTCTGGGGCAACCTTCTTCCACATCTCTCCCTCCTCCTTGACCTCTAAGTGGGTGGGTGAGGGGAGAAAATGGTCTCTGCGCTGTTGCTGTGCAGGTGTTAGCAGCCAGCTGTGATATTTACTGATGGAAATGATTCCCGTTATCTCAGTGGGAAGATGGTGAGCATGAGTCTTCTCGGCCTGGGGATAAAAACCGAGTTTCCAGTTCAGTTAATTAGACCAACCATGTCTCCTGAAGATCGTATGCTAATGGTGGGAGTAAGCAAACGGCCTCAAGAAATCAATGAAGCTGCTGAAGGAGGTTGGTGAAAAGGCTCTACATTCTCCCTCCAGAGCATCAGCCTGGAAACAGCAATTAATTTGACATCCAGGGTGCAGCTGCCTCCGTGAGGAGAGAACTGAGCTGGTTGTGTAGCCATCAGAAGGCTTCCTGGGCGCTGACAGACCCAGCTATGCAGAGACATTCCCTTGGTCCCATTCTCAGGGACCGACATCGCCACAGTACATCAGACAAGGTTCCACCAATAACTTACACTGGTTTTGAAATGCTTTTAGAACTGTGCCAACCCAGTGTGTCTCCAAAAGGTTTAGAGTTTTATGAAAACTGGAACAAAACTTTTGACTGTGGAAAGTAAACGGGACACTTAACATTGAAAGATGGCATCTCTGTAGTAGTTTTTCCATTCATTAACATAGGAAACTAGGGATTTATTAACTGTACTTCTAGTGTGTATTCTAAATCTGACACCTCAAAAAAAATCAAATAGTGGTAGCTCAGATTCTACAGTTGACTGACAGCCTATATTAAGAGAAACTTGATTTTGCTTCCAGTTATTATCTGATGTGTATACCTAGTCAAACAAAATGCAAAGGAACTTTTTTCTTTTATTTCTAATAGGGCTTTTTCAAGATGTGTAAAAGGACGAACAGTGAGCTCAAATCAAAACTTTACACCTTATTTGTACATAAGGATGCATGATTTATATACATCTTTTATAGGAGAAAAAATTTCTTCCTAAGGCCACATAATTCTTAGTGTTGGCTGATACAATGATTTACATTTGAAACTGATCTTTGTTTACTGTTGTTTAACAGATTTAAGATCTCATCAAAATGTTGGTGAGGATGTGGAGAATAGGGAAGCCTTGTACCCTGTTGTGGGAATGCGGACTGGTGCAGCCCCTGTGGAAAGCAGGATGGAGTTACCTCAAAAAATTAAAAATGGAACTGCCTCATGACCCAGTGATTCCACTCCTGGAAATTTATCAACAGAAACCTGAAACAGTAATTTGAAAGAATTCAGGGTAAGGCAAAAGTAAGTTACAGTTGGTTGTATGGAAAATAATACAATAATTAATAAGTAATACTACAAGAATAAACTCAGTGTTTCACATAGTCACAACTGTAAACCTCGTTTTGCTCAGCCCTGCACATGCACCCCTATAGTCATTGCAGTGTATTTACAAGAACCAGGATCCAGAAGCAGCCCAAGTGCCCATCAGTAGGTGAGTGGATAAAAATGCTGTGGCACATTTATACAGTGGAATACTACTTGGCTATAAGAAAAGAAGGAAATCTTACCTTGTGTGACAGTGTGGATGGACCAGGAGAGCACTATGCTAAGTGAAATAAGCCAGTCGGAGAAAAACAAGTACCATATGATCTAACTCATTTGTAGAATCTAATGAACAAAGTGAAGTAACAAGCAAAATAGAGGCAGATTCACAGATAGAGAGCAGGCTGACAGCTGTTGGAGGTGAGGCAGGGTTGGTACAGGGATGGAGCAAAAAAGAAAAAAAAAAGAGGAAAAGCTCATGGACACAGACAACAGTGTGGTGATTTCTGGGGGGAGGGAAGCAGGGAAAGGGGGAGGAGAGAATGGGGGAAAAATAGTGATGGATGGAGGCTTAGGGTGTGAGCCCACAGAATAGTGTATAAATGACGGGAGTAGGACTGTACCCCTGAAACCTGGATAATTTTGTTAAACAGTGTCACCCCCTAAATTCAATAAATAGAAAAAAAAGAGACCTCACCAAAAGCTGGGTAAAGTGCCAGCTTTTCCTTTATCTGGTTTGTAACCTGATGCTGTTTTCTTCCCTTAACAGGGCTAACTGATAAAGCATGTTCAGAAATTAAAAAAAAAAAAAGTGGAAGAAAAACACAGATCTTTACCAAAGGATGCAAAAAAAAGAGATTTGGATAAATGGAGAGATACATTATGTTTTTGGTAAGAGAAGTCAGCATGGTGAATACATATATTCAATCTCTAAACACAATTCCAGTGGGAACCTGGGAAAATAATGTTAAAGCACAACTAACTGGGAAATGTAACTAAGGATATGCAATTTTTAAAAAGTAGCTCACAAACAAAAGAATAGGCAGGGGATGAATTTTTCTCTACCAGAATGTAGAACACATTATAAAACTAGTGTGACTAAAGAATATTCTAATAAAGGCAAATAAGCCGCTTGGTGGAACAAAACTAAAAGACTAGAAATAGGCCTAGTATGAATTTTGTATACGGATCAGTGATTAAATTTTTTAAAAATTTCATATGTTGTTAGAATATGTGGCAAAAATAAATTTAAAAAATTACATACCTCTCAAACATCATAGATTGAAATAAATTTCAGTTAGATCAACTATTAAAATAATAAAATAAAGGTTGTGTTAGATCAACTATTAAAATAATAATATAAAGGTTGTAGTGGAAAAAAAGATGAATGTTAACATGTGTTAAGAATAGGGGATACTTTCTACAGAAGGCACTAAAGGTGAAAAATCAATAACTAATGATAGCTCTGACTACCAAAAAATGGAACATTTTTATAAATACTACAAATAAAATTTAAAAACAGATGATACATTTTGGAAAACATTTACAGCACACATGACAAAAGAGGGTTTTGTTTTCTTTTTTCAATTATAAATAACTGATAAGCATAAAATGCTTGACTTTACTAATTATCAAAAGTACAAATGAGAGAATCAATACAGAAAGTTCTGCCTGACC
This sequence comes from Saccopteryx bilineata, assembly GCF_036850765.1. Lineage (NCBI taxonomy): Eukaryota > Metazoa > Chordata > Mammalia > Chiroptera > Emballonuridae > Saccopteryx > Saccopteryx bilineata. The sequence goes on from NC_089494.1 coordinate 138,280,452, forward strand.
AGGTGGTGGCACAGTGGATAGAGCATTGGACTGGGATGTGGAGGACCCAGGTTCGAGACCCCGAGGTCACCAGCTTAAGCGTGGGCTCATCTGGTTTGAGCAAGTCTCACCAGCTTGAGCCCAAGGTCGCTGGTTTGAGCAAGGGATCATTCGGTCTGCTGTAGGCCCTTCCTCCCCCCGTCAAAGTATATATGAGAAAGCAATCAATGAAAAACCCCCAAAAAACTAAGGAGCCACAATGAAGAATTGATGTTTCTCTTCTTTCTTCCTTTCTATCTGTCTGTCCCTATCTGTCCCTCTCTCTGATTCTCTCTGTCTCTGCCACCACACACACAAAAACGGAAGTTCCCATGCACCAAATTCATATAAGTCACTTAAGGTTGAAGGCCTAGGTTTAGTGAGGACATGGTGAGCAGCCACACCTATATACACCTTGGGTTGAATGTAAATTGGCAGTTTCTATTCTGGTGGGCAACATGCCAGTTAGAACAATAACTCTAAAAATAAGCCCAGTCTTGGGCTCAGAAATTCTATTTTTAGGAACTTATCCTAGAAAAATAATATAAGAATATATGTAAATATTTGGCAACAATAATGTTTATGTTAGCATTTTTATTTTTTTAAGTTTTTAAACTTTTTTTTTTCTTTTTCTGAAGCTGGAAACGGGGAGAGACAGTCAGACAGACTTCCGCATGCGCCCAACCGGGATCCACCCGGCACACCCACCAGGGGCGATGCTCTGCCCACCAGGGGGCGATGCTCTGCCCCTCCGGGGCGTCGCTCTGCCACGACCAGAGCCACTCTAGCGCCTGGGGCAGAGGCCAAGGAGCCATCCCCAGTGCCCGGGCCATCTTTGCTCCAATGGAGCCTTGGCTGCGGGAGGGGAAGAGAGAGACAGAGAGGAAGGAGGGGGGTTAAACTTTTTTTTAAAGGACTTTTATTAATTTTTCAGAGAGAGAGAGAGGGAAAGAGGAAGAGAGAGCAAGAGAGAGAAGGGGGAGGAGCAGGAAGCATCAACTCCCATATGTGCCTTGACCAGGCAAGCCCAGGGTTTCGAACCGGCGACCTTAGTGTTCCAGGTCGACGCTTTATCCACTGCGCCACCACAGGTCAGACTATATTAGCATTTTTAAATGGCAAAAATTTTAAATAACTAACAACAGAAGGTTTGTTAAATTACTTAACAGTAAGTAACAGTAATAAATTCTAAACAATAAATTATTAAATATAATTAAGCATTATATTGAAAAATTTCTAATGACATGAAAGTTGCCCATAATATTTTAATTATGTAAATAATAAATTTCTAATCAGTAAGTTTTATGTTTAAATATATATATAATTATATGCACCAAAATACTACAAGAGATTTTGTCTAGATCCTTCTATTCTCTTATTTTTCTACAATGTCTATGTGCCACTTCTGAAATAAGGAAAAAGCATAAGATTAAGCTTCATGACATTGGATTTTGCAATGGATGTATTCATGGATATGGCAATAAAAGCATCAGCAACAAAAGAAGAAGTATTAGACAAATATTAAGAACTCTTGTGCATCAAAGACAGTACCAACAAAATAAAAAGGCAACCCATAAAATGGGAAAATATTTACAAATCCTATCTCTGTAGAGAATTAATATTCAGAATATATAGAGAACTCCTTAAACTCAACAACAAGAAAAACAACCCAGTTAAAAAATGACTGAATGACCTTAAGAGACACATATAGAACACTCCATCTAAGAGCAGCAGAATATATATTCTTCCCAAGTGCACATGGAATAGATCATATGTTAAATCACAAAACAAGTCTTAACAAATTTAGGAAGACTGAAATCATATTATCTTTTCTGGCCATAACAGTATGAAATCAATAATAGGAGAAAAATTAAAAGAATTATATACAGTGTGTCCATAAAGTCATGGTGCACTTTTGACTGGTCACAGGAAAGCAACAAAAGATGATAGAAATGTGAAATCTGCACCAAATAAAAGGAAAACCCTCCCAGTTCCTTGCTGCATGGGCAGCATGTGCGCATGCGCAGATGATGATGTAACACCGTGTATACAGCAGAGCAGCCTACGGCCATGCCAGTCAAGATGTGGTCGGTACAGAGGAAAGTTCAGTGTGTTCTGTGGCTCGCTAAATTAGAATCCATGACCAAAGTGCAACGTGAATATCGACGCGTTTATAACGAAGCGCCACCACATAGGAATAACATTACGTGGTGGGATAAGCAGTTGAAGGAAACTGACAGTTTGGTGGAGAAACCCCATTCTGGTAGGCCATCAGTCAGTGACGAGTCTGTAGAGGCTATACGAGATAGCTACCTAAGGAGCCCTAAAAAATCTGTGCGTGAGCCCACATTGAACTGCACTGAATAGGTATGAAACTGGGAAAGTTTTGCTTTTATTTGGTGCAGATTTCACATTTCTATCGTCTTTTGTTGCTTTCCTGTGACCGGTTGAAAGTGCACCATGACTTTACGGACACACTGTATATGTGGAAACCAGACGACACACCAATGGGTCAAGAAGAAATAAAAATAAAAATCAAGTCTATCTTCAGAGAAATAAAAATGGGAACATAACATATCAAAATTATAGTATGCAGCAAAGCAGTTCTAAGAAAGAAGTTTATTGTGATAAATACCTACATTAAAAAGAAAGCTCTCAAATAAACAATTTAACTTTACATCTCAAGGAACTAGAAAAAGAACAAACAAAGCCCCAAATTACCATAAGAAAAAAATAATAAAGAACAAAATAAAAGTAAATGAGAGAGACAATAGAAAAGATGGACAAAACTAATAGCTTTTTTGAAAAAAATAAACAAAATTGACAAACCTTTACCTAGATTTACCAAGGAAAAAAAAAAGGACTCAAAATAAAATTAAAAATGAAAAAGAAGACATTACAACTGATACCATAGAAATGTAAAGAGATCATCAAAGACTACTATCAAAATTTATGCCCATCCCTCTACCCCAACCATCAGCTTCCAACCTCTAACCCACCTTTCACTCTGTGTTTAAAATGATTGTTCCAACATAAAATAGGAAGTCGCTCCTCTGCTCAAAATTCTTAAGTGATGTTCCATGTCTTTAGCCTTATGTCCAAACAACTTAAGATAACTTGCAAGATTCTTCATGACAAGGACATTCTGACCTCTTGCCCCAGAACTTCTTCTCAGTTCCTTGGACTAGCCAACTTCTCTCACATCCATGGCTTACAACGTGCCATGACCTCCACTTGTTCCAAAATCTGCCTCACACCATCAGACCAAGTTTCGCAGCATCGGTGACTATGTCCATGTTCTCTGCCACTGCGTTCCCAACCAAGGCCGCTGTGTACAGCCAAAAGAAGTGCTCTCACTTCCATCATATGGAAACTTTAAATTCTTCCAGATTATCATCTATAGAACAGAAGGTTTCTCTCCTCGGCCCCCGTCTAAACCTCTCAGAAAGATCTTTCTGGTCATCAGCCTAACCCAATTTTGAAACAGCACTCAGTTTTCTTCCACAAATACTTAATTACTAACTCAGACTTTTTGCTCTATCCTTAGACACATCAGTGCATCATTACTTTAGATTCCACTAATTCAAAATTTGCAAATATTAAAACCCAATGACTCTTGTAATCCCATCACTGGAAATATTCAACTTTTTTCTAACAAGGAAAAATAATTCAAGTTAAAACTTAGGGAATGAAAGATTCATTTAACATATTTTCCTCTTTTGAACTTAATTAATTTTTACAAAATGGAATACTCTTTTTAGTTATAATACTCCCATTAAAATATAAACCATGCTAAATTGAGGTTTTTCATTACCTTATCTTATTTTACTTATTTGAGTACTTATAATAAAATTAAAATGTTTTTTGATGTTCAACTCTGAGAGAACCTATTCCAAACAAATGATTTATATACATTTTGGAGAACCATGTTTTAACTGAGAACCACGTTTCACTCTGAGTGGATCATCAAACTGAGCCCCTATAACTGCTAATTCAGGGCAGTGTTCTGGGATCTCCTTCCACATGTGGCTCTGAGCTTGTCGTTAGAAGGTCACAGGTTCTCCTCCTTCACTGAGACACTTCCCTTTGTGCGCTTCCTGCTAAGTCAGCTGTCTGCAGACCACGACAAAAGCGGTCACCGCAGTCACTGACAGACTAATGAGCAGAGTTGGAGAGAGTAACTGTACGATGTGCAAGCCTGCCCTGGCCGGAGCTCAGTGGATAGAGCGTCATCCTGGTGCACTGAGGTCATTGGTTTCACCCTTTAGACAGGTAACATATGGGAAACAACCAATGAGCGCACAGCTAAAGGAAACAACTAAGTGGAACGAGTTGATGCTCTCTCTCTTTTCATTCTCTACTCTCCCCTCCTCTCTCTCTCTTTCCCTTCTCTTCTTCCCCCCCCCTCCTCTCTCTCTCTGTCCCTCAACTCAATGAAAAAAAAAAGTGAAAACCTTAGCAAGCATGTCCAGGTTCATGTTTTGCAAAGTCTGGATGAACTTTGTAAAACCTATTAGGAGAAACGAGAATGTAGGTACGTACTTTGTCAGCCCCAAGTGATTTTCTGAACTGCATGTCTACTTCCACGAGGACTTGATAATAAAAACAAAATGGCAGCCCTGGTGGGGTAGCTCAGCTGGTTAGAGCATCCTCCCAATACGCCAAGGTTGCGGGTTCAATCCTGTCAGGGCACGTACAAGAATCTACCAATGAGTGCATAAATAGTGGAACAATAAGTCTATGTTTCTTTCTGTGTGTCTCTCTCTCCCTTCCTCTCTCTATAAAATCACTTAATAACAAAAACCCAAATGGTTGCCAAGAGTGTTTTAATAGGTTTTGACTGGCATGGTGGCTACAGATGACTATTCAAGGGCTTCTCCTTGACTCCTGACCCTGAACACTTCAATTCTACTTACTCCATTAAAGCCAGCTCTCAATCTGAAATGCATGTTATACAGATGGTATGAATTATGAGAATGAAAGACTGCCTGTCGCTGCAAACATAGCTTTAATTTTCTTTTCGGAAATGTCCTCATACAATACTCCTGGGAGTGAAATGATGAAACCTTCTGAAAAGCAGTTTGGCCTGATGCCTCACTTTACTTAAGAATGTTCATAGAGTTTAAGTTGGCAAATATATTGAGAAATAACCATGGATGGGGAAGCCCTGGGCACATACGGATATTCACTGAAAGATGCAAGCGTTATTTATTAACAGCAATACCAGAATTAGGGAAATAAACAGTAGGGGACCAATATTTTGTGCTTGCTCTGATCTTGTTGTTTTTAGCATTTGATATTTGTTCATGCATTCAATCTGCGCAACCACCCTGTGATGCAGGTGCCATGGCTGTTTCCTTCCCCAGAGGAGGAGACAGGCACGGAGCGGCATTAGCCCGGCTGGAGCTGGAGCTGAGCTGAGCTTCAACAGCCCCGCTCCAGAGCAGCCCTTCAAAGTCCTGCCATGTTTTTCAACTGTCACACCTCAAAAATAATGTAGTTAAGTATGTTTAGTTTGTAATAATGTAGAAAAGTATTTATGTGATCATGTTCAGTTAGAAAAAAAAACATGATCACAACTGTTAATTTTGTTCAAAAGAGAGAGAAAAAAAAGAATAAACCTCTATGCTTAAAAGAAACTCAGGTGTTTAGACACCAATGTAGTGTTAGTGATGACATTTTGGTGGTAGAACTACATTTCCCCATTATTTTCTATTTTTTAAAAAGCAAGCATATATTGCTTTTTACATGATGAAAATGGTAATTTATTCCTTTTAAAGTGTGCATGGGTTTCCTGCCCCCCACATCCTCTCTGCATCCCTCCTCCTTACCCATTTCAAATGTTCACCACCAGGTTTTCACTTGCATCTTTTATTTCTTATGCCTTTTCTCCTTCCTGTTCTCTTTCTTCTCCCTTCTGTATTGCTCCCTCCTCCCTTCCCCACCCACAACTCCTATGAGCAGAAGACACAGCCCCCCTCGTCCTGCTGTTAATGAAAGACAGACACCTTGGGCCCCCTCAGGCCTATGGTCTGTGGTTCCTTTCCCTGTGACACTTTTGCTTTTTCTTCTTTTTTTTTCCTTTTTCCAGTACTTCTCTCTGGAGCACAAGGCTGCCCCCAGCAGCCCGATGTCCTCAGGCCAGCCTTTGCTCCTGTGAACGCCAAGCTGGCAGGCTTGGTGGACCCATCCCAAGGCCATTACATTACATTGGTCACAACCTGAGTTTCACATGAGTCACAGCAGCAATACTGGGCCACAAGGAGTAGAGTCAAGAGCCCCCTCTGTCCTCCTGGGTCATCTGTTCTCCTACTGGCATGCCACTCAAGAACACCTCCGGAGAGGCTCAGGAGGAACGTTAGTGACACAGAAAAACCAGGCTCTGTCAGCCCATTTCCCCCGGAATTCTAGGTTCATTACTTATAACCGTTTGGCCAGACGTTAAGAAAATATATAGGCCCTGGCCGGTTGGCTCAGTGGTAGAGTGTTGGCCTGGCGTGCAGAAGTCCCGGGTTCGATTCCCGGCCAGGGCACACAGGAGAAGCACCCATCTGCTTCTCCACCCCTCCCCCTCTCCTTCCTCTCTGTCTCTCTCTTCCCCTCCCGCAGCCGAGGCTCCATTGGAGCAAAGATGGCCTGGGCGCTGGGGATGGCTCCTTGGCCTCTGCCCCAGGCGCTGGAGTGGCTCTGGTCACAACAGAGCGACGCCCTGGAGGGGCAGAGCATCGCCCCCTGGTGGGCAGAGCGTCGCCCCTGGTGGGCATGCTGGGTGGATCCCGGTCGGGCGCATGCGGGAGTCTGTCTGACTGTCTCTCCTCATTTCCAGCTTCAGAAAAATACAAAAAAAAAATATATATAATATATATATATATATAGTTTATATATATATTGTTATTTAAACCTTTATCCCCCAACTGGCCAGTAAGCTTACTTGGTTAGAGAATAGTGCTAATCAACCTTTATCCCCAGTTAGCAATTTGTGTATGTGCCAGTTCTCTCTTCAAATCTTAATTCTAAAGTACCGGGTAGTGAGGATCACTAGTAGTCTTAGAAATACAAGACAGTTCTTTTTCAAAATGTGTTCCTCACAAACAAACAAAATCAGGCAATATATCAGGTGCGAACAAAAAAGCAGCAGTCTCTTGTGATTTTGTCTCCCAGAGGGAGACAGGGTCATTGTTCAGTTTGGCCAATCACATCCACCAAGGCCATCCCTGCCCCACTGGGTCAGGTCCTGTGCCTCCACCCCAAACGCTCACTCCTACTTCCGGGGCTCTGCTCGTGGTGTTCAGTCCTCTGCATTGCCCCTGCCTTTCCCTCCACCCGTCCAACTCCCCTGCAGGTTCAAAATTCAGCTCAAGCTCTTCTGCTACCTGAAGCTGTCCAAGCCGTACTCATAGACTATGTACTAAGCCACACAGTTCAACCACACCAATGTCTCCCCTGATGCCCCCCTCCCACCTGCCTCACATACTGTCAGGGCACTGGCACCAAGCTTATCTTTTTCCAGAGCTTAGTGATATGGTGGGCAATCATAAATATCTGTCCTCTGTCCAATAAATTCATATGAATAAGTGGTTAATTACGGCAGCTTACTTTTAATTTAGTGAAATTCCTCACTCAACACATTTAACATTTTAAAGGTTCCAGGCCTACAGGCCAGTGATATTTACATGAATATCTTGAAAATGCTTTTCAGTCTCCCCCACACCTGTTCAAAGAGTACCTATGAGGTATAGATGTCAATTATAACAGGGATTCCCCTTTGGTTCCAGCACAAAGCTGGTGAGTGGCGGAGGCATTTACTCCCTGCTCACTAAAACATCCTTCCTTCTGTAATTACTCCCCAGCTCCACACCATCCATGGTGCCTAGAGGATGATGCCACCACGAATCAGTGCTCAAGCTGCTGGTTGTTCCTAAAGTGCCCAGTTGATGACTGTTCTGTGCACCGTCTTGGTGCAGTATATTTTGATGGATTTAACAAAGGTTCTGATTCAGGCAAGGGCCATGGAAGACCCCATGGCATTGAGCGACACTGTCCCAGAACTCCAAGAGAGAGCCACATGAAAAAGAAAGTGAACGACAGTGGCCAAGATGGAGGCGGGTTTGCTGCATCACGTCGCCTGTTTTCAGACTAAAAGATACGTGTGTGAGATTTGCAAATTGCTAACCAACAAGGGTTGCATATTCAGGCTCACCTCTCATCACATTTAATAAGAATCACGCTGTCTGTTCCAATGCCCAAGGCTGCAGCTCCCTTCTTGAGAGAAAAATGACTCTGTAAAAAAAAATATTTGCAATTAGTTGCATATATAATAATGTCAAGATCCACTCTCTGAGCTTTTTCTTTCCTTTCTCCTCCTCCTAATCTGTCCCTCCAAAGCCTGGGTTGCTGAGTGAAGACATCCTTCACTTGGGCTTTAGAAAAAAATCGTGGTGAAATAAACATAACAAAATTTACCATCTTAACCATTTAAAATGCATAATTCAGTTGCCTTAAGTATGTTAATATGGTTGTGCCATCATCACCACCATCCATCTCCAGGATGCTTGTCATCTTGCAAAACTCTGTTCCCAGGAAACAACTCCTCGTTCCTCCTTGCCTCTCTAACAGCCCCTAGTGGCTGCCACTCTACTCTGTGTCTGGGAATTTGACTATTCTAGGAACCTCACGGAAGTGGTACACTATTTAGCCTTTTGTAACTGTCTAATTTCACAGAGCATAATGTCATTAAGTGCCATCCATGTGTAGGTGATGTCAGAATTTTCTTCCTTTTCAATGTTGAATCATATTCATTGTATGTATACATCACATTTTGTTATTCCATTCATCCATCAATGAACATGTGGGTTGCTTCCTCCTTTTGGTCATGTGGATAGATAATGGCATTGTGAGCACAGGTATACAGAAATCTCTTTGAGCCCCACCTTTAATGAATTGGGAATACTCAGAAGTGAATTGCTTAATCACATGATAATTTTATTTCTGAGGAACTGTCATACCGGTTTCCATAGCAACTACACCATTTTTCACTCCCCCCAGCACTGCCCAGCGGTTCCAGTTTCTCTATATCTCTCCAACAGTTATTTTCTGTTTTTTGAAAACAGTCATCCTAATGGGTGTGGAGGGATACCTCAGTATGGATTCACTTTGTATTCCCACAGTGATTAATGACCCTGAGCATATTTTTATGTGCTTACTGGCCATTTGCACATGTTCTTTGGAGAAATGTCTATACAAGTCCTTTGCCTATTTTTGAATTGAATTTTTGGCTTGTTTGTTGTTGTTATTAAATTCAGCTGGACTTTTAAGTGAGAATAATAAGACACCAGGAATTGTAAAAGAATCTGCTGCCCCAACACGTAGTACTCCAAGCCCATTTTATATACAAGGAGGAAGAACACGTCAGCTGCCCCCAGCAGCTTGTATGTGTGGCTTCCAAAATTCTGTTTTGCTACTAAGAGATTATACTCTGTTTCTCTCAAGTTCAGTGAAATTGTGTGCACTTAAGAGAAAACATAGGCTTTAAATTCAGCACTTTTCATCTCATGCTTGTTGGAGGGGCTATTCATCGTGCAGGTGACAGTCCAGCCTGGGGTGGCCTGGGGAGAAGGCATCAGTTCCCAGTAGAGCACCGAGTGGATAAAGGCCACGTGACAAGGCACCGCCCCATCTTTGTGCTCTTGCTTATTGATTCCGGGTGGGAATCTGAATCTTAAAGGCTGCATCTCTGTGCCATTTGGAAAGCTGAGAGACTCACCCAAGCCCAGCTGTAGTGCATCTGCTCAGCAGCCTCTTACTATTAACTACAGGTCATTAAGCTGTCCACAAGGGGAGCCGCTGCCTCGATTTACGTCCCCAAAGGCTGCTGCCTGGAATGTTAAGTTTCAATTCCAGAGTGTACTCTCCCTTCCAATGACCACTTCTGACTCATTCGAATTCTTAAATACACTCCATAAAAACTGCTAGCACACATATTTTTAGGGGGTGTGTCTCGTAAGCAAGAGGAAATCAGGTTTAAAACAGCAGCAAATAATGTAAACCCAGCAAACGAGGCAGGAATGGAGGAGTTTAAAAAGCCCAGTGTAGCTGAGAAATAATGAGAAATGTTAATCCTAATCCGGAGGGACCCAAAACATCGAAGACAGGAACAAGGTCTGTCGATTACACACCAAAACTTTATTGTCTAGCTTGGCCAAGCGGCGGGAACTCCAACAGGAATCTGAGGGAGAGCGCGCCGGCCCTTTGTTCTACTTAGTTTTTATAGTTTTGTAAGTGGGAAGTACAGAAGAAAATATTGTAATTAGGAGCCCCTTACCACTATTGGTTATAGTCATATGTCCTTTAACATGATAGGACCATGTTCAATTTGCAAGCCATACATCCTTTTGGAGAAAACAAAATTTACAAATCAACACATTGGTAGAAAGATGTCTCTTTACATATTAAAAGGCTTTCCTATATTATCTAGTGTTTTTCTGCTATTTCTCTGTCTAGAGTCACACGTGTTAACCACACGCATTTACATAGGAGAGGTAGTTTCTGTGGGGACAAATGTCCGTAAATGGCTCATTGCTATAAGAAAAGGTTTATTTTGGCTTTTCTCTTCCTGCACCTGGCTAGCCATTCACCCCTTTCCCCACAGGTGTGGTGGAATGTGTGGGGATCCATGTTTTCCTCCCCTTTGCATTTACAATACAATGCCAATCACACAGTACAGAGACTATTCTCACAATTTCTCTGCACACCTTAACCCAAATTAATAAAATGTTCTCCAAGCCTCTTAAAATATTAATATTAATTCTGTAGCTTTTGGTACTTTACAACACCTGCGGGTGAAGTGGCTCCTCAAGAAAGAGCTATTTTACAGTCTCAGGAAGACAAAGCAGATGTTTGTTACCAAGATACCTGGGAACTAAAAGAGAAAGCTTAATTGTAAAGATGCCTGTCTCCCCCATTAGAAAAAAAAGTGCTCTCTCTTGCTTACTTAGTATATCTCTGGGTGACTCCAGAAAAGAGGGAAACAGTGCTAAGTCTCACTGCAGGAGGCCACAGAACAGCGGAAACAGCTGCCCCACTGAGCAGCACAAGCTACTCAAATTAGGCCCCTCAATGAATGAGCTTTGAGCAGGAAACTGCCAAATGGCAAATTGGGGATAAGAGATCGGGTGCACCTGGTCAATGAGAGGAAGTTGTCTTGTCTGGTCTTTAATGAGAAAGAATAGGGATTCTCAAAAGAGGAGCAATTAACCAGGATAATTGATCACTGTACCCAATGGCACACACTTTAAACACATGCCCAAATAGAAAGCTTCATGACAGGGAACAAAGGTGGTATGAGGCATGAAAAAAAGAAAATTAGGTACTCAGCACTGTTTATATTTTTAGGGAAGGGGGCAGGGAAATAGCTAAATATTGTTCACAAATAGTAAGGAACCCATAGAGGAAGGAACTTGAGAGGGGAAAACAAAGATGCTGCCTAATGAGGAAGAAGCAGCGAGGACAGCTCACATGGCCCATCTATTGGGCAAATAAGTTTGTAAAATTTGATTTTTATGTTTGCTCACTTTGTTAAAAATGGCCGCTGCTTATGTGAATGGCGCTGCCCAAGGTGATACTGCTAATTAACTTCCTGCTTGGGAAGGGGCTTTGTTATGCTAATGTTGCTGGAGGAGGGGTCTTTGTGGACACAGGTCATGTTTTAGAAGGAGGAAGAAGGAGAGGAAGGAGGACGAAACCAAGATGTCAGGGTGCTGAAAGAGAAGCCAGTTTGTGCAGAGAGGAGTAAAAAGCCATGTTGGCAGACGGGGAATCAGAGGTGACTGGGACGGGCGGGGGCCTTTGATTCTAGGAAAACCCAGATGTGTCAGTGGCTTTGGGAGCCCTGAATGGAAAGGGAAGTGTTTTCCCACTGTGTCTTTCTCGCCAGCTGGATGCGAGGCTAGAATAAAGAAATGGCCCACCAGTTTTTGGCTCCACAGTTTCTTTACTGTCTGCCCAAATCTAATGGGAACCTGCATATGAATGGCCGCCACAACCGCGTCTACTGGCCATACACCATCCTTCCGTGCTGGTGGGACAACATGTGGAGAATCACTTTTAGTGCATGTTTCATGGAACCACATGTTGATGAACCAGAGCACAGGACATCCTGGACACTACCAAGCCTGGAAACCAAGGGTCTAGAGAGCTCAGAGGAAGCTTGGTCGTGAGCAGAGGACATGAGGAACATGTGGTGTGTGTGGCCTCACCATCTGAAGGGCTGTGCAAAGGCAGAAGGAGAGGAATAGATGAACTGTTCTGAAAGCAAAACTCTGAACAAAAACTAGAAGCTCTGAGAATTCAGAGGTGTCCCATAAATCATCAAGACTGTTATGATAATCAGCTCACCCACAGAGTAGCCGGACAACGAGCTGATGAATGCCCTTCTTGCCTCTCTCTCCCTGATTTTGGAAAAATAACAACAAGCCCCTCTGATAGATTCTAATACTTATTTAGAACTAAATCATATTTTGATTCCAGGATAAAAGATGTTAAAACCCATATGGCTTTTAATTTATATTCAATAAAGATTAATTTCTCTTATCTTTTCAAATATATTGCAAATAATCTAGATACAGGCTACATGATTCAGGTGACATTTAAAACATGCATGAATAAGCATGGGATTTTATAGTTATAAAACAATTGCAAGTTAAGACATAAGCAGGCTTTCTGGGTTTGAGTGGGGTGAGGTTATCCAAAGTGAGAACAAGGGAACCCACAGGCATGAGCCCCTCCCTTCATCTAGCCCTGGGACTGAAGAGTGCAGATCAGTCCCTTCCTTCTTTAATGGGTCAATAAATCTGATTTGTCCTTAGGGATGGTGAGGAGTGAAGGGGATGGTGAAAAGTTCTCAGACAAATCACTTCAGTCTCTTGACATGCTGGTTTCTCTTCCTCTATTGCAATTTAGATAAGCTGTTGGGTAAATAAGTTTGTAAAATGTGATTTTTATGCTCACTTTGTTAAAAATGGCCACTGCTCATGTGATGCTGCTGCCACATGATAGTGCTGATTGCCTTTCTGCTTGGGAAGAGGCTTGATTATGCTAATGTGTGCTGGAGGAGGGCTTTTGTGCCAAAAAGTTCTAAAAGGAGGAGCTAGGACGCCATTTTAGAGAGAGACCATGTTGTTTCAGGGGAGAGAGGCCACGTGGTTGAAGAGGAGGCAGGAAGCAAGATGGCAGGGAGCTGAAGAGGAACAGAGGTGAGCCTTTGATTCTAGGAAAACTCAGATGTGTCAGTGGCTTTATGAGTGCTAAATGAATGGGTTTTGGAGCCCAGTGTGTTTGTGTTTACTCGCTTGCCGAGTACGAGCTAGGAATAAAGGTAATGGCCCACCAGTTCTTGGCTCCATTGTTTCATTACGATCTATTCAAATCAAATGTGAACCTACACAGGCTAGGTGGCTGTGATGGTGGCAGTGGTTACTGGCCATACATAAGTGGTTTGGAAAACTGCAGTAATTCTTTCAAGCCATTGCTAGTCACATCCAGATATTTAACTGAGGCTCAGAATCAATCATCTTTGGGATCACAGGGCTTCAGAGACATCGTCTTCCAGGTTCATGGAACATACAGATTACTAAGGTGGCCCTTGGTATCTAGTTACCTTCACCTGCGCATCTCCCCCACCTGTGTCTTTTAGTATCATTCTGGTATTTTGGGAGAGGGGCCATAGCCATTGTAAGGCAATAATTTGCTCCCAGATACATTCCCAGACATGTCACTGCTCTCCCTGCTGCCTCCATCTTGCCTCCTGGATGGGCTGGACTCTCCCCAACATGGGGCACGGTAGGGGCCTGGTTAGAGAAGCAATGTTACTGCCATTTGTGGAGGGCTTACCAAAGGCCAGGCACCATGCTCTACCTGTTGGCATGTATTATCTCACGCCACCCTCCCAACAACTATGTGAGCTGGGTATCATAATTCTCATTTTAGAGACAAGGAAGAAAATAAAGTAGCTAACTTGGGGTCATGTCCTGGGAGTTAGCAGAGCCTGCCATCATTTCTAGTCACTTCCAAAGCTTATGGGCTTTATCCACTAACCCAGTGGTCGGCAAAATCATTAGTTAACAGAGCCAAATATCAACAGTACAATGAGTGAAATTTCTTTTGAGAGCCAAATTTTTTAAACTTAAACTATATAGGTAGGTACATTCCTTAACAAGGTAGCACCCGCACGTGCTATTTTGTGGAAGAGCCACACTCAAGGGGCCAAAGAGCTGCATATGGCTCATGAGCCACAGTTTGCCGACCAGGCTACTAACCTAAAGAAAAAGAAGTCTGTCCAATTACTCCTGACCTGGCACTCAGGGCAAGGGAGTCAGTCAGCCAATGTGGAATGTGACCTCGGGGGCACTGGGAAGGGAGATCGTCCCCTCCCTGTCCTCCTCTTCTCCCCCAGTACAATCTATGCTCCTTGAATGCAAGCACTGAGTCCGTTCTGTGCACTGTTGTTGCCCTGGCACCTGGGGCAAAGCCTGGCATACACATCCTTGAGTGAATGAGGGAAGGGAAAGAGAACCGCCTCACTGGCCAGTGGCTGTACTTGGGCCTTGTGGCCTCATTCCTTTGTCTCCTACTGCAGTGAAAACTACCCCCCCCCCCCCAACATTTGGGTTTTATAGTCATTTTCTTGGCTCTCAGGTTCTTTCTGGACAGTAGGTTTTGACAGGTTTGGGTGGAGTAGAAAATAACTCAGAAGTGATGAGGGCATGAGAGCAAAAGTAGGCAGAGCAGGGAGTGCCAAAGGGGACTGAACTTGGCTCACAATTTCACTCACTGACAGTTCTGTCAGTCTAACTTTCTGTCTAAGGGGAATCATTACATGGGAGATATCCTTTTCCAAGCTGCCTGGATTGCTGTTCATTTTGCTTTGTTTTGTTTTTCATCAAACACAACTATTTTTGGAATTGAAACCCTTTCAGATAGTGTTGTGATATGAAAAACATCTTTCCAAAGCAACTAAGAAAATCATTTCCCCAAAGAAGTGGGCTGAGGCCATGTGGGGCCCAGGCAGAAAGTTGGTGACTGGCTCAGGGGACATGGATGGGGCTGGGCCTGGCTAGTGAAGACTGGAGTGCGTGAGTTCCATGACTGGTCTGAAGGAGGCAGCATCTCTTATGATTGTGAAGAGTATTTTTCCTACACAAGTATGCTATTTCACTGAAGCTATTTCTGGAAGATCTTGTGTCACATGAAGAAATAAGAGGAATTTGGAATTAAGTTCGTGGTTGGGGCTTTCAAAGGATTCAGAGAGAGAGAAAGTGAAAGAGTGAGAGAGAGAGAGAGAAATTATCAAGCTGGGATCATAGCTTATTTCTAAACCTACTCTCAATAAAGGACCTTAAACGCAGATTAACTTTCGCCTTTTTTTTTTTGTCACTGAAGATTTTTGAAGGTGGTAAGATTCTAGCAAAGGATGAGTACTGAAGCAGATGATCTGTAAGGTCCTGCCCGAGTCTGAGATTTTGTGATTCTATATTTTGGAGGAAAATAACTTGGAGCTCTTTGCTCAAAGCTTTCATGCTTTCTCTTGTTTTAACTCAGTGATTTATTTACTTCTTCTAATGTTCGTCACAGCAATCCTATTTGTTTAATTTAGTTCCAGTAAAAATTTCACCAAGGTAGTTTGATAGGAACAAATAGGAAGCTCTTTTGGTGGAGTGTGAGAGGGAGAGAGAGAGAGATAGGGAGATGGGTCATTTAGAAAATAAAGAATGACCCCTCCCTTCCTATATGTGTGAATTTTTTAAAATGTTTATTTTATTGATTTTAGAGAGAGTAAGGGTGAGAGTCAAAGAGAGACAGAAACACCAACCTGCTCTGGCATGTGCCCTGACTGGGGGACCAAACCTGCAGCCTCTGTGCTTCAGGATGATGCTCTAACCGAGTTGCCCGGCTAGGACTATGTGAAGTTTAGGTTGGATGCTGGAAGATGACAAAATTTCTCAATACCATTTCCATCTTGATGGCTCTAAACATGTCAAGTTATTAACTCAGTGCTCAGAACAGAAGAAAGGACCGTAACTTGACCAGGCTCAACAGATCAGGAAATTACACGAGCTCTAGAATAACGAACACAGGGAAAATAAGGTTTGAGAAAAAGCGCTACAAGTGGGGACAGAGCAGCCAGCTAGGGAATGGTGCTCAAGTCGTTCCATCCTGCAGGCGAACGGCAGTGTTGGGACTGTTGGGAAACTGAGGCTCTAGCTCTGACTCTGCCAATGTGGCTGTGACACCTTGGGCAAAGCATCTTCCACCTCTGGGGCTTGGTTTCTTCATTTATAAGACAAAGGTTCTTTATGTTCATTTTCATTTTAAGTTACCTCATGTTTATGAGATATCCTATCTCCCAGCACTGACACAAGTGTTTTATGAGGCTCTCGTCTGATTTCTCAAAAGTTGTGAGCCTTAGAAATGCTCGAAGTACGTGAAGTGAGACAAGACCGGGTGCAGCCTCCACCTCCTCACGGGGCCCTCTCAGAAGCCCCCCACAACCCCTTCTCCAGAAGAGCAATCTCTACACAAAGATGGAAATTGTTTTGCCTGGAGAAAAAGCATTTGAGACATATCCCAGTAATTTTTTTTCTTTAGCCTGTGGAGAACTATTTCTGGGGCTCATGGAGACACGGGGGTAGTGAAATCGGAAAGAACTAGAATATACAGCTTGGCTTGAAGTGGGAAGGAGCTCCACCCAATGATAGTGGAATGGAATCGCCCAGAGAAAGGAGCCCAGAAGGAACTAGACCTTGGGGGTCGAGTTACCTAGAGCTTCAAGGGCAGGGCTTACTTTTAAGGGCTCACCTGTCCAGAATGATTTGGATGAAGTGTTCAGAGATATAGGAGTGTTTTCAATAAACTCTGAAAACCCCCTCCAGCCTAGCCCTATGTGATAATGAGGAGGTTTTATTTGGGGGAGGTAACAACTTAGCATCACTTCCACACACACAAAAAAAGCTCTTGGTGGAAATGCGATTGGGAAGGTGGAAAATGTTGTCAATAGCTGAACCGTGGTGTACAAAACTTTGTTGTTGAATCTTTTAATCTGGTTTCTACATTGGTAGTCAAGGCAGGTCTCACTGGCCTGGGAGTCAGGAAATCCATTTAACCCTGGCTCTGTCTCATAGCCTCTTCATTTTAAAAACAGTGATAGCAATCTCTGTCCTGCCAGTTCCACAAGATTGTAGTGAGAATCAAAAGCTAATGTATATTGGAAGTGTGTTGGAAATGGTCAAATAATTATCAGGTATAAGTATTATTACACATTAAAAAACAGGTTGTTTCTCAAAAATACACTTGCAGTTAAAACCAGTCAATATCTTAGGGAAGGTTTATAATTCAAATGTTCTTTCATAATTATGCAGATGGCTAGAGATAGAGGAAAGAAGAGAGAGTGTCAAACTACCTTTCTTTCCCTTAGAAATGAAGACTTTGACTTCAAGTTGGCAATATCAAGAAAATAAGCAAAATTACTCGTAGGCCATGTGAGCTGACTTTCTGGGCAAGGTTAAATCAGTTGTGTGAAGGTTGTGCCCAAGAACCTCATGCAGAAGCCAGAGTGAGTGCAGGACAGTGTGGCGGCGGCCAACCTCGTTTCAAGTTGTACAATCAGCACAGAAGCCAAAAGAAAAAGATCCCCAATATGACATCATGTGGAATTTTTGAGACTGAGAATATAAGAACATTGAACTAATCCACTGCAAGGGTCCAAATCCACTGCAGGAAAATACTAATTAGAAAAAAACAACTACATAACGTTTTTCTTCCCTTGGAGAAGCTGAGTAATGAGAAACAGCTGCTGTTGGGCTGCCAGGCCTAGTAAGGTGAACAGTGCCTTCCTCCCCAACGTGGGCTCTATCCTAATCCCTGAAACCTGGGAGTATGTTCCTGAATTTGTGTTGTTTTAAGTCACCAAATTTGTAGTAAATGTGACTAAAAACAATATGCTACAGATAACTGGATAACATGCATTACTGATTCCTTTGATTTCATGGCGACTGCTGTGATTAAGAATTGTACTCACTGTTTTCCACCTGTACTTGCCCTTTGTTTCCTTGTTATAAACAAACGTGTGTGTGCATGTGTGTGTGTGTGCGCGCACACACACACACACACACACACACCACTTAAAAAATACACAGAAAAGTCCCGCAGTAGATGAGGCCCATTGCGGTTCCCTGCTTCTGCTGACTGACATCTTTCAGGAGTTTCTAGTTTCCCCACAGACCCCTTGCTTCCCTCTCCATTACCCATTTCCCCAACCATCAAAGGGTTTCTTGATCTTCAAGGCAGTTGTTTCCCAGACCCTAGGATACTTTGAGGCAAAGTTGTGAAGGAATGATCTCAGAAATCACACAGCTTAGCTAACACCGTAAGAACATCCTCGGTCCGTGGCAGGGCCGTGTGGTGGGAGACAGCGTGCCAGGATACTGCTCACACAGCCTCAGTGTGGCTCTGGGCCTGATGCCCTTCACTGTGCTGTATGAGAGCATGGCAGCCCAGCAGAGCTGTGATCTCCGGGGAATGTGGATGGGACGAACCATGGTTTCCATGCCTCGTGGCAGTGGGGAGAACGGCTACTTGCAAAGCCATGGAAAGAATATGGAACACCATGCCCTAGCATTCAAGAAGGGAGGCCTGAGCTCTCAGCATCCTGCAGGCCAGCAGCCTGATGGTGAGTAGCAGCCTGTGACTGACTGAGACAGATCTGGCCCAGAGATCAGCTATGACAGATCACTAGGCCATTTCTCCACAGTGATAAACCCTCTGGTTAAGTCCACCAAAGGTTAGCATTAAGTGGTTCAGGTACCAGGAGGCTAGACTATCTGATCAGAATTATTAAACACAGAGACTGTATTAACAAGGTATTTTGAGTCTTGTGTTATACAGGCAGAGTATCGATAGTCCAAATGAGTTCATAGCTACTCCGCTTTCTCTCCTCCTACCCTCCCCCCAACACACGATGTTATTACTAAAAAGTGAAGTGTAGGGACTGCAGATAAAAAATCCTCCTTTCCCTTTGAGAGTTATCTGACTTTCAAAGAGGAAGAGTTCACCCCATTGTACCACTCAGCTGTTCTCTCTTTTCTTTTCCAAGAAGTATCTTCTGGAAAGAAAACCTCTGGGGATAAAGCATTTCCAAATAGCATTCCTTCAACCTGGGGTTTACGGAATAGAATCTTAAACTTGAAAAGAACTAAACCACGTACATGCTCAGACGTGAAGGCAATGAGCCTGGGAACAGCAGCCATTCCTTTCTCCTTGACTTCTGGGAACATCTTGAAGCGTGCGATCAGCATGGCATACATGTTAGAAATGGCTCCACCTAGAGTAACAGCAGCACAATTATCTCTTCTAGTCTGTCACCACTGTACACACAAGCTACATCCCTACTTCCACTAGCTTCGTCCTCCTCGGACACAGGGAGAAGACCTTTTTGGCTCGCCTTAAACTGAATCCTCAGACTCAAGCACTAGTTGAGTGTCCAGCGAAGGAGCATTGGGCCCAACCATAAGATGGATGCTCCTTCTCCACACCCATCTCTGTCACTAAGAGTAACTGTAATTGGTTCTTCTCTTGGGAGCTCTCTGACGAAGCGTTTGAGAACTGAGAAATGGCTACCTTCCTTGCCAGCTTGTGAGTGGGGTCATTCTGCGCGAGGCTTAGGAAAATCTTATATTCTCATATAGAAGACTCATTTCTTCTCCCTTCAGTTTATACAGTACCTTGCACTTGAACTGAGACAAACCAATTGCTGTTAATGATGTGGACTGGTTTAACAATTCTTACAGAATGGGAAGAAACACCCAAGCCCATCTCGTTGTACTCATTTGTTAATTTTGCTAAACAGTTCTTCTCTCTTAAAGATATTATTAAAACATAATCGTAATAGATAACAAAATCTTGTTTAATAAGACATGCAACTAAGGGAATTTTAAGTTTATATTGAATTACCTTTACTTTGTCATCCTAAAACTGTCAAGGATTTCATTCAATAAAATTTGTATCTCATAGGTAGAGTTTTATTTGCTAAGCAAGCAAGTGAGCTTTCCTCCAGGATTGTTGGAAAGGCTAGGATTTTTGCTATCCAGGAAAAAGATAATATTGTGCATGCAAATGAATGTGCTGGCATGGAAGCTGTGAGATCATGAGGCAGATGAAGGTACCGTCTCCCCCTCTCACCCACGGAGGCCATGCCCTGGCCCTGCTGTTATGTGAATACTTTGAGCTCCCTTCCCTCCACGTGGTTGAGGAGTAGCAGGGCTCTCTGTACTTGGTTGAGTGGCTCACTCAGGGTACGATATTTGCCTCATGAGCCCTGGGCTCTGACTCAAGCAGGCAGCCACCACAGAGCGGTCGCCAACCAGATCTTGGCTCTGTCATCAATCAGAATGAGGACGATTCCTACTTCTGGACCCCAGAGACATGTGACAAGCAGAATCTAGGTCAGACCTGTTCTGAGCAGACACCTTGTCTAAAAGTCTGACTGTGAGGATGCTGGTGGGAAATAGAGCAGCTTTTAAAGGAGCTGGCACTCTAGCTGTGGCTTCTCGATCCCGCACTTACTGGTATTTCGAGCTGAATAATTACATGTGGAGGACTGTCCTGTGCCTTGTGGGATTGTAGGGTGTTTAGCAGCATCCCTGGCCTCTACCCACCAGATGCCAGCAGCACTATGCTCCCTAGAGTGACAACCAGAAATGTCTCCAGACATTGCCAAATGTCCCCTAGGAGTGTATTAGGGGCAGAATTCCTCACTCTCCGGCTAAGAGTTTAGCAACCTGAGAGGGCCAAAGAGGCTTCCGGCCTCCAGACAGAGCAGGCTGCTCTGTGCAGCACAGGCAGGAGGATGGAGGCACAAGTCCTGCATGCTCTTATTGCCCACGCGCCTTCCAGAGACAGGCTTCACAAGCCAGGCCTGAATCACTGGGAGAAACCTGGAGACAGGAAAAGGTTTGTGACTAAGCCTTTCCTCTTCCCCCTCAGCCTTTCATGACTTGCTGAGCAGTGACGAGTGCTCAGTTCTCTCTGGCTGTTAGGCAGAAGTGACTTCACATAAACAGATTTCTTTGAGAAGTCCCAAAGGACTTTCCATGAAGCACGAAGCCTCTGGATGTGATAGATGGAGGCATAAGGCAAACAGCTGAGCTATATATTCAGCCACAGATTCAACTCTTCATGCTTAGTCCCAGACAAAGGGATTTTCAGACCTCAGGCACATAATATGTGCATTTCCCCTTATCCCCACCCTTAAATAGTAAGACCCTTTACTCCAGGAACAAGGCTGACTGCTACCTAGAAAGGCTTCCATTAGTGATGAAGGATGCTATCCACCTTTCCTCTGTACTGCCTATAGAGGGCAGAGAAGAAACAGGTTGCCAATGGCCTTCCCTTCTGTCCCCTCCCCACTTTACAGTGTCTACATTACATTGTAGCATGACATCTACAGGTTCCATTTTGGGTCTTTAGGGTCCAAGGAAGGAGCCCTATGATCAAGCTTAAGTCTTGTCTGCCTCTTCTCTTGATCATTCCCTGTCACTGACGAGGGTGGTGGGGAGCCTAAGCCCATGCCTGGCCTAACAGAACTGCCAGAAAGAGTCCATTTTCTGGGGCAGGTGGGTTTCAAGACCAGCCAGGTAAATTAGGCCTTGCCCAAGCCACGTTAGTCAACATTTTTGGGTCCACAGGAGCAGATGTTCTCTCCTACTTCTTGAAAACCATTAAAACAGAGCCCAGGATGCTCCTGGCTGCCTCAGGGACAACTCAGTCATGTCTCCAACCTTGTAAGAGGAGGAAAAATAAAGTTAGAAGTAATGTTGATCTCAAATCCTACTTAATTGCTCTTGAAAATGCCTTAAATGTTAAGAGTTTCAGCTCCAACCTGACCAGGTGGTGACACAGTAGATAGAGCGTCATCCTGGGACTCTGAGGACCCCGAGGTTGCTGGCTTTAGCACAGGCTCATCTGACTTGAGCTTGGGATTATAGATATGACCCCATGGTCACTGACTAGAGCCCAAATGTTGCTGGCTTGCATCACTGGCTTGAGCAAGGGATCACTGGCTCAGCTGGAGCTCCCCCCCTGCCCTCCCCCCATTAAGGCACATGTGACAGAGCAATCAACGAACAGCTAAGGTGTGGCAACAAGTTGATGCTTCTCATCTGTCTCCCTTCCTGTTTGTCCCTGTCTCTCTCTTGCTAAAAAGAAAGAAGGAAGGAAGGAAGGAAGGAAGGAAGGAAGGAAGGAAGGAAGGAAGGAAGGGAGAGAGAGAAAGAAAAGAGCATCAGTTTCAGGCATGATGACAAAATTCCCCTAATAAGGAATAATTTTTCCAGAGAACAACTAAGTACTAAGTTTCAAAATTCATCACAGCTGGTGTTCAATGACTTAAAAAGAAAAGGCTAATTTTCCCTGCAATTTCACTAACAGGCTTTTTTTCAGCACCTGAAAAAAAAATGCTATGTCTTTAAAAACATAAAATAAATGAGCCAATCTGAGCCTGTCAGTAGAGCTGCTGGATTTCAGCCCCGGCCTCGAGGCCACTGCTGCTCATTCATCATTTCTTCTTTCCACCTGGTTTTATTCTCTCTCCCTCAGCAGCCCTTTGTCTTTGCAGATCTGCTGGAGAGAGAGCACACTGTGGTCTTGCTAGGCCTGGCACAGCAGCAGGAGTGGTACTGGCTCGTGGACTGTGCCCTAGGGGAGCACCCAGCCCATTATGATGACCTCCTCCCTGCCACTGATTAGGTGATGATCTGCACACCAGGTGTCTTTTCCCTGGGTCAGCGACTCTTTCCCCACTGTCTTCCTAAATTCTGGCTCTTCTCTTCATCAAACCAAAGCCACCAACACACCTGGGTACCCAAGAGCAGGGCTTCGCCTCAGGCTGATTCCCTTGTCTGGAAGAGGTGTAAATAATGGAGGGGGACACAATGGCGGGTGATAAAAGGCAGGATGGGAAAGACTGAGCGGCGTGATAAAGAAGAGAAGGGATGAGAAAATCCTTGAAGAAATCATCACTCTTTTAGCTCTAACAAACTGTCTCTCTAGGCACTCCTCTGCCCTTATGGAAATTAATGTAAATCAGCTTCTCTGCTTGTTGTTTGAAAGGGACAAGGTACTTAGGATCTATTAAGTAGCTCTGCCTGCCATGCCCTCTTAAACAGAGAATGCTTTATGAAATGAAACTACCCTTTTCCTTTCTCTTATTCTGGGAAGAGCATCGGAGAGTGAATTCTCTTTCTAGGAATCTTTATTATTTTATTCCATATGAGGAATACATCATGTGTGGGGGGGCCCCAGTAGAAGTACTGGGTAAGTGTCACCCTTGTTTATGCTGTTTTTGAATACAAATAACTAATGTTCCAGCATGGGGTAGTTGGCTTGGAAGCATGGTCAATGATCACGGGCACTTAACAACACTCGTGCTTTGATTGCCTATTTAACTTAAGCAGAAATACAGACTAAACATTAAGATTTCCTAGGTTCATATAGGGCATTGAATACCAGAAGAATAAAAAAGAAAAGTTGAAATATCATTTACCAGGAGAAAATATCCCATCGCCAGAGCCCCCAGGCCAGCCAATGATTTCTCTCATTTTCTTTAGCGTGACATATTCCAAAAGCACAAATACTGGAGCAATTTCATAGGTGAACCTGAAATGTGGTAATGGCCACATTTTATGTATGTAACTCAGAGAAATAATTCACCATTACAATACTCACAGAACCAGTTCCTTTCTCAAACCCCACATTTACAAATGTTATAATTATACATTAATCAGAGAGAAAATTATGTCTTCTAAAAGGTTTGATCATTTTTTTTACATTCTTAAAGTTAAGGGCATCAATTATTGGCTTAGTGCACAAGGGTCATTTATCATATTGAATAAAAAACATTGCCGTATAACACTATTCGAATGACAACATCTGGTCTCATTTCTATTTTACAGTGTACATAACTAAAAACCCAAAATGCAAAGAAGGTCTCTTTTCTGTTTAAAAGTGTTGTATAGCTTTGCACAAAGTTATATCAGGACTCTATTCTATCAAGCTAGAGTGAACAGCGATGTACATCTGATGTTCCTATTACTATTTTAGGGGCTACTTAATAAAAGAGATTTTCACATGAGAGGTAGGATAAAGACCATGGATTCACTAATAATTATTCTGGATTACACAAAGACACAGTTAACTACTTACATGTTAGTGTTTGCTGTTGATGTCAGCCAGTCTGCTGCTAATCCAACCATATCCAGTCCAGTGGAGAGTTGATTGAAATATCTGGGATGCCCTGAGTAAAATGAAATACTGGACTCAGGACTGCACTCTGAGCAAATAAATGCCTCTCAAACACACAATTTCTTTGCTAAAGAACCTTGAAAAATCCTTCAGTGAAAGAAAATCTGTATTCAGAAAACCAACAGGCACACACATATTCCTCAAAGGAATATTTTTATCTAACAAGTGAGGCTTATTTTGGATGTTTGGTATCCTTAAAACACACACTAAGAATCATTCTTTAAATATTCCCTATTAAAAATAACAAATGAGAAAAAATAACGATAACAGCAGATGTAGTCTGCAATGTGGACGCTAGCTTATTTCCTAGCATTCTTTCAATGTCCTAGCAGATGAAATGCTAGTGCAGTCCAAAGCTGCTCAAAGACAGCCTTTTCTTATTTATACTCGTGCTGCTAAAAATCCTTATTTGTTGAAGCTGTTTTGAATCAGTCATACCATGTCATCCGCCAGGCATGCCAACATTCATAATAATATTAGTGACAAATGACTGATGATTACCAAAGACAAGGCAAAAGTGAGAAAATAGGACATTCAGTTGAGAGATTTGCCCTGGATTCCAAAGGTGATGATGACTGTCTAAAGATGGCATGGACACACCTAATTCTTGTCAATTCTTTTCTGTCCAAATATTTAATTATGAACAACAGAACTCCTCCATAGCTGCAGTTTAAAATCAAGCTGAATCGACTCCACATGGCTGTCTTGTCAACAAGATACATGAAGATATAGTCAATGGACTGATCAGTCCATTAGCAAGGCTTATCTAATTAATTTCTGGATCTCTCTAAGACTCTCCAAAGGGTTGACATGCAAATACTCCTGAGGCTGGTATTTTAAATGTGATGGTAAGTATCTCATTAGCATTCAATTTCCTTGTCTTGCCCCATAAAAGACTATCTATAAATCTGATTTGTTTAGCAGGAAAAATTTGGGTAGATGAACAATTATGGAAATAGCATCTGATCAAAAGGCACCTGCCACTTACTGGACACCTGTCTGAAGTCTGGGGATGTGATAGTCTCTCGTGCCAGCATGGGCAAAACAAGATAAAGAAAGCAATGGGGAAAACAGGGACAAAAGTCAACACAGAGCTTATCTCTCAGACTGGAGTGCTCTCTTATCAGCCTCTGGCATGTGGCTAGACAATTAGACACAGGGAAAAGATAGGAACTGGGAAAGAAAAGAGCACATTTGCAAAAGATTGGGTTTTGTGCAGCTCTCAACCTGGTCTCCGTCATTGTTTTCCCTCCCTGCGGCCGCGTACAGTGCCCTCCCATCTTTCCGGCTCTTTTCCAGGCCCTCTGACGCTGACCCTGTCACTCTATGCATCCACAGAAAGCGACAAAGCCTGCTTTGCTGCCCCTGCTGAGGCCCACCGTCTGGAACAACCCTCCCTCCTCTCTGCCTCATTGACTCGCCATTTCATTAGAGTTCACTGCTGAAATCATAGCCCTCTTTTCCCTCCTGGTGTCCCTACATTTCTGTCCTTTAAGCCATTTCTTTAAAGCAAGGAAATGAATAAGGACGAACAAATCTATCCGTTAATCTACTCTCTCAATTCATATGCATTATCTGTGAAGCTGGGGTCTGTTATCACACACTATTTAACTCTATGGAAACTTTGGCATGAAATTGGCTGCATAAAATGGAAAGGGAATCCAAGAAGTGTGTTGTGGCCCAGGGTGTTAGAAGGCCTTTTCCTGAAGTCTGCCTTTGGGAAACTGTGGAAATAAGTCTGGTGGTTCAATGGCCATTTCCCTTTTATATATATTTTTATCTTGGTCTCCCATTTCGCCTTCCCTCAAATTTTGCATTCTCTGATGAGGATGTAACAATACACAGGGAGATAGTTTGACAGGCCGGAACAACATGATCTCTCGATTTCTGTAGAAATATTTTGCAGAAATGTTATTTCTGCTCCCTTTGCATAACCCTTACAAACTGCAGGCGAATCCAGGCAGGGCTCTGTGAGTGGAAGGGTGTGAGAGACGTGCCTAGGAGCTTGCCCGCCTCTGGGCAGCCCCGCACCTGGCTGTTACCACTGCTGCTGCTGCTGCGCACACCTGGGCCCTGTGCCGCCAGGCTCTGCACCAGCAATCTGGTGGCCACCAGAGCCTGCGCAGCCAGGGTCACCACAAGTTTGAAAGGTGAGACTAGAGCCTGTCCCAGCTCTGAAATGCTTCCCACAGATCAAGTAAATGGACCAGGAAGGATGCACAGACTACTTGTCCACAGTCAGCTGGGGAGGAGCCCAGAGTTGCCAAACTGCTCTATGTCCAGGTAACAGGCTCCCAAGGACAGCCTCCCTTAATGACACTTCAATTCCTTTGTCTGATGGTTTACTGACAAGATTCAAGACAATATTTAACCACTCAACCACTCAACTACCACCACCACCAAATATAAAGACCCCCCAACCCCACAAATGCCAATTATTCCAGGATTCTATTATTCTTGGCAGCTTTCAGTCCTGACATTTCTTACAAAGGTAGTATTAACAAAACGCAGCGGCATCATTTAAGAGTATTTCCCCATTGCCTCTCACTCCTCTCTAAGCTTGGAGCCCAGGTGGAAATTAGGTTAAGGACTCTTAGTAGAAAGCAGGTGATAAGATGCATTTTATAAAAATATCTACTGAGAAGTATGAAAATGCTTAATGGGAGCAGGGTAGTAACGACTTTATAGACCCTAAATAGGACCAGTTGTCAAGTTGCAGCATAAAATCCTATAAACCTGCTAGTTAGAAAGAGAAGATGACTGCTGTTAATTGTTTAAAATGCTATTTGAGGGTAGGAGGAAAGACCAGATGACTATGTATGTCATGCATCCTATTGATATTGAATTAACATTGATATGACATGTTAGAAATCCAACTAAATCATATTTTTTTCTGAACTTCATGCATCAGAGCTACACTTGACCAAAAGTTTTACAAGCATTTTGGTAAAAATCAAAGTATTAAATTGATTCATGTTTTCCTGACACTAAGTGAAACACTGACAGATAGAATTACTTTCATTGACTTTCAATTCCCATTATCTTAATTCTTTAAATTGTATTTCAGACACTATCAGCTTTAAAGGATGAAGAAGTAAAAGTTTGTATGGATTCTTTTTGATTTGGTAGCAAAACAACAATAAGAAGCATTTTACTAATAACAGTTAAATATTAGGTTGGTGTAATGGGTCAAACAAAAATGAATTAAAAGCATTGTTCAGTTTTGTTCTTATAGACAGGGAGGAAAGAAATCTTTAATGCCATATATATATATTATATATATATATATAATATATATATATATATACACACACACACACACACACACACACACACATTATGTGGATTTTCCGTGACCATAATTGAGAATGATATCCAATAAGCCTTCAAAAATCATACTGCACAGACTGAGTTTGATAGAAATCACCAAGCTAAATTCCTTTCCCTATGTGTCTAGCTCTAAATCTACAGTCTCACAAAGGTGGATATTAATAATTCAGTAAATCAGTTTCCCAAGGTTTTTTCTATGCATACCTTTCCTCTCCATTGGTATAAAGAATGTGCAAAAAGCCCCTCCACACACACACACAAAGAGCTAAAATCACACAGCAAACATTTTAAAAATGTTTGTTGTTTAGAATGATACAGATCAAATTCAGCTTCAAATCAATTAGCCACAGATGAATTTAGATCCACAAGATCTCTCCCTTTCCCTTCCCCCAGAAAAATTCAGTCATACTTATTTTTACTGCTTTAATGAAGTGTTGTGCCACCACGTAGCAGGATGTTCAGAGACGATGTAGAAAAGAAAGGAGTAATCATGACCTGGGAGAGAAACAGCTGACTTTATGTGGACAAAATGAAAACTTAGACTGCATTCAAGCAAATGGTACACCTGGCACTATACCAGAGTATGAAGAGTACTGTGAAAAAGCGATACATTTGCCCCTAGAGCTATCTGACTTTCTTCAGCCCCTTTCCTTTTTTATCTTATACGCAGAGAGTGTGAGAAGCACACATCCTTGTATAATATGGCTGAATTGTTAAGGCATTTTGAATTGTGTTTTCTTTTGTGTCGGTTTCTTTAAAAAATAAAGACAACCTGGAGTTCAAATATAAAGTGTCGGCCATTTGAGACAATGCCAAAATATTATCTTTCTGGTTCAATAATTGCATAGGATGGTTTGTCTAGTTCCTGACCATTTCTATGCCAAGGAAATTACCAATTAGTATTTCAGCTTTTGTTTAGATCATGTTTTTTTTTTTGAATGTTCATTTCCACATTCCCCCTTTTCCTGCATTTTGGGTCCCTTCTACTGGCTTCTGCTGGCAAATGGTTGTTTTTAAGTCAGTGGTTAATCCCCATGGCCAAATAGGTACAATATAAAATATAATGATTTATAATTAATGTTTCTGAAATTATCAACCACAGAAGCATTAACAGTGATAGTAAAGGGTGCTTTTGCTTTGAATCATTTTAAGTTACTATTTTTTTAATGATGAAAATAATTTTGTAAACTTGAACATATCCATAACTCCATAAAACAGAAACTATTTTATAGTAAAAATAAAGATTGTGAAAGAAAAAGAGCTTTATTATTTCTGATGAGACAATACCTGTTTTAATTGCATATTTTAGAGTTGTTTGGCAATGCATTAAAATTTCCTCCAAATTTTGTGGCTGGTCTGCCAATTCCCAATTATACTCTTGAAGAAGCTCATTAGGATAATGGAAATCAATCACTTTGGTTGTTCTGTCGAAACTTTTCACCACATACTGAAGCAAAATATCCATAACGTCCTGCAGAAACGCCAGGGTGGGTCCTTCTCCATCGCAGGCCGGCAGCAGGTCTACGGGATGGAATTAAAAGGCCACATTGTAGTTTTGCTAAAGAAATACCCATGCAAGATCTTGATCCAGTAATTTCTCTGAAGGGAGGAATTGTATGTTTAAAAAAAATCTTCTGGAAATGCAGTTAGCTTTAAAAGGGAGGCATTTTTCAAAGACGATGGAATGAAAGAAATTAAGATTTCTCCTCCTCACCTTAAATGAATTCTTGCATTTCAAAACTTGTTTACTTTTCTTTTTTTTAAGAGTGTGTTCCTCTTTACAGGGGTTCGTCCTAAAATGTTACTTCTCGGGGAATCGTCCTAAACTATTATGAAAATTCTTCATGTCAGAAATGTTTCAGGAATGCCTTTGGGCAAACCAGGCAGAACGGGACATGCAAAAAGTCAGGATCTCCGATTTATTAGGAAGGGCTGCTGTTTTCCAAAGCCTGTGTGTGTGTGTGTGTGTGTGTGTGTGTGTGTGTGTGTGTCGCGTGCGTGTTTGGATGACTAGACGTGTAAAGGCAAGGGAACAAAACCGCGTGCAGGTCTCACGTGAATAGAATCGTTCTTCTGTGAATTGCAGCTATAGATTAATTATTCTTGTGAGCTGAAGACCTAGAAAGTGTTTACAATTCTGGACTGGAAACCGAGTCCCACCTGAAGGTTCAGCGGCACGAAAAAGCCGACCAGGAGCTCGGCGCGCGCAGGCACCTCGGCCGCCCGCAGCCCCGGGGGTGGCGCCGGAGCAAGAACGCCGCGGCCCCGGAGCCCCCTCGCTACGCGGGCGCCCAGCGCCAAGCCGGGTCTCGGACCCAGGGAGCAGGCCTCCGCTGTGTCTCCCTTCCAGCCGAAGGTTCTCCTACGGTCCGCCTCCGTGCTCCACCTGGAAGCCTGGGGCTGGGCTCCCGGCGCCGGTCCCTCCGACAGCGGGGGGCGCGGCAGAGCGGGGACGGGGGCTCCCGGGGCCCCGCGAGGCGCCCTCACCTGTTGCGCGCAGACCAGCGTAGTTGACGCCCGCGTGGGGACAGCTGCAGGGCTTCTGGCTGCAGGCGCAGGCGGCCTTGCGGGAGGCGGTGCGCGGGGGCTCGCTCCCGCCGCTCTCCGCCGGCCTCTCGGCGTCTCCGTAGAGCAGAGCTGGTCAAGGACACGGGCGCGGACCTCGGTCAGCCGCCCGCCCGCCCGGCCCCCCGGCCCCAGCCCGCCCCGGGCCCGGGTGACCCCGACTGCGCTGCTGGCGGAGCAGAGCGGAGAAGTGGCTTCGCGCCCCGGGCCCCGGGGGCCCCCGGGGCACCCGCACTCACCGCACAGCTTGTTTCCGATGCCGCCCGTGAACTTCTGGGCCACCTGGCACCAGGCTCTCGCTGCCGGGAAAGACAAGCAGGAGGTCGACGAGGCAGAAAGAGCAGAACGGACAGACGGACGTGCGAAATTTTGTTCTACGTGAGCGACGTCAATCAGCCCCGTTTCGGGAAGGCACCGCCCAGGATTCGGCACCGAGGGCAGGTGCGGGAGGCGCGCGGGCCCCGGCCGACCCCGCCCGGCCCTCTGTCCCCGAGGAGAAGCCCGCACCGCGACCCCTTCCTCACACCGGCTTCCCAGGCGCAGCCGGATCCGCCAAACTGCCTCCTCTTCCTGTCGCGCTCGAGCGAGCTCCCCAGACACTGAGCTCGTCCCTTTCTTTGCAGACACTCCTTCCAGACCAAGAGCCTTTCCCCTTCCCCACGGCGACTCTGTCCCTTCTAAAGCAGGGTCCAGACGCTTAGGATGGTGGCAGTGTCCCAGGCCCCCGGAATTGAGGGTCAAAGACATGCCTCTGATGGGAAGGCTCGCCCAGAGCTGGGCGAACTGGGCCCAGGTTTCTTGCGCGCGTCTTCCCAGGGGAAAGGCACCCGTGGGGCTGTGGTCTCTTGGGCCCGGAGGGACCTACTCAAGAGCAGTGCGAGACCGCCGAAGTTTCCTGCTCTAGGTGAAAACCCCCTTCGTCTCCCCCAGCCCCGCAAACCGCAGTCCCCCCCAAAGCTCGCCTGCTACAGGTCCCGGCCCTCCTACCTGTGCCGGGGTTCTCAGGGTCCCCGGAGCCGTCTTCGGACCCGAAGGACCAAAAGCCAGAGCCGGGAGACGCCATCGGCGCTGCGCGACTGGAGCAGGTCGCCTCCGAGTGCGAAGTGCCTGCGAGCTGCCCTCGGCTCGGCCCCGCACGCGCGTGCACGTGGGTGGCGGGAGGGGGGCGTCGCCGGGGGGCCGCGCGACCGCGCGGCAGAGGGTGAGTGTCACTCAGGGACAGGAGTCGTGCGTGTCTGACTGTGCCTGAGCGTGTGTGTGTGTGTGTGTGTGTGTGTGTGTGTGTGTGTGTGTGTGTGTGTGTGTTGGGGCTTTGAGACGCGGGGACTCTGTGAAAGCTGTGGAGGTTAAATAAGGAAGGGGACCCAAGGGTCCTCGAGCCAGGAGATGGGAAAGCGCTGAGGGCCCCAAGGATTTTGAAGGCGAGGGAGCCCAATACGGCTTGACAAGGGGGCGGCGGAAGGAAAAAAATGGGAGAGGAGGTGGCTGGTTCGTGAGGGTGAGAGACAGACAGTGCCCACTGGCTGGAGTCCAAGCGGGTGGGAGAACGCGGACGAGCTCCCTCCGAGGGCCAGGCCAGGGGCTGCGGGCGTCCCCACCGGGCCGGAGGCGCTGTCCAGGGTGCTGACGCCTCTGGCTGCGTGAGCGCCTCCGGGAAGCGGGGACAGAGAGACCGGGCGAGGAGGGAAGGGTGGCCCCGAGGAGGCTGATCTACGCCACGGTTGGCGTATTGTTTGAGGTCTGTCTCCCGCTGCCGAGAAGCAGGAGCGGTTTCCGGGCCACCTTCCTTCAAGAGGGTGCTGAGGTCGCTGTGACCTCGAGAGCCGGAGCGGCTGGCCGGGAATCCCGAGCGGTTCTCGAGCTTGGGGAGGGGGTGGTGGGTAAGGGTGCACGCGCGGGTGGGCGCATTTTAGCTCCTTAGCAGCGCGGAATGCCTGCCTACCGCGGTGCACAGGTCCTGCGCTTCCGAGAGCGCAGTCGCCGGACCCACCGTCCAGATTCTGACTGACGGCTGGGGAGAAAGACTGCCGATTGAGGCAATTAAATCCATGCTGGAGTCTACCACTGAGGACCTCGGGCTGGAGAAAAAAATAAAACAAATGGGAACTTCCTGGAAGAAGGGCGAGGAAGAGAAGCTAGAGTCAGCAGAATTGACATGGGGTGGGGTCAGGTCATTTGGTGACTTGGGCCCGTGGAGGCGTGAAAGGGTCAAGGGTCGCTTCTCACGTGTGACAGGCATCGATGTGTGCGTGGGAGGCGTGCACAATTTCCAACTAAGCAATTTGAGCTTTTCAAATCCGAGGCGGAAAGCGGGCATCTCTTGCTAGGCCATCTTTTTTTTTAGCGAATCTCACATCAATGACCCCCCCCCCCCACGAGAATCTTTAGGATAGCGTGTGTGTGTGTGTGTGTGTGTGTGTGTGTGTGTGTGTGTGTGAGAGAGAGAGAGAGAGAGAGAGAGAGAGAGAGAGAGAGAGGATTAGCTATTTCCGTGGTCTGTTGGAAAGGGCCTTGAGAAAGTTAGTGTTTCTTTCTTACAATTTTCTTTATTTAAAAGCTGTTAAACAAAGAGAGGGCGCCCCTAGAATTCGGAGCCCCTGGATTTCGGTGGTTAGCAGTGGCGACACCGCGAGCGGCTGCTGGGCAGGTCGAGAGCGCGGGGCGGTCCGGGCGGGAAGGGGCTGGTCCGGCCGCTCCCGGGTTCACTCGGGCATATCGCTCCCCTCGGGCTTCCATTGTGTTCCAGTCACTCTTTCTCGAGCCTCCTAACCAAGTCGCCAAAGCTGCTGCCAAAGTACAGATGCAGATCCTAAATCTTGGCTAGCCCCTCAACCCGCCTTAGGACGGGCGTCGTGGGTCCAGGACGGTCGCGTGCAAGTGTTCAAGACGGGTGTCCCTCGGCACGTGGAGGCCTGGTCATTCTCTCCACAGAGCTCTGTCTTCTTTCCACGGGCCAGAGCCCAAGGAGTGGTTTAGTCGGTACCGCGGCCGCCAGGCCTGCTCTGGGAGTGGGGGCCGGGAAGGGGCAGACCCGACTGTGTTCAGAGGCCTGCCCGCGGCTGAGGACACGCGGGGGCTCCACGCCAGGCCTCAGCTCGGCCCCTCTTTCCCGAGCTCCCGGGCTCAGTGCTTCAGTGGACAGGTAACCCCAGGGGTGTCGTGTCCGCAGCTCTTGCTCCAGCAGTGCAGATGCGCGTCGGAGAGACCCGTTTCCTGTGGAAGTCCACACAAACCCTGCAGCTGTCCCGCTTCCAGCCAGCAGGCTGGGGCTCAGTGGTGGGAGACAGACGGGTCTCCAAAACAGGCGTGGGAACACACACACAAAGGCCGAAATAAGAAGCCGATTAAAACTCTAGGAAGGTAGAAATCACATCTGGATTTCACTGATTTTTAAAAACGCAGTGACTTACAATTCTACTCCATTAAATCCCGCAGCTCCGGAGTACTTTGAATCAAAGGTACTATTTGCATTTTTTATTTAACACCCCGAGCGCATTAATCAGATGCACTCAGGATCTGATTTGTTCTTCCTTAAGCGTCCCTCCCTAGACGGCAATTTGCTTTCTAAAGACTCATTTCGCAAAGCAGCCCACTCCCGCCTTCGGCGGCTCGGGTTTGGGGATAACAAAAGAGCTCGGGGAGGTAATAATTACAGTCGTTAGTCCACAAAGGAGGCCGCCGCCGAGGGGGAGGGAGGAGGGCCGGCGCCGGAGCTTTCCGAGGCCCTCTCCCCGATCAGGGCGGGGAGGCTCCGCTCCGCCCACGGCCGGTGCCTGGGTGACCTGTTTTCTGGGGGCGGTTTGCCCACGTTCGCGCGGCAGGCCAGCTAAGGAAAAGTGTGTGGCACATCTTTCCCTTGTGTCCAGTGCTTACATGTCAAAGGACAGAGAAAGGAGATGGTAAGAAAAAGGAGAGAAAACGAAGAACTATTAAACAAACACACACACACACACACACACACACACACACACACACACACACACACAAGAACACTGAATCCTTTCCCCAAACGTTGGCATTCTCTTTAACGGTCCCGCTCTGAAAGGGAGGAGGGGTTTTAGGGAAAGGGTCAGTCGCTTCCCTTTCCAGCGCGGAAGGGCCAGCCTGCTAGGGCTCTGCTCTGCGGGCCCCTCGGGACACTGGGCTGAAGAGGCCCGGCAGGGAGCTCGGCTTCGCCCCGAACCCCCCTCGGAGTGGTCGGAAGGCTGGGGGGGGGCGGGCCACCTCGGAGCACGGAGACTCCTCCCTCCCCAGACCCGCCGGGGATCCGGACCCTGCGGCACAGTGTCGTGGGGGCCGGGCCCGGCCGGGCCCTGCCGCCTCCACAGCCAGGGGTGGCCTCCTCCTCCGGGTCACAGCAGCGGCAGGCGGGGCACGAACCCAGGGAGGAGCAGGACCTGCAGCGCAGCGCAGCTGGCCTTGCAGCGCAACCCTGAACGCTGGGAGGTTTCCCCTCCATGCTGCTGAGTTGTAAGATGAGGAATGTGCACGTGTCATCTCAGAGGACCTCTCTGTGCCGACCCTTTGGGTTGGAGAAAGCCGAAGCCCTGCGGTGGAGCGGCACGACAGACATCACCGGCGGGCACAGCGGCCTCCTCATCTCTCCCAGTATTTCACCAGTCTCCCGGCTCTGGGCTCTGGGCTCCGGGCTCCGGGTACACTGGCAGAAGGGACAGTTTCTGTCCCAGCTAGAACTCCCCCTCCCAACTGAGCCGTCGATGAAGCCACGTCGCCCTCCCTTCTCGCCCTCCAGGTCGCGTAGACCCGGAGGGGGCCCGTCTCAGAGAAGGGCGCAACCTCAGAGAAAATGCGTCAACCGAGGAATGCAACCCCCTGTCAACCCACTGCTCTCCCTTCTCTCTGAAATTCACCAGAATTCAGAGCAGCGGAGATCGCCCAGATCTGCAGGCGGAGGGAAGCTAAACACCCTACAGCTCACTCGGTGGTGGGTCAAACATTTTACAGGTGGGGCCAAAGGAAGCCAGTGTTTGGGAAGGGTGTGTGTGTGTGTGTGTGTGTGTGTGTGTGTGTGTGTTCGGGGATTTGGAGATTTGTCTTTGTCTGGAGGTCACATTATGTCGCCAAGTACGGGTTGTAACTTCGTGTGTGCGTGTGGGGTGACGGTGGCGGGATTGTTCCCGGGAGAGAGAAGGCACCACACCCGCTTCCTTTGTGGCTCCAACCTGCACAGCAGGACGGCAGGAGCTGGGCCCCGACGGGAACACAGCGACCAGCTCTGAAAGCCACGGCTCTCAAAGGCCTTTCCTTTATTTAGTAACCTTAATAACCAGGGGTGGGAAAAGCGCGGGTTTAAGATGAAGTTCATTATCGAAACTTTCCCAACATCCCCGCGATTCTCCTCCCACCCAGGCTGTATTCCGTTTTCACAGATGCAACCGGTCCGTGAGTGTCCTGGGACGCGGAGCGGGTTTCCATGAAATAAATCTTTTAAGTCAACCAAAATGAATGAGGAGGAATCAGCGAGAGCTCAGGGGTCATTGGGATCTCAGCAGGAGTCGCAAACAAGTGAACAAAAACACAGGGAGCCGGGGACGAGGATGCCCCAGCTGGTGGGCTGGCGGAAGTGGGGCGCGGGGGATGCTCCCAGTCGGCGTCCGAGCGCTCCGGGTCTCCGTCCTCCGAGCGCCAGAGGCTGGCCTGAGCGCTCGCCCTGGAAGAGCACAGTGGGCAGCCGCGACTTCATGCCCCCCGAGGGTCCCCGCACTGGCGCCTGCACGCCGCAGTCCCGGCACATTCTGACCGCCACTGTGGCCGCTGCGCTACACCTGCTGGAGCAGGCGCCGGCGCTGGGACGTTTTGCGCAGGAGCCTCCTGTAGTCGTAGGGGTTGCTGACGGGTCCTCTCTCCTCCTCTTCCTCCGGGTTCTCCACCGCCCAGCACCTGCAAGCGAGACCCGGCCGAGCATCAGTACCAAACACCTCCCTCCCACGCGCGCTCACCCAGAGTGAGGTGGGTCCTGTCTCTGCACCTCCTGCCCGTCTGTGCGTTTGAAAACCGCACATTCCATATTCGATCCTGATGTTTTGAATGTACGGTTTTCAAGTGCCCGCTGACGGTGGAGGGTGTGGAGAAGAGTGCCTGTTTAACTGCAAGTCTCTCTCTCTCTCTCTCTCTCTCAAAATCAATTTAACTGCCTTTCTCTCTAAAAATCAATTTAACCCCCCCACCACCACCACACACACACATATCAGGATGGTGGTCAAAACGATCTGAGATAATTTTTCTCATCAGGTTTTCAAAACTGAGCCGAGAAGCAGAATGGCTGGTGAATCTGGTGGCTTTGTGTTTGAATGACAGCTAAGAAAAGTGTCAAAATGTGTAGTTCAGAAAGGTGAGCTTCTTCTGTCTTAAAATAGCACACAGCCAATGAACAAACACCTATTTTAGTTGCATAATAGACAACTGTTATTTTGCATTTTTACACTGCTCAAATGTTTCTTTAAAACGCTCCCTCCAAATCTAACCAGCCACACAGGTATCAGTAGCAAGTGACACAGTTGCTGTTAGCCCTGTGGGCTTTTTTCAATGTTGGGCCAAATTTCCTAAACCTACTGTTGGAAAATCCTGGACTTTCTTAAATCTTTACACCCCAACCCCATCCATCAGCAAACTCTTTCAGTTCTACCTGCCAAGTATGAACAGAATCCGATCAATTCTTACCTCCTCCTGTCAATGTTTACCTTTGGATTCTGCAGCTTTCTTGGGGAAGCTGGTGCTACCTAAAAGGTAGCTACAAAGATTCACTTGTTTTACCCATGGAGCATCAGCCACCAGTGCAGGTGATGTGTGAACAGAAGTCCCTGTTCCCATGGAGTTTATAGTCTAATATGGGAGACAGCCATAGATAGACAGTGTTTAATACCAGATGGTAAGAGGTGTTAGACAAATAAAGCAGACCAGTGGGGAAAGAGTGATGGGGTGTGTGTCAGTGTGTACAAGCCATTCACAGAGGGTGGCAGGTGACAGGTGAGCACCGGCCCAAAGGAAGGGGAGGAGTGAGCCAGGTAGATCTCGAATGGAAGGACTGTCATTCCAGGATGACAGTCAATGTATAGGGTCCAAGACTATACTGTTTATATTGTGTTCAGGGAAAAACAAGGAGGCTACTGTGGCTTAAATAGAGCAAGCCAGAAGAATAATAGCAAGGAATGAGAGCAGGAGGAATGAGGTGATAGCATAGTAGATAACTTAGTGCTTTGAGACCACGGCAAAGGCTTGACTTTTACGTAGAGTGAGACAGACATTGGAG
The DNA here is from genome assembly GCF_036850765.1 of Saccopteryx bilineata. Taxonomy (NCBI): domain Eukaryota; kingdom Metazoa; phylum Chordata; class Mammalia; order Chiroptera; family Emballonuridae; genus Saccopteryx; species Saccopteryx bilineata. The sequence continues at coordinate 138,317,983 of NC_089494.1, forward strand.
AGTTCTGAGTGGAGGAATGATTCATAACAAAAGTGGCAGTAGGGAGGCCAATAGGAGATGCTGCAATAGTTCAAGCAAGACTGATAACAGCTTGTTCTAGGCTTATAGAGGAGGTAAGAATTGATCGGATTCTGTTCATACTTGGCAGGTAGAACTGAAAGAGTTTGCTGATGGATGGGGTTGGGGTGTAAAGATTTAAGAAAGTCCAAAGGTTTTTGGCTTAAACAACTGAAAGAAAGGGGCTGCCATTTGAGATGGGGAAGGCTTCAGGGCAGCATTTTTTTGGAGGGTGGTTTAAAGATTTTGGTTTTTGTTATGCTAAGTTTACTTACTAGATATCCAAGAGGAGACACTGACTAGGCAGTTGGATATGTAAGTCCTGATCTAGGCCACAGATTTCAGTTCAGGAGTTTTAAGTAAATAGATGGTGCGGAAGGCCATGAGAGTGTATGTTAAGTGAAGGACTGAGACACTCGGATGTTGAGAGGCCAGTGAAATGAGGAAGACTCAGCCAAGGAGAAGAAGAAGGAGGAACCAGGGAGGTAGGAGGCAAAGTAAGAGAAGTTCTATCCAGAGACAGATGAAAAAAATGTTTAAAGAAAAAAATGAGTAAATGTAAGGAAAAAAAAATGTTAAATGTCAATAGGGCAAGATAAGGATTGAGGATAGATAATGGCATATGGCAAAATAGAGGTCCCCGGTGGCCGTGGCAGGGGCAGTTTCAGTGGAGTGGTGGGAAAGAAAGCCTGAGTGAAGTGGCTCGAGAGAGACTGGGAAGAAAGGGCGTGGTGGAGGTCAGGTCATTCTTCCCTGTCACTCTTGCTTAGTGAAGAGCAGGTAAGACTATACTTTCAGGGATCATTTCTAAAGTTTGTGAAGAGCAGGAAAGGTGGTCGGGAGGGGGATTGATGAGACAGGGCTGTTTTTTATGATGGGTCTAATTGCATCATGTTCACAGATTGTCAAAAATGACGATGTAAAGAGAACAAATGTTCAAGTTGCAGAGGAGAGAGGAGACACTTGCGGGGCAATGTTCTTGAGTAGAGGACCCAGCTGGATTTCGTGCACAAAAGGAAGGTTTGGCTTTAGCCAGGGGACAGACATTCATGCTAAACTGAGGGAGGTTTATGGGTAAGTGACAAATTTGGCATAGGAGGCATATGCCTCTTCTCTGTCATATTGTTTTCTCAGTAAAACAGGAGAAAAGATTGTCTGGTGAGAGTGAGGAAGTTTTGAGGTTTTGAAGAGAAGAGCAAGTCTGAAGGAGTGAACTGGGAAGTGGGATTATGGATTTTTAGGGAACTGTAGTACTGCAAAATAACTCTAGGGGCCTGCCTAAAGTGTGTGGTTATAAGTTTTAATTGATGATAGACTTTTTTCTAGCCATGTTCAGTTTCATGGGTGCAGATATACATTGGGTAGGAAGTCCTGCATTGGAGTTTGCCAGTTAATATAAATGAGGGAGAAAGGGACAAGGTCATTGGAGGTGTAAGCAAATAAATGAAAATAATGAGAGGATAGAAAGGAAAGACTAGCATTTGTCTGCAAATGGAATATGCCTTTATTTTGGTCCATTCTGAATAGAAAATTTCCAAAAAGAAACCTGTGGGATTTTGCACAGCAAAGGAAACTATCAACAAAACAAAAAGACAACCTACTGAATGGGAGAACACATTAGCCAATGATATGTCTGGTAATGGATTAATATTCCAAATTTATAAAGAACTCACACAACTCAACACACACACAAAAAAACAACCCCCAAACAAAACACAATACAATGAAAAATAGAGGACCTGAATACCACTTCTCCATAGAGGACATACAGGTGGCCAGTAGTGATATGAAAAGATGCTAATCATCAGAGAAATGCAAATTAAAACCACAATGAGACATCACCTCACACCTGTCAGAATGGTGCTCATTAACAAAACAACACATAACAAATGCTGGCAAGGATGTGGAGAAAAGGGAACCCACCTGCACTGCTGGTGGGAATGCAGACTGTGTAGTCACTGTGGAAAACAGTATGAAGGGTCCTCAAAAATATTACAAAATGGAACTGCCTTATGTTCCAGTGATTCCACTTCTGGCTATATATCCAAAGAAACCCAAAACACTAATTTGAAAGAATATATTAACTCCTATGCACATTGCAGCACTATTTACAATGGCCAAGATAAGGAAGCAGCCCAAGTGCCCATCAGTAGATGATTAGCTGTAGAAGATGTGGGACAGATACACAATGGAATATTACTTGGCCATACAAAGAAGGAAATCTGACTATTTGTGACAGCATGGTTTGACCCAGAGGGTATTATGCTAAGTGAGATAAGTCAGTCAGAGAAAGACAAATCATATGATTTTATTTATACGTAGAATCTGAAAAACAAAATAAACAAACAAAATAGAAACAGACACAGAGAACAAACTGATGGCTGCCATATGGGAGGGGGCCGGGTGAAAAAGGTGAAGGGATTAAGAACAGATTGGTAGTTACCAAATAATCACAGGGATGTCAAGTAGAGCACAGGGAATATAGTCAATAATACTGTAATGCCAACGTATGGCGCCAGGTGGGTACTGGAAGTATTGGGGGAACACTTGGTAAAGTGTATGATTGTCTGAGCAGCATGCTGTACACCTGAAACTAATACAAAATAATATAGAATGTAAACTGTAATTTAAAAATTAAAAAAAAAGAGAGAGAAACCTTTGGGAAGGTCTTTCAGGGCAATCTTGAGCTCAACTGATGCTTGCTAGGGAAGACCCCTGGCTAGTGTCTATGGAAAGGATCTTGGGTGACTGACTTGAATTCTCATACCTGATCATCTCATTTCTAGTTTAAGAATAATGAGGATCAACTCTCTGCCAGGCACCTCACACACATCATCTTCAGTATATATGCTGCCAAAGTGAGCATAAACGTGATCTTTAGTTCCAAGGACAGCATGTGGGCTGTAGTTTATCTTATCCTTGGTCTTCAGATGAGAAGATTACAGTCGACATGACTAGTGAGGAGTGAGTGGGGATTCAAACCCTGTCTAGAGCTCATACCTTCCCGTTTCCCTTTGCCTCTTTTCTTTCATGACTCTTCTATCCCTAGACTTGCTCCATTTTATTCCACCTTTGCCCTTCCATCTTTCTTATTTCTTCTTGTCCTAATTAAAACCTGGCTATGCTTAACTCCACAACACTCTCTGTTGCTCAACAGAGACCCCACCAAGTCCCATCTTAGGAGGAGACAGAAGACAATGGCTCTCCTGAGCAACTCCATTGCTCTCTAATGCTATACTCTAATCACTGCCCACCTGCCACCACTTTTATTTTTTATGAGATACTTAACTCATCACTGCTATTGTCCCTGGTTCCTGGATCTAGTCACACCTTCCTGGGTGAAATCAGTGCTTGGTATAGGTGTGTGTGTGTGTGTGCATATATATATTTTATATATATTTATATATATAAAATACATATAATATATTGTCAGAATAATATATTACACTTATTACATATAATAGAAATATATTGTATGAAATGTTATATTATTTACATTTTATAAATGTATAATATGAAATATATTTATTATGTAATAATTTAATATATAATAAGATATATGTTCTTTCTATAATAGTGATATCATCCAATTTATTGTTTAGCCCCTTTTTCTCTAACTTTAGAGCTGCTTTTCTGTGTTGCTTTTGTTTTCTGTTTTAAATTCAGGATCTTATCAACAAGGTATACCTATTGCATTTGAGTGTTTTGTCTCTTTAAGCTTTCTTAGTTTAGAAAAAGTCATTCTCAGAGCTATCTTGTTCAGCTTTGTGAGATCAATATACTTTCTCTATAGAGCCAAGGCCCTTGGATGGATAGAAGGTCACATCCCAGACACCAATGTATATACCCCTTCCTCACACACCCAGCACGGGGCATAGCTTAGGGAGGTGATACAGATCTGTGGTTAAAGTCTTACTTGAAATTCAAAAAAGGCCATCTTCAGATGCTGGCTCCATCAGTTATTATCTAGGTGAGTATTTGTAGTTACTAAACTTTGTAGACTTATCCTTCACATCTATAGAATGGGGCAATAATAGTAATGGCCTCAGAGGTTACTGGGGATTAAATGAGATATTAGCATAGTGCTTCGTACAAGGTTCTTATTCTAGTGAACACTAACTACACATCCATAGGCACTACTAGAACACCAGGCAGTACTTCCGAGATGCAATGCTTGTATAGCCTGTGTGTGTCTGCCATAGGGCAGAGGAGGCAGCCTGGGCTGCTACCATGGGAAGCAGGTACGTCAGTGAAAAGCAATTTCAGCAGGAGTGAAAAAGCTTGGATTTTGGTTCACTAACGCAAGTCACTTTGGGCAAGTCACTCAATCTTTCTGGAATTTGGTATTCTCCTGTTTAGAACTCTGTGGTTAAACAGGAGAATCTCTAAGTGCTAACATGTTATAGTTCTTGATCCCAAGATGGAAAAAATACATCTTCTTTGGGATACAAGGGGAAGAAATCATAGTTCAGGTAGATTACGGAAAAGCAAACAAAGATGGTAACAGCCATCTTCATGGACCATCTAGCCAATGCCACAGCTGGTGTTAAGTACTTTGCACACATCATTTTGCTAATTTCTACTACAACATAGTGAGGCAGTTATTAGTAAATCCCTTTGCAGACCTGGTTGTGGAAGCTTAGAGAGGTCTTGTAACATGAACAAAGTCACCCAACTAAGTGGCAGAATCGGGATCCAAATCAGAGATCGTCTGACTAAAGCCTTTTCTCGTAACCACTGTCTCACACTGTAGAAGAGGGGAGCGAGGGGGACGAGGGAGGCGGGTGCCCTAGGCTGATAGGATGTTCATTTAGGATTTCAGAAAAAACAGGTTTTCAGGGCCTGCCACTGCTCCCATTTCCATACCCCATGTTCCTATCTTATTATGTGCCCTCAATTTCAAATCTTCAATAAGAATTTCTAGGGAAAGGAAAAGAACTGCCAAGGTAGTAAGTTACAAATGGTTAGTTACTTGTTATGAAAGTCAGTGGCAAAGTGAGAAATTAAATCCAAAATACCTATTTCTATATTAATCTTTGCCCAAACACTTTCCTGATCTGACATCACTAGTTTTAGGAAATAACAGCATAACTGAGGAATCAATAGCTGATAAAAATTACACTGGTTAGTGCTTAACCACAGTTTTGAATATGATTTATTGCTTATAATTAGTAAAACCATAAATTTATCATCCCAACTGAGGTACTTTTAAAGGGAGAGATGCTATTAATGAATACGCCAAGAAAACAGCTACAAACTGGGCTTGTGCTAGAAAAACTGGGATGTCTGATTATTCAGCATAATATTTAGGGGTTTATTTTTAAATAACATATCAATCATAAGATGCAGCACTCAGTAAGGGCTTTGTCATACATAAAATGCTTAGAAATGGAGTTGTGAGTATGAACCTGAAAATGCTGTACTTTAATGTGAAGTTTATTACCTTTCTTCATCTTTAAAAGATTGATTCTGGAGTTCTCTCTGTGGTCTTCGTTCTCTTAAACTTGGGTTGAGTTCCTTTGGTCCAGAACGACTGGGCAAAAATTCCTTATAATAGAAATCTTCCAAATCTAATAATTTTCCCTGACTGTAAATGAGCACATAAACACACTACAGTAGCAACTGAATTTTCTATTCATTTAAACATACAGGACACTTGCTTTCTTCTATTAAAGTATTTACTGTAATTTAGGAGTAACACATATATGTCAAGAGAAATAGGTTAGTCTTGAAATGTGCAAAAATAGCATATACCATAAATTAAAAAGAAAAAACAAAACCCTTATCTCTTACCTTTATGAGAACGTTAGCTATTGGAGGGGCTTTTCCTGGTTGTGTTGCATTCAACTTGGCACAACATCAGTAATTACTAGATAGCCAGTGATCGCAATGTTCCAGTTTGGCCAGTCTAGGTCAGGGTTCACAACAGACCTTGGGCCACTTTATTTAATAACTCGTAGCATTTTCCAATTTTATCAATCACTAATACATTGATATATACAATGTTTCATGATCTTGCCTTCCTTTACAGGTAACCTTCTGTCTTCCCTCTACCCATTGTCTTAGGGAATTCTTTTCAGTGCTAGTTTTTAGTTCCTGCACATGACATACACACGGGGTGTGTCCTTAAACATTTTGGCTCTTGGATCTACTCTATGGCTCTGGTGCCTGAGTGTTCAGTATCTGTAGTCCAATGGGACTTCACATGAGTTAACTGGGGGCAGGTTTGGATGACTCCGAGATAGTACAGTGCTTCAGTGCTTCTGGGAAAAAGTGCTTTTCAAGTTGCAGATACCAATTTATGAATGAACTTCCAGAATGCCATTGATTCATAAATTAGGAACTCTGTATCCACTCATGCCTAACAGAAGAACTCTCAATTGCTATTAGCACTGTCTGCACATTAGATGATTGAAATAGTTGCAATATATTAAAATAAGTATTGGTCAGCTGAAGTATTATCGGAGAAGGAAACTGTGAATTTAAGTGTGTCACACCTGCAGGTGACACAGACCTTGTCTTCTAACAAATCTGTAAAAGTGAGATTTAGTATGTTTTGTCTTCAAGAATTAAAAGCAAAAAGAAGTTTGGGGAAAGAAAGGTCATGGACATGGGCATGTTCAAATTGCCCAATCATAATCATATCAATGGACCAAGAAAAGCAAATTCTGTATTGGGATAGTACAATTCTTTCAAAATGACTGAGTTTTTAATGTACAATTCACACTGTGCTAACTCAGTGCATTTCCTGTAGACAAGATCTAAACCATATACAGGTATTGATAATATAAATGCATATAGAGCACACTACTTTCCAAATCTATTCAAATAAAAACTGTTCATTTTTAACTTAATTTGAACATATAGATTTATATTTTGGTTTGATAACATTGAAATCTAGAAAAAATAATTACCTATCTTTCCTTGGTCTTCGTTTTTCTTCTTGGATTGACTTCTGAAGGGAATAGAATAATTAAAAAAACTATAAATATGATCTTAATGTAATATAATATAATGTAATATAATTATATTATACTATAATCTTAATATATAAATGCATTTGTTCCTATAAAGCTGTTAGAAACAAACAAGTGGATACAATATTTTTTAAATCTGAGGAAATGTAATTTATTCAGATTTTACTAATTATGAATTTGTGATTATTTTTTACCAGGACTGTCTGAAATTAATCTTTGTATTCCATGTAACAAACAGAGTTTACCACAGTGATCACTATATACAAGATTACATAAGGTCTATCTACCTACAAATGGGGAAAAAATGTCAGAATTTCTGGAAAATCCATCTCTCTTCACAAATGCTGTTATGACTTAGGCAGATAATGAGGCTGATCATGTCTTGTTTCTGTGTCATCCTTGTCTGCAGGTAAAGCAGGTGGGTGGATAGTGAGAGCAGCTGCAGCAGTTCACAAAACAAAGAAATTGACTTCACTAACCACAGGAGCCCATTTATGGCATAAAAGTAGCAGCACAGATGATACATATGTTCATTTGTGAAATGTTTTCATAGTTGAGACTTTCATGCATCAAGACACAAATTAGAATATATATTTTTTTCTTCATTGCCAAGTGAGAGGAGGGGAGGCAGAGGGACAGATTCCTGCATGTGCCCTGACTGAGATCTCCTCGCAACCTCCCACCCCCATCTGGGGCTGATGCTCTGCCCATCTTGGGTCATGCTCACAACCAAGCTATTTTTAACACCTGAGTTGGAGGCTCCACAGAGCCATGCTCAGCACCTGGAGCTGACACACTTGAACCAATTGAGCCATGGCTATAGTAGAGGAAGAGAGAGGAGACAGACAGAGAAGGGGGAGGTATGGAGAAGCAGATAGTTGCTTCTCCTATGTGCCCTGACTGGGAATCACAACTGGGACATCCACATGCTGGGCTGATGCTCTACCACAGAGCCAACCAGCTAGAGTCACAAATTAGAATATTTAAGTATAGACATGATTATATATATATATATTTTTGTATTTTTCTGAAGTTGGAAACAGGGAGGCAGTCAGACAGACTCCTGCATGTGCCCGACAGGGATCCACCTGGCACACCCACCAAGGGGCGAGGCTCTGCCCATCTGGGGCGTTGCTCTGTTGCATCCAGAGCCATTCTAGCACCTGAGGCAGAGGCCATAGAGCCATCCCCAGTGCACGGGCCAATTTTGCTCCAATGGAGCCTTGGCTGCAGGAGGGGAAGAGAGAGACAGAGAGAAAGGAGAGAGGAAAGGGTGGAGAAGCAGATGGGTGCTTGTCCTGTGTGCCCTGGCCGGGAATCGAACCTGGGACTCCTGCACGCCAGGCGGACGTTCTACCACTGAGCCAACCAGCCAGGGCCAACATGATTATATTTTAATCAATACTTTAATTTGAACACTAACAAAATGGTACTTTACATACAAAACAATATTCTCTTTGGTAGTGTAACACCAGTGATTTGTTTCATTGTGTGCTAGCTCAATATATTTGAGCCTACATATTTACATGTTACATGAGCACACATGTCTCTTCAGCTGAGGAAACAAACACCACACTCACCTTGAACAAGCTGATGGTATTATAATAGGGAAACTCTACTGCAGATATCAAGTTAGCTGGCACTATAAAAGTGCAAGATAATAACAATGGCAATTAATAGCAATTTGTAAGGATGAAGGGTTTTCTCAGTATTTTTTGACAATCATTTTTTCCTCATGATTTAACACTTGTAATACACTAAAATCTTAGATGAGCCAAACAGTTCATAGTTTCTTTAATTTTTATTGGTTATTGTTTTAGTGGGTGGATGAGCTGGAAGTGAATGCTTAAATGTATCACATCTGGGAGAGGACCCATTAAGAAATAACAATATAAGGGGCAGGACTCCAATTACATTCTTGTCCTCCTTCCCATTTTCTATTCCTTCACGTTCTTGACCCAATGCCCGGGACTGGGAGGTGCTTACAGATAATTACACTACCAGCAGAGGTACAATGGCCCCTAGTGGTCCAGTTAATGATTCCTGGGACCAGAGTGGTGTTTGCAGTGGTTGTTGTTGTTTTAACATGAGAGGTCCTATACCTTTGATCTATTGTCTGAAAAAAAATGTTTTTTTTAAAGTAATAGTTTTCTGTAACCCAAAATTATGCTGAAATGATGGCATGATATTGAACCGCAGAAATCCCCTTTATACAACCAAGAATCAAATACCATTGTGCCCTTGAACTCTAAGCTGGTCAGGACCCCTGTGTTCTGGGCCAGCCTCTCCCCAGGGAGGTGGTGTGGATAAGCTGGTTCTCAGTTACAGAAATTTTCAGAAGAGGAAATACTGTCCAGGCTTTATTTCACTCTTGCATGTGCTAGAATAGTCTAATGAAATACAATTTAATAATAACATTTTCTAAACATTATTTAAGACAGTTTATAAGTCCAAAAGGGGGGGCATGAAAATGCATTTTTTTATCATAAAGAAGGAAGCATATTGAACCTCAGAGGAGAGGATTTAATTCAATTTTAACCCATGAGACTTTAGGGAAATTTATTGCTAAGACAAACAGTATTTTCAATGGTAGCTTTGAAATGACAAATTACCAAATTGAAATTTAAAATGAAAATAAAGAAGCAAACGTCCTAAGGCAGTTCCTTTTGGGACTAGAGCATAGAAGAGGGAAAGACAAAGACCACCCCAGGAGGAGACAGTCTGGTGAGGGAGTCTCCTGAGGAGGCCTTGGAAAGAGCAGAGATTTCAGCTCAGGGGACTCTGAAGACCCAGCCACATCTCCCCACCACCATTACCGAACATAAAGAAACACATTTTATAGCAAAACTTCAAATTTTACATCCATTGCAGCATGGTGGACACAGTTATACACTCCTTTTGGAAATATACCAACAATTCATTTAGAGGTCTCCATAAAGATGAAGAAAGTAGCCAAGACACAGGAAAACTACCTACTTCGGTAGCCAGGGAAGGTATGGGAGAAGATAACAACACCGGAAGGCCTTTGAAATGACGTGTCCAGTTACTCTTTCTGAGGAAGCTGTTGGCCCTGAGTCGTTCTTGCTGAGGGCTGCCCGCGTCTGAGTGGGAGGGCGGCCCACACGTGTTACAGCTAACGTCCTCCCCTCTGTGGGACATTTCTTAGCTCAGCCTACTCTTATTTTGGACACAACTCTGATGACATTTCCCAGGTGTAAGAGATTAAGAGCATCAAGTCATAGACGAGAGCTGGGAGTGATGTTAAGGCAGTCAGACGTCTATAGTAAGAAGTGACATTTAAGGAGAAACAAAAGCTGTAAGAATGGATAAAACAAATGAAAGCACAGCTGTCTGGGATGAGCAGGTTCAAGGTGTCATTCCCCCAGCTCAGCAGCCCCCCCCAGCACTGTGCTACAGGAGTGTGTTATTCACCAAAGTCTTCTGTTTATGAGCAACACACACATTCCAGCAACAAGGGGCAGTCACAGTGAGCAGAGCCCTGCCTTCATAGAGCTAATCATCCCTGGAAAGGTCAGACAAGAAACAAGTAGAGAAGTGAAGATTTATAAATGGAAACACATGGAGCAGAGCCAGGGGTACACAGGGACGGAGTGTGCCTCAGATGTGGGGGTCAGGAGCCTCCCTGCAGCACAGGTCTAAATCAAGTACAAACACTTCCGTTCAGTATAGTGACTTTGGGTCCTCAGGACAAGATTTAGAATGTGCAGCATATTTTAGAAAGATTTTCATAAAGCCACTTAAAATTACAGTGTTTTGATGGGGAAATGGGTTGGGGCTGTGTCATTTCTGTAAATTTCACTCATGTGTAGCACTCGAACCCAGCTGAGGGCAGAGAAATGTGAACACGTGGTATGTTTGCTTTCACTTATAATAATAATAGATTAGTTTTCTGTGTTTTGTTTTTCACTGAAGTCTCAAATTTAAAGACTCAGGGTTATAAAAAGGATTCTAGTAAATAATAACTTAAGATGAAATAAAACACTTTATATTCATTTAAAAAAAATAGTTCAATGGCAAGGCAACCTTCCTGTGGGCAAGGACTCACCTGTGAGACTCAGCCCGCTTCAGGCTCAGCGGCTGGCTGGTTGTGAGTCATAAACATCTCCCTTACTTCAAAGTCTCTCACAATTCATCACATTGAGAACAGTGTCTGTTGCTGAAGCCACAGCAGCCACTTGTCATTTCAGGGACAATTAAGAAAGGTTACCGAGTAAGATTTACTACTTACATTATTCAAGGCTAACTGGAAATGTTTGGTGCTTCCTACTCTCATTGTCTTCTGTTCGGTCCGGAGGAGTCTGGGCTTTATGCTGGGGGAGCTGCTGAGTTACAAGGGACTATCAAGGGAGAGACACGACCAGATTGACGGTTTACAGAAATTTGCTAGTTCGGGCTGGAGAACCTGAGACTGGGAGCGCCTGGCTGGGACCTGAAGGGCTCCAAGGGAGGGATGAGGACAGTCAGAAGCAGGGCAGCTGCTGTGAGATTACAGGGGGGAGACGGGGCGGGGGGAGAGCCAGTCTTGGTGGTAGAAGCCGTACTTCAGAGTGAATAGGTAGATGTCAGGTATGGGATAGAGGGTCAGGTCCAGGATGACACCAGGTTCTTGGCTTAGGTAACCCAGTGGATGGGGTGGCAGCCATGGAGAACAGGAGCATGAGAGGAAGGGCAAGCTGGCACGGTGATGCCACTGAGCTCGCACGCTGCCTGTAGTGAGAGGTCCTCAGTATAACTAGTGACCCTGACAGCTGAGATGTGCTGGGTCTGTGACTCAGAGTCCGATCTGTGAGGTGGGAATGCCCCTTTAGGGCTATTTCTAGGATCAGATGTCCCAGCATATGTGAACACACCTTAGTTCAGGCCTGGAATTTAAAAGGTGTTCAATAAGTGTTTCTTTTTCCTCTTTCTTCCTTTCTTCTACTTGCACCATAACTCACCCGTTCACATTCAGGTCCCTCTCTGGAGAGCTCCTGCCATGACACACAGTGAGCATTTGCATATCAGCTCAAATGAAATGACCAGCAGAGGGGACTGCTGGGAGGACACGGAGGTTACGAGACTGGCGAGGCCCGGGTGGCGAGGAAGACGGGCTGGAAGGCAGCTGAGTGCCCGCATCTCAGCCAGGGCCGGGGCAGGGAGGCAGAGACAGGGGCATCTCCCTTTCACGGGCCCTCCCTTCGGACAGGCCCAGTGTGGCCGCAGTTTCACAGACGCTATGGCTCTCATCTGAAAATAAGAGCGAGCACTTACATGTAGCAGATAATAGTATGTGCAGTCTTCAGGGTTATTTAACGTTTTGGGTTTCCGGGGCCGTCTTGGGGGCCTCAATATTTTTGGCTCCTCTCCTTTAGAGATACCTATAAGAAAGGTGATCATAAACAAGTGTTCAATTGCAAAGACTATCATCAAACAATCCACTGGGTTACCTAACCAAGAACCTGGTGTCGTCCTGGACCTGACCCTCTCTCCCATACCTGACATCTTACCATTCATTCTGAAGTACGGCTTCTACCACCAAGACCTGCCCTCCCCCGCCCCCGTCTCCCCCCTGTAATCTCACAGCAGCTGCCCTGTTTCTGACTGTCCTCATCCCTCACTTGGAGCCCTTCAGGTCCCAGCTGGGGGTCAATAAATTATATGCACATCCCTGGGGCTGAAGTTGGGAGAAAGGAAATCCTTTGTTTCCCCAAACCAACCCTTATCATACTCCTCACCATGTGCTTTCCCCCAATCGTCTGGTGGTCTACAACCATAAGGGGTAAGGGGGAGAAGACAAGGGGAAGAAAAGAGACGAATAGTTTGGGGATGTGCAACCGGTACTGCAGTTCAGAGGGTGGACGCGGAGAGCAGACAGAGCTGCCAAAAAGTCTTTAAAAGGGGTATTGTGCCCACAGAATCTTGCTGTCTCCTCTGTCCTGTCCCCTTACTGCCAACCTAACATACCCACCTGTCCAAGCACTGCCTGATCTTCAGTCTGAGTACCACCTCATGTTGCGGCCCAAACAAAAATCATCTGCAAGCTTTACTCTTTTCCAAAAAGCCTAATCTAATTTTTTTGCCAAAATATAGAACCTCATGCTATTAGAATGTTCAGATCTGCCTTGAAAAACCTTGATCAAGAAAGAACAAAGTCTATCATTTTTCCTGCCCTTTCTTCCCATATCACCACAGTCTTAAAGCGTGGTCAGAGTGTGCCTGGTTGCAGTGATCACTGTAACTGGCTTTATAGTTACAGAGATAATAGACCTCTCATGAAGTATTTTTATTTTTCATAATTCTTGACACCACAGCCACTGAAATTTCTCATGGCCCTTTACACCCCATCCACTGACTGCATTTGTGCAGGAATGTCTGCTCAATAGATACATAAGGCTTGGGGAGGAAGAAGGCTGTGGGTGTGATGGGAGAACAGCCTACGTTTGAGATACTTGAGCATATGTTTCTTAGCGGAATTTTAAGGGTAATAATACTTAGATCCTTACTATGTATAGTAAAGGGGTAATAATGATCCCTAATTCTTAGAAGTAGAATAACAGAGACTGAACTTCTCCAAACCAAAGAAATAGAACCAAATCAAAGAGTGTTTAATGACTGTGTATGAAGAGTTGTGGCTGGCAGTACACGTCGGCTTCAACCACGAGGCAGCAGACACAGCCCTGCCTAACTTTCTGGTCCCCCATCTAACATCATCCGGCTCATTCACTTCAAAACATATAGGAAATTGCTGGATGACAAAAATACATCGAGTAGTTGGGAACACTTCCCAGAGTGTGACGCAAGGAACAATGCTAACCAGAGAGAACCACAACAATCATACATTACCACCCTTTATTGAACAAAACAAAAGAAAATGAGATCTTGGCTAATGAGACCATGTTACATAGAGATTAGTAATAGACTAATTACTAATCAGGAAGAGTGAAAGCACTTTTCCAACCAATCCCTGGAAGTTCATCGCCCCTGCTCTCTCTTTTCTCCACAGGGGCAGACAGTGGAGGGAGTTTAAATACTGTATTTCCCCATGTATAAGACGCCTCCATGTATAAGATGCACCTTAATTCTGGGGCCTGAAATTTGAAAAAAAATGTATTACATAAAGTTACTGAACTCAAGTTTTATTCATCATAAAATTCATACAACTCCTCATCACTGTCAAAACTCCCATTTATTAGCTTGTCCTTTTCTGTGTCTGATGACGAATCATTGTCTTCATATATTGACTCATCCTCAGTTCCATCTATGGCATTTGAAATGCCACAACCACTGTATAAGACGCACCCAGTTTTTAGACCCCAAATTTTTTGAGAAAGTGTGCGTCTTATACATGGGGAGTGTGGCAGCAAGCCCTGTCATTGTTGTGCCTGGGACTGTTACAGGCACAAGGAGAGACGGCAAAACCTGAATTCTTGCCACAACCATAAACTGTTCTTTAAAATTATTTTCTTTCTCTTTGCTTATCGTCTGTCCCAGTGCTGATTCATAAACAGTTTCTATTGGCTCTTGCAAAGTTTAATCATCTTAAAATGTATCAGTCATATTCATTTATATCGTTCCTTTGAATCTGAATGGAAAGAAACATAAAAATATAGTATCGAGTTTTATGCTTTTAGAAACATGAAAGTGACCTGTAATTAAATTTTAACTTGACTATTAATATTATTTAAAGTCTGAATTAAAATATCAGAACATTACTATTTCTAACAAAAATTGAATTGAAAATGGCAAAGAATTTGAATAAATGCCAGGGGAGTGAAAAAATAAGTCAGATTCTGGGAATAAAAGAAGTCTTGCTCTTACCTCCATTTTCTCAACAAATTTTCCTCATTCAATCTGATTTCTATTACCAAGACTCTACTGAAGCTGCCTTCTAGAAGGTCAAGGGTGACCACTTTATTGATAAACCAAAGGCCCTTTATTTGTCTTTATTATTATCCCTGACTTCATCATTCCTCATTGTTGACTACTACTTGCCTTCATGACCGGGGATGAGGTTTTTGAGGGCAGACATGCTATCTTATTTGCTTTGTATCCCGGCACTTAAGGGAATGCTGGACACAGAGTACATGCCTGATAAAAGTGCACTGAATAAGTCAGCACTCCTTTTGCCTTCTAGACTGAATCACTCTCCCTACCCCCGCCAGCCCCTTGCACTTTCCACAGTGTACGCCACACTGACAACTCCCTAATGCACACCCCAGGTTTGACCTTCTCAGCCCCTCAGAGTTCCTACCCTAATTTCTTTTTCCTTCCTTTCTTTCTTTTTGTTTTATTTTGAGAAAGAGAGGAGAGCAAAGAGAAAGAGTAAGAAGCATCAACTCAGTTTTCACTTTAGTTGTACAATGAGCTTCTCATACATCCAGTGTCTCTGAGCCTGACCTGTGCTGGCACAGTGGGTCAAGTTTTGACCTGAAACACATACAGTGTCCTCTTCCTCAAGCCAGTGACCTTGGGCTTTTCATGCCAGCAACCTTTGGGATCATGTGGATGATTCCTCTGCTCAAGCCAGTGACCCATGCTGACAAGCCGAGTCGAAGCTTTATCCACTGTACCACCACTGGCCAGGCCCTGCCCTAATTTCTTATGGAATACTT
Source organism: Saccopteryx bilineata (assembly GCF_036850765.1). NCBI lineage: Eukaryota > Metazoa > Chordata > Mammalia > Chiroptera > Emballonuridae > Saccopteryx > Saccopteryx bilineata. The sequence goes on from NC_089494.1 coordinate 138,333,629, forward strand.
TCATCTCAAACTCTCAAAGGGACCAGTGGTCGCCTTTCCTCTGCATCTAGAATTCTGCATGCTACAGTCTTAAAGGCACCTTTATTTCTGTCCTTCAGGTTAAAAAAATACTGCTGTCCCCTTGTCTTATCCCTCTTCTTCATTTCCTGTCAATGGGCAATTGTCAACTTGTGTTGATACTGAAGTGGTATTTCAGGGAGAAACATCTTGTTTTCATTTGTCAAAAATTTCACTTTTTAAAAAGTGTACGAGAGAAGTGACGTCACGGAAATGGCGCTGTGAGCAGTGCGTCCGACAGATCTCCCCAAAATCACAACAAATTTATCAACTAGAAACAGAAAAATTTATCCTCAGAGCATTCCGGAGTTCCACACAAACTGAAAGCGAAAGGACTGTTATCACTTGAATCTGAGAGACGAGGGTGTGGAGGAAGCTACCGCAGGGACGTTCATTCAAGCCGCGAGGGAGTGCGCCTGTGGTGAGTCAGCCCACACTCGGGAGCTGCGAGCAGCCGCAGGTGCGCGCCCGGTCCGGTTGCAGAGCGAGCACTGCCCACACTCCGGAGCGGCGAGCAGCCGCTGGCGAGCGCCCGGTCCGGTTGCAGAGCGAGCACCGCTAACGTTCCCAGCGGCCCGCGCACTGCGAGTGAGAGTCGCCAGCCACCGGTGCCCAGAGCCCCCATTTGCGTGCGTGCCCTGGGCATTCCACACGCCCAGAGTGCCCTACTGGCCTGCACACCCAGGGTGCCCCATTATCCTGCGCCTGGTGCGCCCTAGCCGCCAGCAGCGGGGCCAGTGGGAGAGGCGCCAGGGCGGTATTCCCTACTTGGGAGATTCTCTTCGTGGGCGGGGCACCTCACCCAGCCATTCAAGCTAACAATCAAGCGTTGGGGGAGGGGCGCGCACAGGCAGCCTGAAATACCTTCGGGAGCACAGCTGTGACCCAATCACTGAAATTAGCTTAACCCATGAAATCTGCGCACCCACGGGTTCTAATTGATAAGATCTCTCTCAGTTCAGCGACCCAAGACAAGAGGCGTGATATTTTTTAGTGCCTCTCGCTAAAGGGGCGGGGGCAACTTCTGATTGATAGAGCCTCCATATTCAGGGATAAACGCTAACAAGAAGGACTTGGCAGATAATAAGATCTATACTACACTAGTTGCAAGCAGAGACTAGTGCCTCTTCTTCCCAGCCAAAACAGGCTACAAAGTGTGGAAAGCCTGGGTTGAGAGGTCCAACTGAATGCTAGGCGCTGAACAGTCACCTTGACAACAATTGACTCCCACCCCCGCCTGATTACACTGGAGGCCCTGACTGCCAGAGCCTTTCCCAAAGCCTTGCACTGAGTGGGGATAGAGTGGGGATTTCCCAGCTCTTTGAGCCTCTTACTCCCCAGGCAGAAGCAGTTGCAGCCTTATAGCTGGATCACCAGGCTGCTAATTCAGGAAGGGGGGACTAGGAGAGAGAATCCAGGAAAGCAAACTCTCTCATCGTTGGACCCTGCAAACACCAACAAGCCTTGACTACCAGCAAGACTAAAGCCAATTATATGACATTGCCATAGAATCCCATCAACTGCAAATCCCTACCTAAGTGTGACACAGGGGCAGAGCCTGGGGTACAGAGTCACCGACCAGGAAGAGGGAGAGAAAAGAAAAAGGAAGGAGTTAACCTCTCAAAATCAAGAAAAATCCACAGACTTTACAACTTGTTCCACTAATTTTTTTTTGTTGTTGTTGTTTGTTTCTTCTATCTTATTGCCTTTATTTCCTCCACCTCGGTCCTTCTATTCTCTGCCCATCTTATGCTTCCCTTTTCTTGAACTACACTACCCATGAGTGTTACATTTTATTTCTCTTCTTCATCCTCACCCTCCTTTAAGGTTATACTCGAAAACACTTAACTCTCACTCTCTCCTCTTTTGTTTTTTTTTTGTTTTGCTTTATTTTGTTTTTTTCTCTTCCTTTTTTTTTTCTTCCTTCGTTTTTCTCTTTTTCTTATTTTTTCCTTTCTATTCGTTTTTTCTTTTCTCATTTTACTTTCCTCCCATTTAATCCTCAATCACGAACAAATTAGTTAATTTGGGACTCAAGGCTTTTTTTGGCTTTATTTTTCTTTTTTGCTTTTGTTTTTGTTTTTTTCTTGTTTATTTTTGTGGCATTTTGGGTCCTCCCAACCCAAGGTCTCCATTGTATTTAGTCTTCGCTCCACTTAATACAACAGATTTTTACTTATTATTTTTATTTTTTTCTTCTTTATTATTCTTTTTTTTGTCCTTTTTTCTGGTTCCCTCTTATCCCTCTCATTATATCTCTTAGTTGACCATCACTTACAAGCAAATCATCTTATGCTTATCTAAGATTTTCTTCCTTTTTTTTTTTTTTTGCATTTAGTAGGTCCCTATTCCCTTTTTTTGCCCCTTGAACTCTTCACCCCAAATCAGGCCCTCCATTATAGGCACGATATTTCCCTGAGGAGGGAAGAGGAGGGAAAGAGAAGAAAGAAAAAAGGGGGAAATAATAAATTATTACTGTTTTTTTTTGTGGGGTGTTTTACCTTTTTTTTTTTTTTTTACTTTTTACTCTTTATTAATTCTAATTAGTGCTATCAACAAGACCACCCTCAGATGCCAATAAGAAAGAGGAAATCAAATATTATGGATACAAAAGAAAGAGAGGTAACACAAATAGATGTGGAAAAATCTATGGAGAAAAGACTTACCATATTGGAAGCCTTGGAGCTAAATGACAGAATTTAAAATAGAAATCTTAAAAATACTCAGAGATATACAAGAAAACACAGAAAGGCAATATAGGGAGATCAGAAAACAACTCAATGAACACAAAGAATATATTACCAAGGAAATTGAAACTATAAAAACAAATCAAACAGAAATGAAAAACTCAATTCACGAGCTGAAAAACGAGGTAACAAGCTTAGCTAACAGAACAGCCCAGATTGAAGATAGGATTAGTGAAATAGAAGACAAACAACTTGAGGCACAACAGAGAGAAGAAGAAAGAGACTCAAAAATAATAAAAAACGAGAAAGCCCTACAGGAATTGTCTGACTCCATCAGAAAGAATAACATAAGAATAATAGGTATATCAGAGGGAGAAGAGAAAGAAAATGGAATGGAGAATATACTCAAACAAATAATAGACGAGAACTTCTCAAGCCTGTGGAAAGAACTAAAGCCTCAAATTCAAGAAGCAAACAGAACACCGAGTTTTCTTAACCCCAACAAACTCACTCCAAGGCACATCATAATAAAGATGACACAAACCAATGACAAAGACAAAATTCTCAAGGCAGCCAGGGAAAAGAAGAGTACAACATATAAAGGAAGGCCTATTAGATTATCATCAGATTTCTCAGCAGAAACTCTACAAGCTAGAACAGAGTGGACCCCAATATTTAAAGCCCTGAAAGAGAGGAACTTTCAGCCAAGAATACTATACCCATCAAAGCTATCCTTCAAGTATGAAGGAGATATAAAAACATTCACAAATACAGAAAAGATGAGAGAATTTATCAACAGAAAGCCCCCACTCCAGGAAATACTAAAGGGGGTTTTCCAACCAGATTCAAAGAACAAAAGAAAACAACACCACAAGTAACAGCTCCACCAAGAACACAATAAAACCAAACTTAAACTGTGACAACAAAGGAAAAAAAGGGGGAAGAGGATGGAGATTAACAGTAGCAAAGGATGATGAAGTGCAGAAATACTCATAAGATAGGGTACTACAATGAATATGGTAGGTACCCTTTTCATTACTTAATGGTAACCACCCTTGAAAAAACCACCACAAAAACACTTGACTTAAAAAAGGTAGCAACAGAGGAAAGAAGTATGGAACACAAACAAACAAAAACAAATGATAGAAAAACAAAAGAGAAGAATCAAACTAGATACAAAACTAACAGAAAGCAATTTATAAAATGGCAGTAGGGAACCCACAAGTGTCAATAATTACACTAAATGTAAATGGATTAAACTTACCAATAAAAAGACACAGAGTAGCAGAATGGATTAAAAAAGAAAATCCAACTATATGCTGCCTACAAGAAACACATCTAAGCAACAAGGATAAAAACAAATTCAAAGTGAAAGGCTGGAAAACAATACTCCAAGCAAACAACACCCAAAAAAAAGCAGGTGTAGCAATACTCATATCTAATAATGCTGACTACAAGACAGCAAAAGTACTCAGAGACAAAAATGGTCATTTCATAATGATTAAGGGGAAGTTGAATCAAGAAGACATAACAATCCTTAATATATATGCACCAAACCAAGGAGCACCAAAATATATAAGACAGCTACTTATTGACCTTAAAACAAAAACTAACAAAAATACAATCATACTTGGAGACCTCAATACACCGCTGACGGCTCTAGATCGGTCATCCAAACAGAGAATCAATAAAGATATAGTGGCCTTAAATGAAATACTAGAACACCTGGATATGATAGACATCTACAGGACACTTCATCCCAAAGCGACAGAGTATACATTTTTCTCTAGTGTACATGGAACATTCTCAAGAATTGACCATATGTTGGGCCACAAAGACAATATCAGCAAATTTAGAAAAATTGAAATTGTACCAAGCATATTTTCTGATCATAAAGCCTTGAAACTAGAATTCAACTGCAAAAAAGAGGGGGAAAAACCCACAAAAATGTGGAAACTAAACAACATACTTCTAAAAAATGAATGGGTCAAAGAAGAAATAAGCGCAGAGATCGAAAGATATATACAGACAAATGAAAATGAAAATACGACATATCAGAATCTCTGGGATGCAGCAAAAGCAGTAATAAGAGGAAAGTTCATATCACTTCAGGCCTATATGAACAAACAAGAGAGAGCCGAAGTAAACCACTTAACTTCACACCTTAAGGAACTAGAAAAAGAAGAACAAAGACAACCCAAAACCAGCCGAAGAAAGGAGATAATAAAAATCAGAGCAGAAATAAATGAAATAGAGAACAGTAAAACTATAGAAAAAATCAATAAAACAAGGAGCTGGTTCTTTGAAAAGATCAACAAAATTGACAAACCCTTGGCAAGACTCACCAAGGAAAAAAGGCACAGGACTCAAATAAAAAGTGTACGAAGCTTCTTTTTCCTTCTTCATTATGCCTAAACTTCCAAATCCAGATTACTTACAATCAGCAGCTTCAACTTTATCTTCCTCTTCCCCCAAAATGAACTATGTTCCTTGGTCAGCTGAGTTATTGCACAGGAACTGCACATGTCATGTTTGTAGCTATAACCTTGTTTATGCTCATCTTTCCCATGCCAATGCCCTCCACTTCCTCTCTGAGACCTCAGCCACCCTTCATGCCAGTCTCCAGGCCTGACTCCTCCAGGAAGCATTCACCGACTGCCCAGTGATTTCCCTCTCATGTGAACACCAACAGTATGTACAGGCTGTGCAAATCATTTGAAACGTGTTATGGGCTGAGTTATGTTTCCTCAAAATCCCTATGTTAAAAATCCTAAGCAGCAGTACCTCTGAACGTGACCATATTTAGAGAAAAGGTCTTTCAGGTGAGGCTGTATGGGATGGCCCGGATCCCACATGACTGGAGTCCTTATGAGAGGAGAGATGAGGACATGGACACACATAGCAGAAAGAGGGTGTGAAGACACATGGAGAAGATGGCCATCTACGAGCCAAGGAGAGAGGCCTTGGAAGAAACCAACCTTGCTTAGACCATGATCTTGAACTTCGAGCCTCCAGAACCATGAGGAAATCAATCAACTTCTATTGTTTAAGTCACCTAGTCTGTGGAACATTATTATGGAAGCCCTGGAAAAATACATAACACCTTACTATTTTTACCTGTGATTTGTTTTCTAAATAATGAGACCTTATGTTTTGGGATGGTGGCGATGATGATTTAGTTTGCTATGCCCTCCTGCCTTAGCATGGGTGGTCTGTCTGCATGCGCTCATGTCTGGGGACGAGAAGTTTGATCGACTCCCTCTTCACTTAGAGACGTGGTGGTAAGTGAATAGTGGAGACTCAGTGCACTTTTGTTAACTGGATCGCTATTGTCACCAGATACAAAAATCAATTCCTAATGCTTTAAAGAAAAACATAAAAATAACAACAATAGCAACAACAAAACTCTTGAAAGAGAACTCAGAGGCTTCATGAACAATCTAGGGGTATAAATGTCTTATCCAAAACTCAGAAGTTATAAAAAGGTAGATATATCTGCCTATCTAAAAATAGATGAAAACCTTAATATGGCAATGAAATCAAAAGACACACATAGATTTGAAAAACAATATTCACAACACAGATGCCACAGAAAAGGTTGATATTTCTAATGTACTAGAGTGCATGCAAATGACCACAAAAACATGAGGCAACAGGAACACAGACAAACGACATATAAACAGGAGAGTCAAGATAAGCAAATCCAAAAGGCCAGCAAGCATGGAAGGCCCCTGAACTTTCTAAGCAGACAAAAAATATAAAATAAAAACAATGAAATATCACTTTACTTCAGATGTATTAGCAACGATTAAAAAGACAAGTAAACCTGTTAGGATGTCAGATAAAGTGTATTCTCACACATTGTCGAAGAAAATGTCAATTGCTAGGGCCTTTTAATAAAGCAATCTAACAAAACCAAAAATACTGCCCTGATTGGGTGGCTCAGTGAGTAAAGGGTCAGCCTGGGGACGCAGGTTTGACATCTGGTCAGGGCATGTATGAGAAGCAATCAATGAGTGCACAACTAAGTGGAACTAAGTGAAACTGAGTTGAAGCATCTCTCTCTTTTTCTCCTTCTCTCCCTTCCCCTCACCTTCTTCTTCCTCTCTCTCTCTTTCTCCCCCCTGAAAATCAATACCCCCCCCAAAAAAATCCCCTAAATACTTTTCAACTCAAAAACCACTCTTGGTGACTTTCTCCATAAAATTAAAATCCTAGGATACAAGGAAAATTTCAAAGATGTTTACTGTAACATTTTCCTTAGTGGCATAAAACTTAAAAAGTGAATATTTAACAATAGATAAAAGTTTATATAAATTATTGTGTTCTACACATGGACTAATATATAGCAAGTAAAAATAATAAATTATAGCAATTCCAGTTAATGTGCAGGAATTCCTGCTGAAGTATTGAGGGAGAAAAGCAAGATAGAAAAGTATTTATATTATGATCTTATTTATATAAAAGAATGACAAATTCTTTGTGTAAGTACATGTATGTGCATCTGTAAAAACTATGAAAGAATGCATATTTTATAGTAAGGGTTCCCTTAGGGGGAGTAATGTGGGCTGTGGAGGGAGAACAGAGGAGTGGGGAAGAAGGAAATAGGAAAAAAAGGAGAAATAAAAAAAAATACTCCATAAAAAAGAATCCTGGGGCCCTGAGCAGGCTCAGTGGATAGAGCGGCACCCTGGCATATGGATGTCGCGGGTTCAATTCCCAGTCAGGGCACACAGGAGAGGCAATCATCTGCTTCTCCTTCCCTCCCTCTTCACCTTCTCTCCCTCTTTCCTTCCCTCAGCCAGTGGCTCCATTGGGTCTAGTGTGACTTCAGGCATTGAGGATAGCTCAGTTGGTCTGAGTCTCATCCTAGGAGCTAAAAGTAGATCAGCCCCCTAGGAGCTAAAAATAGATGGGGTTGCCTGTGGATCTGGTTGGGGCATATTCAGGAGTCTGCCTATCTCCCCTCCTCTCACCTGAAAAAAAAAAAAAAGAATCTTGGAATGTGTGGTATAGTCACATTTATGTAAAGTTATAAATTTACATGCTGGTATGTGGATATTATAGAGATTTAAAAAAGTCAAAATGCTTTAAATCTTCAGAATTTGTTTAATTCTTGTATTTTGCAGGATCTGCTTTAGTGTTAATTTGCTGACTTCTTCCCTTCACCAAGACAATCTGAAGGTTGAATATTCTTAAAGGGTGTCTCATTTAAGATACTGCCATGCAATGTGGGCAGCCAGCAAAGAAAAATTATGATGAGTCTATTCAACAGGGACTGGTTATGCAGATTAAATTTACCCGGACTATTTTGTATTTTTGAAGAGCTAACTTCCCATAAACTCATCAGCATACAAATGTTTTGGAAAGGCACAAGTTTATTTTGCCCTCTAAATTCTTGTTCCTTTGGGGGAGTACAAATACTGTCTACTAAAGTCACTCTAATCTTTTAATTACAAAAGTGACATAAACATTTATAATCACAAATGGTCAGCAGCATATCAATCTTGGCAGTAGCAAAATTAGTTTTGTGATTATTTTGTGTGAAAGGAATGATAAACCTTAGATGGTAAGGGGTACTGCTTATTAAATATTCAGAGGATAAAATACTTATTTACATTGTAGTGCATTAAGTGTCTTAGTTTACCAAGAATAAATATTTTAAAAATAATGAATGGGATAAACATCACAGCATTTTGTATCCAAAGAAAGAAGACAAATTTAAAAATTGTTGTGAATAGCTGCTTTAGAAAATTAAATTTCAGTATTACTCTCATTTTAATAATTACACTATTTTACTTAAGTATACATGCAGAGTATAATTTGTCTAAATCAATCATGAGAACAGAAATGCACTTCTGTTATTGTAATTTCTTCTTTAAGAAATCAGTCTTAGCGTGCGGAGGACCCAGGTTTGATTCCCAGCCAGGGCACACAGGAGAAGCGCCCATTTGCTTCTCCATCCCTCCGCCGCGCTTTCCTCCCTGTCTCTCTCTTCCCCTCCTGCAGCCAAGGCTCCATTGGAGCAAAGATGGCCCGGGCGCTGGGGATGGCTCTGTGGCCTCTGCCTCAGGCGCTAGAGTGGCTCTGGTCGCAACATGGTGATGCCCAGGATGGGCAGAGCATCGCCCCCTGGTGGGCAAAGCGTCGCCCCTGGTGGGCGTGCCGGGTGGATCCCGGTCGGGTGCATGCGGGAGTCTGTCTGACTGTCTCTCCCTGTTTCCAGCTTCAGAAAAATGAAAAAAAAAAAAAATGAAAAAAAAAAAAAAAAGAAATCAGTCTTTTAGTTTTTCTTTTTTACAATTTTTTTAAAATTAATTTTAATGGGATGACATTGATAAATCAGGGTACATATGTTCAGAGAAAATATCTCTAGGTTATTTTGACATTTGATTATGCTGCATTCCCATCACCTAAAGTCCAATTGTCTTCTGTCATATTCTAACTGGTTTTCTTTGTGCCCCTCCCCTCTCCCAACCCCCTCCCTCTCCTCCCCCCACCCCATAACCCCCACACTCTTGTCCATGTCTCTGAGTCTCATTTTTATGTCCCACCTATGTATGGTATCATATAGTTCTTAGTTTTTTCTCATTTACTTATTTCGCTCAGTATAATGTTATCAAGGTCCATCCATGTTGTTGTAAATGATCCGATGTCATCATTTCTTATGGCTGAGTAGTGTTCCATAGTATATATGTACCAAAGCTTTTTAATCCACTCATCCACTGATGGACACTTGGGCTGTTTCCAGATCTTTGCTATTGTGAACAATGCTGCCATAAACATGGGGGTGCATGTTTCAAACAGTGCTATGTTGTTCTTGGGGTATATTCCTAAAAGTGGTATAGCTGGGTCAAAAGGCAGTTCAATTTTTAATTTTTTGAGGAATCTCCATACTGTTTTCCACAGTGGCTGCACCAGTCTGCATTCCCACCAGCAGTGCAGGAGGGTTCCCTTTTCTCCACATCCTTGCCACCACTTATTCTGTGTTGTTTTATTGAGGAGCGCCATTCTGACTGGTGTGAGGTGATATCTCATTGTGGTTTTAATTTGCATTTCTCTAATGATTAGTGATGTTGAGCATTTTTTCATATGCCTATTGGCCATCTGTATGTCCTCTTTGGAGAAGTGTCTATTCATTTCTTTCGCCCATTTTTTTGATTAGATTGTTTGTTTTCTTGGTATTGAGTTTTACAAGTTCTTTATAAATTTTGGTTATTAACCCCTTATCAGACATATTGTCAAATATATTCTCCCATTGTGTAGTATGTCTTTTTATTGTTTTTATTGTCTTTAGCTGTGCAAAAGCTTTTTAGTTTGATATAGTCCCATTTGTTTATCCTGTCCTTTATTTCACTTGCCTGTGGAGATAAACCAGCAAATATATTGCTGCGAGAGATGTCAGAGAGCTTACTGCCTATGTTTTCTTCTAAGATGCTTATGGTTTCACGGCCTACATTCAAGTCTTTTATCCATTTTGAGTTTATTTTTGTAACTGGTGTAAGTTGGTGGTCTAGTTTCATTTTTTTTCAGGTAGCTGTCCAATTTTCCCAACACCATTTGTTGAAGAGGCTGTCTTTACTCCAATGTATGCTCTTACCTCCTTTGTCAAATATCAGTTGTCCATAAAAGTGTGGCTTTATTTCTGGGTTCTCAGTTATGTTCCATTGATCTATTGATATATGCCTGTTTTTATGCCAGTACTAGGCTGTTTTGAGTACAATGGCCTTATAGCTTGATATCTGGAAGTGTGATACCTCCCACTTTATTCTTTCTTTTCAAGATTGCTGAGGCTATTCGTGTTCTCTTTTGGTTCCATATAAATTTTTGGAATATGTGTTCTATATTTTTGAAGTAAGTCATTGGTATTTTAATTGGTATTGCATTGAATTTATAAATTGCTTTGGGTATAGACATTTTAATGATATTTATTCTTCCTAACCATGAGCACGGTATATGCTTCCACTTGTTTGTATCTCTCCTGATTTCTTTTATCAATGTTTTATAATTTTCCGAGTACAAGTCTTTAATCACCCTGGTTAAATTTATTCCTAGGTACTTTATTTTTGGCTGCAATGGTAAAGGGGATTGCTTCCTTAATTTCTCTGACAGTTCATTGTTAGTATATAAAAATGCCTCTGATTTTTTAGTATAAATTTTATACCTGTCACCTTGCTGAATTTATTTATCAGATCCAGTAGTTTTTTGACTGAGATTTTAGGGTTTTCTATATACAATATCATATCATCTGCAAATAATGATAGTTTTACTTCCTCTTTTCCAATTTGGATGCCTTTTATTTCTTTTTCCTGATTGCTGTGGCTAGGACTTCCAGAACTATGTTGAATAAGAGTGGTGAAAGGGGGCACCCCTGCCTTGTTCCTGATCTTAAGGGAATTGCTTTTAATTTTTGCCCATTGAGTATATGATGTTGGCTGTGGGTTTGTCATAGATGGCCTTTATCATGTTGAGGTATGTTCCCTGTATTCCCACTTGGCTGAGAGTTTTGATAATGAATGGGTGCTGGATTTTGTCAAATGCTTTTTCTGCATCTATTGAAATTATCATGTGGTTTTTCTCCTTCTTTTTGTTTATGTGATGAATCACATTGATTGATTTGCGAATATTGTACCAGCCTTGCCTCTTAAGAATAAATCCCACTTGATCATGGTGTATACTTTTTTTCATATATTGCTGGACCTGGTTTGCTAATATTTTGTTGAGAATTTTAGCATCTAAATTGATCAGGGATATTGGCCTATAATTTTCTTTCTTTGTGTTGTTTTTTGCCTGGTTTTGGAATCAGAATTATACTCGCCTCATAAAAGGAGCTTGTAAGTCTTCCTTCCTCTTGAATTGTCCCATAAATTTTGAGTTGGTGTAAGCTCGTTATAGTTCGTTTCTAAGAATTTTTAAATTTCTTCTTTGATCTCATTGTTAACCCATTCATTATTTAATAACATGCTATTTAGTTTCCAAGTGTTTGAGTATTTTTCAGTTTTTCTGTTGTGGTTGATTTCTAGTTTCATGCCACTGTGATCAGAGAAAGTGCTTGATATAATTTCAATCTTTTTAAATTTGTTGAGACCACTTTTGTGCCCTAACATGTGGTCTATCCTAGAGAATGTACCATGAGCACTTGAAAAGAATGTATATTCTGCTGCTTTAGGTTTAAAGGTTCTGAAGATATCTATTAAATCGAGTTGATCTAGTATGTCCTTTAAGTCTGCTGTTTATTTGTTAATTTTCTTTCTTGAGGATCTATCTAGTGATGTTAGTGGGGTATTGAAATCCCCTACTATTATAGTATTGCTGTTAATCTTACCCTTTAAATCCATCAAAGTCTGCTTTAGCGCTGGCTGGTTGGCTCAGTGGTATAGCATCAGCCTGGCGTGCGCATGTCCCGGGTTCGATTCCCGGCCAGGGCACACAAGAGAGGCGCCTATCTGCTTCTCCACCCCTCCCCCTCTCCTTCCTCTCTGTCTCTCTCTTCCCCTCACGCAGCCAAGGCTCCATTGGAGCAAAAGATGGTCCAGGCGCTGGGGATGGCTCCATGGCCTCTGCTCCCGGCACTGGAGTGGCTCTGGTCGCGACAGAGCGATGCCCCGGATGGGCAGAGCATTGCCCCCTAGTGGACATGCCGGGTGGATCCCAGTCGGGCGCATGTGGGAGTCTGTCTGACTGCCTCCCCGTTTCCAGCTACAGAAAAATACCAAAAAAAAAAAGTCTGCTTTATATATTTAGGTGCATAGATATTTATAACGGTTATATCTTCCTGTTGGATTGCTCCTTTTATCATTATGTAGTGACCTTCTTTATCTCTTACTATAGCCTTTGTTTTAAAGTCCATTTTGTCTGATATAAGTATTACTACCCCAGCTTTTTTTTCATTTCCATTTGCGTGAAATATTTTTTTCCATCCTTTTACCTTCATTCTCTGTGCATCTTTTGTTTTAAGGTGTGTCTCTTGTAGATAGCATATGTATGGGTCCTGTTTTCTTATCCACGCAGCTACTCTATGTCTTTTGATTGGACCATTTAATCCATTTACATTTAAGGTTATTATTGATATGTAGTTGTTTATTGCCATTTTGCTATATTCTTTTTCTCCTTTGATCTGCTTACAATAGGCCCCTTAGCATTTCTTGCAGCATTGGTTTGGTTGTAGTGAATTCCTTGAGTTTCTTTTTGTCTGGAAAGTTTTTTATTTCTCCTTCAATTTTAAATGATAGCCTTGCTGGATAAAATAGTCTTGGTTGTAGGTTCTTGTTGTGCATTACTTTGAATATTTCTTGCTATTCCCTTCTGGCCTCAAGTGTTTCTGTTGAGAAGTTGGAAGTCATCCTTATGGGAGCTTCTTTGTAGGTAATAGTCTTTTTTTTCTCTAGCAGCTCTTAATATTTTCTTTTTATCACTTAGCTTTGGTATTTTAATTATGATGTGTCTTGGTGTAGATCTCTTTGGGTTTCTCTTTAATGGAGTTCTCTGTGCTTCTTGAACTTGTGAGAGGTTTTCCTGCCTTAATTGAGGGAAGTTTTCAGCTATGATATGTTTGAACAAAGTTTCTATCCCTTGTTCTTTCTCTTCTTCTTCAAGAACCCCTATGATGCGGATGTTATTTCTCTTCATGTTGTCACAGAGCTCTCTTAGAGTTTCCTCAGACTTTTTGAATCTCTTTTCTTTTTTCTGCTCAGCTTCTATGCCTTCATTTATCTTGCCCTCTAATTCGCTGATTTGATTCTCAGCTTCATCCATCCTGCTTTTTATTCCTTCCATTGTGTTCTTGATTTCTGATATTGTATTTGTCATTTCTGACTCTTTTTTATTATTTCAATGTCCTTTTTTTATATTTGCTATCTCTTTAGGTGTTTGTAATGACCATCTATTGTTGTTCTAATATCTTTGAGCATCCTAGCAATCGTTATTTAAAACTCTGCATCTGGTAATTTGGTTTTATCTGCCTCACGTGGGTCCTTTTCTGGGGATTTCTCTTGATTCATTTGTGTTGCATTTCTTTGACTTCTCATTTTGTCTGTGTAAAAGAAGGTTTTGGCCACTGGAGTCCACTGGGTGTGGCCTCTGTGTTCCCTAGGTGTGGTCTGTCTGCAGGCCCACCACTCCCTCTGCTGTTGCTGCCTAGGGCATTCGGGTATGGGCGTTGCTGGTGCCTGTCCACTGGGGCTGTTGCTGTGGTTTCTTGCCTCTCCTTCACGAGAGTGGCTGTGATCATGTGCTCGAGTATACAAGCCTCGGTGGCTTCGGCCTTCACCCCACCCCTGCGGGTGGTGTTATGCTTGGCCCTGAGGGCAGGGGTGAGCACTTTTGCTCATCTGCAGGTCTCCACCTGATTCCAGGCTTTCGCCTTGCCCCTGCAGGAGGAGCCTGATCATGGGACTGCTGCAAGCCTTGGCTCCACAGGCCGGGTGGGACTGCATGCCCATGCTGTGTAGTGGGACTCTGCCTGTTCTGGGCTTTTGACTCCAACCCCACGGGAGGAGCCGGTTCCCAAGTCAGGCCACAAGCCTTGGTTCCATGGGCGAGGCGAGGCTGTGCTCCTGCACTCTTGCTCAAGGGCTTGTCTCCACCCCTTCTGGTGTTCCCGCCCTTCCCCTGCAGGCTGGATTGCAGGCAGTCTGCAGCTGGGCTTGACCACTTTTGCACATCCCCTCCTCCCCAGCTGGGCAAGACTGAGCTCACACCTGGGCCTCAGTGGTGGCCAGCTGGCTTCCACCCTTGCCAACAGAACCGTGTTTCCGCATCCCGCCGCTGCCTGCCCTTGGGCGAGCCCTCAGCCATGTGGGTGGGGGCACTGCAGCTCAGACCCTAAGACTCACTACTGTAGCCCCGAAAGCTCCCTCCTTCTAAGTGTCTCTGCTCTGAGTGCCACGGGAGAGCTTGTTTGGCTGGTGTCCTGCTTCCTTTTGCTGGTATTGCTGTTCCCAGGGGAAATATTCAGTTTAGATTTGGGGAGTGATTCGTCCCAGGGGTTAGGGTGGCTGTCTCTCAAAATGTTTCTCCCTGTGCCTCCTAGATCTGGTCCTCTACTCTCTCCCTGTCCCCCGGAGCCCCGGGTGAGTGGTTGTGAGAGAGGTGTTCTGTGTGGTCCCTTTAAGAAGAATCCTGGGTCTGAGAAAACAGTCTCTTTCTCACAAACAGTATCCTGTGTTGTTTCCAGCTAAATACTGTCCTTACGCCTCTTCTAGGCTCTGGGGCTGCAGGCTGGGGCTTTGTTCCTGGGACTCAGGACCCTCCCCTCTCTGCTAAACTCATTTCTTGCCACGCGAGTCTCTCCGGGCTGCTGTCACTCCCGGGGCTGGGCAACCCTCTCCACGTTTCCGCTTTTCCTACCAGTCTCGGTGTGGCTTCTTCAGTGTTCCTTGCTTGGCGAGTCCTCTAGTTTAGTCCAAAGTTGGTTTTTCCAGATGATGGTTCTTAAAATTAGTTTGTAATCCATTTTGGTTCTGGGAGGTGGAAGTTGGTACGTCTGCCTACTCCATCGCCATCTTGTCTTCTCAGAATGCTGGTGTTGAAAGTGATTTTCTACCAGCTCCCTCACTAAAGAGTGAGTTGTGTTGCCCACACTAGAAGCCAGCCTGATGCCTCCTTTGCAAAGCCCAGTAAACAGTACTTCCTAAGTCTAGTCTTTTAGTTTTTATAAATTTCCATTTACCCCTGACAGTCTGTGAACTTTAAGCAAGGCAGTGACCTACAGGGAATCTTAGAAGGGAGGGATGATCATTGCTGTGTGTCCAAGGCAGGGCTCACCCTAGTCACGGATGCAACCTGCCTTTCAGGAGCAGCTGCCTTTCACCTCTGCCCTTCAGCCAGGTGAGCCACTCTCAAAGGAACGGGATACAGGCTCTGAGCGTGTGTGGGCACTGCTCCTCATGCTCTGAGCTCCTGGCGGTCATGGTTGCCTTGGATTTGACTACTAACTTTACTCTGTGGTCTGTGTTCCTTTGACTCTGCCTGAGGTTTTGTAAGGGTCCTTTGAGTGTCCTTACTGTTTCGAGTGTTTACCTTACTGTTCAGTGGGTCTGACTCACTGGCTCCCTCTGACCTTCTCAACAGGCAGCTACCAGCCCCCACCCCATTCAGAACTTGTCAAGCGATTCCCTGTTTTCCTTTCCAACCAGGAACAGCAATTTCTTAGACCCGGCTTCCACCGTACCCATCCTGTAGGGCATGGGCTGTAAGTTTTTGTCATTTTCTGATTTAGGTATGTTGCACTAATACCCAGAATCTTGAAAATGGAGCATTTAGTTTTTTAATTACATTGTCAGACTTAGATAAGGTGCTTACCCCAGCCTGTCACTCATGTGTGTTCTACTTACATCACAGGAGGAACAGGGGAGAATAAAGCAGCTGTGTTTGTGGGGTGGTGTCTTGGACATGATTGCTACATACATCCTGTCTTCTCCATTGGGCTGAGGTCATGGATTACAGTCCTCAAAGGCTAGTTTGTTTTTCCCAGTCCCCGGGGTTAGGTCACACCCTCACCCTGCTATCTTGTGTTCATGTGCATTGTTATCAGAGGAGAGTGCCTAGCAGAGGCCTGTGAGAATCACAGTGAGGACAACGGGGTCCTGACAGTACCATCTTTGCTGGGGACAGTGAGTTGTCATGCTGACCCATGGGCACGCAAACTGTGTATGTCCGTCTGTGGGGTCATGCATACAGTCAAACGAAAAAATATCGATACATCCTTCCTTGCTTGAAGGATGAGGAAACTCAGGGTGGTATTTAAGGTCCCCTAATAACCTCTTGGTTATTTTCAAGATCATACTAAGCTTAATCTCTCTGAAATAATAATTGCATGTATAGCCTGAGGTGAAAGCCTAATGTTAATTTTTCCCAAAGAGCCAAATTTTAGAAAATTATTTATTGACTATTTTATGGTCATTTTCTCACATTGGCCTTTGAAAAACACAGGCTAGAAGAACATTGCCTGATTTTAAACCAAAAACATTTAGATTTTTCTTGCCCCATGCTCATGCTGTATAACACAAAGATAGGCAGTTCCTCTCAAGGTAAAATAAAATATACTGGCCTTTACAACAAGCTGTTAATCCATATTAGAGCATGTCTGATCACACGCATGGCCAGAGGAGGTACCAAGCAAGCTTTTAGTGGCTCAAGACAGCCTGGCACCAAAGGTGACATGTCTGGAGAAGACACTCTGGTCTGTCGCACATGGCTGTGCAAGCTCAGTTCCAGGTGGCAGTGACAGTATTCAGATTATTAATTTTATACAGATGCGAGGGTGGAGGGCGTCTGCTGTGTTGGCGAGTGAGCACTTTCTTCTTATTCAACCAGTTATGGGGATTTCTAGAGCTCTCTACACAGATGTTCTTGTTAATGAGCCACCTCGCATGAGGAAAGATTAAGCTGATTTATTTACTGTGTTCCAATCCCAAGTCTGCCATATTTTATCCTGTAGTTGGGTTAGCTAGCAGTTTGCCAAGGTTATTCTTTGAAAAATGAATTTAAGGGCTGTTAATATTCTACCTATGAATGTATTATTACTTATTAATCACTTCCTTATTGTCTTATTTTATATTTTGCCATGTACATAAATTTTTATTTTTCAGCTCTGATTATTTCCTTAGGCTATGTTATCATAAGTGGTTTCACTGGGTCAATGATATAATCTATTTTTTCTTCTTTTCCAAGTGAGAGAACTGGAGACAGAGAGACACTCCCGCATATGCCCTGACTGTGATTGACCTGGCAACCCCCATCTGGGGCTGATGCTCTGCCCATCTTGGGCCATGCTCTCAATCAAGTTATTTTAGTGCCTGAGATGGAGCTTCATGGAGACATCTTCAGCACCCCAGGGTCGATGCGCTCAAACTAATTGAGCCATGGCTGCAGGAGGGGGAAAGAGGGAGAGGGAGGGAGGAAGGGAGGGAGGGAGGGAGGGAGGGAGGGAGAGAGAGAGAGAGAGAGAGAGAGAGAGGAGAGAGAGGTGGGAAGGGGAGGGGTAGAGAAGCAGTTGCTTCTCCCATGTGCCCTGGCTGGAGATTGAACCTGGGACATCCACACACCAGGCCAATGCTCTACCACTGAGCAAACAGGCCAAGGACAATATAATCTATTGCAATGTTGTTGTTTTTTAATTTTACATATTGTCAGATGACTTCAAAATGTTCACCTTTTAATGTCTCACCATTACTGTTTGAGAATAATTAAATTAGCATATTCTAATTTTAATCACTGTTAACATTTTTTCTTCCTTGCCATCTTGATAAGTAAAAAACAGTAATGTATTTTTATTGTATTTTTTAGTTCATATATATGCTTATTTACTATTTGCATTTTCTTTTTTTTATAAATCCATTCTTGTTCCCATTTTTCCACTGGGGGGTGTTAATGTTTTCTAATGATTTGTAAGAGGTCTTTCTACATTATGTATGTTAACCTTTTTTCTATTTGTTTTAAGTATTTTATCCAGTTTGTCTTTAACCCTTTAACTTTTTAAAACAATTTTTATTTATTAATTTTAGAGAGGAGAGAGAGAGAGAGAGAAAGAGAGTGAGAGAGGAAAGAAGGGGGAAGTAGCAGGAAGCATCACTCCCATATGTGCCTTGACCAGACAAGCCCCGGGCTTCGAAACGGCGACCTCAGTGTTCCAGGTTGACACTGTGCCACCACAGGGTCAGGCTAGCCCTTTAACTTTTAATGATGCTTTCTAATTTCTAGAAGGTTTGATTGTGAAGTATGATGTCCAATTCTATCACAATTTTGCTTTGTAATTCTTTTGTTGCTTCCTAGGCTTTGTCCTTTCCAAAGAAGAGAGTGTGAAATACTCAGTTCATATCATCTGGTTTCTTTTGGTTTATTTCTTACATTTAAATCATTAATATATCTGTGAAATATTTTAGTAGTTAGCATAAAGTAGGACTTTTGTGTCTTCTCCCCATATAAGAAAAGTTTTAAGCATTATATATGTTTGTTTTTTTTAAATGGTTTGCAGTGTACCTTTTAGTTTTTCAGAAATACTAGACAGGTATTCAGAGTCCATTTTTGGGCTATTTTATTCCAATAATCTGTGGCTGATTTTTATAACAGACATGTGGTTTTTAATTATTATAGCTTTATATTATTCATTCTAGTATCTATTAAGAAAAATCCTCATTTACAATTATTTTTTTCTAAAATTGACAAATAATCTTTAGGGACATTTTCTTAAGTTCTAAGAAAAATTTCATAGAGATTGAGTGCAATATTTTTAAACTTAGAAATTAAATTAATTTTAGAATAGTCATGCTTACAATATCGTATCTTCCAATTCATACATACAATGTAATATCATTCCATTATCCATCCCGTTTGTCTCTTTATCGTTTTCTTGCTGGCTTTATTTCAGTGTATTAATTTTTTTTTTGCTGTTATTTCCAATGAGCTCTTTCTCCATTATAAATTTTTATAATGAATGGAAAGAACATCTGTGTACCTATATATCCTTGCTGAAGTCTATTGCTAGTACCAGTCATTATTTTGGCTCATTCTTTGTATCTTTAGGGTCAAAATTCATGTTGTATATGAATACTTTTACAATCCTATCTTCCTTCTTCTTTCCAATAGTTAGAAATTTTAAGAAATTTCTATTTTCTGTCTTATTGTGTCAGCTAGAAATTTCCCCAAATATAAAAAACTAGCATTGTTAGCATCCTTATATTAATATTGCCTCCTGAAAGGAACTGCATCCAGTGTTTAAAAGTTAGTTCTGATGTTTAAGAAATACTTTTTCATATTGCTAAATAATCTTCTATTTCTAATTTAGTAAGAATTTTGTTTCTCATCAGGACTGGTAGTTGAGTTTTATTCAAAATTGTTTCAGCATTTATCAAAGTGACTTTTTTCTTTTGACCCTTTGATATTATGTCACATTAATGTGTTATTTGGAGAGTCTCTGAATGTACAGTTATCCAGTGCTGTTCTTAGGAGTTCTACCTCTGAATCTCTGAGATTGATCCCTAGCTTTCTTTCCTTGCCCCCTCCTGCCTTCCACCTTTCCCCATGTTTTCTTCTTTCCTCTGTCTTCTCTACGCCCCTGTTTTTTTCTAAAATAAAATTTATTTGTTAGACTTTGCTTTAAGGTTACATGACTGTCATAAAATATGTAACCTATACTTTTCCTCAGGTTATATAATATGGGAATTAATCTGTTTCATGAACTTTGAATGCAATTGCCAAAAACACTGAGGATGTTTTGTTTGTTTTTCCAAGAGAAAGAGAGAGAAACAGAGAGAGAGATGAGAAGCATCAACTTGTAGTTGTGGCACTTCAGTTTACTGATTGCTTTTCATATGTACCTTGACCAGGGGGATCCAGCTGAGCCAGTGACCCCTTGCTTAAGCCAGTGACCTTGGGCTTCAAGCCAGTGACATTTGGCTTCAAGCCAGTGGCCTTTGAGCTCAAGCCAGTGACCACGGGTTCATATGTATGAGTCCATGTTCAAGCCAGCAACCCGGTTCTCAAGCTGGTGAGCCTGCACCCAAGCTGGATGAGTCCATGCTCAAGCCAACCTTGGGGTTTTGAACCTGGGACCTCTGTGTCACAGGTTGATGCTCTATTCACTGTGCCACTACCAGTTAGGTTGAGTTTTTGTTTTTTCAGTTGTACTTTTTAAAAATTAAATTTATCGGGGTGTCATTGTTTCACACAATCATTTACATTTCAAGTGTACAACTCAACAAAACATCATTAGCGCACTTCATTGTGTGCTCATTGCCCCAAGCAAAGTCTTTGTCTACTCTCATTTCCAACCCCCTTGCCCACCTCCACTGAGCCCTCACTTTCTATTCCTTCTGGCTATCACCACACTGTTGTTTGCATCTATGCAAACATTGAGTTCTTGGACTTTTTTTTGACAGACATCATGTCACTTTGACTAATTTATAATAGAAAATTTTTGTCAGTCCAAAATTGTTTTTGTAAAACAGATTACATTTATAGCATGCCAAGATTTTAGTGTTATCAATTATAGCTGTTACGATCTTGTCCTTTTTCTAATTTTTTGTACCTTCTTTTTAAAATAGTCATAAATTTTTTGTTGTTTTATTTTCAAAGAACATTATCTTAGCTTCATTTAGATCTTTGGCATATTTCTTTTTCTCTAACTTTTCTTGAATTTATTGTGGTGATATTGGCTAAGCAAATTAGACAGGTTTCAGGTATACAATTCTATAATATGCCATCTGCATATTGAATTGTGTGTTCACCTCCCAAAGCCAAGTCTCCTTCCATCACCACTTATCCCCACTCTACTGTCACACCACCATTCTGTTGTTTATGCCTATTTTTTGTTGTTAATCCTACTACACTCAGACTTCTAAAGCTCTCTTCTCTGACAGCTTTCAGTCTGTTTTCTGTATCTATGAGCAGTTTCTATTTTGTTTGTTTATTGTGTTCATTAGATTCCACATATTAGTGAGATCATATGGTATTTGTCTTTCTCTGACTGGCTTATTTCACTTAGCACAATCACTGTCCAGGTCCATTCACACTGTCACAAAAGGTAAGATGTCCTTCTTTTTCAAGACTCAGTAGTATTCCACTGTGTAAATGTACCACAGCTTTTTTATCCACTCATCTCCTGATGGGCACTTGGGCTACTTCCAAATCTTGAAAATTGTAAACAGTGCTGCAATGAACACAGGGGTGCAGATGTCTTTTTGAATCAGTGTTTTGGATTTCTCAGGATAAGTTCCTAAAAGTGGAATCACTAGTTCATAAAGCAGTTTCATTTTTAATTTTTGAGATAACTCCATGCTGTTTTCCACATTGGCTTTACCAAATCTGTAGTTTCCACCAAGAGTGTACAAGGGTTCCCTTTTCTCCACATTCACACCAACACTTGTTGTTTGTTGATGTATTGATGATTTATTAGTGATCATTCTGACAGGTGTGAGGTAATATCTCATTGTGGTTTTAATTTGCATTTCTCTGATGATTAGTAACATTGAGTATCTTTTCAAATGTTTATTGACCATCTGAATGTCCTTTTTGGAGAAGTGTCTATTCAGGTTGTATTTCTGTTTTTTAATTGGATTGTTTGTTTTATTGATGTTGAATGGTATAAATTTTTATAGATTTTGGATTTCACCCTTTATCAAGCATATCATTGGCAAATATGTTCTCCCATTAAGTGGGTTGTCTTTTCATTTTGTTGATGGTTTCCTCTGCTGTGGAAAACCTTTTTAGTTTGATGAAGTCCAATTTGTTTGTTTTTTTATTTCCCTTGCCCAAGGAGATAAATTAGAAAAAATATTGCTGTGAGGAATGTCAGATTTTACTGCCTATGATCCCTTTATAATTAGTAGTGTCCTTCTTTGTCTTTTACTATACAGGGGTCCTCAGGTTACAACAGTCTCAACATATGACATTTGGAGTTTACGATGCTCATTCCCATTGAGAGGAGCTGTCTGCTGAGGATCTCATTCAGCTGGAGAAGCAGCTGATTAAAGAGGAAGAAACAGAAACTCCAGAACTCAAAAGATTTACTACCAAGGGTCTGGTAGAAGGCTTTCCTATGGTAGAGGATGGGTTGGCAAAATTTCAGGCTGAGGACCCCAGCGATGACAGATTCAGTAAGGTCTACAGAGCTGTTATGGATGCCTTGCAATGCTATAGGCAGATTTTGGAAGAGAAGAAGTCATCAACCTTCCAGACTAGCCTGGTACAATTCTCTAAGAAGATAGAGGGGCCTACAACAGATCCTATACCCTCTACATAAGCAGCTTCTCAAATGAAACACCTGTAGTGCAGGTAGGATCATCTCTAGCATTCTCCTGCATATTCCTTAGGCAATCCTGATTCCCCTGACCCAGTATTTCCAGCACCTTCTGCAGGTTCTCCCGCCTCCCCAGCTTTCTTCTCCCAATAGGTCACTCTTTCCTACCTCACAATGCCCCTTCCAGTGTGCAAGCCAACCACAAAAATAAAGGTAAGAAATTTTTTTACACTCATTTTTTGTCATTTTTCTGTTACTACAATACAGTGTACGGTGCAGTATATTTATGTCCTTTTCCTTTTTCTGTGGCTTAGTTGTGTTTTTACGTTTTAGATTATGATTTTACAACTGTGTTAGGATAGGTAAGTGACTCGGCTAGGGTGTGTTTCATTTTACACCAAAATTCAGGTTATGTCACTGTTGTAGGAACGAAACTGTTGTAACCTGAGGACCCCCTGTATGTGGTTATGCTCATTTTTATTATATTGAAATAATTCATAACTCTAATTATAACTCCTTCAATTCAGATTACGTTATTAAATTTTAACATGCAGATTTAGTTTTCATGTCTATCTCAATTGGTTTGTGGTCAGAAAATGTAACCTGGTACAATTATAATTTTTTGGGAATTTGTGGACTAGTTCAATATGTCTAATTATAAGAACAAAAAAATATACCAGGAGCTCTGGCTGGCTGGCTTAGTGGATAGAGTGTCATCCTGGTATATGGGTGTCCTGGGTTTAATTCCCCGGTCAGGGCAAACAGGAGAAGTGACCATCTGCTTCTCCCCCTCTTTCCCTCCTGCAGCCAATGGTTTGACTGGTTTGAGTATTGGCCCCCATGCCAGGATAGCTTGGTTGGTCTGAGTGCATCAGGCTCAGGTGCTAAAAATAGCTCAGTTGATTTGACCATTGGCCCTAGACAAAGGTTGCCAGGTGGATCCCAGTTGGAGTGCATGTGGGAGTCTGTCTCACTATCTTCCCTCCTTTCACTGAAAAAAAAAATACACACACACATACTAGGATTTAAAAAGAAGACATTTCCTATATGTGATATGAAATTATGAATTATATGTGAATTTACCTTGTTGAATACTCTATTTTATTAAATGTTTTATTTCTCTTTGAATTGATCTTATGTAGGTAAGTAAAATGGTATCAAAACATTTAAAGAAAAAACTCAGTTTCTAGTGCTGCTGATATTATTGGTCTTTTTTATGCATTATAATAAAAAATTAATGGGAAGATTGGGGGGAGTACATTGTTGGTGACTTCTCTGTTTCCATGTTAGCTCTGTGTCCTCTGTAGTTTAAAGTAAATACAAAGTATGAAATGAGGAACAATAATTTATATGCAAAAAATTTAGCTCTTTCCATCTAAGGCTTCTAGGTCAGATATTTTGTCTGAACTAATTCAGTGTGAACTTATCAGAAATCCATACTTCAGAGTGTTAAGTTACATAAAGCAAACTATTTTATATAATTAGCATTTAGTATAAAATACTAGAAGTAAATGATTCTCACGGAATTTTACATTTATACATGAAATCATTTCTTTCTGGATACTACAGGTTGTTGTTTTTAAGAGGTTTGGGGAATTAGTATTACTACTTATGAACAATGAGGAATAGCAAATAAACTTAGGAAGATAAGTGTTCACCAGAGTTATATTGGGTGGGAAGCAATATAACTTCTGTAATTTCTTTCTCTTCTACTCTTAATAAAATAACATTCATATAAAATATATAACCCAACATTATTTGAGCTTCCTGGATTTCATATAAACCTAAGTATGTTTATAGATTGATACACATGGAGATACCTTCTTGGACAGTTTGTAAAACACATTCCTAGGTGCTAGCATTACGATGGTAACTTGATAGGATACCTAAAAATAGAGTGGATTAAATCTGCACTCTAATGACCAAAAATACTAGGGTTATTGCATGATTTTAAAAATTGCTATTTTTCCTGACATTCATGCTGAAAGCAACATGAAAGCATTTTCACTGTATCTACTGTATGTGTGTATGGCAAAGGACTGCTTTGATCTCATCTTGAATTTACTGATGATATTATGTAAACAAAGCCTGGAATTATAATAGCATCCTTATTTGTTAACCTTGCAGCCCATTTAAAAATGGCTGCTTGTTGAATAGTTATAGCTTCTTTGTAACAAGAGACAAGGAGAACATGTTTTTCTGTTGCCAGGGTTTATTTATCCTACAATTAACCTTTTTCTTCTCTTCACAATTGTCAACCCAAATCGCCAGGTGTACCATAGTAAGTAGAAAACATCCCCGAAACTCTGCATGCCCTTCAGGGGCAGATAATGCAATGTCATTGTATACTTATGCATACAACAGCATTTATTAGGATCTATACTCAAGTGACCATGTTCTAGTTAAATATAGCCTATTTATATATTTATCTCAACAAACATGCAGTGCAGTTAGCCTTGTATCAGTTTCAGTTTATAGAAATTATTATCAAAACAAAGATATAATATAAGCTGTCCATGCACTCATTTTACTTTTAAATTTCATAATTAGCTCCTTGGTTTTCATTTGTGTATTATTTTACTTTTGGCACTTTTGCACTTTTAAACATGTTTCACAGAAAGAGAAACCTTATAAAATAAGGTTACAGCTTGTTAAAATTTGCAAAACTTAATTATCCTCATTTATTATACGTTTTCTAGGGCTTTATTTAGAGTACATAAGAAGCTTTTCCAGTACACTCTACATAATCTAGCTAAGGCTTACCGAGTTCTTACAACAGAGTTGGGTGCAGCAATTATTTGAGAATGCCTATAGATTTTGAGAGGAATGATATTACTAAAATTTCAGGTCCTTCTTAGGCTCATTCTTATAACAAAAGGATCTGTAAATGAGCTTGATTTTGGCTCCCCAAATGAAAATTTTCCTGGGGAGGCAGACACAGCCGTGAAGGACAGTACTGCATCAGCCACGTCTCCCAGTCCCTCCTCACTCCTCGGTTGTGGGTTGTCAGGTCCACCCAGATCCCCCGGGCCTTCGGGCCACTTCAGGCCCTCACTCAGGCAGTTCCTCTGCTACTCTTGGGGACACAAAATATCCAGAAGTTTGCCAACTTAGCCTCAAAAAAGTTTGTAGAATACACAATTATTCTACACATGCACAGAATAAAAAGTTCCCTCTCTACACCAGAGAGTTTAAAAAGTCACTGAATTATAATTCTCTCCAGATAACTTAAAAACTGGTTCTGCTAGTCTTTTTAGGTCCATCAAAAATATTGACACAATGAAGAAGAAAGTGAACTAATTTGACTTTCTAGAAAATTCTGCTACAATTAGGCCTATTCAAAGTCCTTGACAAAGCAATCTTGAGAAAAAAGGACAAAGCTGCAGGCATCCTACTTCCTGATTTGAAGCTGTATTATAAAGCTATAGTATTCAAAACAGTATGGTACTGACATAAAAATAAACACATAGACCAATGGAACAGAACAGAGAACTCAGAAATAAACCTATGCAGAGCATGTATGGTTGACTAACTTCTGATAAGAGCACCATGTACACAATGGGGAAGGGATCATTTCTTCAATAAATGGTGCTAGAAAAACTAGATATTCACATGCAAAAGAATAAAATTGGACTCATATTACATCATACAAATAATTAACTCAAAATGAATTAAAAACTTAACATAGACCTAAAACCATAAAATCCCTAAAAGAAAACACAGGGAAAAATTGGCAATGATTTTTTTGGATACGACTCAAAAATTCAGGCAATAAAAGCAAAAATCAGCAAGGAGGACTAAATCAAACTAAACAGCATCTGCATACTAGACAAAACTATCAAAACATAAAAAGGCAACTGAAAGAATGGGAGAAAAGGCCCTGGCCAGTTGGCTCAGTGGTAGAGCGTCGGCCTGGTGTGCAGGAGTCCCGGGTTCGATTCCCGGCCAGGGCACACAGGAGAAGCGCCCATCTACTTCTCCAACCTTTCCCTTCTCCTTCCTCTCTGTCTCTCTCTTCCCCTCCCGCAGCCAAGGCTCCATTGGAGCCAAATTTGGCCCGGGCGCTGAGGATGGCTCTGTGGCTTCTGCCTCAGGCGCTAGAATGGCTGTGGTTGCAACAGAGCGACGCCCCAGATGGGCAGAGCATCGCCCCCTGGTGGGCGTGCCAGGTGGATCCCAGTTGGTCACATGTGGGAGTCTGTCTGACTGCCTCCCATTTCCAACTTCAGAAAAATACAAAAATACAAAAAAAAAAAGAATGGGAGAAAATATTCATAAGCCACATACTAGAAAAAGGGCTAATATCTGAAATATATAAGAAACTCATACAATTCAATAGCAAACAAGGGACTTAATTACAAATTTGGCAAATGACCTGATTTGAAATTTTTCCAAGGAAAACATACTGGCAAACATACAAAAAGGTACACGATATCACTAATCTTTAGAACTGTTATCAAAATCACAATGAACCATTTCACATCTGTTAGGTTCTATTATCAAAAAGATGAGAAAAGAATGCTGGTAGGTTGTAGAGAAAAGGGAACCCTAGTGCACTGTTGGTAGGAAGGTAAATTGAGGCTGCCACCATGAAAAACACTTTGAGGTTCCTCAAGAAACTAAAAATAGAATGACTGTTTGATCCAGCAGTCCCTCTTCTGGGTATATATCTTAAGGAAAGGAAACCAGGACCTCAAAGAGGTATCTGTGCTCCCATATTCACTGCTGTATTATTTACAGTAGCCAAAACATGGAAATAACCTAAGTGTCTGTCAACAGATGAATGGATAAAGATGTTTGTATACACACACACTAAAATATTCAGCCATGGGAAAGAAGGAAATCCTGTCATTGTGATAAGATGAATCTGGAAGACATTATGCTAAGCGAAATAAGGTAGCCACAGACAGAAAAAAATTGTCATGATCTCATTTGTACATAGCATCTAAAAAAATCAAATACATAGAAGCAGACTAGAATAGTGATTACAGGGGAAGATGAGATGTTGGTCGAAGGGGACGCACCTGCAGTGAGAGAGGATGAAGCAGTCTGGAGATCGAAGGTTAACATGCTGACCACAGTGAGCAGTCCTGTACTGCACACTGGAAATGTGCTCAGACTAGGATTCAGATGTTCCCCTCTCCCTTCCTCCCCCCCCCCTCTCTCTCTCCCTCTCTCTCTCTCCTTCCCTCCTCCCCCTCCCCCTCCCTCTCTCTCTCTCTCTCTCTCTCTCTCTCTCTCTCACACACACACACACACACACACACACACACACACAAACACATAGTAATTATGAGGGAAGAAACGTTAATCAGCTTGACTGTAGTAATCTCTCTCCCTGTAAATATATGTCACATCATCATATCGTACACTTTAAATATATACAGCTTTTATTAAGCACACACACAAGTCCCTGAGATGGTCAAAAAGTGTAAGTCATAGCAAACCGTCAGTAGCCTCCACTCCCTCCCTAGGGAGCTGCAGGCCCCTTCCCCGCCCCCCTTCCAGGAGGCCTGGGCTGCACTGCTGACGGGCCTGCGGCTGTGAGCACCAAGCACCGCCTAGCTGCCCTCGTTTCCCGTTTCCCGGGCTGACCAGCACCTCACCGCTCACACTCAGCAGGGCTGCCGAGGGCACAGCCAAGAGGGAAGCTGGAGCCCCTGCCTATCCCTCTGCTCCCATCTGGGCAGGGGTCATTGGTGGCAGTCCAGCCTCGGGCCTCTGGCTCTGAGCTGTCAAACTGCTTCTTTAAAGGAAGAGGTTCTGGACCAGGGCCAAAGAGCAGCCGGGCTGGAAACCCACTTTAAGGGCAAGCTTTTTTTTTTTTTTTTTTTTTTTAAATGTTTCACATTTCTCGACAATGATGTGGCAAGATAACCAATTGAAACACTGAGATAATTTCCCTTCCTCCCATATCAGGCAAATAGCCAGGCTCATCTTAGTATTTCTTGCCTAAGGGATTTTGCAGAAGCTGCACGAGGTTAGCAGCTCTTCCTGTCTTTGGCAACGGCCACACTCATTGCAGAGGTGGTGCCAGGTGTCCTGGATGGGGTGGGCGGGGCGCGGAGGGCCTCGGAGAAAGTGCGGGAGTGGGAGTGGGAAAAGGAACGCAGTTCTCTGCGAGAGGTAGGGAGAGGTCAGGAGAGCGGCGGTGGCTGCCCTGGGGAAGGTGGCAAGGCTGCGGAGAGGATGGCTATCGACACCTCGTGTGGATCAGGGGGCGCTCCAGACTCACCAGTTTCCCGGCACCTCGTGAGATATGGGAGCAGTAGAGCCTCTCTCCTTGAAGGGCTCATAAGGCCGGCTAGGAGACGGGTGTCCCAACAGGAACTGTGTGGACAATGACTAGTCATCACTTGCTCAACCTGATGCTCACCCTGGCGGGTGTATAAGGCTCGAGGCCTTTGCACATCCTTGGGGAGAAGTTGGCCTGATAATTACTGAGGCTGAATGTCCTGCCAGTTTCATAGAATGGGGGCAGAGTGTGATTTAGGTTGATTAGAGGAAAAGTTAATAGTGCATCTGAGTTTGTAGTGGCAGACACTGACAACAGGGATACTGTGTTTTACCTGTTGGCTCTCTCTTACCAAGCTGTACCTTGCCCTGGTCCCCCCAATGCCATCCCTTTTTATTCCCTCTGGTGTCATATGCCAAGTTCTAGTTAAAGTGTATAGAAAGGGAAAAGACTAGAAGGAGAAGGAGAATGAAGGCAGAGCTAGTACATGGAACATTCTGAAAAAGCATGCATGTGCTTATAAGACATGGAATGCAAAGAGGACTCTCCCCAAGACAGTTCGAACACCATGACCTCAGGTCTACCACAGAACAAGTGTGGGAAACTAAGAAGCAAGTCAAGGGAAGGGGGTCTGGTGTTGGCACTGCCTTTCCTGCAGGGAGTTCCAACCCCTGGTTTTACCTGAGAGGTACTGCTGAGAAGAAACTCGTCTATTAATTGGCTTATGAGGATAGCCACCCAGATAAAGAGGCTTCAGTTGCTGTGACAAAATCATTTCATTCAGTTTTTTCTGCAGAATAAAATATTCTTCAGATAACTTTGATATCTAAAAAGAAGGTCATGTGTCAGATTAAATCAAGAAATAGAATTCAGAGTGCTCACAGGTATACTAGGGTCTAATGAATTCCTGATCAGCGGTCCCTGGGACTCCCATGAACTTCTTCTTCAGGACCCTGAGCCTATACTAGTGCTGATAAAGACCTCACCTGACAATGGCCCATACCCTGGGCTACCTGCCTCATTCACATTTTCCATAGAAAACAGCCAATCAGGTCATGCTACAGGAAGCATTCTATCCTGATCAACTTCTTCCTGGGCTTCCTGAGTTTCTTTCTGGGTTTCTGTCCTTACCGATCTATTGTGATTGCCTTTGTTCTTCTAGCTGGAGGAACCCCTCTGCTGACTCACAAACCTCCCTCCTTCCCTCCCCTTTCCTTTCCAGTATCCTCAGCCTGACTCAGGGTTACCCTCTCCTGGCCCCTCTCCTTCCACCAGGCCCTTCTCCTCTGTCTGTTCTGTTTACATGGCTGTCCTGCTAGTTTGAAAGGGGAATCCTGCTTTTTTGCCTCTAGCACTGTCGCTGTGGAGCACTGAAGCAGCCCCCATTATCAGCCTGCTCTAGGTAGATGACTTGGTCATTCTACATCTCCTCACTGTGTCAGTCGCATAGCTGTTCACGGTTCTGACCCTGGCCTTGGACTTTGTGCATCAAGGGAAAGAAGGCCTGTTTAAAAATTGAACAGGTAAATTTAATTTAATTAGTAAATAAATTAATTACCTATTAATTTAATAGGTAAATTAATCAATGGCATACCTCTACTAATGGCTAGAGGCTAGAGATGTTTGGGCAGCACCTCTAACACTCCAGGTGTCTGAGGGCAGTTACTGTGCTGTCTCATGAGCTCGGCCACCATCAGACAAAAAGGCAGAGTTTAGAGCAGTGGTAGTCAACCTTGTCCCTACCGCCCACTAGTGGGTGTTCCAGCTTTCATGGTGGGAGGTAGTGGAGCAACCAAAGTATAAATAAAAAGATATATTTAACTATAGTAAGTTGTTTCATATTTATTCTGCCAAACTTAGCGAAAATCCGACATAAAGTACTTGGTAAGTAATTATTATTATATGCTTTAACTTGCTGTAACTGTGCTTTATAAATTTTATAAAGTAAAGTTACTTCCCTACTTTATAAATCACCATTACTGTGGAACCGGTGGACGGTTAGAAAATTTTACTATTAACAGAGATACAAGAGTGAGCGGTAGGTATAAAAAGGTTGACTACCCCTGGTTTAGAGGTTTAGGAGAATTAGCTGATCCTTCTTTGAATTAACCATTATGATACCTATTCTATGATTTCATTCACTAGTGACTACCGGGTAGTTCATATTAACTTATAATATGCATTTGAGAGGTCATCTAGATAAAATCCTTCACTTTACAACAAAAAAAATACAGTGGTTTTCTTAAGGTTGAACACCTAGAGGGAGCAGGAGCTAGAAATGGACTTTACAGGGGCCAGTCCCTGTGACCTCTTCAGATCACTAATATTTCAGAGTGCCGTGTGCATCCACAACAGGCTCTAATGTCAACAGCTCCCTTCTAGAAACAGCTGAGGCATGCCCGCTAACTGCATGGCATACTCTCCAAGAGGGAGCTTTTCTTGGTGGTTCCTCATTGTCAGGATGTGACATGTAGACCTTCAGCCTCATTGCATGTGTAGCCTCAATATAATAACCATCTAATTTCAATACCTGATGAAGTTGTCTCAAAATCTGGGCCAAAAAAGCACAGTCTTTAAAATAATTTAGAAGACCTTTTTTTGTTTTTTTAAATAAAAACTATAATGACAGATCTCAGATACACAGAAACTTGCAAATGCCAATATTTTTAAGCTATATAAACCAATGACTAGTCTCCTTACTACGTAAGATTTCTACTATATTTTATACCATTCTATCACAACAAATTGTTATAAAATTTATGGTAATTTAGCTAGCACAACCCTTGAGACATTTAATTAAAAGGGTTTGCTGTCTCATATAAACAGATGAAACAATATATCAATTATTAATAAATATGCATTTAATTCAGTTATTGTGCCTTTCCTGGAGATTTGCATCAGTAAATAACTCTATTTACATACCTGTTTTGAAAATATTGCCAAGTCACATGCTTCTTTTTCTGAAATTGCTTTCGAGTCTTTATCATTCCTCATCTTGATATTGTAGGATTCCTCATGTTTTGTGGAATAGGAATACAAATTATGAGTACTTTTTGCTACTTCTGTCATTGGAACAATCTTTTGACTTTTAAAAGAAGACCTCCTGTCTTTCCGTAACTGCTGCCTCCTCTTGTAGCCCCGGTACTTGCTCTGAATGAACACTGCGGCTCTATCTTCTGCATCCTGGGCTTGTGCTGATGGTTCAACTTGACTCTCTTGGGCCATCCCGAGCCTCAAGTGGCTTCTCTGTGGGCTGCATGTGGATGCATTCTGGGTGACCACAGATGTCTTTTTTCCTTTTTCCTTGCTGTCTGCATTTTGACAAACAGGCCTTTGGCTAAGACTAGGTTGCAAAGTTCTTTTAAAGAAAGGCTGCTTAGTTTCATTATCTGAGATCCAAAATCCTGGGCAGCTCGGCCTTTCCGACGTGGCCTTCCTTTCCAGACACGCTGCTTTCGAGTCATTGAAACTCCTTTCCTCTATGTAGCTCTGATAGTAATTCTGGATCACCATGTCCTCCTTCTCCTCTTTGTTTATTTTACTGTTCTCTTCTGGGTCTTTCATGTACTTCTGTTCGGGGCTTTCTTCTGTCCAAGGCTCCCCCACCAGACACAGTTCTTGCTTAGCCTCTTCCCCATACATATTGTTAAGTTTTTTCCGAGTTTGATGTCCTCTGTTGTTACTTTTGACAGTGCTGGTGGCTTCTCCTTCCATTCTGAATGTAGAAGTCTTCACAA
This sequence comes from Saccopteryx bilineata, assembly GCF_036850765.1. NCBI lineage: Eukaryota > Metazoa > Chordata > Mammalia > Chiroptera > Emballonuridae > Saccopteryx > Saccopteryx bilineata. The sequence goes on from NC_089494.1 coordinate 138,366,083, forward strand.
TAGGTGTGCTCCCTTTGTTATTAGGAGCCGGACTAACTCTTCCATTAGCAAAGGCTGCATTTTCGGTCTGTTTCTTCATAAAGGCTTCCCTGTGGAAAACATATTGCATTTGAATATATGGTACCAATTTCGAGCTATTACCTCTTTGGGCTATAGCTACATAATATGGAAGAAGAGCAAAAAGGACAAATAAACCCCCTAAAATAAAAACTGATCAAGTCATATTAATCAAGTGGTTTCTAAAATGTTCTCTCGAGCAACAACTGTAATGGCTATGCAAATAATGACAAAAGCAATGTAAACTTAGAGTGAGAAATATCCTAGCATATTTTCACTTTATGAGAGTGGTATCAAAATCTGAGAATTTTAATTAGTTCAGGTATGTCCTGCAGTGAGGAGATGTGAAAAATACATCTAGATGTGAGACCAGTAAGCAGGGAATGTTCACTAGATTGATGTACTGAATTTTAATAAGCTCTAAATCTGCTGATCACAAGAAATACCTTAAAAACTTAAAGGAAAAGCAATGTCCCTGCTACAATTCATAATTATATAATATGCTGGCCAAAATTTCACACTTATCTCTTTACTAATATCCTTCCAAATTCATTTCCCCTTAACTGAAGATAATATCTCCACAACTCTTTTTTTTTCCCCAGTGAGGGCAACACCCTCACAAGATCAATTTGGCCATAAGAATAACGTTAAGGGAGAGTCACACAGTCATAACCTGACACCCCAATGTAATACTTGGGAGGTTTTGCTAAAAATTTTTTAATCTTGTCCCAAAGAAGCATGAGAGAGTTTTGGTCTTTCAGATCTATTTGTAAAGAAGGGTTGCTTTATATTATTATTATTTTTTAATATGTCAAACTTGGAAAAAACTATTAGCACTCTATTTTCTTAATCTCACTTCCAAAACCCACTGTGACATCCTCAGGCTTTTACAGGAGGGCCAACTAAATCTCTGTTATTCTGTCAGTGATCAGAGAACTAGCGAAGGAACAAAGAACCCCTTCATTTTGATCACTGGCTACGCTAATACCCCTCCCAGAGAATGCTTATACTAAATATAAGCAAAATACAATAAATAAGAAAAGACGAGCAAACTATCTTACAAAGCTATCACAATCAGGACAGTATGGTATTGGCATAAACATAAATACATACATCAGTGGAACAAAATAGAGAGCCTAGAAATAAATAAATGCATTTATGGTCAATCAATTTATGACAAAGAAGCCAAGAATATATAATATGATTGGATAAGAATGTCTCTTCAAAAATGGATTAAAGCCTGACTAGGCAGTGGCACAGTAGATAGAGGGTCGGATGTGGAGGACCTAAGTTCGAGACCCCAAGGTCGCCAGCTTGAGTGCGGGCTCATCTGGTTTGAGCAAAGCTCACCAGCTTGAGCCCAAGGTCACTGGCTCGAGCAAGGGGTCACTCGGTCTGCTGTAGCCCCACGGTCAAGGCACATATGAGAAAGCAATCAATGAACTAAGGTGTCGCAACGAAAAACTAATGGTTGAGGCTTTTCATCTCTCTCTGTTCCTGTCTGTCTGTCCCTATCTATCCCTCTCTCTGACTCTCTCTCTGTCTCTGTAAAAAAAAATGGATTAAAGAGTTGAATGTAAGGTCTGAAACCATAAAACTCCTAGAAGAAAACAGGCAATGCTGCCTGACCTGTGGTGGCGCAGTGGATAAAGCGTTAACCTGGAAACACTGAGGTTGCCGGTTCAAAACCCTGGGCTTGCCTGGTCAAGGCGCATATGGGAGTTGATGCTTCCTGCTCCTCCCCCCTTCTCTTTCTCTCTCTCTCCTCTCTATAATGAATAAATAAAATCTAAAAAAAAAAAAAAAAAAAAAAAAAAAAAGAAAACAGGCAATGCTTATTTGGATTTGACACCAAAAGCACAGCAACAGAAGCTAAAATGAAATAGTGGAACTACATCAAACGAAAAAGCTTCTGCACAGCAAAGGAAACCATCAACAAAATGGAAAGGCAACTTGCCAAATTGGAAAGGTACTTTCAAATCATATATATAATTGGCGGTGGTACCCAAAATATATAAAGAACTCATTACAACTCAATAGCAAAACAACCTAATTAAAACATGTCTAAAGACCTGAATACACTTTTTTTTTCAAAGAAGACATATAAATGGCCAACAGATATATTAAAAGGTACTCAATTTCATTAATACTCTTCAAGGAAATGCAAATCAAAACCACAATGATTACAATAACACAGTAGGATCTTGAGAACATTATACTGAGTGAAATAAGTAAATCAGAAAAAACTAAGGACTGTATGATTTCATACATAGGTGGGACATAAAAATGAGACTCAGCCCTGTCTGTATAGCTCTGTTGGTTGGAGTACTGTCCCTTATACAAAGCTTGTGAGTTCCAGCTTCAGTCAGGGCACACAGAAACAGATCGATGTTTCTGTCTCTCTGTCTCTCTCCCTTTCTCTGTCTCTTAAAATTAATAAAAATTATTTTGAGAAAAAAGTGAAGCTCATGGACATAGGTAAAAGTGAAGTGGTTATGAGGGGAAGAGAGGTGGGGTGTGAGGAGGGACAAATATATGGTGATGGGAAATGATTCGACTTTGGGTGATGGGCACACAACACAATCAACAGTTCAAATGCTATAGAGATGTTCACCTGAAACCTATGTGCTCTTATTGATCAGTGTCACCCCATTAAATTTAATTTTCTAAATAATGTTAAAAAAACAACAAAATGAGATACCACCTCATACCTGCTAGAACAGCTACCAAGAAACAGACAAGAGATGAGTTTTGGTGAAGATGTGGAGCAAAGGAAACCCTATGCACCATTAGTGGGAATAGAAGTAGGTACAGCTACTATGGGAAACAGTATAGAGGTTACTCAAAAAATTAAAAACAGAATAACCACATTATCCAGTAATACTACTTCTCAGTATTTATCCAAAGAAAATGAAACCATTGAAGAGATATCTGCACTTCCATGTTTACTGAAGTATTATTCACAATAGACAAGATATATAAATAACCTAAGTATCCATAATGGATAAATGGTATATGTACACAATGGGGTATTGTGCAGCCACAAGAAAAAAGGAAATCCTGCCTTTGACAACATGGATGGACCTTTGGGGAATTATGCTAAGTGAAATAAAAACCAAAGAAAAACAAATACTGTATGGTATCACTTATTTGTGAATCTAAAAAAAAAAAGAGAAAGTCAAACTTATAAGAACAGAGACTAGAAAAGTGATTGCCAGAGTGGGGCGGGGGAAGCAGGAGAGGCCAGTGAGCGGATACAGACTTTCAGCTACCATATGAGTAAGTTCTAGGGATCTAACTTCAGACATGCTCATTACAGTGAATAATGTTGTAGTGTAGAGTTAAATTTTGCTAAGACAGTAGAACTTAAGTGTTCTCACTCAATAGAGAAAAAACCAGAAAATGATGTGAGGTGATGAACATGTTATATACCGTATTTTTTGCTTCATAAGATGCAATTTTATTCCCCCAAAAGTGGAGGGGAAAATGCCCGTGCATCTTATAGAGCGAAAAATTTGGTATTTAATTAAATATTTTAACACACCATTTGGTTCAGAATATTTTTTTTCTTATTTTCCTCCTTAAAACTCTAGGTGTGTCTTATGGTCAGGTGCGTCTCATGGAGCGAAAACTATGGTCACTAGATGGGGGACCCTTTCAAACTGGACATGTATATAAAATTATTACTTCAAATATGTCACAATTTTTTATCTCAATTATACCTCAATAAAGCACAAATTTTAAAAAGTGAATGTTTTGAAGATCTAATATATAGAGCATGGTGACTATTAATATTGTATTACATCCTTGAAAGTTACTAACAGCAGTTCTTAAATGTTCTGAATACACTGCAAGTACTGAGATTATGGAAATGTTAGCTGACCCCACTGTAAACATTTCACCATATACATATGTATCAAATCATCATGTTGCATACCTTAAACTTACACAATGTTACATATCAATAAAATCTCAATAAATATGAAAAAACAAGACAGGAGGCCTGGGGTTGGGGCTGGAATGATCTTTTTATCTCCTTGAAGCAGTCATGTTCCAATCAATTCAAGTTTTACCACATAGGCAAAATCTAGATATTTCTTCCTTCCCCACTGAGGCAGGCGTCCCTCCTCCACGCCCCCTCTGCACCCTTTGCGTGCTTGTGTGCATGCGCTCGCAGGTGTCCGTGTGTGTGTGTGTGTGTGTGTGTGTGTGTGTGTGTGTGTGTGTATGCTGTATTTCCCCATGTATAAGATGCACTGTTTTCAAAAAATTCAGGGTCTAAAAACTGGGTGAGTCTTATACAGCGGATGTGGATTTTTTACTTGCATTTCCTACTTTTTTGTGCCTGTTTTGTGCTCATTGTTGAAGACAGTGATTAGTCATCAGACACAGATGAGGACAAGCTAATGGATGGGAGTTTTCACAGTGATAAGAAGTTATATGAATTTTATGATAAATAAAACTTGAGTTCAATAACTTTGTTATACATTGTTTTTTTTCAAATTTCAGGCCCCAAAATTAAGGTGCATCTTATACATGGGGAAATATGGTAAATTCAGTGAGAGGAGGGGAGGCAGAGACAGACTCCTGCATGCAACCAGACCAGGATCCACCAGGCAAACCCACTAGGGAGCAATGCTCTGCTCATCTGGGGCCCTTGCTCTGATACAACTGGAGCCATTTTATAGCACCTGAGGCAGTGGCCATGGAGCCGTCCTCAGTGCCTGGGGCCAATTCATTCTCAAAGAGCCATGGTTGCAGGAGAGGAGAAGAGAAGAGAGAGAATCGAGAGGGGGTGGGGTGGAGAAGCAGATGGACACTTCTTCTGTGTGTCCTGACTGGGAATCTAACGTGGGACATCCACATGCCAGGCTGACACTCTACCACTGAGCCAAATGGCCAGAACCCCTTTGCATATTTTTAACAGCAAAGTTAACTCATGGTACTAGAATAATGTATTTATTGGTTATATTTATTTTCCATAACTCCGTGAGCATGTTGCGGATAAGGATTTTGTCTCATTTATCTATGTATCCCAAATGCTTAGCATAAAGCCGACTGTATGAATGAACTCAGGTGGGTCTGTGGAAATGCACTTAGAAATACAGATATGGAGGTTCCAGGGGGAAAAGGGCACAGGTGCTATGCTTTATAGATTAGATTATGATTTAGAAGCCAATGGCCTGTTCGTTGGTAAATGGGAATGAATGAGAGAGTTCAGAGACAATGTTTAGATGCAGAGGAGGATATAAATCTGGGGAGAGGGGAAGGAATTAGCAAAGGGCACTCCGAACTGGAAGCAGACATGCCAAGAGCAAGCAGTATGGCAGAAGCCTCAGAAGGAAAAGCTTTGAGAAGAAAAGTGTAATCATCAGTGTGAAATGCCAGTCAACTCCTCAGAAGGGTAAAAACTCAAAGTGGGCATGAGTGTTCACTGACTTTTAACGCATCAGTGTCCTGGTTGGGTATGAGAAAGACTGTGAACTTTATTTAGTGACTTGACTGACTTGAAAACTCTGCTGTGTCAAAACAGTATATGAACGACATTACTATACCTTTTATTTTCAAAGTTTTTCTTGTAGTCAAATTCCTGATCCTGAGTCTGAATGGTTGTTACTGCTGTGTTTTTGGTGTTAATGGTTTCTTTTCTTTGTTTCCTGACTAGAAGCCCTCTTGCAGCTGAAACACATCAGGCCCAGAGTAGTGTTAATCAAAATAAATAAAAGACATTATTTAAATAAGTAGAAACAATGTTTTCTTTGACCATCAATGTCAAAGAAGAAAATGAAACTGAAGACTCCAAACAGAACAGGTTCATAGAAAGTTATGGGATTCCTTAAGAAGACTCTTCTAGATGACAAGCGATAGTGAGAAACTAATTCAAGTACCTTTCACATTGAGGAGAGGACTAAGATAGAACTAAAATTACTGAAATGAATGAAATAAAAAAAAAGACAAAATATACTCAATTGTTTAAAATCTGATAATAATTATTTTCCTTTTATTTTTGTCCTGTTAACGTATTCATGGGAGAAAACCTCTATTATCTAAATAGATGTTTTGGATTTTTTGACCAATTATCCTTTGAGCCAGATATATTTCAGAATTCAGATTTAATTTTTTTTTTTTAGAAAGATAAGTCAGAGCCAATCACATACTGTATTTCTCCACATATAAGACACCCTTTTTTGAGAAATTTGGGGTGTAAGAACTGGGTGTGTCTTATACAGTGGTTATAAAATTTTTTACTTGCATTTCCCACTTTCTTGTGCTTGTTTTTGCACTCATTGTTGAAGACAGTGATTCGTCATCAGACACAGATGAGGACAAGCTAATGGATGGGAGTTTTGACAGTGATGAGGAGTGTATGAATCTTATCATGAATAAAACTTGAGTCCTATAACTTTATATAATACATTTTCTTTCAAATTTCAGGCCCCCAAATTAAGGTGAGTCTTATACATGGGGAAACACAGTATTTGTCACATGCCCCATGTCAGGACAGCATTCCATAATCCAACACTAATGTGTCTTCAAAATAACACAGTATTTTTAAGTGAGGTGAATAATGGAATGTAAAAATTAGGTCATATTTTACTTTCAAATGGATTATGCAAAATCTGTCTTCATCATTTAAAAGATGTCATTATGGCTAAAGAATTAGATCCCAAACTACAGGGTTTGCATTTTGACGTCCCAGTGAGGAGTTAAGTGCTAGAAGTTCCCACAGTGTGGCTGAAGAGCCTCACGGTCGACAGGACGAGGGCTGGATGAGCCTCCGAGAGGCAGTACTTTTCCACCCATCACGGCCCGCGTGTTCTTCAGAGCACAGGCTGCGGAGCGAGAGTGGATCCTAAAATTGATGTAGTGGACTAGAGCTAGTGTCTAAAAATGAAATGAAATAAACCAGAATAGAAACTGTCAGTGTGCGTTGCTTGCAGAGTTGTGTGTATCAGGTTACCGAGTAAAACAGATTTTTCATTATGGATGTCAAGTCAGAAATCTTGGAAAAATACAGTACTAAGCCATATTAAGGTCTAAATTTAGTTTCTTAGAGAAGAATAGAATACAAAATTTAGAGTCTATGAGTACATTTTAAATAAAGTTTTTGAAATATGGTTATAAATATTATTTCCCTGTAGTTAATAGGAAGAAATGAAGGCCATTGAAAATGAGGTTTAATTAAGTTGTCAAAAATTATGGCATGTGTAACCTTTGGAATAAAGTAGGATAAATCTTATTGTCCAGTGGGTTATCATAATATGATGCTTGAGATCTATAATTAATTCAATCACTTGCCATATCTTGCACAATAGGTTAATTGTTTCATTCATAATTGAAAGATAATTTTAAAATTAAATTATTTTATTTAGAATAAAACATTTATTCAAATATTAAAAGTGTCAATCACTAAAACAATCTGATTTAGATTCAGAATACAGAAAGTATCGAGGAGAGTCTGGAATTAAACACAGAAGCTACATAAGGATTGGAGGTTTGTATATGGGATGTGATTTTATGCCCATATCTAAACAGTACACTAGATTTTGTTACACAGTGAGATGGTCTGAGTGATTACCTGATTGTATGATTATAGCACTCTCTTTCCTTTTCTCTTGTATTTTTTGGTACCTTCTTGAACCCAAGAATCCTCTGACACAGGCTTGAATCAAAATAAGCTTGTCGATGGCTTCCTTTCGCATTAAATTTAACTGCTCCACATGATAATATTTAAGAAACACCTTAAAAGAATGAAAATAAAATACAAATAAAACTAAAGCACACAGGCATGAAAAAGTCATGTTCTTGAAGAATTTTAAATCTTTTTAGAGTTTGGAGAACATTACCTTATGCTTTTTTTTGCCTGAATGTTGCTCTAACATGGATTAACGCACATGAAGAAAACCTCTCTTTCAGAAGTACAGTTTGAAAGTCACACTGTTTATCTGCAACAGGTAGCTAGGCTTTGTTGAATGGGTCAACAAGAGTGCAGGATCATGAGCTCTTGGCAGAAGTTTTAGCATGATTACTTATACTCTGAGCAAAGCTAATTTTTATGCTTTTTTAAAAAATAATAAAATAATTATATTTTTCAAATTTAAAAATCTTACAAATCCATCTGTAAGACAGAAGGCAATTATAGTCATAGCAGTTCATTCATCAAATGTTTATTGAGGTCTATTATTTGTCCTTGTCTACTGGGGACACACACAGGAATAGGGCGTGCAGTCCTTCAGTGGCTCCAGTGCTGTCAGTGGAGGCGAGCTGACGGCTTCCTCACTAGACCCAGTGGCCACCGTGGACAGAGGACGGCTGACTTTTGATCATTTTAAAATCAAAATGAATTCCAGCAACAGAGGAGCCTGAGGGGCCTGGAGATGTTCTCACCTAAGAGTTTTCAACTCCCTTCAGGAAACAGGGAGGTTTTATTTCCTTCTTTTAATGGTTACATTACTAATGAAATTCACCTCAAAGAGAGTCTACTGAATCCCCTAAGAAAGTCATTTAAATTTAAATTTAACAACTGAGTCAGGAGATCGGGTAACCCTGACTCTAAAACTCTCTCAGCATTCCGTTACTTAAAAGCTTGACAACACAGACAACCAGTTCAGCATAATACGTTTTGACTGGAGTTTTAATTTCTGCAGGACTCTAGATGTTAATACATTTAGTCCATTCTACTATTGACAATTCATTTAAAATTCAATCTGTTTAAAAAGGTCATCATTTTTCTTTTTGGTGCAGCCTAAGAAATGTTCCTATTGTGAATACTTTTATCCATCTTAATGAGTTGGAAAAGGTGAAGTGGAAAAATACAAAGAGCTTTAAAATGCTACTCAAATATCATGCAGAACTGGAACAGCAAAAGGCTTTTTTACAAGTTAAAACTCCATTTGAAGTTAGGCATGTGTTTCAGACCATGAATCAGGAGATTTCAGCCTGATGAAACTCATCACTGTGAGCATCTAGAAGAAAAGGGTATGCATAAAATACATGTCTTTTTTTTTTAGTGCTCAAAATATTCCCTTCCTAAATACTAAAGTAAATACAGATTACAGAATACATAGAACTCGGTCTAAGACAAGCATGGAAACAAATTATAGGACCAACTTCTCATCTGAAAATCAGGAAAATTCTCTCCTACCCTCCCACCTACAAGACACAACAAATACAAGTTTCTTTGCAACCATGGAAGTTAGTTCCAGTCTGCGTCTATTGTGTGGCTGACAGTGGTTATTCTTGAAGGGTCGATCTATGAGTATTTTTTTCCTGCAAGCTTGGCTCTTTTCTCGACCCTCCCCCAGTAATACATTTAGTGTGTCCCCCAAGACTGGGTGCTGTTATCCCCTTATAGCCATCTTGTAATGCTCTGAGAGTATCAATGACGCCCAATGCATCCTTTCTCCAAGCAGCCACTGGTTTTACTTCCATATTCAAAACTGGTTATGATTTTGTACTTCATTCTCTAAGGGATTAAATAAACTAAGATTTCACAGGCTCTCAAATCTACTACATAAGCATGTCAATATCCAAACACATACAGCAAATCTAAAAATATTGCTGAATATTTCATCTGGATCAATTTCAAGTTTATAATAGACTTTAGAATTAGGAAAAAAAAGAAAAACAAAATCCTGTTTGGATCATTATGATTCTCTACAGCTTTTCGACTCTATTTGGTAGTGATGAAATAGAAAAAATGTATTAGTCTGTTTTCAATACTATTGAAAGTAAAGTATATTCACTATAAATTTCATCCTCCATTTGGATAAGTCTTCATGATAAATTTTTTTCTCGACTTTCTTAAAAAAATCTTTATAAGAGCAAAGTGTTTAATTTTGCTGAAGAAAAACGTTACAAATTTATCAATTTACTTCCCCTATGTTAAGCTAAGATTCTGTAACATAAAAAGCCATAACATTTTCAATCAACTTAAAATGTTACAATTCTCAGTAAACCCAACATAATTATTAACTTTAGTCTTGAAAATTACATGAAAACCTTACTTTTGTTTTTCCAAGAGCCCAGTTATCAAGACCAGCTTTTTCCAAAATGGCGGCACAGGTGTCAGGGCTCACAGCGGGCTCCTCACTCCACTTGTAGCAGAGAACATGGTAGCTTCAAATGGGAGCAAAGGCTGGTTAGTATTTCACAAAGGCCCAACATTGCAGAGCCTGGGGACACTTGACAGCTCTGTTCGGGGGAAGGAAGAGACTCCCCAGATTTAACACAGAAGATCCGTTAGGCACTCTCAGAAGAGCTTTAGAGTAGACTGAATTCCAGATGACACAAATGCAGTCCAGTCTATTTGTATAAATTTGAGTACTGTTTTTTTCAGTTTAGTGATTGCTTTTCAATACTTAACAGTTAAACCCCCAATAAAAACTCCACTCAAACAAAATAAACAAACAAGCAAAATAGAAACAATATCAGAGATACAGAGAACAGACTGACAGCTGTCAGAGTGGAGGGGGTTGGGGCTTGGGGGGCTGGGTGAAAAAGTGAAGGGATTAAGAAAATGAACTCACAGACACAGACATCATGGTGATTAACAGATGGGTGGGGCAGGAAGAAGAAGGTAAAGGGGGATAAATGATGATTGAAGAGGATTTGTCCTTGCATGGTAAAGACACAATACATTATACAGATGATGTATTATAGAATTATTACACTTGAAACCAATATAATTTTAAAAACCAATGTCACCCCAATAAACTCAATAAATTTTTAAAAAAGCTATATAGGTATTTCTAAAAAAGCAAACTTTCTCTTGGCAGTAAAAGCAGAAGGACCATAGTGGCAGGAAACAGGAAGTGGTTTTATAATCGTTACTGTTTTTACCTTCACAAAAACACTGGAAGCTGATCTTAAACTTGGATGAAGGGCTTAAATTCTATGCAAACCTCCTCCCCCTTCTAATGCTGTTTTTCCTTGAGTTACGCTTATGTCTGTTACTGCAGGTTTTTTCCATTGGTTTAACATATTAATAATTGAAGGGAGGAGGTGAGAAAAGAGGCCACAGTTGTGTTTTTTCAGACCAGTCACAAAGTCTAGTGGAGAAAAGGGGCAAATTAAAGGAAGGAAAACCAGTCTACAACAGTTGACAGTCTTGTGCAAAAAGGCAGATTTCTAGAGTTTTCAACACTCCCTTACATTTATTTAATTTCTTGGAATAAGATTGACCTGAGAGTCCAGGGGAAACAAAGCAGCAAGTCTGTGTAGGTTTTGAATTTCAAAACAGACACCATGACGTGGTCGCATGGTGAAGTGAGCGACTGAGAGTCAGGAGAGCAGCGCTCTAGTCTTGATCAAACTTGGGTACATCATGGAACCTCTTTAAGTATCAACTTTCTTATCTAAAAATGAGCCCATAGATAAAACCTCTAAAAGTTATACATCCCAGCTCCACCAAGTTTCAGCCCATTAAATCTGCAGATAGACTGGTGTTTGTTAGGGTCTTGGAGAATCCTGGCTTAGAATGGTCTGGAATAAAGTGATAGTAATAATTTTTGCTATCTGTGCAAATAACCTCAGAAAGTACCTATTAGGCTCCCACCCTTCAGGTCCGCCCACTTCAGGGTTAAACTTGCTCACAGACACATTCAGACCGAGTAGCTACTCTGCTCTCTCAACCTACCAACCATCTCCTGGCTCCATTTCCCTCTAGATCCAGCCAGGATCTCACAGTTCATCGCACGACGCACCCTACACGAACTCCCTCGACTCTCTCGCTCTTGTTCTTTTGTTGCACCTGCTCTGCAAACATGCCAAGCTGGCCAGAGCTAACCATCTGTTTCTCTGCTCTCATGTCAGGCTTTGGAACACTGCCAGGGAAAATCCCCCTTCAGTCACGGTTGCACTTCCCTCTGAATGTCCAGCTTCTGGGTGCAGCTGTGCCCCCCGGGGTGCTCAGGATCCTCACTGGTGTCCACAGCCACTTTTCTCACTCTATCCTCAGCAACTACTGAATCTCTCCTGTTCCCTCAGGTCTCCCACCTGTCCTGCCCTCTGAACCACTCTCAGCAGGTAAGTTTGTCTACTGTTTGTTTTACTAGGGGCCACTAGCCAAAAGCTTCTTCCCCAACTACAAATTCATTTGCCCACTACTGATTCTTCTGTTCTCCTTCAGAGAAGTGGTAATTTGTTCTCCATCTCCTTGAGTTCTGGAGGTTGTCTCCTCTTCCTTTCCTGTTCTATATATTTTCAATTCCTTTTCTCTCTTCTGGCTTCTTTCATTTAGTACAAAACAGTCCCGCCTCCAAGTCTCTGTCATCTGAAATGATTGTAATATTTCCCACTGGCATTATAGGTCAGTTGAAAGATTGTTTATAACTGTTTCCATTTCTCTACTACCCATCACTCCTCAGCTCCTGGAATCTTATTTAATCACATATGATCTTTTAGTGATGAAATCCAATGGGTTGTTTTCCACCCTAATTATAAATGTTTTTTTCTGAAACACTTGATATTGTTGGCCACTCAGTCTTGAGAGTGAGCACCCCTGCTTCCGCTCCCTGCCGCCTTCATCTCCTTGATATGCTTCATATTAGACTCGCTGCTTAAAAGCTAGAGTCCTACACTGGTCTGTTTCTTTCTAAGCTTTCTTCACAGGCATCTTGCTTACATGCATGGTTCTGACTATTCCCTGTATGTGATGATTCCTAAATCCGTATCTTTAGACCTGTTTATAAAAGCTCTAAACATGACTTCTGACTGCCTACCCTTAGCAAAATACACCACCTTTTCTCTCCTCCACTAGTTCCTATCTCTGTGAATGATACACCCACTTTTCAAAAGGCACTATAGCTAGAACTCTGTGTCATCCTAGACTCTTGCCTCTTCTTCACTTAGTGTGCCCACCAAGCTTCAAAGTCCATCCGGATTCCATCCATCCATTTCTCTCTATCCCTACTGACATGACTTTAAACCCACTCCTCACCTCGGTGTCTGTAGCAGCCCCCCCACCCTGGTATGTCCATCCTTACTCCTCCCCTCTGTAGGCCAACATACACAGCTCTGTCCCAATTTTAACATGAAAATCCAATCATGTCCTTTCTGACTTGAAAGTCTCCAAGATTTTCCCAAAATTCTAAGCTGGGTGGCAAAATGGGGTAGTTCCAAGGGCTGGGAGGTGACATAAATATGAGAGCTGGGAAGCAGTCAAAATGGAGTCATTCAGAATTAAAAGCAGTCATTTTGAAATGTAGAAAAGAAAAGCTCTTAGCATAACTTTTAGCAGAACTTATTTTCTCTAAAACAAGAGACTTTTGGCAGAACTTACTTCTTCTAAAAAACTCCCTACCCCTGGCCTGGAGGCTGGTTTCCCAGGCTGTTGCCTTGGGCTGGTTCTGCAAGGTGCTGGGGTTCCCAGAATGTTCCTCCCTGAATTAGTCCTGTAGATGAGCATTGTAAGAGAGCCTGTTTCACTGCTTTGTTCTACAGCTATGCTTCCCCTTGTCCCCATTCCCCAATCAGTGTCTTAAAAAGCTGACCTCAGCCTGACCTGCGGTGGTGCAGTGGGTAAAAGCATCGGCCTGGAACACTGAGGTCGCTGGTTCGAAACCCTGGGCTTCCCTGGTCAAGGCACATATGGAAGTTGATGCTTTTTGCTCCTCCCTCCCTTCTCTCTCTGTCTCCTCTCTCTAAAATGAATAAATAAAATCTAAAAATAAATAAATAAATAAAATAATAAAAAGCTGACCTCACCTCAAACTGTGTTCGGGGCTGCGGGATTGAATGACTTAGGTTTCCTTGTGGTCGCTGGCTTTAAAATAAAGACTCCTTAATTTGGCTACTTAATTGTGTGGCAAAATGTCTGCTTCTCGCTGTTCTGATACAACAATTTAAGATTGGTTGCCACAAACGATAACTAGTCTGAACGCTCCTTCCTGCTCTATATCCCACCTGCCTTTCCAGCCTCATGTTCTGCAATTTTCCATGGACATTTTGAGCTCCAGTCACCAAAGCTATTAAAATTATGCCAAAGGGCTATGTTGGCACATGCCTCTGTATGTTATTCCTAATGCCGCAGGTTTGCCATCTCCACTGCTTGTTCTCTTAGTCTAGAGACCCCTCTTAGCCTATTCTCCATGAATAGACGAACTGGGTCTGTTCATGCTTCCCTGGGTGAGACACCTCGCCCGAAGCCCACCGCGCACTGGGGGCTCCGGGAGGACTCCAGCTCCTGGCCCGCGCGCCGCCCACGCGGGGTGGGTGGGGGCTGTGCCCGTCGCCAGGCCTGGTTCTGCCAGGGGCACCTGGGAGACCTTACTCAAGTAATGATAACTGAATACGGTAAACTGGTGAAATGAGCGAGAGAAAAGCCAGAGAGTTGTTTACACAAAACTCCATCAAATGTGTTGGTAAGACTTCCTAAAGAAGTATTCTAAAAAACTGGAATTAAGCATGGATGAAGCTACTTAAAAAGGGTTGAGGAGAATCATAATAATCAAGAAATAGTTCTGTGATTATTTCACAGGTATCTTTGGCTTCTTGCTTCACTCAAGAAATATTAACTAGAAAGCACATGTGAGGGATTGTGGATACATTATGTAATCAACTAATTCTGATTAATGGATTTTATTCAAAGAAAAAAATTAAGTCTATCTCAAAAGACTGAAAAATAAATATATACTCAGGTTCTAAGTTTAAAATATGTATATAGTACATATTTTTATATTGCTTTTATGATTCTCTGATTTATTAGAATTTCTACTATAATTTAAGAAGTCTTCCCCCCTTCTCTTCACTTCCACCATCCCTGCTTCATGCTCTCAGAGTACACTGTGTATACTTTTATTAAAAATGCCCACTATTCTTTCATGCACTTAACAAATATTTACTGAGCTCCAACTATGTACCAGGTGCCCATGTGAGTGATGGGAACATAGCAATGAACTCAGCTGACCAACAAACACCCTTGCCTCCTGGAGATTATGTTACATTGTATGATAATATAGATCATTAGATCCCTCCTTCTGAAGCTAGTCTGTCTCTTCATGCCAGAGGCTCTTTTATTACTTTTTGGGTTAAGATTTGTGTTAATCTTTTTCTCAAGGATTAGAACATAATGAGTACTCAATTAAATGCTTGCTGAATGACTAATGAACTGTCTCCAGGACTTTGCTGTGGGAATAAACGTCTAGGTAGATCCGATGTGATTACAGAGAAACACCCAGATCTGTGCTATGTTGAACCTCTTGGTTTAAAGACTTATTTTAAAACCAACATACTAACCTCTGCTTTGCTTTTCAGGGTGAGTTTTATAGTTTAAATTGTGGGATTTGAGGCCATACCACTATAAATAATAAGTTCATTTGGGATCTTAGGGCTGAGGCAGAAATAATAATGAAAATAATTATAGCTAATACAACACTTGGTTCTATCAATAAACTTCATATATATTATTTTATTTAAAATTCCTAAACACATATGAAGTTGATATAATTATCATTACAATTTGCAGATGAGGGAAGTTGAAACTTGAAGCTTATGGAACTCAAGTAGCTTTGAACAAGGTCACCCATTTATCAAGTGGCAGAAATGGGACTCAGATCTGGGTTTTCTGCCATCAAGCACACGCTTTGTTCTTACCTACTTCACTACACTACTTACTGCCTTTCATGAGTTCTGGTTGCGCTGGGACTCTGGGAGCCAAACCACTGTGTACAGTGCCTGGTGGGCAAACGGAGCTAACTTCAGCCGTTTCTTAGCATAAGGGTTCATTGGAAATAACTACAGTGAAACCCAGTGTCATGTGAAAGGTAAGTTCACGTTGTGTATGTTCCTTTCTTAACATTATTTACTTGTCAGAAAACAGAAATGTTTCTTTACGATGAAATAGACAAAGGGCCTGGAGAATTCTGCATTGCATGCGAAAGGTTCGTGGAGGTTAAGGCGGGACAGAAGAGGCTCACGTAGTCCTATTTACACCTCCACAAAGCTTTTGCAAATTGTTTTGCCTTCCTAACAGTCTGTGCCAATTTAGATGTCATCTTTCAAATCAGTGACACAGAAGAGGCTTAGTCTTTTATTTCTAGAACTTCCTGTGTTCGGAGCGGCTTTCCACATGTTCTTTGTCTACTTCGTTGCCCCCTTGCCTCATCTGTCATATATAGTAATTTGCTAATAGCACAGGACTTAGATAAACATTCAAGAATTTACTCTCACTTTGTCCTTCCAAATAAGCAACTTCTAACTACAACGTCATCAAGAAAAATAGGCTGAGTTCTCCTTATGGTCCATATTGTAAAACCATGGATAATTTTGAAAGTACAAATTTAGTCTGGCATTCAAGGCCATAATTTTAACCTGATTGGTTTTCCATCTTATCCCATACTATTCTCTGTTACTTCTGTCCTTTTACTCATACCCCCTCTGCCATCCGTCTCATCCAAACCCCTCTAGCTGTGGTACACCCACTTGTGCCCTGAGAAAGCACCTTCCTGCCTTTTCCACAAGCCACGCCTCCCATGAGGTTCCAGTGTGAGTCCCCCTTCTGGGTGCTCTCTTAGTCTCCTCCTGGGTATACTCTTTCTCTCCCCTGACTTCTTACACTGTGTGTACGATTGCTTTGGATCCTAGTAGTTATTACCTTGCACTGCTGATTGACTTTCTATGTCTATGGCTCTGATCATTTTAACGGGATTGCTAATTCTTTAAGGTCAAACCTGTACATTAAAGTTTTAAAATTCTGTGTTTCCTACAGTAACTAGCATGGTGCCTTGTACATTAAAAAAGTCGCTAAGGGAGAGAGAGAGATAAAGAAAATGAAGGAGGGCAGGAGCAGGAAGTATCAACTCCCACATGTGCCTTGACCAGGCAAGCTCAGGGTTTCAAACTGGCGACCGCAGCATTCCAGGTTTACGCTTTAACCACTGCGCCACCACAGGTCAGGCTAGACATTTCTCATAGCAATTTTTTTTTAGATATATCTTCTCAGACAAGGGAAATAAGAGAAATGATAAACAAATAGGACTATATCAAACTAAAAAGTATTTGCACAACTAAGAAATTCATCAACAAAATGAAAAGACTACCCACTCTATGGGAGAACATATTAACTGATACATCTGATAAAGTGTTAACAACCAAATTTTATAAAGAACTTCTAATACTCAACACCAATAAATAAATAAATAAATAACTCAATTTAAAAATGAGCAAAGGACCTGAATAGACATTTTTCTAAAGAGGACATACAAATGGCTAATAGACGTATGGAAAGATGCTCAATGTCACTGACCATCAAAGAAATGCAAATTAAAATCACAATGAGGTATCACCTCACAACTGTCAGAATGGCTTTCATCAATAAATCAGGTGTGGAGAAAAGGGAACCCTCATGCACTGTTGGTGGGGATGCAGACTGGTGCAGCCACTGTGGAAAGCAGAAAGGAGTTATCTCAACAAATTCAAAATAAAAATGCTTTTTGAACCTGTGTTCCTACTTCTTGGGATATAGTCTAAGAATTCCAAACTGGTAATTCAATAGAAGATATGCACCCCTATATTTACTGCAGCATTGTTTACAGTAGCCAAGATCGGGAAACAGCCGAGTGTCCGTCAGTGGGTGAGAGGATTAAAAAGCAGTGGTGCATATACACAATGGAATACTACACGAACATAAGGAAGGAAATCTTCCGTTTTGGCACAGCATGGCTGGGCCTGGAGGAGATCATCATGCTAAGTGAAATAAGACAGTCAGAGAAAGATGAGTCCCATATGGTTTCACTCATATATGGAATCTAATGAACAAAATAAAGTAGCAAGCAAAATGGACACAGACTCATAAGTAGAGAGCAGGCTGACAGTTTTTGGATGTTGGGAGTTGGGTGAGAAAGTAGGAGGAGGGATAGAGCAAAATAGGATAAAAAAAAACACACAACATCATTGACAGGGACAACTGCGTGGTGATTGCCAGGGGCAGGGAGATGGATTTCCAGGAAAACTAGACAAAATAATACTTGTAAAGCTCTGATGAGCAAGTCTACATATGGTCAGAATTCAATAAATGTTGACTGCTTATATTACAAAAAAAAGTGGCTAAAATATAAGGATACTTATATTAATGTTATATTGAGTACATTATGTTATATTAAGGGAAGTGGTTACTGGGGGAGGGGTGGGGCAGTGGAGTAAAGAGGGACAAATACACAGTAACAGAAAAAGATTTGACTTTGGGTGATGGGCACACAACACAATCAACACTTCAAATTTTTAAAATGGAAAAAACTATCATATTAATGTTACTTATATTAATATTTAAGCAAGTTAAAGATCTGCTCTTAAAAAATAAAAAGTATAATAAAGTCAAACTTTGACTTAAAATCTGAAACGCCTTTCCATCAAGTCCTTTTCGATACCTCATTCATGAGCAGAATGGAGATGTTTCCTGTTGACCAATAAGAAATTACAATATTTTTTATTTCTTAGTTTTGGATGTAAAATTGGGTCTGCTCTGTGAGAAGCAGTCAGTGGTTAGATGCTGGCTGTACTTTTGAACTCTACAACTTAAAGTTTTAAAGTCTGTCTGGAAATACTAGAAAGAATTTGTCAATATGAAAGTCACCACGTTTATGTAAATTTGCACTCCATCATAACAGAATGGTAGGATTCTCCTTCCAGGTGCTCCAAATGAATGCCTTACTTTTCTTTAGAGACCTAGGTTTCTAAAGAAAAAATAGGAACTACCATGAATTACTAAAAATATGAAAATTTGTCAAAAGGGTTAGAATTCTCATTTAATTTAGTAAGGATATAGGTTACCCCAAGTAAAAGAATGCTTGACACAAGACAAGCCATGTTTTCCTTTTTTTGGGGGGGGGCAGTGTGAAGGGATTAGAAATCACAGTTCCCTGTGCAATCACCAAACTTTGTTTTGTTCTTTTTTTTTGACAGAGACAGAGAGAGAGTCAGAGAGAGGGACAGATAGGGACAGACAGGCAGGGAGAGAGATGAGAAGCATCAATTCTTCATTGCAGTACCTTAGTTGTTCATTGATTGCTTTCTCATATGTGCCTTGACCAGGGGGCTACAGCGGAGCGAATGACCCCTTACTCAAGCCAGAGACCTTGGGCTTAAGCCAGTAGTGACCTTAGGCTTTAAGCCAGCAACCTTTGGGCTCAAGCCAGCGACCTCAGGATTTTGAACCTGGGTCCTCTGTGTCCCAGTCTGAGGCTCTATCCACTGTACCACTGTTTGGTCAGGCTGGTTTGTTCTTAATGATAATTGATAAACTCTGAAAAAAGCCAGAGAATGTAACAGAGAATTCCTCAAATGCCACGTTTTACCTAATTACTGTAATAAGTTTCACTCTGAAAACTGAAACTTGAAGTTTAATGGCTAATACAAATCTTAGAATTGATACATGTCAAAAACACGAGCATTTAAAATATTAAATATATGTATATGGTACTAAATCTCCGTATTACCATTAATGTATTTACTTAATAAAATGTATTTAATTTATAGTTTAATTCATTTTACACTACTCTCAAATACCAGAAAGAACTCCTTATGCCCTTTCTGTCTCCTAAATCACCTTTAGAGACAGTATCTCATTTGAATCTTTCTTTTCCCCCCACAAGTCAAACTATATATTTTTTAAATTTAGAAATAAAATTTAATAGGGTGACATTGATCAATAAGAGCACACAGGTGTCAGGTGAACATCTCTATAGCATTTGAACTGTTGATTGTGTTGTGTGCCCATCACCCAAAGTCAAATCACTTGATTCTTATAACAATTCTGTCAGGTGGTCATGGGAGATTTATTAGATGAGGAAAAAGTTTTTATATGGGCCAGGGCTTCTCAACCACTGTTTTTATTTTAGGCTGGATAATCATTGCTGTGGGAGGTTGTCCTGTGCATTTTCAGATGTTTAGCAGGATCGTTGGTATCTACCCACTGTATGCTAGCAACCATTGCCCCATCCCACCAGTTGTGACAATTCAAAATGTCTCTAGACATTAACCAATGTCCTTTGAGTGCAAAATCTCCCCTTGCTGAGAATCACTGGGATAGGCCGTGGTCACACAGCAAGTGGCAGAGCTGGGGCGAGCACCGTCTAGGAGCTCAGGCCTCTCAGTCATGCTGCATGTGACACATACCTGTGGTGCCACACAGGCCTCCCAGCTGACGAGAGAAACTTCTCCAGATCCTAGCTGCCTATTCTTTCATAATCCTTAACATGAACAATATGCTTTTTTCCTAGAGCACCTAAGTGATTGTTTCCTATAATAGTTCCAAATAATTCTGATATAAACTGCACATGGAAACTTAAAAAGAAATCTATGTGGCCCTGGATGGTGGCTCAGTGGAGAGAGCATTGGCCTGGTGTACGGATGTCCCAGTTTTGATTCCCAGTCAGGGCTCCTACCATCCCTCTCCCTCTTCTCTCCTTATTGCCCTACTGCAGCTGGTGGCTAGATTGATTTGAGCATGGCCCCAGTCGCTGAGGATAGCTCTGTTGGAGTGCATCAGCTGCAGGTGCTAAAAATAGCTTGGTAGTTAAGCATCAGCCCCAGATGGGGTTGCTGAGTGGATCCTAGTCAGAGCACATGCCCTGATAGTCTGTCTCAGTATCTCCCTTCCTCTCACCTAAAAAAAAAAAAAAAGAAACCCACTTACCGTTTTATAAAGTTTGCAAAAAGAATCCGATGCGAGTACCCCAGCCTCCGAATCCTTGCTGTCTCCAGAATCCCTGTGTAGCGGAGCTGCAGCAGGACCTTCTCTTTGTCGTAGTTTCTTGCCTGACGTTCATTATTTGGTTTGATGCAACGAACAAAATGAGGTTGGCCCACCACCATTTTAGATAGCAAATCCATCAGGGAATACTATAATATGTGACAAAAATAAGTTTCCCGTGTAGCATACAAAAACTTATGAGTTTGTAGGTCATTTTATTGTAGTAAAAAAATAAATCTAAAACCTTAATGTTACACATGCTATACTGATTCACATTAAATGGAGGGAAATTTATATTAATGACAATTTTATATAGCATCTTTTAAAAGACAGATTTACTCATACACATAGACAGGCAATAACTAGGAACTTACAATAGCTATTAAAAGTTTGCTCGTAAATTTTATAGGCAACTTTAATTAATAGATAAAATTATTATTTTTTATTTATTCATTTTAGAGAGAGAGAATGAGAGAGAGAGAGAGAGAGAGAGAGAGAGAGAGAGAGAAAGGGGGGAGGAGCAGGAAGCATCAACTCTCACATGTGCCTTAACCAGACAAGTGCAGGGTTTTGAACCGGCAGCCTCAGCGTTCCAGGTCTACGCTTTATCCACTGCGCCACCACAGGTCAGGCTAAAATTATTTTTGATAGTTTCTGAGTAATTACCGTACTTCTCAATACATGATTGAGAGGCCTGAGCTCCTAGACGGTGCTCGCCCCAGCTCTGCCACTTGCTGTGTGACCACAGCCTATCCCAGTGATTCTCAGCAAGGGGAGATTTTGCACTCAAAAAGTATATGACACTTTTTTTTTTTTAATTCGGGGGTCTAAAAACTGGATGTGTCTTACACAGTGGTTGTGGCATTTCAAATGCCATAGATGGAACTCAGGATGAGGCAATATATGAAGACAGTGATTCATCATCAGGCACAGATGAGGACAAGCTCATGGATGGGAGTTTTGACAGTGATGAGTTGTATAAATTTTATGATGAATAAAACTTGACTTTAATAACTTTATGTGTAATGCATTTTTTCCCCAAATTTTGGGCCCCCAAATTAAGGTGCGTCATATATATGAAAACATTTTATACACAAGAAATATAGTATATCCTCTCAGGGAAGCTTGCCAAATTACAGCATTTAGGCACACAGTCTAGTTTTCTGCTTATACTACGAATTTCCTTATCTAGCTCTTTTCTGGAAAGAATGAAAGTAAACACTTTAATCTCTGTCAGAATTATCTCTTAATTTAAAATAAGGATTCAGAAGTTAATGTAGATTATTATATAGGTCAGAGTTATACAAATAACTGCCGGTTGGTTCAGTGGTAGAGCGTCGGCCTGGCATGTGGACGTTCTGGTTTCGACTCCCAGTCAGGGCACACAGGAGAAGCAACCATCTGCTTCTCCACTTTCTCTTTCTCTCCCCCCTCCTGCGGCCATGGCTTGACTGGAGTGAGTTCGCCCTGGGCACTGAGGGTCACTCCATGACCTCTGGCTCAGGCAGAACTCTGTTGCTGAGCAACAGAGCAACACCTCAGATGGGCGGAGCATCGTCTCCTAGTGAGCTTGCCAGGTGGATCCTAGTCGGGGGCACGCAGATGGGATTCTGTCTCTCTGCCTCCCCTCCTCTCACTGAATAAAACAAATAAATAAATAAACAAATCCATTTCATTTTTTTTAACATACAATATGCCAGACATTGTACTCGATGTTTAATTTTAATCCTCAAAATAACCATGTACAGTCAATGAGACTGCCATTTTACAGACAATGGGAAGTTCAGAGTGCTCAACCTATGACCTCTGACAAATGGTGAAACAAGGATTCAAACCCAAGTGGAAAGTCAAAATCTTTATAATGTCCAAGGTCCTGCATTTGCACCTTTCCTCACCCCTTACATCTTGAATCTCATTTTTTATTATCTTTCTCTCTTACTCTCCTCCAACCCTGCAAGCCTGCTCCTACCTCAATGCCTTTGCACTGGCTGTTCCTTCATTTCTGCATAGCTCGTTTCTAACCTTCTCACATCTTGACTCAAATGTCACTAAGTGAGGCTTCTCTAGATCACAACCCACTCCCCACTCCCAGTTTTTCTTGCCCTGCTGTTTCCTTTTCCCATAGCATTTTGCAGCCTCTATTGTTATCTTTATTGTGTGCTCCCTTGCTAGACTGTATGCTCCAGTAAGACATAGAGTTTTGTCTGTTTTCTTCTTCAGGGCTTCCTCAGTAATCATTTAAGTAATCTAGTCTGCTCTAGTTTGATAATTTTTTTGTTTAAAAATTTTTTTTAAATCACACAGGTGGGAAGACTCTCTTATGCAGCAATACCTTATTAAAACAGCAGCCGATATTCTAAGCATAAATAATTAGTAGCCAATTAACTAAGGATATAACATATTAGGATAATCATGGTTTCAGTAAAAGTGGACTCCCAGAAAACCAGCACCAGGATTACAAATTGTTGGCCAGGTGATGAACATGTGGACGTCGGTAGCTGTTGAAGACTGGCTCTCTTGCAGTGTTGGAAATACAGAAGTCCCCAGCTGAACCGCCCGCTGGGACTGAGTAACTGATGCAGCGTGAGATCTGCATGGCTTCCTCTGGGGCCCTGAGACTCAGATGTGATCTTCTTCAAAGGGCTGGGTCTGCTATTTTGGAGCCCTTTTCATTATGTTTATCAGTGAGTCATCATTCCTTTAGTCATACAAACATCTGCCAGGCCTCGAAGAGCCATACACCTATCTTTGGCAAGCTGAGCACAGCTCACTGCAATTTAGGCATTGGTTTTTCTTAGGGACCAAGATAGTGTTACGCTATGTCCATTCTTTTGAGGTTTTCAGCTCATCTGTATGTAGCAAGATACAGAATGGGCATGGGTACTCAACCTTGTCCCATCTGTCTATCCCCACATTATTCAGGAGTGGGAAGGAGCAAAGATGGTTATCACAGCATCTGATGAAAATACATTTTGCTCTATGGACAAATTTTAACCCAGGTAAAGATTTCCATTAAGATGGACCTAGCATACCACCATTTTACAGATTTTTGACAGCATACTCTACTTAACTTCTTGTATCTAACAAATAGTAGTTGAAATGCAGAAAAAAAACTTTTTTGCTAATAGTACTACTCTGAGATGTTACTAGTTTTTGACCTGTCACTCTCATTTAGAATAAATACCATCCTTTAGCACAACATATCATAATTTAATATCTTACTCTAAAATATGAAGCAACTGTTTGTGTCTTCATGTTGGTCGTCTCTCTGGCGTGACGCGTGGTTTCTCCGGGTTCACCCTGAGGAGACCAAGGGAGACAGTGGTGCTTCAGCACCGATCGCGCCCTGTGATCTACAGGGAGCGTGGGGGACTTCCTCCAGCGTCTCACAGGCTATGAACTCACATATACAAAACAGCAAACGGTCACTGATATTTTTATTTTAAGGTAATTATTCAAAGCCTCATTGGAATGTGACCTGGTTGTGCAAAGAATGCGAGTATCTCTGACCTTATACATTTTTAGTTGGTCTGAGTGTAACATTCAAACTAAGCTGTAAATGAAGAGTCAAGAATATATCAAAAATCCATGACTATTTAGTGTCCTATGGTAATGTGAACATAACATAAATATCTGTTTAAGCAGGAAACAGGAGTAAAGGGAGAAAAATGAAGGAAAATACTTTTAGGAGCACACCAATATTGTCATTGTAAAGGTTAGAGGCTTAGATCCACTGCCATGAAAAATGCATTTTCTTACCTTTGTCAGGTTGATTGATTTTTCTGAAGTTCTCAGTTGATAGTTTATGATATTTTTAGTTTTAGAATGTGGCAGGTTACCTATTGGAATTTAGATAAAATTAACATACCTTTTAGAACCCTTGGTAGCTAGAAGGATTTCCTCATTTATTTAAATATTAAAATGAGCATTGTTGATCCCACAGTATTCAGATTTACATGCTTGGATAACTATTTATTGAGAAACTTAGAGATAAAATAATATGTGAAAATTTATACCAAAATTTTAACTCAGAAAAACAATCCAGCTTGGAGAATAGAAAGATATAGGTCAATGTTGGATTTCCTTTTAATTGCTACAAGTTATGGAGTGTTTATAATAGAAAAAGCAATTTTATTTTGTGTATGTGTGTTAAATGGCATCTGGGATTTTTTTTAACATAAAGTTAAGCTTTACAACAGGCCTTAAAAATCACATGGATCATTCATTCATATGAAGCAATTTAAGTGAGACAAGTGTTGCTGAAAACACTGGACAATTTCAACCTAACGTTCAGAAATGTGTGCCTGGTGCAAGGGCTGTATAAATGTTCACAACTCCAGGTTGTGACAAAAGGACAGTGTGATGAAAAATTACTGATCTTGGAAGCCAGGAAGATCTGGGCTTGAATACCCGCTGCGGTACTTAAGTTGTATTACCAATGGGTCTTTTACTTAAGTCTCTGAACTTGGACTCTGGATCCATAAAATGGAGATGGTGATGCCTACCTCATAGAATTTTGATGAAATGTGATAGTTTGGCTGTCACCCGTTAGGTGCCTGGAAATGTTAGTTCACTTTCACTCCTCTCCCATCCACCTACCAAGCACAATAAACCAACCACTGGAGACAGCATAGGTAACGGATTGAAGAACCTGAATTTTTCTACCTAATTCTGTGAGGTAACAATGGAAAAGCTGTTCAACCTTTCCAAGTCTCAGTGTCTCACCTGTGAAAGCTGTTCCTTCTCAGAGTATTGTTATTAGGGATAAATGAAAGTACTTGGCATAGTGCAATTTTTATTTATTTTTAAAATTTATTTATTGATTTTGGAAAGAGAGGAATAGAGAGAGACACAGAAGTGTCAACCTATTCCTATAAGTGCCCTGACCAGGGATCAAACCAGCAACCTTTGCATATCGGGACAACGCTCTAACCAACAGAGCTATCTAGCTAGGGCTGCATAGTGGAGTTTTTAAACCAATTTATCTGTTATTGTTGTTATTACTATATGTTTGCACATGTAAGTGAGTATACATGTGCAAACATATACAGCTTCAAGGTTCTAAGTTCCTGAAACACCTTTTGACTATGAAGTTCTCTTAAACCAGAGAACTGTTCTGCTGATAGTCAGGAGGCATAATGTAGTATTGAGAACTTGGTTGCCTATTTTATAAGGGTGAAAAGCATGAAGTAGAGGCATAGATGCTGTAAGTGAAAACAGAAAGAGATAATTATTAAAATCAAAACTGAAGACTTTTGCTTCTGGGCAAGATAAAGTGACACAGGCTGGATGGACTGAAACAACTACAAAACCATACAGATTATATGGAACAACTTTTCCCTTTACATTTATTTTGGTGAGGTAAAACACACATAACATAACATTCAGCTTCTTAATCATTTTAAATTGTACAGTTCTGTGGTATTACATACATCCATAATGTTCTGCAACCAACACTGCCATCCATCTCTATAGCTCTTCTCACGTCCTACCACTGAAACTCCAGACCTATTAAATAATAATTCCCTATTCTCACATCCCTCCCATCCCCTGACAACTGCAATTCCGTCTCTATGAGTTTGTCTCACACAAGTGGGATCCTACAGTATTTTTCTAGGAGAAAGAGTCGTTACACATTGTGAACCAAGCAGTACAGGACAGTGATCCCTGACAGAGGGGAAATAAATGAAGTGAGCTCTACGATTTCTCCAGCTTTCTCTGCCTGAAGAGGCTTTAAGCTGAAATGGAGAGAGAGAAACCTAGGCAAAGCCTGGGCAAAAGAACAGATGCAACCAGTAGAAAACAAGTAAGACGGTAATGTCAATCCAAACACATCATTAATCACATTAAATGTAAATAGTTCAATTATCACAATTAAAAGGCAGAGATTTTCAGATTGGATTTTAAAAAGCAAGGCCCAAACTATATGTAGTCTACAAAAACTCACTTCTTTATTATATGCGGCTTAAGTGTCTGTTTGTCGCCGATAGCTTATTGGTTGCTTGCGTAACTGTACTAGCCAATGGGGTGAAGTTGCCATGGCTGAACGCAAATTGAGCGGGTCAGGGGGAAGGTGAACATTTGTTTGCATTGGCAATCATCTGTGTTACATTAAAACTACGTCTTAACGTAATTTCTTTTAAGAATGCCTCCTAGAAAATACAGCACTGAAGAGGAGAGAAAAGGAGCTAAAGCTGCACAAAAACGGCTTTCTCGACAAAAAGAAACCACTGAGCAGAGAAAGACAAGGCTTGCTTCAGTCGCAGAGCAAATGCGTCTTTCTCAGCAAAATGAGACTAATGAGCATAGAGAAACAAGGCTTGCCTCAGATGCAAGACAAAACAGCCTGTCTTGACAAAATGAGTCCCTTGAACAAAGGCAGGAGAGAAATGCAAAAAAAACGACAGAGTAATGCTGACCGAAATGCAAAAAGGATTAAAACAGTTTCAAATGGAGAAACTTTAATTTTTGAGCATTCCTCTGGTGACATGAATATCAAATGTGAACACTGTCAGTCCTTAAACTTCAAGTTAGAAACTAATCGATTTGACCGTGGCAAGAAAGGATTTTCTCAATGTTGGCATTTTTTTTACCTTAGCCTTCATTTGGACACGGTCAACTTTATGTTGCCTGTTCAAGAGTTCGTGAAAGAATGGACGTAAAATTAAAAATAATTGGTGGTCCTCTGAAGGCGAGCTTAAAAATGATGGAAAGATCTACACAAGAAATGTTGTGTACAAGGCCCTGGCCAGTTGGCTCAGCGGTAGAGCGTCGGCCTGGCGTGCGGGCGACCCAGGTTCGTTTCCCGGCCAGGGCACATAGGAGAAGCACCCATTTGCTTCTCCACCCCTGCCCCCCCTCCTTCCTCTCTGTCTCTCTCTTCCCCTCCCAAGGCTCCATTGGAGCAAAGATGGCCCGGGCGCTGGGGATGGCTCCTTGGCTGCTGCCCCAGGCGCTAGAGTGGCTCTGGTCTCCGCAGAGCGACGCCCCGGAGGGGCAGAGCATCGCCCCCCGGTGGGCAGAGCGTCGCCCCTGGTGGGCGTGCCGGGTGGATCCCGGTCGGGCGCATGCGGGAGTCTGTCTGTCTCTCCCCGTTTCCAGCTTCAGAAAAAAATAAAAAAAAAAAAAAAAAAAAAAAAAAAAGAAATGTTGTGTACAAAGAGATCTTTGACATGTGAATTAACATTTTATTATTTAAATCACCTTTATTTATTGAGCTAGCAGTGGCTCTTAAGAAATGTACCGCCAGTGGTTTCCTTCATTGCACTCTACTTTAAGCAATTAAGCAAGTAGAAGGGAGAAACCCCATGGGGCACTAAGCAAAGGGGCGTCCTCACCGCCTGCCCTGGGTAATTCAGTTTGAATTAGCAGACACCTTTGCACAAATCATTTTAATTACAATTTATAATATCTAGAACAGCGGTCATTTCGTATGACTGCCAGGCTTTCTAGTTAAATATAAACACAAAGTCTGATCTGTGGTGGTGCAGTGGATAAAGCATTGCACTGGAATGCTGAGGTCACCAGTTTGAAACCCTGGGCTTGTCTGGTTAAGGCACAAATCACAAATGGGAGTTGATGCTTCCATCTCCTCCCACTCTTCTCTCTCTCTGTTTCTCTCTCACACTCTCTCTGTTCTAATACAAATAAAGTCTTAAAAAATATGAACACAAAAATATGTTGAAATTAAAAGTATGAAAAATGCGGCCCTGGCCAGTTGGCTCAGTGGTAGAGTGTCGGCCTGGTGTGCAGGAGTCCCGGGTGCAATTCCCGGCCAGGGCACACCAGAGAAGCGCCCATCTGCTTCTCCACCCCTCCCCCTCTCTTTCCTCTCTGTCTCTCTCTTCCCCTCCCGCAGCCAAGGCTTCATTGGAGCAAAGTTGGCCCGGGTGCTGAGGATGGCTCTATGGCCTCTGCCTCAGGTGCTAGAATGGCTCTGGTTGCAACAGAGTGACACCCCAGATGGGCAGAGCATCACCCCCTGGTGGGCATGCCGGGTGGATCCTTGTCGGGCGCATGCGGGAGTTTGTCTGACTGAGTCCCTGTTTCCAACTTCAGAAAAATTAAAAAAAAAAAAGTATGAAAAATGCCATTCAACCACTAATCATAAGAAAGCTGAAGTCTACAAATCATTATCATACAAGGCAGATTTCAGAACAAAAAATATTACCCCGGATAAAAGAGAGTCACTTATTAATAATAAAGGGGTCTATTCATCAAGAAGATAAAACAATTCTAAATTTTTATGCACTCTCTTAGAGACCTTAAAAATATATGAAGCAAAAACCTGATTTAAATGAAAAAAAAAATCAATAAATTGACAAAGTCAGATATATCAAGATCCTTCTCTCAGTAACTGATAGAACCAGGAGAAAACCAGTAAGAATACAGAAGACTTAACCAATAGTATCAAACAAGTTGACCTAATTGATATTTATAATATAGAACATACCACCTAACAACAGTAGAATATACATTATTTTCAAGTGCAACATAAACCAAGATAGACCATATCCTGGGCCATGAAAAATGTTTCAATAAAGTTAAATGGATTAAATCATACAAAATATGCTTTTTGAGCATTATAGAATTAAATTAGAAGTCCATAACAAAAATATATCTGGAAAACTCCAAGATATTTAGAAATTAAATATAAGACTTATAAATAACCCGTTTAAGTGCCTGTATTAGAAAAGAAGAAATATTTTCTTAAATCATGGAAGCTTTCACCTTAGAAGTTAGAAAAAAGACAAAATACCTAAAGTAAACAGAAGAAAGGAGGCAATAAACTTAAAAGCAAAACAAACAAACAAAAACAACAAACACTGAGAAATAGCAAAACCTAGAAGGTCAATGAAACCATAAGCTGGTACTTTGAGAATATCAATAAAATTGATGTCGCTTTCAAGATTTTTAATAAAGTTACTATAGTCAAGAAGTGTAGTACTTGCAGAAAGATAGACAAATATCAATAAAACATTGTAGAGAGCCTAGATATAGATCTAGACATATAGAGTCAATTGATTTTCAACAAGAGTGCAAAAGGAATTCAATGAGGAAAGAACATCTCTTCAACAGATGCTAGAACAGCTGATTAGAGGCAGGGAGAAGGAGGGGAAGGATTACAATGGGTAATGAGGAAATATCATTTGGGGGTAATGAACAGATTCATTATTAATTGTGGTGATAGTTTAACAGTGTTTATGTACGTAAAGAAGTCATAAAATTTTACTGCCTAATCAGTGGTGGCGTAGTGGATAAAGCGTCAACCTGCAATGCTGAGGTTGCTGGTTTGAAACCCTGGACTTGCCCGGTTAGGGCACATATGGGAGTTGAGGCTTCCTGCTGCTCCTCCCTTCTCTTTCTCTCTTTTTCTCCCCTCTCCCCTCACTAAAAAAAAAAAAAAAGTCATCAAATTTCACTATCTAAATGTATGTTATGTCAGTTATACCTCAATAAAACTACAAAAATGCAGAGAACAATTTTAAACTCCAATAAAGAAAAACAACCCCAGGCCCTGGCCGGTTGGCTCAGCGGTAGAGCGTCGGCCTAGCGTGCGGAGGACCCCGGTTCGATTCCCGGCCAGGGCACACAGGAGAAGCGCCCATTTGCTTCTCCACTCCTCCGCCATGCTTTCCCTCTCTGTCTCTCTCTTCCCGCCGTGCTTTCCCTCTCTGTCTCTCTCTTCCCCTCCCGCAGCTAAGGCTCCATTGGAGCAAAGATGGCCCTTGCGCTGGGGATGGCTCTGTGGCCTCTGCCCCAGGCGCTAGAGTGGCTCTGGTCGCAACATGGCGACGCCCAGGATGGGCAGAGTGTCGCCCCTGGTGGGCGTGCCGGGTGGATCCCGGTCGGGTGCATGCGGGAGTCTATCTGACTGTCTCTCCCTGTTTCCAGCTTCAGAAAAATGAAAAAAAAAAAAAAAAAGAAAAACAACCCCAAACTACATTTTTTTCTACTTAAAAGCAAATCTAAGAATGTATATAGCTGAATGGAACAAGATCATGTGAATTTTTAACCAATAAGGCAGGGTTCACTAAACCCGTAGAACCTCAAGGAACTATCCAAATGCTGCCCACTCTGAAATAGCAGGTGATGCTGAGCTCTCCGGAGGTGAGCATATTCTTCTGGTGAGTAGCTAGGACACCACCATATTTCCTTCACTTTCTTTAATGAAAACCCACCTTTTTTATGTTCCTTCAGATGATCTAGGCAGAGAACATTAATTATTGAATACCTTAAGCCCAAAACAAACCAACATGAAGAATTGAGGATTATACTCATGAAAATCACAATCAGAAACTATTTGATCAGACCCTGGCTGGGTTGCTCAGTGGATAGAGCCTCACCCCAGCAAGTGAAGATCATGGGTCATCATGGATCACCCCAGTCAGAGCACATTCCAGAAGCAATCAGTGAGTGCACAACTAAATGGAACTAAATGGAACAGTGAGTTGATGCTTCTCTCTTTCTGCGTTCCTTCCCTACTCTCTCTCTCTCTTTTTCTCTCAAATCAATGAAGAAACTGTTTGATTTGGCCTGAAAAACTTTTCATTTAAAGCAAATTGTCTTGCCTGAGCTGGTGGTGGTGCAGTGAATAGAGCATCGGACTGGGACACAGAGAACCCAGGTTCAAAACCCCAACGTCTCTAGCTTGAGCGCAGGCTCATCTGGTTTGAGCAAGGCTCACCAGCTTGAGCTCAGTCTGCTGTAACCCTCCGGTCAAGGCACATATGAGAAAGCAATCAATGAACCAACTAAGGTGCCACAATGAAGAATGGATGATGCTTTTCCATCTCTCTCCCTTCCAATCTGTCTGTCCCTCTCTCTGTCTCTTTCTGTCTCTGTCACACACACACACACACACACACACACACAAAATAAAATAAAATAAATTGTCTTGGCTTACCTGTTTTTGTCAGAGGGTGACTGACTAGTTGTCGAATTACACTGTTTTCTGATGACCTCAAAAGTAGCACTATATCAGTTGGAAGGGTGTCTCTATTTTTAGCTAAGAACCCACTTGCATTATAGAGAACCTGTTGATAAAGTATGTTATCATTATCACAACTGTACCACTGTCATCATCATCTTCATAAATAGGTATTCATGGAGGGCTCACTGTGCCGAGTGACAGGTATACAAGGATTTATACAGGCAGTCCCTTTACAACTTGGTTGGAAAAGCGAATGTCTCCAGGTTTATAGTAAACCTTGTTAGAAAAAAATCTGTCTCATTGCTTTTGTTTGGGTTGGGTTGAAATGATAAAGGAAGTTTGATTCCTACCATTTATCATGCTAGAAATCTGGTGTGTTTCTGGAAGGTTGGGTGAGGTATAAGGGCCCCTGGGCCCCTGAGTCATTCTCATTCCTGTGACAGTGGATTCACTGCAGTGAATTGGCCATTGTGTAGAGTTCTGTCTCAGTAGCACTGAGATCTAAGTTTGCTGTAGGTGTTTATGCTTCTGGCACTACTAAAATATAAGACTAAAATAAAGATCAATGTAACCCAAAGATTTCTGTAGGATGGTCCAATATGGCGGTTGTTATGGACTAAATTGCGTTCTTCTAAAATTATGTTGAATCCTTAACCTCTGACTGACTATTTGGAGAGAGGGTCTTTAAGCAGGTAATTAAAGTTGAGTGAGGTCGTGAGGATGGGGTCCTAATCCCATAGGGCTGATGTCCTTATATAATGAGGAAGATACACCAGAGATCTGTCTCTCTCTACCCCATGTGTACACAAAGAAAAGGAAGTTGTCTGTAAGCCAGGAAGAGAGGCCTCACCAGCCCTCAACCCTGCCGGCACCTTGTCTTAGACTTGAAGTCTCCAGAACTGAGAAAAAATACATTTCTGTTGTTTAAGCCACCCTAGCTGTGGTATTTTGTTATGGTGGTCCAAGCAGACTGATATTGATATTAAAAACTGGATAAAATTATCATAGACAACTATTTATAAATGTTTTAAAGGAGGTTTATTAATAAAATCAGGTGGTAAAAACCATGAGAGAGGCTACAACTATAATATTTAAGGTAGATTTTTTTTTTTGATGATGAGTATGTAGAATGCTGAGGTTTGTTGAACAGAGATCTAGTAAACTAGAGTGCTCAGGGTTCTGCTTAGTTCATCCTGTTTATGTATTTTTAATTCATTGCATTCATTCTGTAATTTATCTTTTGGTTTTGATTTTTATTTAAGTTTATTTATTTATTTTTTAAATTTTATTTATTCATTTTTTTAGAGAGGAAAGAGAAAGGGGGAGAGAGAAACAGAGAGGGAGAGAGAGGAGAGAGAGACAGAGAGAAGGTGGGGAGGAGCTGGAAGCATCAACTCCCATATGTGCCTTGACCAGGCAGGCCCAGGGTTTTGAACCGGCGACCTCAGCATTTCCAGGTCGATGCTTTATCCACTGCACCACCACAGGTCAGGCTTCATTGCATTCATTCTGTATTTTAGTATCTTTTTAGCCCTCCAATATTTATGACGTCATTGTGATAGAATGACTTATTATTCTCCACAGAAGGGAAGGAACACGGCCTCCGGGCACTGAGGTTTGCTCTGGGGTGGGAATGGGTATCTGTCAGTGCTCAAACCATTCTTCTTCTAACTGTGTATCCATCCATTCGCCAGCTTCATCAATCCAGGTTAGCTCACTTATCTGACTAAACCTACCTCCAGCCTGGCACCTCCTCCTGTTGGGAAGGAGGGAAGACAAAGGCTGTGGTGGAGAGAGACGCACCTACTGTCCAAAAAAGTCAGTTTAAAATAAAGGTTCCCAGCTATCACTAAAAGAAGGAAAAAATAGGTACCACTACCCGCCAATCTTACCCAAAGCCAAATGTTGGGATCAGAAAGGTGGACTGTTTAAGGCTTGTCTTTCTTTTCTTTCTTGTTTTTCACTTACTTAATAAAAATTCCTCTACAAAAACTACTACCTTGTGTTTGTTGAACTGAGAATTTTTTCTTTCTTTTTTTTTTTTTTTTTTTGCCTTTTCAGAATAGCTGCTAGAAGTGGATGCCCCAGAGTGGGAGTGGTGGGCAAAGAACAGGACAGACTTCAGGAGACTGGAGAGCAGAGGTAGGGCCAGGGAGGGGAGAAACAGACGGCTCTCTCATTAGAATCACCTGTAAGTATCCTGGGCCACAGCTTTCATGTCTACCACTACTATTTGACAGAAGACCAAAGAGAAACTCAGTCTTAACTGTTCAATGTTCTTACCTTTCCTGCAAAATGGTGAATTCCAAAACTAAGTTCCATTCTTTTGGGCCTCCAGAAGTACTGTGATTTCAGGTTATCTTCAAATTTTTCTATTGGAAAAAAAACACCTCCAATATCAAGCATGTAGGAGATACTAAAAAAATACAGATTGATAGAATTATCTCTCCATAAAATGGACAATGTGCAGGAAAAAAGAAAATTGTACATATCTTATGCAAGCAGACTTGGAATAGAATTATAAATGGTAAGGTAACATCCAAGATCATGAATTTTGCCATTCCATTATGATTTAGAGAAGTCATTCTCAAACCTTAACAAGTATCAGGGTCCCCTGAAACCCATTTCCAGGTCCTACTTCCAGAGTTTCTGACTCAGTAGATCTGGAATGGGATCCAAGAAGTCATAATTCTACCAAGCTCCCAGGTGATGCAAGTATTCCTTGTCTGGGGACCACATTTTGAGAACAACTGATACAGAGGAGACTGACTGATTAGAGAGGTTTCTGAAACACAGTTTGAAGCCTGAAAATCAGGTGTTGTGCCTCTCCTGTCTTTAGAGAAGTTATACGTTATTATTGGTTACATGGGAAACACAAGAGGAAAGGCTATGTTTCTGTAACAGTTTTATTACCCTCAGAGAACTTTTTACTCATGTTTTAGAGGAATATTTTAACATCAAAACCAAGGTACTCCTTTGCAACCAAAAAAAATAAAGTACCTAGGAGTAAATTTAACCAAGGAGATTAAAGACTTGTACTCGGAAAATTATAGAACATTGATAAAAGATATTAAGAAAGATACAAACAAGTGGAAGCATATACTGTGCTCATGGTTAGAAGAATAAACATCATTAAAATGTCTATATTACCCAAAGCAATTTATAAATTCAATGCAATACCAATTAAAATATCAATGACATACTTCAATGATATAGAACACATATTCTAAAAATTTATATGGAACCAAAAAAGAACATGAATAGCCTCAGCAATCTTGAAAAGGAAGAATAAAGTGGGAGGTATCACACTTCCTGATATCAAGTTATACCACAAGGCCATTGTACTCAAAACAGCTTGGTACTGGCATAAGAACAGGCATATAGATCAATGGAACAGAACAGAGAACCCAGAAATAAACCCACACAATTGATATTTGACAAAGGAGGTAAGAGCATACAATGGAGTAAAGATAGTCTCTTTAACAAATGGGGTTGGGAAAATTGGACAGCTGCCTGCAAAAGAATGAAAATAGACCACCAACTTACACCATTCACAAAAATAAACTCAAAATGGAAAAAAGACTTAAATGTAAGCCGTGAAACCATAAGCATCTTAGAAGAAAACATAGGCAGTAAGCTCTCTGACATTTCTTGCAGCAATACATTTGCTGACTTATCTCCACGGGCAACGGAAATGAAAGACAAGATAAACAAATGGGACTATATCAAACTAAAAAGCTTTTGCACAGCTAAAGACAATAAGAACAGAATAAAAAGACAAACTACACAATGGGAGAAAATATTCAATAATACGTCTGATAAGGGGTTAATAACCAAAATTTATAAAGAATTTGTAAAATTCAACACCAGGAAGATAAACAAATCCAATCAAAACATGGGAAAAAGAAATGAATAGACACTTCTCCAAAGAGGACATTAAGATGGCCAATAGGCAGATGAAAAAATGTTCAACATCACTAATCATTAGAGAAATGCAAATTAAAACAACAATGAGATATCACCCCACACCAATCAGAATGGCGCTCATCAACAAAACAACACAGAAAAAGTGCTGGCCAGGATGTGGAGAAAAGGGAACCCTCCTGCACTGCTGGTGGGAATGCAGACTGATGCAGCCACTGTGGAAAACAGTATGGAGATTCCTCAAAAAATTAAAAATCGAACTGCCTTTTGACCTAGCTATTCCACTTTTAGGAATATACCCCAAGAAAACCATAGCACTGTTTCAAAAGGAGAAATGCACCCCCATGTTTATGGCAGCATTGTTCACAATAGCGAAGATCTGGAAACAGCCCAAGTGTCCATCAGTGGACGAGTGGATTAAAAAGCTTTGGTACATATACACAATGGAATACTATGGGGCCATGAAAAAGAAGGAAATCTTACCTTTTGTGGCAACATGGATGACATGGAAACTATTATGCTAAGTGAAATAAGCCAGGCAGAAAAAGAAAAATATATGACCTCACTCATTTGAGGAATTCAATGAGGAACGGAATTGAGACAGAGGAGGGATCAATGGGACCAGAGGAAAAGAGAACAGAGGGAAGGGGGTGATAGGATGGGATAAACCTGATGGGAAGGGGGGAGGGCGCTATGGGGAGGTGGGCAAGGGAGATGTTGAGGGGAATACAGGGGGAAGAGAGATGCATTTGGGGCAACACTAGAAATTATTGTAAGACAATAAATTAAAATCAATAAAAAAACCCCAAAACAAACAAACAAACAAACAAAAAACCCAAGGTACTCCTGTGAAATGATTTTTTCACAATTTTGAGATTATTTTCTTTTTCATTAGCAGTACACAATTAGAGGACAGGATAAGCCAATCATGAGTAGGGAGGAAGCAACAACACTGACTTAATGGTAAGAAACAGTCTGCTTTATCTCCAAAGTAAATGAGAGAAAATGTGAATCTAAATTTTTTGCAAGTATTCACTATGCAGAATGAGGATCCCCTACCATCAGGGAATATAGTATTCCATATTAAAAATTATATTTTTAGAGGACTAAATCTAAAGATTTATTAAAAGAGTAGGAATATTTATTTTAACCATTTTAGGTCACTATCTTTTAAATGTACTATAGATATCTCTGTCTTCTCGAAAAGAAAAAAAAAACAATGTTTAATATTTTTGATGACTCAGGATTATCATAAACATTTATTAACATACTGTAACTTAGAGGTTACTAAGCTATTTGAGGCTAGTGCCTCTAGTAGATAAATGACTAGAACATCACAGATGAATTTATTTCCTTCCCATGAGCTCTTTTCAAATTCTAGTACTATCCTTTTGCCCTGCCCTTTGATTTCTAATTTTGGGTTGAATAATTTCTAGGGTAATTTCTTTTTATTTTTTTTAATTTTTTTTATAATAATTTTATTTTTTTAATGGGGTGACATCAATAAATCAGGATACATATATTCAAGGATAACAAGTCCAGGTTATCTTGTTGTTCAATTATGTTGCATACCCATCACCCAAAGTCAGATTGTCCTCTGTCACCTTCTATCTAGTTTTCTTTGTGCCCCTCCCCCTCCCCCTTTCCCTCTCCCTCTCCCTTTCCCCCTTCCCCCCGTAACCACCACACTCTTATCAATGTCTCTTAGTTTCACTTTTATGTCCCACCTACGTATGGAATAATGCAGTTCCTGTTTTTTTCTGATTTACTTATTTCTCTTCGTATCATGTTATCAAGATCCCACCATTTTGCTGTAAATGTTCCGATGTCATCATTTCTTATGGCTGAGTAGTATTCCATAGTGTATATGTGCCACATCTTCTTTATCCAGTCATCTATTGACGGGCTTTTTGGTTGTTTCCATGTTTCTAGGGTAATTTCTAACATAAGATCTGATGGTTGGGGCTCACAAAGTAAGGAGAAGCCTAATGTCTAAACTTGTTGAACTTGTCGTGACATATGTATTTCATTCACACTGTTATACATATTCACTGATGCAGGGATTAGACCCAAAGCCTCTTCTTTAAGGTCTGAACTACAGGCTTTGTGACAGTTATTTTCTCCCAAATAATTAAAAACCTATTTTTTAACCATTCAGAATTAGATGACTATATCAGAAAATGATGTAGACATACTGGGTTTAATACTCGCCTATAAGAGTCTGGTCGGTGGCTTTGGGAAATCTACTTTCCTCATCAAGTAGAGACAGCAAACCCATTGGCTTCTGCAGAAACAGATCTAGGATGGGCCGGTTATCTTCATATTCAATAACTCTGGCATCAATATCCTCAATAACATATTCATTCTATAACGGGACATGATACATACAGAAGAATTCACTTTAAAACTTTGTGAATAATATGTAGCTTTACAGTAATGACCTAAAATCCTACTTTGCATACATTATAACAAAGCACTTCCTCTGGCCTTCAACTAAGGGTTTCATTGTATTTTTCTCTTTCTATAAATGTTAGTTCATTAAATTTAGCACTGATTCTACTCAGAGTAGTAATAAAAAGTTTCTAGTTTCTATACTAGACTTACAGATATCTCAAGATTTCAAAAAGCAAGGGAAATGTTGCCAATGAGCACTAATAAAATTATATTCCAGAATTTAGAGAATATTTAGGCGAATTTTAAGATTACATTCCCCCCAATTTAAGCCTTGTATCTACATCGTTCCAGAAATGAGTCTCTCACAAACGTTACATACACTTCAGTTATGATAACATTTATATTGTTAATTATAAGAACAACCAACGGGTTTAGCACCAAGGACAAACAGGTTCCTATCTGGGGTCTGCCACTTAACTAGTCGAATAGTCCTTTGGAATTTTCATACTCTATAAGCTTCCATTTTCTCATCTACTCAATGCAGCTTACAGTCTTCATCAGCAAAGTCAAAATGTCTGGCACATTCATGAAAATTTGCTGTTAAGTTATAAGATGCATACAATAAAAAACGATGAACAACAATTACAGTATGATCATGGTTCTAGAACAAGGTAAGTGCTGCTGATGCTCTACTTTCCAAAAGGGACATGCAGAACTGTGCTGCATGTGTGTTTCTATGACTGTACCTTCGTACTGTGCCCCTACTTCACAGCCTATAAGAGGGGACACACGTGACATCTGAACAATGACTTACGTGTAGGCTGCTCACTAGTTTCAGGTGAGGAAGCCACTTTTATCGGAGAGTGTACCAGATAACCACTGATGCAGGAGGAATGTCCTGCTCCACTCACAGATGAAATGACAGGCTATTTGCATTTACATATTTAACTTTACTTTTATATAGTCTATATTTTTAAATTCATTAAATGCCTTATAATAAGGGACTGTGTTGGGTGATAAAGAGAGGTATAAAACAAACTTTCTGTCCTCAGTGGGTTTAAAATCTAACTTGGCTGATATGTTTAGTAAATACATACTCAGAATATAAGGTGAGACGTGGCAGACAAATGCTATGCTGCACGCGCCGAGTTCAGAGAAGGAGAATGTATTTCCGGCAAGTTCATGCAGGACTTTAGCCAATGGCAGGTGGGGAATTTGATAAGCAAAAAACTTTTTTAAGATGGTTTTATTTATTTATTTATTTATTTATTTATTTATTTATTTTTTACAGAGACAGAGAGAGAATCAGAGAGAGGGATAGATAGGGGGACAGACAGGAAGGGAGAGAGATGAGAAGCATCAATCATCAGTTTTTTGTTGCAACTCCTTAGTTGTTCATTGATTGCTTTCTCATATGTGCCTTGATTGCAGGCCTTCAGCAGACCGAGTAACCCCTTGCTTAAGCCAGCAACCTTGTGTCCAAGCTGGTGAGCTTTTTGCTCAAACCAGATGAGCCTGAGCTCAAGCTGGCAACCTCGGGGTCTCAAACCTGGGTCCTCCGCATCCCAGTCCGATGGTCTATTCACTGCGTCACTGCCTGGTCAGGCGATAAGCAAATGTTTTAATCACCACTTCTGGATACTTATGAAATAGAAATCGCATTTCGAGCAGCCTGTCACCAGAAAAAAATATGTGTATATTTTTAAATAAAACAAAATCTAATACATAAAAATTAGGCATAACCCTCTCGTCTAAAAGGTAGATCACCTGAAAGATATTTAGTTTAGTTTTTGCAGTATAAAAAGAAATAGAAACAATGTCTTGAAGTTTCACAGCTTTTTCATTTGAAGGTAACCTTGGAAAATATGCAGACCTAGAATTACTTTACTATTTAGATACATTATGCTGACAGTATGCTACAGTCTAAATGGCAACAGCAAAGTTCAAAGGCGGTTTTGTATGTTTTATATAGAAAGCACACAAGGGTAAGATCTAAATCAACGCATCTGTCATCTCTCTTTGCCAGTGTCAAAATCTGCTGACAGCTTTTTGTGGCAGGTTACACAGAGCAGAGATGATGAAGTTGGAAAACAAAAGGCTCCCCTTTCTGATACTTGTTAGTGCCTGACCAGTTGGTGCTACAGTGGATACCATGTCAGACTGGGACTCATAGGACCCAGGTTCAAAACCTTGAGATCGCCAGCTTGAGTGCAGGGTTGCTGGCTTGAGCATGGGATCACAGACATGACCCCATGGTGGCTGGCTGGGGCCCAAAGGTCACTGGCTTGAAGCCCAAGGTCACTGGCTTGAGCAAGGGGTCACTCAGTCTGCTATAGGCCCCTGGTCAAGGCACATATGAGAAAGCAATCAATGAACAAATAAGGATCTGCAAGGAAGAATTGATGCTTCTCATCTCTTTCCCTTCCTGTCTGTCTGTCCCTATTTGTCACACACACACACAAAAAGATACTTGTTAGTAATATCACTGCAGGCAAGACAATGGAGAAAAAAATGTTATTACTCAGTATTTATAAAGCACTTTAAGTAAAATAATCATGACTAAAACAATATATTATATGTTTTTATAGTGGTTATGAGCTCAACATACTTAGTTGTTTTTAAGCATCTGCAGGGAAATGAAGCTTATCTACCACTGCAGAAAGTCCTCTGTTTTGCACTGTACATGAAACATACATTTAAAGCAGAGCAGTGGAGTTATTAACTACAGGGAAGCTGAGCTGTTTAGCATATGTGATCCCTACTCCATTCAGATGGCCTGAATTCTCTTTTGAAAAAGGATAGATGAATGATCATTTAAAGTATAGATCAAGGAGGCAAGGGAAATCATAGGACTCGGATGTCAGGAAACCTCATCCTGAGTCAAATTCTCTGGTATTTCACTGAATTTTGTGTGTGGGTTGTGAAAGGACTCACTGGCCAGAAAACCTGTAGAAGGAAGGTGGATCTCTATGGCCACAGGGCTTAGACCACAAGCTTAAATATTTAGGCTCAGGAGAGAGTGGAGATTACTAAATGGAGTCCTTAGACTCACACAGCAGGGTGGAAGGGTGGTCACCACAGGCAGAGCGAGGCTGTGAACTTTCATGGCAGGGAAAAGCAAGCATGGATCACTCAGTACAGATTAACAAACAACACAATAAAGGTGCGATTCTCACCATTCAGGCCTCATGTCCTCAGAAAAACCTCTCATTTCCTAGACTAATTCAGCGACCCTGCTTCCTACACTGGTCACTCTCTCTTGCCCCCACAACCATGTGTATCTCTTATTTTTAAAGTTTAGTCCACCTTTTTTTCTTTACAGTAAAAAATGTTTATATTTAGAATTAGCCAGGTGGGCTCAGTGTAGATGATCCCAATTTTGTTGGCAACATACAAAGCATCATCGTCAGGAGCCAGTCTAACATATGCCTCCTTCTCTCCATCAGGCCCAATCAGGGTGTTGACCTTGATCACATCAATGTCACAGAGCTTCGTCACAGCCTGTGTGATCTGGTGCTTGTTGGCCTTGACACCCACAATGACACAACTGTGTTGTGTTCTATCCTCTTCATGGCTGACTCGGCGGTCAGGGGGAACCCAGGGATGGAACAGTGGTCAAGCTTGTTCCCCCCGGGGGGCCCTGCTGAGACTGTTTATGCTGCCTTCAGAGCCATAGTGTCTTGTGCCATTGGAAGGTGGGTGACGTGCAGATCTTTTTTTAGTGGCTGTGGATGCCTTTCAGCACTGCTTTCTTTGCCTTCAAAGCCTTTGCTTTGGCTTCGGCTTTGAGGGATGGGGCAGGGGCTTCCTTCTTCACTTTGACACCATATTCGAGAAAAAACTCCACTTTTTAAAAAATATTTCTACCTATTTCAAATCATGAGATGAAGAATGAATGGGATTTATATCAAGAGACTGTATTTGAGATTCACCTAGGTGGCACTGTCTCTGATAGACCATTTAAAAGATGCCACATATTAAAAGTCTTAAAATATTTAAGAAGCACATACTATGTGTCTGTTTATGGGTAGATGGGGCTGGAGAGGTAGAAATAAAGATGAAAAAGGTAGAGTCTCTGTCCTATGGGGCACAGCAAAGATGCTCTCTCTGTCTTGCCATTTCAACCTGAACAAAAAACATCCTAGGATTTCTCGGCTTTTGTTTTCTTCTTTCAGTTGTTCCGTCCTCTAACTACATCCTTCCTGTTGGGTCTGCACTCGCCCAGCTGCCAGTCCTCGTAACTACATCCTTCCTGTTGGGTCTGCACTCACCCAGCTGCCAGTCCTCTAACTACATCCTTCCTGTTGGGTCTGCACTCACCCAGCTGCCAGTCCTCTAACTACATCCTTCCTGTTGGGTCTGCACTCGCCCAGCTGCCAGTCCTCTAACTACATCCTTCCTGTTGGGTCTGCACTCGCCCAGCTGCCAGTCCTCTAACTACATCCTTCCTGTTGGGTCTGCACTCGCCCAGCTGCCAGTCTGCACCACTGCCACTCACCTCATGCTACTCTTCTCTCCAGTTTCCTTCTTTCCTGCCTTATGTTGATTCTCCTTGGCTTTTCAGGTGAAAAGATAGCCTCTCTCTCTTTTCTCCTTCCCTTCCTCTTTTGTTCCTTCCTTACTTTCAAATACATGGAGTACCTTTTCTTCTGCACAAGAGATTACTTCGTCAGGTCTCTGGTTCTTCTCAGCTTTCTTATTTGATTATACATGGGAGAGCTTGGGTAGGTACCAGACCTGGATTCTGGTTCTGGCTATGCTTAACCAGCCTGCAACCTTGGGCAAGTCACAGGGAATCATTTTTGCCTATGAAATATAATCCATTTAGGTTTCTTCTGGCTCTGACATTTCAAAATGCCAAAACTGCCTCAACCTGCTGTGAAACTCAATGAATAAATAAATGTTTTGTTGACAGAACATTTGAAAGGGGGAAATAAACCATATAAACACATTTATTCCTTGAAGTCTGCCTTTTAGTAAAATAATTTCTACTTGCCAACTGCTCATATGAGTGAACACATTTACAAAATCATTTCCACAGTGGACAGAAACCACTGAGAAGCTACTTACTCATTCTAACCACTGAAAAAAATCCTCATTCCAAGAGAAAGACGTTGATGGTTGAAAATCTAGGATTTAGAGTGCTGTTAGTGGTCAAGGTAAATTGTATATGTTTATTATAGCAAAAATTTTTTTGCCACTTTTTATTTTAAAATGATTTCAAATTAAAAAAAAAATTGCCAGAATAGTACAAAGAACTCCCACGTACGCTTTATCCAAATTCCCCAACTAACATGTCACCCCATTTGCTGTTATTCTCTCTCTACGCTATTCTTAGCAATAACATTTTACTGAAGTATCTAAGTATTTTAAAAAGCTAAAAATGAATAAAACAAAGTGATAATACACATGCTTAAAAATATAAACTCCTGTTGTAAAATGAAATATAGAATTCAAAAATCTACGTTTTTCTCCCTGTGTTTTCTATTCAAAGCTGGTCTCAATGCAACTGCTGATTTTTTGTTAATGTTAATGGCAAGCCACAGGGAATGTTGTTTATTGTTAACTTGAGATGACATAGGTCATTAATTCAGAATCTGACAAGTAACCTAATGGGTAGTATTTGGATAATTCCTAATAAATTTATACATGTTCTATTTCACACACACACACACACACATATATTTAATAAGATTTGGAGGAAGGAATTTTAAGTGTTGCTCCCTAGGGCATTTCCTTTCTCAGAAAAGGAGGCAAACAACGCCTGTTATGATGAAAAATCTTTTTGTGTATGATACCTGTTTTTGAAAGCTCTTTAAAAGTCGTAAAAGTCGCTTGACCAGGTGGTGGCGCAGTGGATAGACCATCAGACTGGGATGCTGAGGACCTACGTTCGAGATCCCGATGTCGCCAGCTTGAGCAAGGGCTCATCTGGTTTGAGCAAAAGCTCACCAGCTTGGACCCAAGGTCGCTGGCTGGAGCAAGGGGTTACTGGGTCTGCTGAAGGCCCGTGGTCAAGGCACATATGAGAAAGCAATCAATGAACAACTAAGGTGTCGCAATGCACAACGAAAAACTGATGATTGATGCTTCTCATGTCTCTGTTCCTGTCTGTCTGTCCCTGTCTATCCCTCTCTCTGACTCTCTCTCTCTGTCTCTGTAAAAAAAAAAAAAAAAAAAAAAAAAAAAAGGTTGTAAAAGTCACCTGATAAATTCAATGAAAAAAAGTCATAAGAAAAGGTCATTGACAGGTATTGGCTTAACATAAGGAAGCATTTTAGTTGGGAATTCAGAAATATAATTTTCTATATCTCTTTCATCTTAAACTATTTCTCCTTTACTGTCATAATTAAATCTTTATCAAAAATTTATATTTCAGTTTGTCAACAGTATGCTTTAACTTCACATATAGAACCTATAGTAATTACATGGATCTATACTCCTAATGCTATATCTCATTGAAAACAAATTCTTTTTTGAGAGAGAAGAAGGTAGGGAGAGAAGCATCAACTTGTTCCCCTTAGTTGTTCCATGGATTGTTAGTACTCACATGTACCCTGACCAGAGTCCAAACTGGGGCTTGTAGGATGGAGCTGGGGACGCCGGGCTCGAGCCAGTGACCCTGGGCTGAAGCAGGTGACTGTAGGATTGAACTGGTAACCTTGGTGTTCCAGGATAGCACTCTATTCTCTGCACCACTAGCCATGGTGAAAATCACTTTATTATAATTAAAATATTATCAAATTATCAAAATAAATACCACAAATGCCCACACTGCATTAGGGTGCTGACCTAACTTCACCGATGGTAGAGAAACAAACTGTGAAGCACAGTGTCTGAAGGATGACGTGGACATGGAGCCCCAGAGGTTGCCTGCAAGAGCGCAGGAGAGGGTGACAGGCCCCAGCAGGA
Source organism: Saccopteryx bilineata (assembly GCF_036850765.1). NCBI lineage: Eukaryota > Metazoa > Chordata > Mammalia > Chiroptera > Emballonuridae > Saccopteryx > Saccopteryx bilineata. Next base: position 138,410,992 of record NC_089494.1, read on the forward strand.
GCCGCTGCAGCGCTGCTCCACATGTCTTACTACTTGGATGTCCGCTTCTATATTCTCCTGGTATGTGAGAAGCTTAAGGAGCATTTGTATGTGATCTGAAACAGTAACCCATGTCTTGGCTGAGCATTTAAAAAGGATTTGTTGTATCAAGGGTTTCTTAAATGTGTGGTTATTTTAATGCTTAAAGGAAATGGCTATTGCCTGACCAGTGGTGGTACAGTGAATAGAATGTCAATCTGGGATGCTGAAGTCCCAGGTTAAAATCCTGAGGTTGCCAGCTTGAGCGCCAGCTCAAAAGCTTCAGTGTGGGGTTGCTGGCTTGAGCATGGGATCCTCGATGTGATCCCATGGTCGCTGACTTGAGCCCAGTGTCCCTTGCTTGAGCCCAATGGGTGACTGTAGGCCCCTGTCAAGGCACATATGAGGAGCAAATCAATGAATAACTGAGGTGCCACAAGTACGAGTTGATGTTTCTCATCTCTCTCCCACCCTGTATTTCTCTCTCTCACCATAAAAATAAAGAAGCCTATAAAATAGCCTTTATCACTTTGAAAGCTAAAATAGGACAATCGCTACTAACATAGTACACATATGACTTATTTAATAGGGAAGAAAGTTAGATATAAAATAAAAATTCACACTTTGCAAGCAAAACAATTTGAAGACATTTATAAGGGCTTCATTTTTAATTATCCACACATTTTTATACGATGACTAATTTTTACTTTGTGATGCTAAAAAAATGTTGAAAATGTAGATATTACATAAATGAATGAATTTCTATTCTTTGTAATTGCCACAAATTATGTTTTAAAGCCCACATTCAAACATCTCAAGGGCTTTAGTCTTGAGGATATGAACAGCTGGAGAGAAAAGTCATATACATCATTTTCAGAAAGAGAAGCTGGAGCCATAATTGCAGTTATTGTTTCCATTATGTGCTGTAAATAGTCTCCTGCCTATAAAATGGCTTCTGACTTTTAATTCTAAACCCACGGGTACATATATAAGTGATATATGTAACAGCTCACTTTAAAAATGAGCTTTAGCTTGACCAGGCAGTGGCGCAGTGGATAGAGTGTTGGACTGGGCCATGGAGGACCCAGGTTCGAGGCCCCGAGGTCACTGGCTTGAGTGGGCTTATCTGGCTTGAGCACAGGCTCACCAGCTTGAATGTAGGATCACAGACATGACCCCATGGTCACTGGCTTAAGCCCAAGGTCGCTTGCTTGAAAGGGGTCACTCACTCTGCTGCAACCCACAACCCCCAGTCAAGGCACATATGAGAAAGCAATCATTGAACAACTAAGGTGCCACAACAAATAATTGATGCTTCTCATCTCTCTTCCTTCCTGTCGGTCTGTTGTCCCTATCTGTCCCTCTCTCTCTCTCTCTTTCTCTGTCAAAAAAAAAGAGAGAGATTTAGTTTAGTTAATAGCCAGAATAGATAAGCTGTACTATGGATAAGAAAGCTTATCATAGGCATAAACAGGCATATAAGCAAGAAGAGCCAATCTTCAGGATTCTAGAACAATGCTTCTTAGTATCATAACGGCTCTAAAGAACAATGGCATTTGCTCCAATTCAAATTTGCCCATGGGTGACTAGTTAATGGTTGGTATACATTCCCCTTGATTTGAAACATAAACTTGTAGGGAACAGGTTTCATTTTTTGGATATGTTTATACTACAATGATTATACCACAGTGCAAGATGAAAACAAAGGACACAAGCCACCACTTATAGCACTAACATGACTCTAACTGGAAGAGAATTTCAAGCTTTCTATCACATTTGTTGACTGTTGAGCTCTCTATTACATGGAAGAAAACCTGAAAGTGAAAAGACAAAAGAAGCTCCATCAGTCTTGGTTATGTAACAACACTGAGACTCAGGGGGAGGGCTCAGGCAGGGAGATGCCTCCTGTATTGGAAATGCTGTAACTTCTTTGCTGCCCTTTGAGCTGCTAACTAAAACCTTTTTGCAAAATATGGAAGTAAACAATGTACATCAATAACTCTACACAAATGTACTAGAAAGGCTGATATATGAATACTCTATTTGTGGAATGAATAAAATCAAGAGAAAAATCATATATTTTCTAGTTGCAACTCATTTAGAAGAGTTTGAGTCTAGAATTTTAAAAGGTTACAACTCTATTCCTCATCATATTTGCAGGGGTGGGACCTGGATAATCTTTATCATCTAATGCTCAAATGATTGTTTTAAGACACAAATCATCCCTTGAAATTTTATTAAAGTCAATATATATAAAATGGTTCTTCTAGTGCTGAGAAAGTATGGAAGTTTCAAATATTATGAAATATCAAACTCTAGGAAATTTTCAGGAGCTATATAGTACACACAGTAGAAAAATAATGCTACCATAGATCAGCTGTCTTAGGTATTATAAATACCTAGATAATAAGAAGAAAAAAGGATGCAAATTCTGGGTGCTCTCAGTTGGGTGTTGAGATTCTGAGACATACAATTTATGCCCACAGAAAGTAGGTGATGAGGAGAAGAGAGTCAGAGTGGCCAGTGAGTTAAAAGTGGATTCCCAGATTTAAGAACATGTTCAGAAGTGATGCAAATGGTTAGTTGGAGGCAACCATTCTAAGAGATATGAAACTATTCACCCTGCAAGCTGTGGATCAGGTCACTGTCATAAACCTTTTCACCAGAAATGTTTGCCTATAGTCTACTGATTCTTGTTTTAATGGAAAGGGAAAATAATATTCAAAATACCTTTGTCATCAACTTTGTTGGAGTGTCCCAGTGTAAGCTGAACTTCAGATAAATAAGGAAATGCTTTCAACAAATCTGTATTCATGTTCCAATGTTGTGGGATTGCCAATACAGATAATATTTGTTGTGTTAAGCAGGACCAGAAGCTGGTTCATCTGTGACGGCGCTGCCTGGGACAGGCTGTGTGTGCTCAGACTGACCAGATCATTGGCATGTGTGTAAAATTGAGAACTGCATGTTCTACTGATAAGCTATAGTGGCTATATTAAACAAAGGAGCTCTGAGTTAAGTCAAACCTGTGCTTTTCTTCAACCAAAAATGTGTGACTATGATTTTAATGACTTGGCTTACTAGCTGTTTCTTGTTTATAGAAATCAGTAACTGTGTGCTCTCTTTATATGTTATAGCTAATACATTCAACTATAGTCAGCATTTATCACTTACATTTTTGCCTTCACAGGAAGTGACAGTGAAAAAGAGAAAAAAACACATGCACCCACATGTTAAAGTCAAGAAAAACCAAATATTCCTGTACCCAGCAGACTGCACACTCAGTTGCCAAAATCTGATCCTTAAGATTAAAAGCAGGGGCTCTTGGATAGTTACCCTAGGAAGGCACTTTAAAGAACTGAAAGTGGCCTTAATTTCTCAAAGTGCACTGTGTAACCCTGGACCCTAGTTAAAATTTTAATTTGTTGAAGACGATTTTGAGTTGTTTTGTTTTAAAAACCTCTCAATGGGTTTTATAGAACCGTTTCATTTATAGCAAGCCCAAAGACAGAAAATTTAAGAACATTAGAATCATGGATGGAATTCAAGACTGTCAATCAAAGTAAATTGTATATTGCAATATTCTATAAAAAGTAAAAGGCAAGTAATAATCAAAAGATCTGCACATTGGTTTAAAGGCCAGGAAGCTGGTCGATCGCCCCAAGGAAGAGTACTCCAGAAAGCCGAACAGACCAGCACACCCTTGCTCGAGGCTATTCCCAACCCTATAAAATTTTGCCTCAGTCTGTTTTTGAGGCCCTTCTTTCGGAGAAGCACCTCGGCAGGTCTTTCTCCTCTAATAAAGCCTGCACACCTGGAGTTCGAGTGCTGTCTCATTCTTACATCTGGTGCTGAAACCCGGGATGGGGCACCGGCTGCCTGGACGATCCCCTTGCCGGTCAAACTTACAACCAGGGAAGCAGTGAACAGCGGCAGCTCGTCCAGGCTAACTCCCGGATTCTGTTTGGCTGTGTGAGTGCAGTTGAGCGACCAGCAGTCCGACCCTGTCCTGAACCCTGCCCGACCAGGAAGGTAAGGAGTTTCTCCCTCCCCTTCCCCAGTTGGCCTCCAAATTTCTCTCCAAAAACACCCCTTCCTGGTCGGACAGTTTTGACTTCAGACCCCATACCTATGAGTGGTCTGCCTCCACTCCTTTATGGACTTTTACGAAAGTCGAGGCACGCCTAGCCAGCCCCCTCTCCTATGTCCTGGGGTCTCAACCTTGGGGTGACGGCCTCCTGTCTGAGACTCTCTTTCTATGGAGATTTTCTCCTCCCGGGACTGTGACGCTCCCTTCTCTCACCAGTCTCCTCTACTGTGGGCTCCTCCCAGTCCAAACCCTCCAGCCAGACTCCCCTCGGAACACGGGTTCCTCCCAATCTCAGGCCTAAGTCCTCTACTCCTTCAGGACTCACTCTATTCTCTGAGGTTCAGTTTGGGAGGTTTCTACTCCGAACAGCTAGCTTCTACGAACTTCCTTGAAAGTCTAGGCGTCTAGCCAGGTTGCTTTCTACTACCATTACAATATCCTGAGAAATCTTGACAATTTCTTCCTCCGATGGGGAGGGCATCAGAGATTCCTTATGTGCAGGCCTCTCTTCTCCCTTCGCTCCTGTCCTTAATTTCTGTGCTGGTTTTTCTACACGCAGGCCGTTTTTGGCCAGAGAAACCTCACCTAAAACCTCCATTCCTATTCTTTCCTTCTCTGCAGACTCCCAATTCTCTCTCCCTCCTGCCTGACCCCCAGGGGCACCCCTTTCTCGGGACCCCTCTCTACTCTCTTTGTAAATCTCTTTCACTCCAGTCTCTTCCCCTCCAGAAAACCCCCTCCCCTCTCTTCACTGAATCCTCTTTCTTATTCACTTGCAAATACCATTCTCTCTTTCTCCTCCCCTGCTGGCCAGGGGCCCCTCCCTTCTTCACTGTGTTCTTAAGCCCCTCCTCCGTCAGGCCTTTCTCCACCTACTATTGGCTCTTACACCGGTTTGCAGGACCCCAAGGCCCAGCCCCAATTTTCTTACAGGAAGTTCTGGCCCTGTCCTGCCTTTGGCTCCAGCATTTCTGGCAGGATCTGGGTGCCAGGCTCCCCATAAGCCCTTCCCCTTATTCTCAACCCCCAAACCCCTATCTGGGATCTGTGAACATAGCATTTAAAGTTTTTAATGGTCCTAACTAGTAGAAACAGGCCAATACTGTTCACCAGGCCTGCATGCAGCAGAAGGTAACTCTCCAAACCCAGGCTCTTGTGACATCCCTGAGGCCAGCACAGCAATAGAGGCAAGGCGCAGGAAGTGCCCGACCCAAGTCTGGACTGCAAAGAAATCCCATCAGCAGCTTGCTTTAAGTGGGGCAAGCAGGGTCATTGGTCCCGGTAGGCTGCCCATTGAGCCCTGCCCTGACTGCAAGCAGCCCAGTCACTGGCGGAGTGATTGCCCCTTTGGGCAACAGGTTTTTCCTCAGTGCCTCTACACGGAGGACAAGCTGCCCAAACGGGGGGCCAATCCAGCCAGGTGGGTGCATTGCTCAAACTCCTAGGACACGGCCTGGACTCGGAGAACCCAGGGTATGCTGCAACTAGTGGGTAAGTCCATCTCATTTCTTGTGGACACGGGGGCTACTTTCTCTTTTCAAATATTAAAGAAAAAAATATAAAGTCCAAGTGTGCTTTTATAGTAATTAAACAAAATAAATACAACAAAATTAAATTTATTTTGACATTAAAAAACATTTTTATGTTACATTTTTTGAGTTATGCTTTTTAGAATTCATAAAAATGAGGGGTTAAAAAATAAAAAAACAACAAAAATGTTATCTTTATATATATATAGATACATTCTTAGTAAGATTTAGTAAATTCGGCAGGTCCCAGCTGAATGTGTTAAGTTTTTTCATTCTTGTGTTTATGAGAAACATAAGCCTGATGTGTCTTAGAGATTTCTTCAATGTTTGGGCATATATTTGAAAAGCAAACTCTCATTTCCTCATCAATACATTGAAGAATTCCTCTCTTTTTACTCTTAATTTTGTTGAGTGCAGAAAACCCCCACCATACATATCATCTTGACACCAAACAAAGGATAGAAGAAACTTGCCTCCAGTCTTTCCGGGGAACATGGGAGGTAGTGTAAACAATCCAGCACCACAGCTTAACAGCCTTTTGCAACCTAATCAGGCAAGTGAGGGGGGGGGGGGGTTGGGCAGACTGTCAGCTTACAGCCAATTCCCCACACCTTTGTCCCCCCAAAATCTAAACTCCAAAAACCCTGTTGGATTTTTGGTCCCCAACAGGCACATATTTCTCTGGAATCCCATAGGATGCACCTGGAAATCTTCTAGGGCACACCAGTGCACTCTGGCACACACTTTGAGAACCACTGTTCTAATTTATCTCAAATTTAAATAAAAACTTCAGTTGTAATCAGTAGACCCAGGACAATTTTAATATTATTTAAAGGAGACAAATGATATACTGAATATGACTATTTCTTTTAGACTTGATAAAATATTTTAAACAGTCTTAATACTATAGCTTTGCCAAACGCAATTCAAGTTAATCTCTCATTTTTCTCTAAGAAAGGAGTATTTTTGAAGCAGAATCCTAAATTACATATTGTACACTGACAAAATTAATGTTTCTTGGCAATTGCATCAAACCCGTTATCTTGTATTATGTTGCATAGTTACTGGAATTCCGAAGTTTAATGCATTTTAGATGGATATTTAAATTGCAAACAGAATTTCAGCAATGTAATCTACTGAAAGAGAAACAGTTGGACATACCTACTTCCTTAAATTTCCAAAAGAAACATCTTTGTTTACAAGGGCTCAGGCTTGCTTTGGAAGAAGGTGCACTGATTTTCGATGGAGGACATTCAACATCTCATACCAACACACGCTAAATTCATACTAGTTTTGGGTTTGTTTTTGTTTTTACTATGGGAATGCAGGAGAAATTTTTTTTCTTTGTCTTTATTAAATGGACAAGGCTTTAAATATATAATGTAGGTCCTGTTTCATTAGCACAATTCCGCATATAACATACACATGCATGCATCTTTGTAGTATATCAACTTACCTGTTCCCATGCAAACACATGCTGATTGAAATAATACTGAATTTGTTCATTTGCAATGTTAATGCAAAGCTGTTCAAAGGAATTCTTTTTGAAATTTTCAAAGCCAAATATATCCAGAATACCAATGCTCAGTTCATCACCATTCCCACTGGAAAATTAGAGATGTTATTTTGAGTTCTTATTTACTTTCTTAAGAGATAATATAAATCAGGTTATCTCAGAGTATTTTTGTGTGACCTAGCTAGGAAACTACTACCAGCATACACACTTAAAGTGAAAATTTTAATTGAGGAATTAGAACTTAAAGATAAATTAGGTAGCATCGATTTTAATATGGAAATGTTCAGTATTTTCCTGTAATACAGAAACAACTCCTATACTATCTTATCTATTTAAAAAAAGAAACATTTTTCCTATGGGTTTATGAGCCCCAGATCACAGCCCTGAGAAGGTCACTCAGGATTGTCACTGAGATTCAGAGGATTACCCAGCTAGCACACAGATAAAAACCAAAAAGTCCACAAATTCTGTGAAAAAGCATATTTAGTCTGTAATTTTAGGGCAACAATTAAAATATCTTGCTAAAAATATTTCAATTATTTTAAAGAATCTGGTTACTATCTAGTGTTGATCATGCAGATCATCACTAACAACATGAGGTCAAACCTCTGAATACCTAGCTTACCTTCTGTGGAATAAACAAATATTGAAAATTTCTCAAATTTTTCCATTTTTATCTTAGCATCATATATATGGCCACACATGAACATACAAACTAATTGACCATTAAATCATAATGGGCAAATCTGATTGTGGTTGGCAGATCCAGTCAGACAGGGTACAGTTTAGCAGGGAGGGAAAGAAGCAATTTTGAGGATAATTTTGACTGGATAATATTATGAAGCAATGTGTATTTTAGTGAAAAAATAACAATAAACTGCATGCCTGAAATGTATATAAAATGGTCTTTTATGTTTAATAAGCAAGTATGAGACTGATCGGTCATAGTGCAGTAGACAGAGTGTTGATGTGGGATGCTAAGGACCCTGGTTCAAAACCGCGAGGTTGCTGGCTTGAACACAGGGTCACCAGCTTGAGCACTGTGCCATGGGCTTGAGCATGGGAGCATAGACATGACCCCATGGTCACTGGCTTGTGCATAAAGGTCATTGACTTGAGCACAAGGTCGCTGGCTTGAGCAAGGGATCCCCTTCTCATATGTGCCCCTCCCTCCTCTGTCAAGGCAGATATGAGAAGCAATCAATGAACAACTAAAGTGACACAACTATGAGTTGATGCTTCTCATCATCTCTCTCCCTTCCTGTCTTTGTCTCTCTGTTTCTTTCTCTATGACATATAAAAAAAAAAGTGTGAAAGAGGTGATCTTAAGGTAGGCATTCATCTTCTTTTTTTCATTTTCAATTTTCTTTTTTTAATTTATTTTATTTAAAAATTTTTATTTTAGTGAGAGAAGGGGAGGCAGAAACAGACTCCACATTCTCCCCTTTCCGGGATCCACCCGGCAAGCCCACTAGGGAGCAATGCTCTGCCCATCTGGGGCCCTTGCTCTGATGCAACTGGAGCCATTTTATAGTGCCTGAGGTGAGGCTATGGAGCCATCCTCAGTGCCTGGGGCCAACTCATTCTCATTGAAGCAGATGGGTGCTTCTCCAGGGTGCTCTGACTGGGAGTCGAATCTGGAACGTCTATACGCCAGGTTGACGCTCTACCACTGAGCCAACTGGCCAGGGCCCATTTTCAAATTTCTAAAGATTGTATAATTTCTAGCAGAACAAAACCTTAGATGTAAATGAAGGACTTCTATATAAGCACAGTCTGTGGCACACAGAGAGCACAGTCAGCGGTGGCTGAGATTACCTTTACTTCTAAGATGTGGCACCAGGCAGGGTGGAGACTATGCTTACATAACATTGTTCATGTCCTGAATCTACTACCATTTACTAGTTATTTAGAACATTTCTGAACCAGATGTCATGGTGGTCATAACATCTGCCTTCCCAGGTTGTAGTGAAAATTAAAATAAATAAAAAAGGTTTTCTTTGCCTTCAAGATTTAATTCAAAACCTCAAAACAAAAACCAGAAACTGCTGAATTGACATTTTATACAAGTATAAAATGATGTACATTTCACAGTAATCTTCTAATTAAAAGAATAAATTGATAGCAAGATGTCACATTAAAAATTCATTCTCTATTATGTTTATTCATGTTGCTAGCACAATGAAGGGGTACTTTTAGGAAATTAAGCAGATCTATTGAAATATAACTTTGACAAGTTAAATGATAACCAATTAGAAATATTTTCAAAGGGACTCCAATATAAATCAGTAAATTACAAAATAGATTTAACATCATGTGACATTGAGGAAAAAAATGTTTTCATAAAAATGTTTACCTTGGTGATGTGTCATGCTTCAACAAGCTGTTAATGCGGTTGACTATCCAGCTAAAGAGACGGCCATACAGGGTTTTAGCCACAGCGTCTCTGACATCGGCAGCTTTCTCTACAGTATTGGGTCGTATGATAGTTTCTCCTCTAGTGACCACACAGTGGGAGGTGAGAGCTTCTTGCAGCTCATCTGCCTGAATGCAAAGCAAAGAAGCAGCTAAAAAATAAACAGATGTGTAGTTAGAAGAAATTATGGCAATGAAGAAACTTCCCAGAGAAAGGAAGTGCCTTAATTCATCTTCAAATGACATGAAGTAAATTTGCAATGACTTTATAATGAAAAATAAGTTACTGTGTAAAAGTAGTCCTATGTCTCTCTCTTCTTGATCATTTTTCTCTATCTCAGCCAGTCAAGTGTGGGCTGCTTTAAAATATAGCATAGCCCAAACCGAACCGGCTGACAGGGCGAAATGTGTGCACACGTGAGTGGTTGTTTGTAAGATGTCAAATAAAATTTCACTGAATTATGTTAAATAATTTAAGAACTGAATGGACTTGGTATAATTTGGAAACTATTCATTATATAAGAATTGTCAAAACGCAGAAATTAATTGGAAGCTTACCCAGACTTCAGGCTATACTAAAAAAAATGCATTTTATGCACCTTCTACAACATAAAACCCAAATAACATACACCTCTCTTGACATTCATATACCTTCTATCATACTACCTTTCAGTAGTATGGGGTCCCCAAACTTTTTACACAGGGGGCCAGTTCACTGTCCCTCAGACCGTTGGAGGGCCAGACTATAAAAAAACTATGAACAAATCCCTATGTACACTGCACATATCTTATTTTAAAGTAAAAAAACAAAACGGGAACAAATACAATATTTAAAATAAAGAACAAGTAAATTTAAATCAACAAACTGACCAATATTTCAATGGGAACTATGGGCCTGCTTTTGGCTAGTGAGATGGTCAATGTGCTCCTCTCACTGACCACCAATGAAAGAGGTGCCCCTTCCGGAAGTGTGGCGGAGACCGGATAAATGGCCTCAGAGGGCAACATGCGGCCCACGGGCTGTAGTTTGGGGACCCCTGAGTTACGTATTTCTTTTATTTATTATTTTTAAATTTTTAGTGAAAAGAGGGGAGGCAGAGAGACAGACTCTCACATGCACCCTGACTGGGATCCACCCAGCAAGCCCACGAGGGGGCGATACTCTGCCCATCTGGGGTTGTTGCTCCATTGCTCAGCAATTGAGCCATTTTTTAGCTACTGAGGCAGAGGCCACAGAGCCATCCTCAGCTCCTGAGGCCAATTTGCTTGAACCAAATTGAGCCATAGCTGCAGGAGGAGAACAGAGAGAGAGAGAGAGAGAGAGAGAGAATGGGGAGGGGTGGAGAAACAGATGGTCACCTCTCCTGTGTGCCCTGACTGGGAATTGAACCTGGGACATCCATATACTGGGATGACACTCTACCACGAAGCCAACCAGCCAGGGCCTTCCGTTACATATTTCAATTACTAAATTTTATTAAAACTTGATGCCTGAACAAGCATTTATTATCATGGGGAGTTTAAACTTAGTAATACTTGACCTCAGTGAACAAAACTAGTTTTTGTAAAATAAACAATTTTAATTCAAATTATTATATGATAGGTAGGCTGTTTTAAAATCAGTTGTTCAAAATATGTTGGACATACTGAACTTACTTTTAATATTTGAAACAAGGTAGTCCTTAGTAATGTGGCAAAGATTGTTGAGCCTTATTTGAACAAAACTTTTTTTTCAAATTTTAGAAGTAATATAGGCTCAAAGCATAAATCTCACCTTCAAAGTTGACATTTTCCATTTCTTTCCTTCCAGGCATTTTATTGCCACTACAACATAAAACCCAAATAACATACACCTCTCTTGACATTCATATACCTTCTATCATACTACCTTTCCGTTATGTCAGGGGTCCCAAACTTTTTACACAGGGGGCCAGTTCACTGTCCCTCAGACCATTGGAGGGCTGGACTATAAAAAAAACTATGAACAAATCCCTATGCACACTGCACATATCTTATGCTTTATCTAATATAGTATCTTAAGCATTTTCCATTTAGTTGAATATTGCTTATAATTATAATTTAAGTTGCCACATTAAATTACTGGCATAAAATGATATATCAATAATTTTTCAATTGTTGGATGTTTAGATTGCTTTCATGTGCTCATAATTATAAAGAATGCTGGGATAAATGTTTTGTATTATTTTCTTAGCATATATTTCCTAACAGCAATTGGTTCAAGTATATAAAAATATTCAAGCCTTTGAGGTATACTTTTTAGCTAAACCAATTACTCCTATCAGCCAAATAAAGAACCAATAATTTTAACACAATTGAAAGAACACCAGATATTGTTATTTTTTACAATGGCCAATTTGATAGGGTAAAACATGTCTTTCAATTTGTTTTTAATTGATTCCTAGTGAAGCTGAATTCTTTGTTCTTTTCATGTTTTTATTAGTGATTTGAGGTTCTATTTTGTAAACTGTTTTTTCATTGATATGTTCATCTTTTCCTAATCAATTTATAAGAGCTCCTTATAGCGTAGAGAATATTTTGATACACAGAGCAAATATTTTCCCTTGCACTGAAATTTCATTTATTTTTTAGTATGAGTTTTAACTTTTATGTTATCGAATATCCACTTTAAAATGTAATTTGTTTTTAGTGTTTGGCACATAAAGGTCTTCAAATATTTTCCTGTCTCAGGATTATATGCATGTATTTTATCTTGTAGTTTTATGATTTTTTGCATTTACATTGATACCTATTTGACATCCATTTTGATACGTGGTATATAACAAGGATTCAAATGGTTAGCCCGTTGGTGGTCCCTACGACATTATTAGTGATCTGTAATGCTATTATTACTGGATGATTCTACTTGGATCTGTCCCTGAACAGTGTCCCTCATGATTGGTATTTCTTTAGTCCATATTATTTATTCACTTGACATATATTCAGTGAGCATTTACTATAAGCCAGGAATTATACTGCTAAATATAATACTTTGTAAAACAAAGATCTAGTCTTGGTGTTTTTTATCCAGGAGAAATAGGAAGCTAATCAAGAAATTTAAGTGGGAAGATAGAGGGAGGTGGAGAGGGAGGGGAAGGAGTGATGAGAAGGGGAGCGGAGGAGGAAGGAAGGTCCGGGGACAGGGAGAGGGAGACTGAAAGAGCCCACCAATGCAGTAAGTGGTTTCTGAATGAATTGTGGAGAATGGACTAGAAAATTAGAGAAGTTCAAGAACTGATGTAAAATAAACAGTTGGGAGGTCACTGGGTGAGAGATGATATTGTCTTGGATGATAATGGTGATGACAGAGATAAAGAGAAGTGGTCGGATTTGATAAATGCTTATGAACTAGAATGGATAGAACCGGTGCCTATGATGCAATGTACTTATAAAATCATCTGGAAACATGGTTTTGGTTTAAAGATAATTCCTTGTAACTTTAATTATAAGTAATTTTAGTGAAAATTAGTAAAATTTCTATTTCCCGTGAATGGTTATTCCAGAAAGTACTTTAATTAATTTTAACTATATTTGTATTACTTTTAACCTTTCAGGATCTATACGACTGCCTCTTGCTATACAGAAATAGGCTCTTAATCATCAAAATCATTTTTTAGTTCGATTGTTTCTAAGTCTATTCCTATCTACAATATACCTCTATTGTAACTCATTATGTTTGTTTCTGATCATGAACAGATGGTGAAATTTAATCCTATCATCACTGGAGTTTTCTGGTTATTATACTTCTGATAACCTAATGTCTTACTTATGTGCCAATTAGGTGTTTTTTTTTTTATATATGCAATATCAAAATAGGTTTCTAGGTACATGCCAACCTCAGACATTTGTTCTGCTGTGTTATCCAGCTGTTCTTGAGACACAGTGGGATAGAGATGACAGGGATCTAGGGACAGGTCTGAACCAGGGTGATTGGGCATTTGGTCCCCTGAAATTACCCTAAAGTGTCTCCTTCTGTTTATGAGTAAGCATAAACTGAAAAAATATATAAGTAAAAGTTTATATCATGATTCTCTAGGTTATGAATGAAATTTATAACAACATATACTGATAACAAAAATTTAAAAGATAGAGTGCAACAAAATAAAAATAAAAAGCTAAGCCACTGAAAGATATCAGTGAGGAGCCTTAAATTATTGAAGTTAAAACATCAAACTTTGCAAGGCGAAAAACTGATTTGAAACAAGTACCAAGACATTCTTTTGTTATGAAGAAAACGACTGCAAAATTAATCAATGCAGGATGAATGTGTTAAAAAATTTATGCAGTATGAAAATATATAGGTCTTTATTACTTATAAAATGGTACAGATGATAAATCTACAAGATAACAACTTTAACTCTTCTTAGATTGGTTAACTAATTTTTAATTAAAATTTTCATGTCTTTACATTGAAATGTAAATAGCTCCTAAAACAGTCATGAATGACTAGTCTTTAGATGTGTTTTCTACAGTAATCAGTTAATTTAGGGGCATTAAGATGTTTTAAATAGTGGACTTGAAAAACTCCATTTCACACAAATTGAATCTGAATATTATTTCTAAGGATTCCATAGAAGTACAATGACTTAAAAATATCCTTAACTGATCAGACTTACAGTATGTTGTTAGAAAATTCTTTTTCAAGAGTTGAGCTTTGAATGGAAGATAATAGAACTTACAATTCTCCAGAGCAGCAAGACTGGAAATGTGGCTCTTGTCAATTTGGTGTTCAGTTGCCACAGAGTAAAATTCAATGTTTCCAACATTCAAGATGGCAGCAAGTATACTGTATATACTTCCAAGTTGCTGAAACACACCACACAAATGTTAGCATGACTCCACCCGTGGCATGGCAACGAAGTGACTATGGGTGGGGACAGACTGGGGAGAATCCTTAGTCTCCAGAACAAGGGGGTCATCCTACAGACTAGAATGTCAGCCTGTGCCTCAAGTAGGCAAGGATCCAAGGAAGCCTGAATCATTCATGCCCCTAGAGGTGAGCATGGTGTCTGCTATTCAGTGAGTACTTCAAAATATTTTATGAATGTAAATACAAATAAAAAATAGAAATGAGGAGCTCCCCTCAGAGCAAGTAGAAATAGCTAATTTGTTAGGCCACAGAGAAATCTAACCATGTGAAACTTAATCTCAGACTGTGATATGATCATTTACATATGTTCATTTTCCTCAAGGCCATCTTAAAAGGGAGGTTGTATATGTGGATAAAGGACAGTTAAGGAAGAAAACTCAAAACATCCCAGCACCAAAATAAAAGGATATGTGTGGTTTAAGAATGGGCAGGAGAACTTTGGACTACAGTTTAGTCTATAATAATTGCTTCTTTAACCTAAAATCCTAAGTAAGGTATATCACAATATATTCAGAAACACATATATATGTATATGTGTTTATACATACATATGTATATGTACATATATAAATACATATATGACTCTTCTTGGAAGCACTCTCCAGTTTGTTAAGGAGTCTGTGGTAATTCTAAGTGTCATTCCAACTCTGTTTGTGGTACAGTGAGGAACAGGAAAGAGAAAAAAATCCTTTAATGATTTCTTATTTTGCTGTACTTCATTTATTTTAGCCCAAATCCTACACTTAACAAAAAAATGATTATTATATTCACTCCAACATTTCAAGTCAAGACAAAAGCTGGCTATGGAAAATTTCTTTAGGAATATTTACTTTTTCACGTATAACATATCTATTAAATAAATATATAAATATATTTGTTTAATAAATCCTCACCAGTATTTAGTGTCAGTTTTTTGGTTTTTGGCCATTCTAATAGGTGTGTTATGGTATTTCATTGTTATAGTTTTTTGTTTTAATGTAAAAAATTACAGTTCTGCTGCTGGAGTTAAAGATCCTGAAGATGAGTGTCTGGTCCACAGACCCTATTTAATCTCTAGCCCACTGCCTTCCACATGGTCAGCAATGACTCAAGGTTTGTGTAATCAATGCATAAGTATGCTTTGCATGGTAGACAATGAATATCATGGTGATGAGGAGGTCAGGAAAAGTAGGATAAATACATTATCTTGTTGCTCCCTATAAAATATAGGATATATCTGCCTGACCAGTAGTAGCTCAGTAGATAGAGTGTCAACCAGGTAGGAAACCCTGAGGTTGCCAGTGTAAGCACAGGATCACCAGCTTGAGCATGTGGTTGCCGCCTTAAATGTGGGATCATCGACATAATCCCATGGTTGCTGGCTTGAGTCCAAAGGTTGCTGGCTTGAAGCCTAATATTGCTGGCTTGAGCAAGGGGTCACTGGCTCAGCCAGAGCCCCCTGGTCAAGGCAGATATGAGAAACAATCAATGAACAACTAAAGTGCCACAACTACAAGTTGATGCTTCTCATCTTTCTCCATTCTTGTCATCTCTCTCTCTCTCTTTCTCTTTCTCTTGCAATATAGAAACCCTCACCCCCACAAAAAACTATCTTATTTATAAAGTATAATATTCCAAGAATTTCTTTGTTAAGTGACTTTGTTTGAGACATGGAGCATAATGCTGTTAAGACAAAGCACCTTTCTTCCTGATGACTTTTTCACATGCATAACTTGCTCAGAAAGTAAAAAGGAACATTTTCCGACCTGAGCATACCATAAGTCACAATCTAACTGAAATAGTGTACTTTTGTAATAAAAGGTAGAAAATAACACTATTCGGTTATATTTTTAAAATAATAAACTAAATAGAATATATATCCTCAAACAAAAGCACAGTTCTCATCATGATATGATATCTACCACCTCATGGCATACAAAAGGGTATACACCACTCTACTCTTTACACGAGCTATCCACAGTGAGTTTGCAAATTCAGTAACCTCTCAGTTGTCCAACTCCCAACCAGTCCCCATCATTTTTCTCCCAACTCTCCAGCAAAGGTTGCTACTGGTCAGGCAAATTCTCCTGTATTCATACACCTTTCTTCAAAGAAGATTATAAAGGACCAATAAGTACATGGAAAGAAGTTCAGTATCATAAACCATTAGGGAACTGTGAATCAAAACCATAATGAAGTCCCACTGCATACCCACAAGGATGGCTATGATCAAAAAGACATAAGAAGTGCGGGGGAGGAGATGGGGAAGTTGGAACCTTCATACACTGCCGGTGGAATGTAAAATTGTACAGCCATTCTGGCTGCACAGCTCCTCAGATGAGTAACATAATGTTATTCTATGACCCAGTAGTTCCATTCTTAGGTAGATACCAAAGAGAAATGAAAGCTTATGTCCACGCAAAAATTATACACAAATGTTCATCGCGGTGCTACTTATCATGTCTAAAAATGGTAACAACCTAAATGTCCATGAACTGATGAATGGATAAATAACACGAGATATATTCATGAAATATATAGAATATTATTCAACAGTAAAAAGAAATAAAGCAATGATACATGCTACAACATGGATAAAAGTGTTAAAACATGAGAGAAAATGAGAGAAAAGCCAGTCATAAAGGACAACACGTGGCACCACTCTATCTGTGTGAAATGTCCAGAATCAATCAAGCCCTCTCTAGTGATGCAGGGCAGAGGTGGATGGCAATGAGGAGGAAGCGCTTCTAGCATGTCTCTTTTTGGGGTGAAAAATTTAGGACACAAAAAAGTCCTAAAAATGATGATGGTCATGGATGTGAATATACTAAAAGTCATTTAAGATGTGCTTTTAAATGGCTGACTTGTATGGTATATGAATTATATTAATAAAGTTGTTATAAAAAAGTCTGCACTAGAAAAGATATGTCATATGATTACATTTATGCATTTATTTAAAAATTTATATATGCAGGAGGTACATATAAAAGATTAAGAACAAAATCAAATTCAATTATACCTCAATGCCACTGTTCCTTTATCTATAAAGTAAACATTAAAATTCTAGTCATTTCATAGCATTATTTGATTAATTAAAAGATGACCCATGTAAAGCACTTAGCACAATGCTTGGCATATATTAATCACTTGATAAATGCTACTCTGGCAATTACTGGTGATGGAGAGATATTGCTTCCTAAAGTGCTTCAGATGTCTTTCATACTCACCTCCATTGTGAAACCTATGACTTTGAAACATTGCTCAATTAATTCATATTGAGATTTATAGAAACTATTATTCGTCATGTCCTGTACTTTTCTGAGGTGGTCATTTTGTAGGTATCTGAAAGGAAAATATGGAAGGATGGGTAAAAATCTAAAATTAAGTGGAAAATGAAAGTATTATTTATGAAAAGCATAACCTGCTGGATTACCTGGGAGGCTTGTTTTCAGGCAGTTTGTAATGGGCTAATTTCCTCTTTTCAGCTAAACCAGCATAGATGTAGTAAAAAATATGAAAATTTTTTTCTCCACTGAAAAAATAAGATAGTTTCAGGAAGGCGGTTATAAAATTATTTATTAATTGTTAAAATTACTTGGCAATATAATGATCAGAACAATTGTGAGTAGCAATGAAGGCCTTCCAGGATACTGGAGTTTGGCTTTCTGTGGTTGTCACTGTTGTTATTATGTGTAACAACCACTGTCATTGAATTCCAGACACTGTTAAACATTTTACAGGAATCACTCCAGGCCTGTTTGCAAGTGAATACAAGGCACTCCTGTAGGCACCGGGGTGCAGCAAGAGCAAACAGTTTACTTGCCAGTGCAGCAGACAGAAACGAAACAAATTAATAATATATAGTCAGCATGCCAGATGATCATATGCACTGCATTATCTTGTTTACTTGCTGTAAGCCTCCAGTTATGATTCATGCCCTTCTCTCATTTTACATACAAGGCAACTGAGGCTTAGAGCAGCTACTAATCTCCTCTCAGGTCAGAGCTGATGGCAAACTGGATTCAAACAGGGCTCTTTGACTTTGAAGCCCAGATCTTTAACCACATGGTCACACTGACTTTGTGGGGCTCAGTTTTCCCAAGTGTATGAGGAATCTGCCTCTTATGAGTCTCAAGTTTCACGGCTCTGTGGTTCTATTCATAAACAGCATTTCCCAGATTCTGGACTAATACGATGAAAGGAATATGGATGACGACATGCTGAGTCTCTGGCTCTGGGATGTCTACCACAGAACTGCTGAGGCCTCGGGGTCCCCCTTCTCCTCTTTTCCTTGTCGTCCTTTTGCTCTGGAGGGCTCCTGGAAGGGACTGCACTTTCTCTCCGAGGTCAGGCAAGACCTCTTCAGAAACAGAGGCAATCTTTCTGCTTTACTGGCTTCCGGGTTTGCACTGTCCCTCTTTGGTCCTGCTTTCCTTCTGTTCCGAAGACCATGATGGCCATTTGGAGACTGGGGTTTGCATCTGTCTTGTGGCATTGCCCTTCTCATCCTCGCATGACATCTTCCTCTTGTTTGAGGTGGTCCTAAATCTTCACTTGGCTTGCCACCCCATTATCACCAGGCTCTGAGACTAGGGTTGGGCAGAGAAGAGCCCCTCTTACAAGGGCTACATTAATGCTTACCCTCAAAGCCTAAGGCTTTGCTGTCTTAAAAGTTTTGCAAGTTACCAGAAGGACTGGGCCAGAAGATGCTAAACTGTTGCTGCACAAGCACCCTTCTCCGCCACTGTATTAGTCAGGGTCTCCAAGAGAGACGTAACCAACAGTGTATGTGTGCGTGTGTGCGTGCGTGTGTGCATGTGTGTGTGTGTGGAGAAGGAGAGATATCAAGGCGAGAAAAGAGAAACACTCCAAGGACAACCCACATTTTGGGCATGGATGGGCGAATCTAAGTGACAGAAGAAAAATTCAGGGACGTGTGAATTGGAATCCAGGGATAGAAGCAAAGGCAAGTGAGCTTTGCAGAGATGGGGACGTTGCTGGCTCAGATGTGAAGTGAGGATCGGCATGTCCCTTAGAATGGTTGTAGTCACACTCTCCACCTCCAGCACAACTTGGAGTAGTCACCAGGAACATGTCATTGAACACCGGCACTGTACACAAGCATGGTTGGTACATTTCTCCCATTTTTCAGTTCTTGTCCTTTCAGTTCTTGTCCTTTCTCCCCACAAAATAGCAGAACTCTAAGACTGGGTCAGCATATAATTCAGTTTGCTTTGTTCTGATGAAATCACATGACTGTGCAGTGTGCCACACCTTTAACACTTAAATGACACAGTGTACAATTATAGAAGTGATTCATTAATGTAGACACATAAAATGGGTGGTTTTCTCTTTAATTATCATGTTGTTTACTGTGAACTGTAATTTGACAGGACCTGGAGACACTATAAAAAATTACTGACCTTTAGTTGATGAACATTTGGAGTGTTAAAGAAACAGGAATAAAAGATACCGCCAAAAATTATCCACTTCATGTTTTGCCCTAACTACATCAAAGGTGTACCTAAGTAAACAGAGGACCATAGCATCCCACATCTCTTCATATGACGAGTGCTTCCCAGGTCAGAATGGCATGGGGACAGCCAGGGTCTCAGCAAGTTCCCATGGCATTAACTCTCTCTACCACAGACCTAACTGGGTATGTTGCGACGTTCTTCAGAGCCCGCTCACCCGTGTGCAGGAAGGTCCCTAGGCTGTCTCACGTGTGTGCATCTGCCCTAGATCCTGGGAACCACCTATGCAGCAAAGGCCTCGGACACTCTCACAACTGTGGCAAAATCCTCACAAGAGTGTGGCTTATCCCACCTGTGAAAGGGTTAAACTTAAGTTAAAAAATATGTTAAAAAAATAGAAAAATGGAAAAATGATAAAACAGCTGTGCTCAAATTATAACTGAGTAGTATTTCAACCTGAATGTAAATTTGGAACGTAGAGTGCTTTTCCTCAATAAACAATGTTATAAGTCTAAAATAGTTCTTTAGGACAGCTGGGGAAAAAAGCTTTTTTAATTCACAGCATTCCTAAAATATAATCCTACTCACATGATTTCCTAGAATATATCCTATGATATATTGCATGAGATTATATGTATGGTTATAAACCCAGGGTATCATTGCGTAAGCTCCAGATTTTTCTGTCCACAATCTATTCTATGTATATGAATGGTGTTCCATTGAGCCCACTGTGGCTGGTGCTCTTTGGTATTGTGCAACATGGTGGCACCACAAAAATCTCAATAATTGAACCCCTTAGGTAGACCTTCGCCTAATGCCTGAAGTGGAGTCTTACACGGTTATGAGAGCAGGGCAAGTTGTTCTGAGAACCAGTCAGGTCTCGACATCAGTCTAGGAGCCTGAGGTCCCTCTAGGTATGGGTGGCACAGGACACACGTCAAGAATAGTAGCTGAATGTTGGAGAGGCTGTGGAGAAAAAGGAACCCTCATACACTGTTGGTGGGAATGTAAAGTAGTACAACCATTATGGAAGAAAGTATGGTGGTTCCTCAAAAAACTGCAAATAGAACTACCTTATGACCCAGCAATCCCTCTACTGGGTATATATCCCAAAAACATTGATACGTAAAGACACATGCAGCCCCATGTTTATTGCAGCATTGTTCACAGTGGCCAGGACATGGAAACAACCAAAAAGCCCATCAATAGATGACTGGATAAAGAAGATGTGGCACATATACACTATGGAATACTACTCAGCCATAAGAAATGATGACATCGGAACATTTACAGCAGAATGGTGGGATCTTGATAACATGATACGAAGCGAAATAAGTAAATCAGAAAAAAACAGGAACTGTATTATTCCATACGTAGGTGGGACATAATAGTGAAACTAAGAGACATTGATAAGAGTGTGGTGGTTACGGGGGGGGGAGGGGGGAATGGGAGAGGGAAAGGGGGTGGGGAGGGGCACAAAGAAAACAAGATAGAAGGTCACAGAGGACAATCTGACTTTGGGTGGTGGGTATGCAACATAATTGAACGACAAGATAACCTGGACTTGTTATCTTTGAATATATGTATCCTGATTTATTGATGTCACACCATTAAAAAAATAAAATTATTAAAAGAAAAAAAAATAGTAGCTGCTGTTCACTGAACATCTTCAATGTTCCATGTCTGTGCTAGATGCTATTTTAATCTTCATGCAACTCTCAACACTACTACTGTAATAATGGCTTAGACTGAGGAATTCTTACTATGTATGTGCTATTCATCGTGCAGACACTTGACAGGCATTATCTTATCGACTGGTAGGTCTATTGCTATTTCCATTGTAAAGATGAAAAACTGAAGTGCAGAGAGGTTAACTGTTTTATGCACACTGTAGGTTCCAAAACTAAAGCTCCTAGAACGGTCTTTAAAATTTAAATGTCTTGCCCAAAGTGGACCTACATGTCATAGAGCTACAATTAAAACCGCATTTCTCTAATATTCTCTCCTTACATGTTTTGCACTGAGGACTGTAATTTTCCACACTGAGGGCTGAGCTCAGGAGCTGGATGCCAGGCAACCTATATTCACTATTTACTCATGGTACAGTGATAGCAAATTTGAAGGCACTTATATTAAATAATGTGCTAGTACATAACACAAGAGCTCATGTTCCCCTGAATTAAACATATGACATATTACTACAATAATGTACATATGCTTATCATAAAACCAACATAAAAAATAAAAGAATCTTTAACTTGCCACACTTAAAAAAAATATATATATAACCCTCAGGGTAGAAATCTGATGCTGTGACCATAGTTTCCTCATAATAATAAAGATGTTTTAGAATTATTAGGCCAGAAAAGAAATTCTGTCATTCTGCAAACTGCCAAAAGGAACACATGGGCTACTGAATGACATGCATGCCACCAATGACAGGTATGTTTCTTATGTCACCCATAACATATACCACTTGGGGCACCTGTCCCTTGTGACACGTATGTTGCTTATGACACATATCTTGCTTGTTTCCCAGAAAACAGGAGATATTTGATGTGAACTCACAGGGCTTGGTGGATAACACGGGATTTTTCCAGAAGATATTCATAAATCTGTGCTTCCACTACTGCTCCAGAAGAGGTGAATTTCATTTCTAAATATTTTCCAAATCGGCTGGAATTGTCATTTATAATGGTGCAGGCATTGCCAAAGGCTTCTACCAAATTGTTCACTTGTAAAATCTTCTCTTGAAGGGTTATGTTATTAGCCTAGAGAAAATGCCAAATTATATTTAAATTTTGTATAGAGTGTTTGTTCTTTGATAAGCACTTTCTGTAGACATAAACGTACATGAGCACATTCTTGGTGCATTGCCAGGCCTGACAGCCTGGCCCGCTGCTCCC
The DNA here is from genome assembly GCF_036850765.1 of Saccopteryx bilineata. Classification (NCBI taxonomy): domain Eukaryota; kingdom Metazoa; phylum Chordata; class Mammalia; order Chiroptera; family Emballonuridae; genus Saccopteryx; species Saccopteryx bilineata. Next base: position 138,433,807 of record NC_089494.1, read on the forward strand.
TCTCATGTATGGAGTCACCTTCTTGCTTCCTTAGAAGGGCTAAGAGATGTTCTGAGCTCTCTATTCAAATATAGTTCCATTCAGTGCCTGCTTCACCAACACAATCTATGCAGACTGAGGTCCACTTTTTATTGTGTTATTCCTCCTTTACCTGCTTCGGTCCCCATCCAAATGTTCCCCAGATCCAGAACCATTTCCCCTGCTTCCATGGAAGCTGCTAAACCTGAAACTAAAGAATTTAAGATAATTTGTAAATTCAAAAGCAGAAGAAAGGGAGTAATTGTGAAAACTGAGAATAGCTTAGAAGTTCAGATGGGGGAGTGGAAGCCCAGTCAAGGCCCACTTGCCTGTCCCTCTGTTTTGTCCTACCCTATCTCACATTCTCCTCCCCTCAAACAAGTGCAACTCTTTTTTTGCCTTAATCACTTTACTTGAAATTCCACCAAGTAGAAATCTTCTTTTAGAAAAGCATCCTCTCCTTTGAGCTCTGAGAATTTTGAGGAGGCATCAGTTTACATATTGGTAGAAATTCTGGATCAAGTAGACCATGTGCAGTGTATAGGCACATACTAGAAAGCAATCAATGAACAACTAAGAAGCCCCAATGAAGAATTGATGCTTCTCATCTCTCTCCCTTCTGGTTTATCTGTCCCTATCTGTCCCTTTCTCTGTCTCTGTAAATAAATAAATAAATAAATAAATAAATAAATAAATAAATAAATATCTGGGGCTGGCCCTGCACTCATGAACAAGGTGAGAAAACATCTTCATCTACTTACATTAAATATTAGTGCCCTGTTAAGTAAGGTTTTGAGAACTGCATATTACAAATGTAAACTCAATCCACCAAACATTCCTTACTTGTATCTGGTAAATCTTTATCAAGGAGATAAGTAAAAGACAGGGTATAAACTTGTGTGTGTGTGTGTGTGTGTGTGTGTGTGTGTGTGACCATCTTCAATTGGTATTAAATCATATTTTTAGACCAAAAACAAGATAAAGAGATTATATAAACTAGTTTGATGACATCTACAAAACAACATTCCATTAATAATAAGAACCTCCTTTGGCCCACAAATCAAGAAAGAATGGTAAAATCCCTTTTATTACAAAAGGTTTGAGTGAATTAATTCAGATGTTCAACTCTTCTGTGTCAGGACAGTATACTGTGCCTCGCCATCCTTCTCCTTCTAAAATTACATCTTATTTCACTGTATTTAAAACCTTTTAGAATGATACTGATTCTAGCTGCAAAGAGAGGGGGAGTGATGAAGGAGGGAATGGGGACGAGACTGAGATTACAGCCCTGAGGTAGCATTCTCTTCCTGGTCTCTTCTCCCTCTTCCAGTCCTTTGGCATCACAAGTCTGATTAATAGAGCTCATAGTATTCCGCTGAGCAATGTATAGTTCTATTTCATATCAATACATATGATTGAAAATATTAAGACAAGTTGATTTTAAATAGAAACATGGACTTTTTTCAACTCATTATGTTGAAAACAAAGGATTAGAATTTATTAAGCTGTTGTTTTGACACTATGAGGCCTCACCCATTAACAGAAAGGCTCTCGCCTTATAATCATAGTACTCTATAACACAAGATTCCTGTAATCACAGTGACGGCAAAAATTTTAACATGACTCAAAGTGTAACTATGTAGCTCATAATAAAAATTTTCACAGAGGTAAGTTGTGTACAATGATGTTTTAAAGCTATTAGCTTAATAAGAACAATAATTCTTTTTTTTTTTTTTTTTTTTTTTTTTCATTTTTCTGAAGCTGGAAACAGGGAGAGACAGTCAGACAGACTCCCGCATGCACCCGAACGGGATCCACCCGGCACGCCCACCAGGGGCGATGCTCTGCCCACCAAGGGGCGATGCTCTGCCCATCCTGGGCGTCGCCATGTTGCGACCAGAGCCACTCTAGCGCCTGAGGCAGAGGCCACAGAGCCATCCCCAGCGCCCGGGCCATCTTTGCTCCAGTGGAGCCTTGGCTGCGGGAGGGGAAGAGAGAGACAGAGAGGAAAGCACGGCGGAGGGGTGGAGAAGCAAATGGGCGCTTCTCCTGTGTGCCCTGGCCAGGAATTGAACCCGGGTCCAGAACAATAATTCTTGACCTATCTCATTTTAAGGACTCTAGCTAGAAAATCAAACCATGTCTCTATCATCAACTTCCCTTTTTCAAAATTAGATATAATTTACATAAAGATTTATCCTGTATAGTGTAAAGTTTTGAAAGTTTTACATACACAATCATATAAGCCCCAGTGCAATACACACATAAAACAATTCCATCCCTCCCCCCCAAATTGTATCATTACCCTTTGTAGTAAACACCTCTCTCCATCTCTGGCTCATGATAATCATTGATCTGTTTCTGTCTCTATAATTATTTTTTGTATTTTTCTGAAGTTAGAAGCAGGGAGGCAGTCAGACAGACTCCTGCATGTGCCCAACCGGGATCCACCTGGCATGCCCACCAGGGGGCGATGCTCTGCCCATCTGGAGAATTGTTCTGTTTTGGCCAGAGCCATTCTAGTGCCTGAGGTGGAGGACATGGAGCCATCCTCAGTGCCAGGACCAACTTTGCTCCAATGGAGCCTTGGTTGCAGGAAGGGAAGAGAGAGATAAAGAGGAAGGAGAGGGGGAAAGTTGGAGAAGCAGATGGGCGCTTCTCCTGTGTGCCCTGACCAGAAATCAAATCTAGGACTTCCACACTCTGAACTGATGCTCTACTGCTGAGCTCACCAGCCAGGGCCTGTCCCTATAATTTTAAATTTGCAAGAATGACATGTAAATTAAACCATACAGTATGTACTCTTCTGAGCATGGCTTCTCTGACCTGGCATAAGGCATTTGAAATCTATCCAAATCTCATTTAATAAGATTCATTCATTGCTTGTATCAGTGTTCTTTTGTTTATTTAAAAAATTATTTGATTTCTCATTATTGAGTTTTGAGTTTTTAAATATGTATCTTAAGGGTCCAATCTTTTATTATATATGTGACATGCACAAAGTTTCTCTGAATCTGTAGCTGTGGTTTCACTTTTAAAACAATGTCTTTCAGAAAAAAAAATTCTTAATTTCAGTGAAATCCAATTTTTCCCTTTATAGATTATGTTTTTTATATTGTATTTAATAGCTATTGTAGCTTCATCATAAGTCTCCAAATCAGGTAATATTAATTCTGCAATTTGGTTCTTTTACAAAGTTATTATAGATCCTTTGCCTTTCCATATAAATTTTTGATTCATCTTGTCAATTCCTACAAAAAAAATCCAATTGTGATTTTTATTGTAATTGAATTGAATCTACAGATTAATATGTGGAGAACTGACATGTTAATAATAGTGAGTGTTTTAGTCCATGAACATGGTATATCTCTCCATTTATTTAGGTCTTCTTTTTATTAACTTTTTCTATTTTTCAGCATATAACTATTGTACATGTTTTATAAGAGTTAGATTTAAATACTTCATGTTTTTTGGTGCTACTGTAAATTACTCTCAAATTTCAATTTCCAAATGATCATTGCTGGTATATATATATATAGTATTTAAATACAATTAATTTTTGTAATAGTGAGTCCTCTTCAACCTCCTGCTAATAAAAGGGGGAAAAGTAAAGAAAACATTCAGTGAATGTGTTGGGACTAAAAAGAGAGAAATATCATATTTATAAAGCTTTGCTGACTAATAATGAGAAAAGTTCAAATATCCTCAAAACAGAGCATATGTTTTTTACATTATAAACTTACAAAGGATAATGAGCATGTTATATAATTTTTGTGATTATTAAATGTAGAAATTACTGGATATTAATTTAATCAGTTCTATCTGGCTCTGAAATGTAACAAACATTTCTATTAGGACAGAGAAAAAATAGACTGTACCTTCCCAAGCACTGTCAGCTGCTGAACTAAAAGGTGAGCACTCTCAGTCTTGCCAGCACCACTTTCTCCAGAAATAACAATGCACTGCACAGTGAGAAAAGGAAAGTGTCAGACTTGACCCTCACAAAGTTCAGCTGGCACACAGACGCTAAGAGGAAAGTTTCAAGAATGTGAGAATTCCTTACCTGATCTGAATTATATGTTAACATAGACTGGTAGCCTAAGTCAGCCATTGCAAAAATGTGAGGGGGATTGGCAGTTCTCTTTGCTCCAATGTATAGTTTGGAATGCTAAGGATTAAAAAAATACAAACACATTTTGTAGAGTTTTTGTTTTTGTTTAAACCTTAGATTATTTATAGGTAGAGCTCCAATCTTTTAAAGCAAAACAGAAATAAAAATAAAATTTCATACCACCAAAACATTACATACATGTAACACACACCACACACGCATATCTATATCTATATCTATATCTATATCTATATCTATATCTATATCTATATCTATATCTATATCTATATCTATATCTAAATCTGCACAATTCATGCACAATTATGTACAATAAAATAGCCTGACACAAACAGCCCAGCAATATGATGACAATATGGTATACCATCTCTCCGGCAGCAGTATTCAAAAGAGGACTCTTTTGGAAGTGCATACCACTTCCAAAACCAAACTTAAGGCTTGAAAATGCTATTATTTCTTTAACTATCTAAGAGACACTTTATAAGAAAGACACTCAGGTATCATTTTGTTGACTATTCCTTGGATACAACAATATCTGATGTAGGATCACCACTTTTTGTCCTTCCACATCACTTTACAAACATTCTCTCACTTGATTCATCCAAAAGCATATAGTTAATCAATAGTAGAATTTGCTCTAAAGCCCAAATCATCTGAAACTTAAGGCAAAGTTCATAAATTTACAGTTATTCTTGTCAATTTTAAGGTGGTAGAGGATGACAGAATTGTGTTTTTCACATATAAAAAATAATGCTTAGGTACTGTATTAAAAACTACTCTGGAGTAGCTAGAACAGAATGTATCCAATTAAAAGCAGCCTAGTTTAATTCTCTGACACTTGGTTCAGAGGATGATACTGAGTATCAACCTATCTCTATGTTTTGACAATAATTATTCAACTATTTATTCAAGGTACTGAATAAAACTTTCTTCGGCATGATTTAAATTAATTTAAATATCTAAACAGTATAATTATTAGCATCATGTAAGACAATGCAAGGCATGCCACATACCTCTGTGGAATAGAGACCCAGACTCTGGAAGGGGTTGAGCGCAATGAGTATGTCTCCCACATAGATGTAAATCTGATCTCGGGAGTAGCACTTCTCAAGTTGCTCAGAGACTGTACTCTATAATAAAATAAAAATAATATCTTGTTCTCAAAAATCATTTATTGTCAATTACAATTAAAAAAATAAACAATAATAAATAAAAATCTGGAACCTGGACTATGGCTTTAGAAAGAAACAGATGTATTGATTGGAAGACGTAACGTTTGGTCAGCAACTACCCTTTCACTTGACAGACATTTTTTTTGGTTTTGAAAGCCATAGAGTGTCTACAGCCACACCACCTTGATCTCATCTGATCTTGGAAGTTAAGCAGAGTCAGGTCTGGTTAGTACTTGAATGGTAAGCCATAGAGGGATGTCACTGTTACCCGTGTTTTCCAAAGGACAAATGTGATATTACAGAGGTATTATATATTCAGTGCTTTCAAGGAAACAAGTAAATGCAGAAGATGAAGAGAAAGAACAATAGAAAAGAAAAGGGAAGATGCAGTGAACCTGATATTATTCAAAATTGTGGCTACTCAGTGGCTCTGTGGAATGTTCTAGCCCTTTACTTAGTCATTTGGCTTTATGAGGCAGAATGAAAAGTTCAGAAAAGTGACTTTCATATTTGATAAGTCATGAATACATGGAATCAATTTTAACAAAGGAAGAACAAAATTTCTTAGGTCAAAAAAGAGGCAAAAAGAAAACACAGCCAATAGGAACAACCAAACCCACCATATAAGGTGTAGGTCAGCGACACAATAGCAAGGCCTTCTTCATATCCACAAACCTAGGAAGTCATATCATTGGAATATTTGCTACATAAGGATTTATAAAGGTTTTGGCAGTCTCTGACATATAAACATTGTCAGATTAGAAGATGTGTGATGTTCAAAGAAAGATTATTTTGAGGAAGTACTTGAGTTGTTTACACCACCCTAAATTTACCAAATGACTACTTCTTTTCAGAAAATGTCTTCATTTCTGAACAAAATGATCAGGCATGTGTCAGAAGTATTTAAGAAACAAAAATCTGTTGACCATGCAAGACAGAGATCCCAACCTTTTACTGAAAAGGAACTGTTCATTTCTCTAATGACCGAATTATCCGGAATAAAGGAGAGTGAGGGAAAAGAATGCTGAACTTATAATTTACTGGTTTGGATTTGTATGTACACAGAGATGTTCCAACTATTTCTGAGGTCACTGGGATCAGTAAGAAGTTTCAAGCAGAATTAAATGCCCTAAAAGGTTAGCTCTGTGGGAACAGGGGCTCTGAGATCCCATGAGGGGGCCACTGACCATAAGTAATAGGCTCTTGAGGCACCCAGGAGGCCGGCAGGTACAGCCACTGAGAGTGGCCCAGGAGAGGAGTAAGCGGAGGATACCACATGGTGGGTACGGGAGACAATTTTTTTTTTATTTCAGTAAATGATCCCTTTGAAACTTCTAGAAAGAAATGAGTAGGAGAAGAGGCTGTGACCACTAACAATGCATGCTAGTGGAAACTCACAGATTTGCAATCTGAATATCAAAAAGAAAAAAAACTGACACCAGGCTGGAACTACCTAGAAATTTGCATTACCTGTATTAAAGCTGAAGATAGGAGAGAGAATCAGGAAGCCAAGAGACAAAGCATGAAACAGATATTCAAACAACCTGCTGCTCATGTCAGTTCTACAAAAAAAAAAAAAATATATATATATATATATAATTAAAAAAATTATATATCTATTTTAAAACATTCCACATATATATATATGGAATGTTTATGTTCAATTTAAGTGGCTTCCTTACCTCATCCAAAACTTCTAGGGTTGCTAAATCATCTACATCCTTCAGGCTGGAAATTAAAGGTCTGCTGAAGTTACTCTTCTTGGTATGAATACGTTCATGTCTGCAGAGCAACACAAAAAGAAAACCCTTTCTGATTTGAGAACTTATCAGAGTGGAAGTAAGTTTTAGATTCATATGAGATTCAAACTTCTATGAAGCTGATTTACTAAATTCAGTGATAACAATTTACCAGAAAATAGCCTAATATAGTTGATGTTTGTTTTTCTCCTCCTTTAGAAAAATGTAACATGTCAAACTTACTTCGTGGATGATCAAGAGTTCATTATTTCTATCAAGAACTATCCTACATACAATTAGTTTTAATGTCTTCTCAAAACTCCTATTGTGTAATTTAATCTGCTACAAAGTAGTGAGTCAGAGAGATTTGAATCAATTAGATTTCCAATATAGGCCACTCATAGTCAAGGAATGGTAGTTTTAAAAATTATTATTCAGCAAAATTTAAGAGGAGTATAAAAAAAATCAAGCACACTGTAGATTTTCAAAAGGTTAAATGTATGTGGAAAAATGATTTCAGACATTAGGAACTTTATTTTCAAAGGAAACATTTCAGTAACTTCCATGAACAGCATAAGAATCTTGATTTGGCATGAAGGCTGAACAAGTTGCTAAGATAAACACAAGTTAGTTTCAACTTTTCTGAAAATAAAATTATCCACTTTATTTTGAGCAAAACTATATTCTCAGTGTTTATTTTTGGACATACTTTTAAGCATTTGAATTTGTCTATTAGTAAAAGGGAAAATATATATAAGTAGATTATGAGGAATAGTAAGAATCATATCACTCACTCAGTAAACTTGACTGCTTTCTCATTGCTTAGAATTAAGTCCCTATTGACTCTGTCCCTGCCTCTGTCCAGGGCTAGTCCCGTTTTTGTGCACCAGACTCTGTCTCCTCACACTTAATCAAGGACTTTTCTCATGTGGGTTCCTCTTACTCCTATATCTCTCTCAGATGTTATAGCAAACAAAAAGCACCCTTCCTTGACTTCCAGGTTCTTCCACCTACTGTTATATTTCCTTGTTTTACTGCAAAAACCCTCAAAAGAATTTCTGAATTTAGTGTCTTTAATGTCTCTCCCTCCATTAAGAAAACCCACGTCAATAGTCTGTCCTTGCTCCACTCCCTGGACACAGTTTCTGTTAAGCATATTAATGACCTTCACATTTCTAACCCAGTGGTCAATTCTTATCCACATTTTACTTATCCTATCAGCAGCATATACAGACTCCTTCTTGAATACATCCATCTTTGATTCCTGTACCCTCCTCTTGATTTTCTTTCTTAATTCTCTCACATCTTCATCTGAGTGTCTTTTTTTTTCTGGTTTCTCCTTATCTTTCTGTCACATTTTGGAGCCTCCCAAGCTTCCACCCGTCTTTGCAGTTAATTTCTTTTCTATCCACATCCACATCCGGATATCATAGCTGTAAATGCTACTCATGCCTGGCAAGTCTGCTGAGCTCCAGACCTAAGCATCCAACTGCTTACTTGACATTTCACTTGGAAGTCTAACAGGCATAGTTAACATATTTCAGATCGTGCTCAATACCCCAGCCCACCACACACTTATGCCCCGGGATCTTCATCTCAGTCAATGGCAACTCCACTCTTGTCGTTTAGACAAAAACCCTGAGAGTGATCCTTGGCCCTGCTCTGCCTCTCCTACCTCTCTCTCAGTCTGCATACATACCTGGTTAGCTCCATCTAGAACCAAACATTTCTCACCACCATCTGTCTCATCTACCACATTTCATCTCAATAGTCTCCTAAGGGGTTTCCCTGTTACCACCTTTGCCTTCTTACACCCTCTCAACACTGCAATCAGAGTAATTTTTTAAAAAACATGTACGATGTGTTCTTTGTTTTGTCTTCTCTTTCTTGGCCCTGTGTAATAAACTTTTTTTTCCCCCATTTTTCATAGTCCACCTCAAATACTACTTCCTTTTAATCTCTCAGCATAATTCATACGTCCTTCAGGACAAGTGTCTTAGTTAAGCCATTTCAGTAAGCCATTTGTGTATAGATCTTATTTCCTTTATTAGACTATAAACTTCCTCACGATAGGGATACCTCTTCAAAACATAGTGCCGGAACAACTAAACATCCATATGCAAAAATGAAACAAAACAAACAAACAAACATAAAGCAAAAACAACAAAAAACAACTCAACACAAAACTTATAACTTTCACAAAAATTAACTTAAAATGGATCACAGACCTAAACATAAAATACAAAAATATAAAACTCTTAGAAGAAAACATCTAGCTAACGTTGGGTTTGGAGATGAGTGTGAAGATACAACACCAAAGCACCCTGGAAAAGAATATGATAAATTGAATTTCATTAAACTAAAAATTCTTCTCTACAAAAGACACTATTAAAAGGATAAAAAGTGAAGTCACACACTGGGTGTATTTGCAAATCAAGTAACTGATGTATGATTTCTGTCTAATAATAAGGAGTAGTTTCATTCCTATTTGCAGTTCTTAGATTTCTCCATAGTTTTAATGGTATTTACAGAAGTTTACAGTTGTACACTATTTGTTTGGATAACTCAGTTAGTATTTGAATCCCTTACTATAATGTAAACTCCAGGATGTACAAGACTATGTGTCTTTGGTTCCCATTTAGAACTTAGTAGGTCCTCAATAAATGTTTGCTGAATAAATGGCCTCTATCCCCATGATTTCTGTTACGGGACTGGTAGATAGTTGGTCTACATTTGCTGAACTCAACATGTAGAATCCTATTTATCCCATTTTCAAAGAAGCAAATATTAAAAAAAACCCCCACAAAAAACTAGGAAAAGAAACTCAATTATCCACTTGATTGAAGTGAAGAGCCTGAATTTTTCATCTGTTTTAGTGGGCCCATTTGACAGTTTAAGACTGTTCCTGAAGAAGGAGACGGAGCTGGTGGTGAAGAACTGGGGTCAGTATTTGATTGGCAGGTACTTTCATTCTTCTGCTCCTGTAAATTCGTACTCCATGATGTTTTGGTACTGGTTTCCAAAAACATTGAAAAGAGTTTGATATTGTGATGATTAAACCTCAGATGGCTCCCCATTTTCTATAATTTGACTTCAAAATTCCTTGGCATGAAATCAATGAATCTTTACAATCTTGCCTCAAACAACCCTTCCAGCATCATTGCTCATCATCTCTATATGGAACATTCCCCACTATATCAAGCATTTTCAAGATTCTGGACTTCACCCATTCTGTAATCTCTGCCTGGAATTACTTTCCTCCTATGTCTAGCAAATTTCTACTTATCATGCAGAGTGAGGCTCAGATATCACCCTCTCTGAAAGCCATTGCAAAGAGAATATACCACAGTAGAGATACTTTCACATTCAATTAGGTATATATACTCATGCTCATTGTTCCTGCTAGATGGGGAGAAACTGTAAGAGAAACAAAGTGTTATTCATCTTTCTATGCCTGGCATTAAGATTACAAAGATGTAAAATACAACTGATGGCTTGAATCGCAATACCAACCAGCTGGTGTACAGAGAATAGTATCTCCTAGAGTGAGCAATCTCCATCCTTCCCTTTTGACAACAGAGCTGGAACCTAGTTAGGTGCTGGAGGAATGCAATGAACAGGTACATGGCTATCCAGCACATCTTTACTCCCAACTTCACGCAGGTCAGGGCTGAGGTCTGTTTAACCAGAGACACACCCAGTCACTGAAATTGCCTATCTGTATCACTCTCATAACTGTACTTCTGCACCATCAGTTACTCCAAGACAGGGCCACTGGCCAAGGTCTGCTCTGGAAAGCATGGTCAGCGTTGCTGTCACTTGCTTGGATTTTAAGTGTTATAGAGAAAATGGTACCGAGAAAGAGAGAGAGAGAGAGAGAGAGAGAGAGAGAGAGAGACTTACAGCTGTCATGATAAAGCAGCATTACTGAATGACTCACATTTATATTCTTTCAAGTGGCATGATAGTTCCATCAACAATATTGTTCAGCTTTCAAAGTAGCCTACCATAAAAAAGCCACACAATTAACAATATAGAAGATTATAGTACATAAGAGCAAGAACAGTTAAATATGAAGCAGTCCAATTTCCTTTAATTTTAAGAAATGTGAACTCAAGCCAGCAAGTTTGTGATGGGCCCAACATTGTGGCAAAACTCAGTAAACAACTTGATTAATATGACATTTTCCTTCTTGTTCTGATTTGTTAGACTTGTCATCCACCTTAAACATACAAGCACACATGCACGCACACACACACACACACACACATGCAGAGCCTTGAATTATATGTTTCAACAATCCACTACTGCATTCATTCATTCAACAGTTATTTAATTTCTGGAGCACCCACTATGCTGGGATGAAGCTATGAAAATGGCAGAACAGGTCCCTGCTCACATGGAGCACACAATTTGATGAAAGAGTTAATAAAGAAAATGTTAACAAAAAAGTGAAGATAATTTCAGCTAGGACTTACTTGTTTGAACCGATTCATTTTGAAGAAGAATATATAAAAATCAAGGAGGTACAACTAGCTACTGCTTCAAATATGGACCATTTATTGACATAGCTATATCTGTTCACATGAGTTTTTAAAATACACAAATAAGGCCCTGGCCAGTTAGCTCAGTTGGTTCAGAGCATCCTCCCAAAACAACAAAGTTGTAGGTCAGAGCGAGTTGGCCCCAAGTGCTGAGGATGGCTCCATGGCCTCCACCCCAGTTGCTAAGATCAACTTGGTTGCTGAGCAATGGACGGAGCAACGCCCCAGATGAGCAGAGCCTCACCTTGTAGTGGGTTTGCAAGGTGGATCCCCAGTTGGGGTGCATGCAGGAGTCTGTCTCTGCCTCCCCTCCTCTCACTGAATAAAAAAAAAAAATTAAGCCTGGTCAGATAGCTCGATTGGCTGGAGTGTCATCCAAGAGCGTGGAAGTTGCCAGTTCGATTCCCTGGTCAGGGCACACACAGGAGCAGCTCAATGTTCCTGTTCCTTTCTCCTTGCCTCTCTAATCCCACCGCCCCAAAATATACAAATAATGTAATTTAGGCACATGAATTAATTTATAAAAGCTTTCTCTATGCGTTAAATACTTTAAAAGCTAATCAAGTTATAATGCATGATGAAGAAAATAAACGTATATTCTATAAATGAAAATTAAAAAAAAATCAGCAGCTGTGAAAATACTTTACATCTTCCTACATGTCTCTTTTGGTCCTTAATGTATCCTAAGCCCACAAAGAGTAGTTGGAACATAGTACATACTAAATAAACATGTGTAGAATGACTAAATGATTATTTATCAAAAGAAGGTGTCTAGCCCAATCTTTGTCATGATGTTATTTGGTATCTATGTTTGCCAGAAACAAAATAAATTCTTTGGACTTCATTTGGGTAAATAATAGCTTTAAATGATTTTTCTTATTATAATATTGGGTATTTCTTAAAATGAGTACATTTTCACAAGGACATTTAAATGTTTCTATAATTATATACATTAGTGAATATTTTATCAATCATGACTTCAACTTTCATTTTTCTGGTATCAACTGATTTATTTTCTTTTAATTTAGTGAGAAGAGGGGAGGGAGAGACAGACTCTTGCATGCATCCTGACTGGAATCCACCCGGCAAGCCCACTAGGGGTGATGCTTTGCCCATCTGGGGCCCTTGCTCCAGTGCAACTGGAGTAGTTTTTTTAGCACCTGAGGTGGAGGCCATGGAGCCATTCTCAGCAACTGGGGCCAACTCATTCAATTGAGCCATGGTTGCAGGAGGGGAAAAGAAGAAGGAGAAGGAGAAGGAGAAGGAGAAGGAGAAGAAGAAAGAGAGAGAGAGAGAGAGAGAGAGAGAGAGAGAGAGAAGAGAAGAGAAGAGAGAGGGTAAGAGGTGGAGAAGCAGATGGGCATTTCTCCTGTGTGCCCTGACAGAATTGAACCCAGGAAATCCACATGCCAGGCTGAAGCTCTACCACTGAGCCAACCAGCCACGGCCCAATATCAAATGATTTTGATTTGTTAGATTTAATAACATACCAAGTATCAGACAGAATTATAATGTAAATAATTTTTTGATACTTTAAAAAAGACACACTTGCCCTGGCTGGTTGGCTCAGTGGTAGAGCGTTGGCCTGGCATGCGGGAGTCCTGGGTTCGAATCCCGGCCAGGGCACACAGAAGAAGCGCCCATCTGCTTCTCCACCCCTCCCCCTCTCCTTCCTCGCTGTCTCTCTCTTCCCCTCCTGCAGCCAAGGCTCCATTGGAGCAAAAGATGGCGGGGCGCTGGGGATGGCTCCTTGGCTTCTGCCCCAGGCGCTAGAGCGACGCCCCAGATGGGCAGAGCATTGCCCCCTGGTGGGCGTGCTGGGTGGATCCTGGTCGAGTGCATGCGGGAGTCTGTCTGACTGCCTCCCCGTTTCCAGCTTCAGAAAAATACCACAAAAAAAAAAAAAAAAAAGACACACTTATAGGAAGTGATCACTATAGGTTTTGGAAGGGCTTTTCTTTATTCTCACATCACTGTCATTAAATTTTAATAAAAATTTAAATGTGCAATTCAGTCTAACCACTATTTATTGAGACCCTGCTATGTTCAAGGCATTGTGCTAAGTGTTGAGGGGTTACTGTATATGAAATTAGATCCAAGGTCCTGAATTCAATGAGTTATCATCTAACGGGAAACATAAACAGAAACATTTAAAACAACACAAGGCATATGGCAAATACCACAACTAAAGTAACAATCAAATGTTATGGAAATAGCAAAAAGGAAAGAATTTCATTCTGGAGAATTGGGAATAGTTTTCAGTAGTTCAGCATTTAATCTTGGTTTTTTAGTAAGAGTAAGATTCCATGACTTGTGGGTATTTTTACGAGGGGCTGGCCACAGGCGGATGGTGAGATCTGAAAGAACAGCCTGTGTGAACTGCAGTGCACGAGCCCAGGACAGTGCTGCTGTGCTTGCTGTGGCCAGACGTAAAGTGCATGGCTGAGGAAACTAGGTCGGGGAGGGCTTGGACATTGAGAAATAGGGCTGTCTTAAAAAATGCATTCACATTCCAAATGTCCAATCATTAAAGCACGACCTTCTGCAGCAAAGCATGCAGCTCCCCTAGTGTTTCCAGTCACATCAACGGCCACCACCACCTAATTTGGTGCACACATCGGAAACTGCCATCTTCCCCACCTGCATCCACTCCCTCACCAAATTAGAGTGTTTTCATCTTGAAATTTCTCAAATTTCCATTTCTCTCCACCTCCACTGAGGAGATGATGGTCCCATGGAATGAGATGGTGTTGACTGAGGTTAAGAACAGTGAACCCAACAGGAGAAAAAACTCAAAATGTGGTGAAAGCCATAGGACATATTTTATAAGAACATTTAAAAAAATTTTCTTGGACTGCTGACTTGGTACTTGGGTAAAAATGGGGGGGGATATTGAACAATATTCTGATCTCCTTCTAAATCCTAAACAGAGAGAGTGATTAATAAAACTGCCAGTGCTTCAGAGGCTCAGCGGACTCTTCCTTCTGCCTGGAGAGCCTAGGGCCCTCCCTCCCTTGCGAGGTTGGAGCTAATCATTCTTTTTTAACATTGGAATTCCATTCCACCCCATCCCAGAACTCCCAATCCAATTTACCTTGTTTTATTTATTTATTTCTTTAGCATGCATCACCATCTAATAATATGCTACATTATTTACTAAATTATTGTATTTAATGTCTGGGCTTTACCATTGGTATACAAACACCATGAAAACAGGATTTAAAAAAATTAAATCTGTTGGCTGATACAGTCCATACTCCTAGACCAGAGTCTCACAAATGGTAGGTGCTCAAAACTTATTTCCTGGGGAAGGAGTAAATATTTTCCTTTTACTATATGTTCATCTACTGTGGAACTGAAGAAAAATTTTATTATTTTTTAACTCTGGTTATAAACAATTAAAATGCTCAAATATATCTCTGTGTGTGTATGTATGTTTCAAGATCATTTTATACTTCTAACATTTTTCTTTTGCTTTTACTTCATAAAAATTAGTTTCCATTCTTGTTACTTTATTCAATATTTATTTCTATAAGACTTGGAGAAAGTAAAATCAAAATCCTTCTATAAAATTTTTGTCCTCTTGGGAAAAGTACAGCTTGTTAGCCAGATTACATACTTCATTTACTCTGTAACACTGAAGAGACATCGTTTCAGACTGTAAGTATTTTCTTTCTGTTTTGTCAAAGGCTACAGGCACCCTCAGGGATGGTTCTTACAGCTTCACTTGCGTTTCAGTTCTACACACTGAAAAAAGAAACCCCAACTGCTGCTGTTCGATGTTAAATTTTTATCTTCACTATTCAGTTATACTCTGGCCATGAGGCAGATCTGTGTTTACTTTGGTTAAATATGCTCTTGTAAATATCAAGCTCTATCTTCTAAGCAATCCAGGAACCAGTGGGGTAGTCTAGGAAGTCTTTGCTTAACACATATCTAATCAATGGGATATTTTAGTTTCCTTATACATCTTTAAATTCTAGTAACAAAGTCAGAACTGGTAATAGCAATGGGAGTATGAGCTCTCACTGATGTACCTTGGAAAAGCAGTTTTTATTTATCTGTGTTTGACTCTTTGGCCAAATGTCTAGTCTGAATGGTGGGAGAGAAGCCGGAGCAGCAGAAGAACTGGCAATGACTGCAGTGACAAGTGTCAGTCACCAGCCCCAGTATACTTCTAATTACCCTTTCACTCACAGAACCCTTCTCTTTAGCATATAATTCCTTAGAGATGTGCTTGCCTCTGGACTGTACAGGTAAGCACATAAAACTTGTAGCCATGCTGGATGATGTTGGAAAAGTAATGCAGCTGACTTTTGAACAATGCAGGGTCAGGGACATAGCCTTCCTTCGTCTGCTGTCGGAAATCCACAAGAAAGGTATGACTCCTCCAAAACTTAATTGTTAACCAGAAGCCTTATCAATAATGTGAACAATTAACCCTAACCCTAACCTTAACCCTGATACTTTGTATGTTATTTGCACTCTATATAATTACCTACAATAAAAGCTAGAAAAAAAGAGTTAAAGTCATAAAAGAAAATACATTAACAGTACTTTGCATATCTATTGAAAAAAAACCCATGTATAAATGAACCAGTGCAGTTCAAAGCCATGTTGTTCAAGGGTCAACCTCACACGAAACAGACTGACACCTGTAGCTAACACCTTTCTTAATTTATTCTTAATCTCTATATTCGCAGCGTCCCTACTCTTTTCTCCATGTGGATACAAAAGCTCATGAAATAAAAGAACACCAAGGAATTTTATATAAAATTAACATGTCCCTATAGAATACTCTGTACTGTTATAATTTTTTTATTGCTGCATTTAAAATTATTTCCTGATTTTTCTTTTTTCTGATGCTTTTTGCCCATTTATTACCAGGACCAAAATCCCATACTCTAGGGTATGGATGGGCAAACTTCCCTGTAAGGCAGCAGATACATAAACATTTTGAGCTTTTCAGGCTATAAGACCTGGGTCATAACAACTTAACCTTGTCTGCTGAGTTCCTGAATGTTCGTGTCTCCCAGACTTTGCCTAGGCGCCTGTCACCTCCCTTTCTAAATACTCACATTCAGTGACCTCCACCAGTCCATCATTCAGAACCTCTATAAACAAATGACTTACAAAGACCATCACTAACATGGACTGATCTGAAGTCCAGATTCCTACATCCAACTGCCTACTTCATAACTCTCCTTTCATGTTTATTTATATCAAATTTAACATCCTCCCAAACGAACTCAAGACCTCCTTTCACCTTATTTGAATAAACACAGAAGAATGACACTATCATCCATGGACAGAGAACACCACCCACATTTTAGGCTGACAAGCTAATGTTTTTACACACACACACACACACACACACACACACGTTTAATTTTTTTTACAGGAACTTGTGGTACAGCCAGATCTATATGAGAGTCGACCATAAAACAATAGTATTCTCTTTCAATTTCAATTCCCAAGACTAGAATAGCAAGTCAGGTATTTATTTCCTTTTCTTTCCCTTAGAAAATCATGGTATTTTGACTTTAGATTTTTTCACTTAATAAAAAAACTCCTCCAGCTGTATTTATAAAAATGTATATAAATCTAACGTCAAAGCGAATCATATTCTTTCCAAACTAAAAATTCTGTTAAATACAGCATTCTCCGCCTCCCCCCCCCCCCCCCCCACAGAGATTACAAAACTAAATGGGGAAGCAAACAAGATTAGGCAGCTGAGCAGGCAGAGATAAGCTCTCTGCGCCTGGCCACCGGAAGGAACAGAGGCACGGCATTTTGATTTGGTCTGCTGAGGCTGAAATACACTGCTCTAGCCCTTAACTACTGCCCTTAAAAAATAGTTTTCTCTCTTCCCCAGCAAAAAGGTGGTTAAAAGTTTTGGCTAATTTAATAGACAAAGATTTCCAGTGTAACTTTCAATAGATATTACTCAGCCCCTTTGACATGATGGCAAAATGCAGAGAACGAAAAATGTGAAAGGCACTCAGGGAAAATGGTTGCTCTGCCCTCCTCTCAAGCTTGTGAATCTTACTTTACTGAAAAATAAATAGTATCATACACTCAGTGTCCTGCCTACTGTGAGGCGCTGCAGAATCCACAGAAAATGCAATTCCACGCAAATGTGTCTCTTCTGATGGCAACGGTACCCAAAATGGATGCAGGCAGTCCTATGCTGTTGCTAGTTTGAATGAAAATAAACAAATAGGCAAAATTGCAGTATTTCTTGAAACCTCTGTAAGTAGGTCAATGCTTTTGATATTCCCTTAAGTTATTTTTTCTCTCTAGCCTAAAAATTTTTTAAAGATGAATGTCTCTAAGAGAAAGGCCAGGTAATGTTGGCCTTTTTAAAAAATGGGTTCTATTTTGCTCCATTTAAGTACATTTACTTGTTTGAGTCATAGCATTTTATCTCATAAAATCAAATTTGATTATTTTTAGGAACCTCTGTAAATAAAATAATTATAAAATTAAAAGAAAAAGTACAAATATATTTTTTTTTCATTTTTCATTTTTCTGAAGCTGGAAACGGAGAGAGAGTCAGACAGACTCCCGCATGCACCCGACCGGGATCCACCCGGCACGCCCACCAGGGGCGAAGCTCTGCCCACCAGGGGGCGATGCTCTGCCCATCCTGGGCGTCGCCATGTCGCGACCAGAGCCACTCTAGCGCTTGAGGCAGAGGCCACAGAGCCATCCCTAGCACCCGGGCCATCTTTGCTCCAATGGAGCCTTGGCTGCAGGAGGGGAAGAAACAGAGAGGAAAGAACGGCGGAGGGGTGGAGAAGCAAATGGGCGCTTCTCCTGTGTGCCCTGGCCAGGAATCGAACCCGGGTCCTCCGCACGCTAGGCCGACGCTCTACCGCTGAGCCAACCGGCCAGGGCGAAAAAGTACAAATATTTTAAAAACAAGTAAGGTTTTGAGCCAATATCATACAGCTAAAAATGGATAATGCTATCTTTAAAATGGTGATTTCTAGAATATCATTGGAGACATTAACATTATAGAAATTTGGTAATCTAACATAAGGTCTAGAATTTACAAAGTGGCCCTAATATATTATAAAATTTAAATGTCCTTGCCAGCCTGACCTGTGGTGGCGCAGTGGATAAAGCGTCGACCTGAAAATGCTGAGGTCGCCGGTTCAAAACCCTGGGCTTGCCTGGTCAAGGCACATATGGGAGTTGATGCTTCCAGTTCCTCCCCCTCTTCTCTCTCTCTGTCTCTCCTCTCTCTCTCTCTCTCTCCCTCTCCTCTGTAAAATGAATAAATAAAAATTAAAAAATTAAATGTCCTTGCCAATAATTAGCATATTTTAATACTAAATTCTAATGAAAAACAATGTTCCATTGACTTATGCTGAAGATATCAAGGAAGTGCCAAACCAATTAATCCACATAAATTCTAGGGAAATATTCTAGGATTTCATCTTTGCATAAATTTGCTGAAAGCACTTTGATATGAAAGTACTTTGGAGTACAACAGTTTTCAGGCTGAATCATGACCCAGGTGATAAAGCATGAATCAGGGACAGCTTATCACTCTCCCCAGTTCTCTAGTGGTACTAAGGTAAGGTGTACGTAGCTGATATCACAGACGGTAATCAGGCTGGGTTGTCAAATAAATTTATTCAGAGTTTCCCAGGCTCCTGACCCCAGTGCACACTGCACAGTTTGGAATGTTGCATCCCCGCACAACATTAAAGTGGTGGAAAGCATTTTTGTGGAATGTGAGATGCATGGTGCCTCCTGTAGTACAGAACATGGGCCATCGTGTACATCCTGTACCACTTATGGGTATAAGAGAGGTCTTCACACTATCAGATTTTGCTGGTTTGTTGTCATCATACGCTAATGTAGGGCTCCTGTCACTTTAGGAAGTCCCCAAAAGTATGTCTCAAAATTGCTCATGGACAAGTCTGCTTCAACTAGACACCATGCTACTCAGTTCTTGTTTAGCTGGGTGTCGGTGCCCTTCCCACTCTGCCAGGCAGATGATGGCTGGCATACTAGTAGTCATTCTGGGTGCTCTGGCAGCTCCCCAGTGCGTAGAGGCCAGGCCTGCAAGGCTGAGCACAGTCCAGCATTGCTAGCAGGCAAAGCAGTGCCTTCCACTGCTCTGCCAGGTTATGTGTTCCTCTGCTGAGGATCCTCTGGGTTGATACATGATTGCTTCGTGGCCCACCAGACATAGCCACACCGCTTCTGCTGTTCCTTTCCCCCAGGAATCCTCTGGGAAGTGGAAGTGATGGATTTTGTCCCTTTGTGTTCCTTGCTGACTGAGACGGGGTCGATGTTGTTGCTTGTACTGCATTTACAGGTTGAATGAAGTAGCTCTTTCAGTTTCCATTATAACCTCACCCTTCCTTAGGACACAGGTATGTACCCAGACCATTGGGCTACGACTGGGACAGCTTTAGTTCATAGGCAATACTTATATCCAGACTTCCAATTCCCTCCAACTATGGGGGCTTTTTACTGGGTCAAAGCTGTGCTCTGTCCCTTAGTATCAGTCATCTCCCAGAAGGTCATATGAGCCACAGTGGGCACAGCTTCAATTCTTTCCTGGGAAGCTCCTTGGTGTCCTCCATCTATGTGAACACTACACTGGGTGCCCAGACACATCTAGTCTCACTTAGCCTCAAGGTGGGACTCTTTGTTATATCATCCACCTAAGGTTTTAAGTCACATTGATAGTATGAATATTGGTGACTTCAATAAGATTCCTATCCTCTTGTTCTGGTTATTCCTTGCCATGTAACAAATTGTCCTAAAATTCTGCAGCTTAAAAAAAACACACATTTTTATTATATTTCATGATTTTGTGGACCAGAAATTGAGGCAGGACTCATAGGTAGGCAATTCAGCTCGTGCGGTGTCAACTAAGGTCACTCAGTGGTATTCAGCTGGTGGGCAGGCTGGTCTGAAGGGGCCAAACATAGCTTCACTCACACAATTGGCACTTTCTGGGGACTGCCAAGAGGCTGGGCTCCAGCAGGACTGGTAATCACAGTGTCTATATGTGGTTAATCCAGCATGGTGGTCTCACGGTTAGTCTCATCCCCTTCCTGGAAGTTCAGGGTTCTCAGAGAAAGTGTTCCAAGAGACACGAAGGGGACACTCACAGCTTTTTAAGGCCTGGGCTCAAAAACATCATAACCTTACTTTTGCTGTCTTCTATCAACCAAAGAAGTCACAGAAAATGCCAGGGCTCAAGGGCAGGCAAGAAAAACACCAACTCAATAAAAGAAGTGTCAAAAAGAAAATTGTGACAATCTGTCACCCACTACACCTTGCCCTATTCGATCAAGAAGCTGAGTGAGAGTTAGTTCAAGTTAAACATCACAGAATAAAGTAATTTCTCCCTCCCTTAAAATTCACTAACCAGCAAAAAGAATGGAAAGTAGAGAAATGTCTCTTTCAAGGCAAATAGAAATGGCCACAGTTTCACAATGCATGAAGCAAAACTGTCAAACTTTGTGAAATCTGTTTGAAATGGATGAAGAAGCTGAGAACCAACACATCACTCCTCAGACCTCCACTTGCAATGAAAGAGACATTTCTAACATGAAGTACACAGCCCTGAGAAGTCTACATAGTGAGCTTTGCTAGGTGCATAAGTAGGCCACTGATGGAGTAAGAAAGGGTGCTGATGGGACTCAGATCAACAGGCAGGAGAGCAAGGGCTGGGGAGCTGGGAAGACTATGGGACTGGGACCTATCTCCCACTAGTCCAACAGAGGGTGACCAGTGGCCAGGGGAGACAGAGCGAAGGGAAGAAGAGAGGCAGCAGCAGTTGCTTCATCACAATATGGAAACACTGTCATTACGGGCTTGTGCTGTGAGCCACAGAGAACCAATGCGAACGGCGCTACTGGG
The DNA here is from genome assembly GCF_036850765.1 of Saccopteryx bilineata. Lineage (NCBI taxonomy): Eukaryota > Metazoa > Chordata > Mammalia > Chiroptera > Emballonuridae > Saccopteryx > Saccopteryx bilineata. The sequence goes on from NC_089494.1 coordinate 138,455,303, forward strand.
GCTTGCTTTTTAAGGGTTCAAAACTGAAGGTGTCTGTGCCTAGGTGAAGAAAACGCAAATGTGGTGAGAAGGTGGTCTAGAACCAACCTAATCCAAACTAAAGACTAAAATCATCCTGTGACCACGCCTACTTTTTGTTCTGTTTTGTTTTGTTTTTAAATCTAGAACACAGTTGTGTTCCTGGTCCCACTGGGGAAGAGATTTGTCACCATACATACTTTTAACAAAAAAGGAAGAAAGAAAAGGAGGAAGAAGAGGGAGGGATTATAAACAAAGGGCAGATGAAGGATGGATAACACAGGGAAGAGTCATGGAAAGGGTTCAGAGAGAGAGAGTTCTCCATCCCTCTTCAAGGTGCTTCTAACATGATCTCTCATTAAAGAGAAAACTCCTTAGGAGATGGTACAAAGTTTTAATAAAGAAATAAGAAGAAATAGATAAACAGTGAGTCAGTTGAACTGAGGAAAGATATGGAGGGAAACCATGACAAAAAGCCACGAGATGCAGAATAAACAGGACTGAGCTCACCAGCTGGGTACGGAGCATGGCTTAAGCACACAAAGTGTAAAGGAAAAGAACAGAGATTCTCTTGGCTCTCTGGGCCTGGGTGAGCTGGCTGTAACTCATTATAGGGCACACACAAAACTGACGTGAAAACACAGCTTGGCAAAACTCCTGAAAGCCTCATGGGCATCACACAGAAAACGGCAGCCACGAACAGAGGAAGCACACGGCGTGGTGCGCTCGGCAGCAGCACACACCGCCAGTGAGATCGTGGAACAGCGCTCATAACATGTGGAGGAAAAGAAATGTTAAGGTAAGTATATTTTACCTAACTGCACTGAGCTTCAAACTCCAGCAGGGAAGAATTCAGGGTTTGAGGCTTTCTGGAAATAACCATGAAGTGACACAAGGTAGCTACCCAAGAGAATGATGCAAGAACTCAGAAAAGGAGAGGGTATAGTAAAAAAGACTTGTGGTGGATTCAGTGTAAACACAGAAAAAAGATCATGTGACCCTACAAATATGGTTACAGACACTCTACACTACAAAGGCTAAACTTTGACAGTGTTAAGGAATAATGTAACAACACCAGGAAATGGGAAAAAAAGGAGATGGGAGGAGGCCTAACTGCTAACTTCATCCATCCTAGCAGGGAAATAGTAGATACTGTCTGGCATTGAATTGAAATGAAACTAACCTTTTAAACTTCAGCAAAAGCCAAAAACTCTTGAAATAAAGGTAAACATTTATCTTAACTGCAACACAGAGTAACATGCTAAATAAAGTCTTGGATTATGGTACAACTTCAAATATTAATGAGAGAAAGTGTAACTAAGATGTTTTATTGATTAATGCAGTTTATTGGTCCCTGCTGATACTTTGGTTACTTAAAAATGCAAATCTCTAAACTCAAAGCAGAGATGAGGTGTCTTTACAAAGAAATGAAAAGATCATGGTGTTGATAATCATCAACTCATATCAAGCAGTCATTAAATCTAGTTCCTAAATAATATTTGCCAAACATTTCAAGGTCACTATAAATTAGATTGCCATTTTAAACTAGTTGTTTTCACATTTTATCTTAAGTAAAAAATATCTTTGAGAAACATGAGCAAAGATTTCTTGACCCTTGAATATACTACTCAATAAGGTAAGTCCCAATTGCAAAGAAATTGGTTAAATTTAAGTTTAAATGCCCATTTTGAGTAACTCATACAAAGCAGCTCCCAAAAGTCCAACAAAAACTATTCATATCATCAGTTTTGTGAACACAAACTTCCACAACCAGTGAGGAATACAGACACTAGTGAAAGTGCTGGTCTGAAAATTAGGATATTTGAGATATGACCCAGCAATTAACCTGTTTTAAAATGGCCAAGATTCAATTGCTCTGGCTTTAGTTTTCCGAGCTCTAAGATAAGAAACCAGAAGAAAAGTTCCTTTCCAGCAATAACAGGCTAAATTTTTACACTTGTTCTTTGGAGAAAAAAGGAAGACAGATGATACAGGAACTGAACTAGGTCCTGGGACAAGGGGGTGCAGGCCCCCCCATTTCTGCAGAACACCACATGACCGCAGCTCTTTCCCCCTTGGTCTCAGTTTCCTCTGGTTATGTGAGTCAAGGTCAATGGCAAATTGTATGAAAGCAATGGTTCTTTACTCTGTTTTTATTGTTGTGTTAAGCACGTATCAACTTAACTTACTCCTAGGAATTATTTACAACTTCTCAGCATATTTTAGCAACTGCCTCTTCCTTTATTTGAATCCCTTCATTTGTTGCTACATGGGAGCATAGATACTCATCAGTGATCTTCCCCAGGGAGTGCTCATTCAATTGCCTTTTCCTTGTAAAATAGCTCCAAGACAAGTAACCATGTTTGAAAGCCATTCAGCTCTTATTTGGGAACTTTTCCTAGAAGGGGAAGTCAGGAAGAAAAGCATAAGAAGGTATTTCAGGTGGGCAAAAGTAAGTTATCAGTTCTTAATGTTCTGGTCCTAAATGGACCTTACTATATCCCCTAGCTTCACCTGTCTCTTACTGGATTCTCTGTCTTGGATAGAGAAGGGGTCTGCGCCTCTCAACCCTGAGACCTAGTATGAGTTCACCTGTGATGACTTAGTGGCTGTTCGCTAGACACTCGAACTCAAGTCTTAGGCTCTTCCAGTCATCATGTCACCTAAGAAGAGTTATTTCAGAGAAGGTTGTCTGTATTTCAAACTTGTGGATTTGGAATATTTAAGATTTGCTAACAATGTATTTGCTAATGTTAATGTGAAGTAAATAGAATATAATGTTAAAAAAAAGAATATAATGTTGAATACTTTTAAGCATTCACCTAATAAAGCCACTGTTAAACATGGTTGGGCTAAAAAAATAAAAATATAAATAATTCCTCCTGAAGTTCTCAGGAGGTGGGTAGGAGTGCGAGGAGGTGGGTGACACTGCCACTAGCTCGTTGCTCAATGAGACCTCTTCTCCTAGATTTCATATGGACGATTCCTTTACACTTGATCTCAGTCCAAAGTCCAAGGCGTGATGACAATTCTTTTATCCCTTTTAGTCAAGATAATATTTTCCAAAATAAAATTTACTTAGAATATAAGTATGCACACACACACACCCATGTGTGCATGTGTACACATACACCAAACAAAAACATCCCACCAAAACATAGAAAGAAATATGTATCAACAGATTCCTAATCTCAAAATATCTAAAAATTAGGCGCTTAACTGCCTTGATAATTAAACATGGGGACCAACTCTCCTGCCCCCACCAACTTGAAAACATTATATTAATATTTAAAAAAATACAATAGCTTAAAGTTAAGAAGAAATATTGGAAACAAGCAAAATACGTCCAAAATTATTGCTGTAGTGTGTGTTATTGTGTCTGTGCTTACCTGCTAGAAACCATGAAAGGATGGTGCATAACAGGTGCAGGATCTCATGGGTACTCTCCAGTGTGGGCTGTCACGAACACTGGTCGAACCTCTCAGCCTGACTTGCAATGCTACCAGTGCCCTGGTCTCTTCAGTCCTATTTCTGAGTTCTTCCCTTGTAACTTGGATTAAATGCTTGCCTTTCTGTGAACAAATCACCTTGCTTTCATGATTTTGCTCAAGCTGTACTTTCCAGCAATAATGTTCATCTAGTGTTAACTCTATTTCTCATGATTAAGTCATGCTTATCCCTTGCAGTGCTGATTTAAAGGCTGCCTTCTGGATAAGCCCACCTGTCCTGTACCTGCTAGCAGACAGACACTCCATTTCTTTGAAATTTCACAGGATGTTATTGGGATTCCTTTCATGGGACTGAAACTTCTTATTTGGTGTAACAGTTATTTACATGCTTGTCTTACACCTTTCACTAAAAAGTAACCCCCCACAGTACAGAACCTACAGCTACTTCAGCTGCCAGACCCCTTGTATAGCAACTCACCCAGAGCTTTACACAAGGGCCTCAGTAAATACTGGCACAACATGATGTGTTGCCTCAATCCATGATTTCTATAATAGCAAGTATTGTATTACAATTGGTACTGGGTTGAATAAGGAGGTGGAAAAAATTCAGTCTTGCTATGGACTGAAAACAGAAAGTAGGAGAGTAGCCCTGGATGGTTGGCTCGGTGGTAGGGTTTCGGCCTGGTGTGCTGATGTCCCCAGTTCAATTCTCAGTCAGGTACACAGGAGAAATGGCCATCTACTTCTTCATCCCTCCCCTTTCTCACTTCCTCCCTCCACTCTCATAGCCATGGCTTTATTAATTCAAGTGCATCAGCCCCAGGTGCTGAGGATGGCTATGTGGAGCCTTTGCCTCAGGCACTAAACATAGCTTTGTAGTAAGCATGGCCCCAGATGGGGGTTGCTGTTGGATCCCAGTTAGGGCGCATGCAGAAATCTTTCTCTATCTTCCCTCCTCTCACTCGGAAAAGAAGAGAAGAAAGAAAGAAAGTAGGAGAGAAGGATACATCAAGACAATGCCTCAATTTCTGGTTAGCACAAAAGGATGACTGGTGGTGCCATTAATAAGACAGAGAACAAAGAACCAACTTTGGGTGGGACAGTGTAAGTCAATTTAGGACATGTTGAGTTTGAAGTGTCTTTGAAATATTTGATATTGAAGTGGAGACAAAAATCAAAGGATGTATATTTTAAGAGCAGCCAGGATACCATTTTAGAAGCCTTATGAATTAAGGGAAAGAAGTAAATGTTCCAAAGAGTGAATAATTCTCACTATGACATGGCCACAGCCATTAGAGAAAAATTATTTTTCTCAGAAAGAAAATAAAATGGAGGCATGCATCGTATTGCACTGAAAGAACCTTATTACATTTGCTATTGATTTTTCTGTTTTCTCCTTTCATTTTTTTTTTTGTAAAATCAAAATTCTATTCAAGTAAATTTTCATTATATAAAGTCCTACACCTAAATAATCGACAGCTTGAACCAGGCACTTTTAGCATTAATTGGTTATACATTTTTGTAGCTTGTGTTTCATTTGCTAATCCTTTGAGAAATGTGTCAAAGTTGCCTTATATCCTGGTTTAAAAACCATATATTCTGCCACAAGTGGGATAGTTGCACAGTGCCTCAAATATGGCTAGTATTTTTGGCTTAAGAGATAACTATGTTTGAGTTACTAAATTCTTACATAGATTCCTTTTGCTTTTATAAAATTACATGTAAAATATAATTTATGTATATCAAAGTTAATCACCACCAGAATTTTGAGCATGTCAAATTCAATATTAAAGGTATTTTGCTTTGTATATAAAAAAGGAAATTTAAAGGATACCATGTTAATAATGTAACCATCACAGAAAAAAATGACCCCCTGCTCCAGTGCTGACCAATCAGCGGAGACCACAACCCTAAAAGGACTCACTTGGAGAGCTGATGAACATTCCATTGAGTTCTTCCCTGGGACCTGCCCTAAGATCTCCATGCTTAAAATCCCTTAGGACTGATGACCAGGGCGCTCTCCCTCCTGGGTGCACACCTGGGCCTTTCCCTTCCACCTTACCCTCTTCTTCCCCCACAAGCATGCATCTCCTAAACTCTAAGGGTCCCCATGAGACCTGCAACCAGAGGGGCAGTGGGCGGTGCCAGCTCGTCCTGGACTAACCCCCTGAACTTGTCTCTGTGGCCCCCTCTTCTCTGACTTCAGTGAGCCAAAGCAGCCCCACCCAGGCTCTCCTGTTGCTTCTTCTATTCTAGGCCCTTCCTTGTTTCACTGACCCCAACCTTATTAAACTTACTCTCAAAATCAGTTGGACTTGTGAGATTTTTCCTGCACAAAGTCAAGAACCCACACACTACTGCAAAGCCCTAGGCAGACACAAAGGGCAGGTCTCTGTCAGGTAACAGCATCAAGTATCAGCTTTGTTAGCTCTGTTGATTGGGTGCAGTCAGATTTTATTTTATTTTTATTTATTTACTTATTTTAATATTTGTTAAGCGAGAACTGGCCAGGGCTGCAGTCAGATTCTAGATAAATTTTATCAATGTTGGGAATTGTGACAAATCAAATAATTCTGCATGATCTTGATGAGAACTACTTTAGCCTAAGGTGCTGCCAGTGGTATCCCAGAGCCTAGTGTCTTTTTCCCGAGTATGTCTCACATGTTGGAACTAGTATAAAAATGCTGAGAGCAGTGAAGTCTTCCCTCCTCCTATGACTTGGGACTAAGATCTGTAGTCTAAAAAGTGCTGTGGGTTCATCATAACTCAAGCTCCACTCCCACCTCTTTCAAACATACACTTGTCAAAGACAAAAGATAAGTATTCAATGGACTTAACAGATCAGATACACAGTGGAAAAGAGTGCAGAAACCATAGGCTGAGTCGAAGTCGAGGACTAGAAATAGGCAGAGACCTGGAAGGTAAAGGAACTGAAACAGCCACTGCACAATGAAGGTCTTGACCTAGATGCAGGGAGAGCATGAAGTCTCTCTTGTATGGAAGAGAAGACTGAAAATATTCTGCACCTTCTCCCTTCCATGGAGCCAGGTGCCTGGAATTGCAGGATGGAGCAGAGACATGGGGTCTACTTCATACTGGCTTGGTGACTAGGTCAGCAGTGTCCTCAGAGTCATGACAGGTAGAAAGGCCTTGGACTAGGGGACTCCTAAAGCAACATTATGGCAAAGGCAAATCCCCAAAACAGGAGAACAGAATGCCAAAAGAAAGAAAAAGCAAAACAAACAAAAAATACCTCATTAAAGATAAGTAAACTAAAATTTAAACCATAGAAGGAAACCATAAACTTGTCTCCATAAACTCACCATCCAGGACAGTTTGCCCTTATTGAAATACAAATAAAAAATGACTCTTAAATGGTATAGGGTCAAAAAAAAAAAAAAAAAAAAAAAAAAAAAAAAGGAAAGAATTACATTCACAAAAAAGAAAAAGAAATTAGCAATATATGAACAACCAGATATAAAAAGTCAGATATGAATAAAGAATAAATGGTTTAAAAAACAGTGAGAAACTTGAAAAAATTACAGATATTAATAGAAATATCAGCACAAAGAATAAGTATCTAGAATAAATTCAGACTAGGCCTAGTCTAAGAAAGAATTACTCAATTGGAAAACAATTCTGAAGAAACTCTTCAATTGATAAGATTGGTAAATGGATGACAATATGAAAAAGAAATGATAAGACATATAAAGTAAAGCAGGACATTCCCATGTTTATCTCTTAGAAGTAAAAGAAAAATAAAAAGGATCAACATTTAAAGAAATAATGACTAAAAAATTTCCACAGTTGTGTAAGACATGAGTTCTCATACTGCAAACACATTCTAAGTTCTTTGCTGGATAAACAAGAATACATTTTGTGACTCACAAACAGAAATATTGAGACTAACACAGTGGCCAATACATAGCAGTTTTCAATATTTTTTATCACTAGAATTTAGAACACCAGGCTTACAACCCAAAGATAACGTCTCCCTCCAGAACAGATGAGAGTTTTGTTTGCTCTCTTCCAGAATAGTAAAGATAGTGTTTGCTCCAGGGATAATTTTGGACAGGTTTCTCAGCAGCCTCTTTAAAAGATAAGCTTCCCAAGCTTAGGGTTCTGCAACTGTAAGGCAAACCCACTGTCTATTTCAGGGGTCAGGAAACTTTTGGCTGAGAGAGCCATGAATGCCACATATTTTAAAATGTAATTCCGTGAGAGCCATACAATGACCCGTGTATGTTACGCATTATCCAATAAAAATTTGGTGTTGACCCAGAGGACAGGTGTGATTGGCTCCAGCTACCCGCAACCATGAACATGAGCAGTAGGAAATGAATGGATTGTAATACATGAGAATGTTTTATATTCTTTTTTTTTTTTTGTATTTTTCTGAAGCTGGAAACGAGGATAGACAGTCAGACAGACTCCCGCATGCGCCCGACAGGGATCCACCCTGCACGCCCACCAGGGGGCGATGCTCTGCCCACCAGGGGGTGATGCTCCGCCCCTCCGGGGTGTCGCTCTGTCGCTACCAGAGCCATTCTAGCGCCTGGGGCAGAGGCCAAGGAGCCATCCCCAGCACCCGGGGCCATCTTTGCTCCAATGGAGCCTCGGCTGCGGGAGGGGAAGAGACAGAGAGGAAGGAGAGGGGGAGGGGTGGAGAAGCAGATGGGCGCTTCTCCTGTGTGCCCTGGCCGGGAATCGAACCCAGGACTCCTGCACGCCAGGCCGACGCTCTACCGCTGAGCCAACCGGCCAGGGCGAGAATGTTTTAATATTCTTAACGTTATTATTTTTTTTTATTAAAGGTTTGTCTGCGAGCCAGATGCAGCCATCAAAAGAGCCGCATCTGGCTCACGAGCCATAGGTTCCCGGCCCCTGGTCTAACTCTAAATGATACCTACTTAGAACATCACCCCTAGGATTTGTGAGGCAAGGACAATGGACATGATCATAAAACTTGTGCTGCTAACTTAACTGTGAGTAATCAAGTTCTTTGGCTCTGATCCAGAAGTCTTGAAATTTCTCCCAGCCTTCATGAACTTGGCAGGACAATTTACTAGCTTGTAGGTAGGGTAAAGTTTCAGATCCTTTCTATACAGTGTTGGTGCACTTTAATTTCTGTTTGATTTGTTTGCTTGTTGTGGACTGGATTGAGGATTGGATTGTGGAAGACTATGAAACTATATTCACACAAAGATAAAAAGATGGGCATATATGAGCCCAAGACCATCTCTTTGCTGTACATTCCATGCCTGCTTCCTTCTTTTTGGTATGACATTAATTCACAAATTAAATTTTTCCTCATTACGTGTGTATTAGCTCTGTCTCTCTAACAAAGTTATTAACTTACATTGGCAAGGATTAATATCTCCCAAGATAGTCCACAATTGTTAGGTCCTTTACACTCATGTGAATAAAACTTAGGCTTTGGGATCAGGATTTGTCTTCCTGCAAAGTCATTCATTACATGTACAGCCTTGTAAAAATTAGTGAGTCTCTGAAACATCAGTTCTTCTCAGCCATGAAAATGTGGTGTCTAACACATCTCCTCAGGATTGTTGTAAAAGTGTGTAAGTAATGTAAAGTGCTCATGCAATGTCTGGCACATAGCAGGCATCAAGGAAATAGGAATTAAATATGTAAAACTGAAACAGGAATTCAAATATAACTGTCTTTAAGTCAGAGTCTATTTTCTACCCACTTATACCAACTCCCTGAATAGTGAAACTAATAGGATTCTCAAGAATGAATTTAAATGACGAAAGACTAGTCTTTGACTTGCCAGTTTCATCTACAATAATTTATCTTTTTAAAAAATTTTTTTTTCATTTTTCTGAAGCTGGAAATGGGGAGAGACAGTCAGACAGACTCCCGCATGCGCCCGACCGGGATCCACCCGGCACGCCCACCAGGGGGCGATAATCTGCCCATTCTGGGCATCGCCATGTTGCGACCAGAGCCACTCTAGTGCCTGAGACAGAGGCCACAGAGCCATCCCCAGCGCCTGGGCCATCTTTGCTCCAATGGAGCCTTGGCTGCGGGAGGGGAAGAGAGAGACAGAGAGGAAAGCGCGGCAGAGGGGTGGAGAAGCAAATGGGCGCTTCTCATGTGTGCCCTGGTTGGGAATCGAACCCGGGTCCTCCGCACGCTAGGCCGACGCTCTACCGCTGATCCAACAGGCCAGGGCCTCTACAGTAATTTATCTTAAGGAAATAACAAGAGTTTATGTACAGATCTTTTCATTATGGTGACACTTATTCGAGTAAAAACAACTAGAAACAACCTAAATGTCTAATAATAGGGAATTATTTAAATTAGTCATTGAATAGTCATGCTAGAGAATGTTGTGCAGGAATTGAAAAATTTGTGGTAGTAAATATGACATGGATATTCACTATTCAGTGAAGGAAGGCAGTCTCCAAAACACATAAAAATATTACTCCAATTTTGTTTTAAAATGTATTTTTATTCATTAGGTATTAGAAGGTTATAGATTAAAATGTTAAGCTTAATTGATTTTTATGTACCACACTTCTCTGTATCTTCTAAATTTCCTAAAATAAACACATATATTATCTATAATAAGTAAAAAACAAAGTCAATATTATAAATACACAGTAGATTATTAAAAATCCAAATAGGAAGTGTAAAAAAGATATTAAAAATCAATTTTGAATATAATTCAATCAGGGAAAGTGATACCAACAAGTGTCATAATGTCTTTCAAATTTTACGTTCCTTTTTAAACCTCAAATCTAAGAATCTTACTTTAGAGAGGAGCAGAGAAGACATGAAATATATGCCAATACTAACCACCTACATAAGTTTACATTCTTTGTTCTGATGAATTTTTTTAAAAAAATGTTGCTGGTAATTTTTACCAATTTGGGGATGCAACTCAACATGTGACAATCACTTTTCATGCAAGTGCCCCTTATCTCCAAATCACAACCAGGAACGTTTTTCATTTTTTGTATTTTTCTGAAGTTAGAAACAGGGAGGCAGAGAGACAGACTCCCATATGCACCCAATGGGAAGCCACCCCACATGCCCACCAGGGGGCGATGCTCAGCCCATCTGGGGCATTGCTCTGTTGCAATTGGAGACATCCCAGCACCTGTGGCAGAGGCCATGGAGCCATCCTCAGAGCCGGGGGGCCAACTTTGTTCCAGTGGAGCCTTGGGTGCGGGAGGGGAAGAGAGAGATAGAGAGAAAGGAGAAGAGGAAGGGTAGAAAATCAGATGGACTCTTCTCCTGTGTGTCTGGCTGGGAATTGAACCCAGGACTTCCACACACAGGGTTGATGCTCTACCGCTGAGCTAGCTGGCCAGGGCCACAACCAGGGACTTTAAACGAGTTCTTTTCTCACCTTAATAACTACTTCATTATAAACTTGTTCAGTCTTTAGCTGATCCTTGGGCTTGTGGAAAGAAGATATTATTTGATTACCTGGCCTTCTCGGTGCCTCCCACACATTGATAGGCATCAATGAATTCCATTAGTTGTTTTTGCAACACTGCATCTTTGCCCTCAATTTGAGTGATGAATTTATGCTGTAGGAGATCTGACACTGTTGGACGCTTCTCATAATCTTTTGTCAAGCATCTGCACTGGCCAGAAAGAACATGCAATTATTAGATAAATTATGATTCATATTCCTAAAAACTACTTTAATGTAAGAGAACATTGCTCCTCATAATCGCTCAGCCCAGGAAACATTGCAAAAAATGTTACGCTAGAATACGACGCAGTGAATGTTTGTGAAAGTGCACACATCTGTGACTCAGCGGCAGTGCTGCCCACCTCCGTCTACGCACTCCTTCCCCAGGCCCCTGGCGAGCACTACTGCGTGGTGATGGTTAAACTCTGTCTCCACAGCAAGTCTTCTTTACAAATCAGTAGCTAAATATAAAAAACAATGAATGCCTATCCAAAATTCAAATTTTCAGTTTCGCTTCCTCATGCTCTTAAATGCTTCTCAATTGATCTAGTTTCTCCTACGTGATAAAATGGCGAAACCATTTGAGAAGGCTAATGCGCTGAGGATGTTTAAATTCCCATGGCAGTAGATGCTTTCTGAGGTCATACAGTAGATGTGCAGGTCACACTTGCTGAAAGGTCTGACCAGTGCAGTCACAAGAAAGGAAGCGCAGAATGAGAGCACCTGAAGCAACTTCACAGTATGAGCGTTTGAACAAACTTGCAATGTTCAATCAGCTTGATGGCCGTCTTCAAATATGTGCAGGAGGGATTAGACCAGGCATAGCCAACATACGACCCACGGGCCAGATCCAGCCTGTATAATGAGTTTATGCGGCCCATAATTAAATTTTTAATATTCTCTGCTACTTTAAAATCTCAGCTACTCAGAAGTGAAAACATCTTTGGAAACCGAGATATTTAAAAAGATAGTGATATGCGGAAAAGAATTCCACATGTGACTAATCTAGGGTTAACTTCCAATAATTGGTCAAATGGATTCGTGCTACTTCTTTATCTTTAAAAAAAAATTCCATTATAAAGATTTACAACTTTTGTACTCGTCTGTACTCGATAGGAACTGTTTGACGTTTCGCGGCGATGTGAAACCCACATTCTTTTAGGCGGAGTTTGCCAGTGCATACCCAAGGTCAAACAATTTGTTATTTTTGCAGTCAAGTGTGCTGAATCAAGTGGCATTATAGCATAGACAATAGCTGCGGTTGATAACTGAAAATGTGTCCAGGCTGTTTGTAAAATGAAATAATTGTTTTATTTGCTATATAACCCCTTCAAGCTCATTCTGTTAATTAAATATTGTTTCTATTGATTGTGATACAGTTTGGATATTTATACAGTATGTAATTATATTTTATTAAAATATATTTTTATTAAAATAATATTGTATATTAAAAATTTTCACTTACATTTATTCATAAACAAATTACATAATAAAATTTTGTTTACTTAAATGAATTGTTTTTGTATTTAATATTTTTTAATTTTAATATTTCGTCTGGCCCGTGGAAAAAGTTTTCTTTCTAATCTGTCCTGGGGGCAAAAACTGTTGGCTGTGCCGGGACTAGACAGCACTCAGTGATCACAGGGACAACACCGAAGATGGGCTGGTGAGATTAATGGAGAAACAGATCTAGGTCTGTAGAAATAAGAACTTTTATTTAAAAAAATTTTTTTTAATTCATTTTAGAGAGGAGAGAGAAAGGGGGAGAGAGAGACAGAGAGGGAGAGAGAGAGAAGGTGAGGAGGAGCTGGAAGCATCAACTCCCATATGTGCCTTGACCAGGAAAGCCCAGGGTTTCGAACCAGCGACCTCAGCATTTCCAGGTCGACGCTTTATCCACTGCACCACCACAGGTCAGGCCAGAAATAAGAACTTTTAAAAATAATATTTCCCAGAAATAAAGAGGGCCACATTGGGAAGTATGATTATTTTATTAGGGGTGTTTACTGATTGGATGACTGCTCAGTAGACATGTTTGAGAAGGATTTACACCCAAAACATAAGTTTGGGCTGTAGAAATTGATAATTCCTTTCCAACCTTGAGATTCTGAGGATCTGCGACTAGGAGGAAACTGGGCAGCGCTGGGCTGTCATTGGGCATACAGACACAGGAGAAAGGGGGACCTCAGCCTGGACTTGAGCAGTGCCGTTTCTAACCTGCACTGTTAGTCCTCCTGAAATGCTAGCCTGATCGTTTACTTTATTGGGCTTAACCAAAAGGATATTCCCAGATATGCCAAAATATGCTAGGGAATAAGGATGATGATATCTGAGAATACAGACTGGAGCTCTGAGTTTTCATTTAGTTTAATGGAAGGTGCTGACACCTGCAGTACTCGCCTCTAGGTTCTGAGTTCAGTCATATATGAAGTGATCTTCTTCAAGTAAAACTCCATCAAATATCTGATGTGTAACAGGCACTTCGCTGAGACACTGGAGTTACAGTATCATGTAAGGCATACTCAGGGCCCTGGAGCTGCTTATTGACCACTTAGATAGAAAGAAAGACGTCTAAGAAGGTATCCACATAAAGTGGCAATGTTACTAGAGGAAGACAAATAAAACACAATGGTAGCATACGGAACAGAAAATACTGTCTTGTAGGCAATCAGTGAATGTTTCTTAGAGGTGAAATGGTGTGAAATATGTCAGTCACCAGGTTTCAGCAAGTATCTCCATAGAGGGATCTGCAAACAGAGGGCATTATTATGAATCCTGGGAACCCTTCAAAGTTGTCAATGAGCCTCCTAAGAGATGTGTGAAATTTGATTGCAGTTTATTAAATATTCTCTAGTGCATAATACACTATATACTCGGTAATGACTAAGTGAAAACTAAGGAAAAAAAGATTAGCATTCTTTTTTTGGGTTTCCACCACCATTAAATTTACACCTCCTATATTTGTAAGAATAAACACATATTCTTCATAGAAAAACCAGTGATAGCAGTTATGTGTGAGTATGACTGGTTCCTTTCCTTTCTTCACCCTTTCTACATTTTCTGAATGGAGTTTGACACCAAATCTTAATGACCCTCTCTTCCCTTCACAATCTGAGGTCATCCCTTACCTATATTCATTCTTTTTTAATTTTTTAAAAAAAATGTACTGCGTTGACATGGTTTCAAGTGTCACATTCAAAATGACACCCTCTCCGCGATGTGCCCCATGCAAAGTCTCTTTCACCCCCATTCCCACCTTTGCCACCTCCCCTTTCCCTCTGGCTATTGCTAACCTGCTGTCTGTATGTCTTTGTTTTATATATATTATATATATATAATTTAGCTAATCCCGGTACCTTCTTTTATCCTGTCCCCCTTTTCCCCCTCCCCTCTGACAGCTGTCCCTCTGTTCCCTGTGACACTGCCTCTGTTTCTATTTTGTTCCTCAGTTTATTGTATTCATTAGATTCCACATATAAGTGAGATCATATCTCTTACCCTGATTTTTTTAAAGGTGATGTAATAATAATAATTGTAAAAAAAAAAAAGGTCTGTGGGACAACTGGCCACAGACCAATGTATAAGCAATTTATCTATATGATTATGTGATTTATCAACTGCAATAAATGTCCCCTGATAGTGACGAGAATTAATGGTAAAGAGAAACAAAGGGTTAAATTACAGACTAAAGAGATGGTGGGTGAGCAGGTGGGAGAAGCTGAGGGCAAAGCTGCAAAAGGCAGGGGGACAGAAGAGTGTGTTACCGGGTGATGAGAAGTCAGCATAACATCACTGTCAGTAAGTGAACAAACAGGACCCTAAGATCATTGTTTGAGCAACCATGAATTCACTGAACATTCACAAGACACAACAAAGGCGTGTTTTGAAGGAGATAATGGAGACCTCTGGGACTATTTAAGAGATAAAAAGTAAGAAGGAAACTCAGAAGCACAAAGGACTTGTAAAAGGCATATTTCAAAATTAGAAAGATGATATTTCTTTGACTGAAAAAAAAAAAAGAACTTTCTTGTTACTCACTTGCTAATGAAATCATTGAATTCTGCTGACCATATCTCAGGCTGCCTTAGTTTGGGGGATGGATTCCTAGAAAGATAAGAATCAAGGTTGGATTGTACACATGGGTTAGTCAGTGCCCAGCCAGAGGCAGAACAAGATGTATGACTCCAGTATGGCCCTCACAGGTCCTGCCAGGGAAAATCAAGTATTACCAACATCCAATTCAAAGGCAGATAATGAGTTATTAATCATTCTTTACATAAAATGACAGGTTTCTTGTTTCTCTGAAAGCTTTTAATAGATGACCCAATTTTTCTGATAATTTTTTTTTCTTTTAAAGAATCTTCTTACTTTTACCTGACAGCCCTAGGGTAGAAACTTCAATACTTAGCAGAATAGAAACAAGTAATACTGGGAAAAATATTTTGTTGCTTTAAGTCCTGCAGAAGTCTCTGAGGGACACCCAGGGCACACAGAGGGGACCTGAAAGGTACAGTTCAGAAGATGAGGGAACTGCAGCAGAGAAGAGCACACAGGACAAGGCCTGCACGAGTTGTTCGGTTGTTACTGAACACATGACTGGAGATACGGTTACAAAGTAAGGAACTGAAAAGGATGATTAGCTCTAAAGCTCTGAATGCCACCGAATTCCGTTCATTTTTAAACTGAACAAATCTTTTCTTTCTCAACTTGTTCATGAATACAAAAGGACCTCACATGGAAATGAGGCCCAACTGTAATCAAGCAACATTGATCAACCAGGTAGTTGAATTTGCACAAATACTGCTTTATGTTAATTCTGACAGCTCTTTGTTTTCATTAGTGGAATGGAAACATTTTGCCTTCAGTCCTGCATTTCTCCTTAAATAGCTTAGCATGAAATTAATGTACAGTAAATAGCTTAGCATGAAATTAATGTACAGTGTGTACTGGTTCATTACAGAGAAGCGCTCCTACTCATCTGCCCCAGATAACCGAACGCTCCCTTCACAACCCTCAGGACTGTTTGAAAACTGCTGATTTTCACATGAAAAGAAGTCATTCTTTCCTCCAACAATCTTGCTTTGTTTCTTGTCCTGAAAATTTCCCTTCTAAGAGATATATCGACTTGCTCTGAGGATGACAAAGTTTCAATGATTGTACCACACTCAGAACTGGGTAGCTTTTCAGATCCCCTTTTTTGTAATTGTTTCTAAAGCCAGTAGGAAGTTTCAGAATTCTGTCTGAGAGATACACTGGTGGTTTAAGAAGCAATAACTAAGATGATTCCATTTCCAGCAGTACTCATCAGTATGGCATGTACCAATGGTGACATCAGTCTGTGCAGAATCATCACCAAGAAAATAGCCCCAGGCTAACTACGGTCATTTAGCCGTAATTAAAATAGCTCAGGAGATACAGTGCTTCATGTTACATAGGAATGATGCGAGGCTTAGGAAATACAGATTTTTGCTGTTTTCCACAAATTTAATGGAATGTCTTAGACATGGTATAGAGCAAGCTTTCTGTTATTTGTAATATTTGTTTCCCCCACTTACCAAATAAGTCTCATATTTTACAAACCATAAGACCTAAAAGATATACTGTCATTGTTATGTGTTGTGATTCAGAACCTATAGCTAGGACAGAAAAGTCAAAAGTAAAATTATAAACAAAGTCAAATGCTTTGTCTTATACTGATTTTAATTATATGCTAAATATTCCAAATGGATCCATTTGGAAGTAAATATAAAACATTGGCATTAATTGTGAGGACTAGAAAACTACCCCCAGGACATTATACATGTGATTTTATGTTCTGTGGAAGCTGGGACCATAGAATTTGGTGGAGAATGTTGTAACAAATAGTAACATCCCACCTACCACTCTGCCCTGGACCTATCACCCACACCCTCTATAGGCATTCCATTAGAATTAAGGTACCAGGAAAAATCTTTAAGAAAGTCTTCAGAACATAACACACCTATAATAAAAATAGGCAGTCTTTTCATGTCAGTTTTCTGAACAATCTAGGAACTAACCAAGACGTATAAAATAGTATTTAATTATTAACAGAAAAGCAAGAGAAAATCCGTCAATATACACTCTGAAGGGTGGGGTTTATACAGATACAGATGCGCTTTCATGGCTCCAAAGAGATTATTCTTCTTAGTTTACTGTTCTACGTTAAGATATTAAAAACATTAGCATATTTTAAATAGTTATTTTATCAATACATTTTATATATAATTTTCTTAATTATTTTAAAGTTCTAAACAAAGATGTCTTAGCAAGCAGTAAAAATCGACAGTGAAACAAAGCAAATCACTGTTATACTGACTGTGGGCCAGGGTGCCGCACAAACTGATTTGGGAGCTGGTAAAGACTAGGAGAAATTGCTATGTCCTGAGGTCAAGTCCTTGCAAAAGAAAGAAGGCATACTAAGTATCAAGAGAAAGCTCTTCTACTTAGAGCAAGGAAATGAAACTATTGGACAAACACAGAATCTCAGTAGAATACTATTCCAGCCACTCTGCCCCAACCTGGTGAAATGTATCTGAGTATTTCCATGACAGGCATGATGGGTGCTCAGTGGCTGGAGGAAGACAACTGGGCTGCAGGCACTGGCCCAAGCGGCAGAATGCACTGACCTTGGTATTTTGAAGAGTGCTCTCATGGGATGCAGGTCTGCCAGAGGAGGATCTCCGTCCCCTAGCTCGATGGCCGTAATCCCCAGGGACCATGTGTCACACCTGGCATCATATGTTGTATCCAACTGCTGTTCACATGCAATCACCTAGTAGAAAATGTTTAAAAAGTGACACTTGTGACTTTAACAAGCATGTAGCAAGATGTTTAGAACAATGTGTGTTTAAGCTGATGAAGTTGGATAGCTATAAGTAAAGGCAGTACTTGGGAGAATAAAAATCAAATTATCAGTAGTAGTATTTTCATTCTGAGAACAGAATACCTTAGCAAACACAGGTTTGCAAACATAAGGGAAGAAGCCTATGAAAAGAAATATTTTTTGAAAACATCAAACAGAAAGGGCAAAGAAACAGTGTCTCAGATGAAATGAGATGGGATCAAATGCACAGCTAAAGATTGGGAAGTCAGAGTAGCTCAACGAACATCTGATGAGTAAATGAAGTGACTCATCTTGGCAAGATAAAGAATGTATCCGTAGTGAATTCAAAGTGAAGGAGGTAAAGAAAAATAGCTGGAGAGCAGTCTAATTAAATGGCCTGATCTTTCCTGGAAACGGGAAGGCAAGGGTACCTCAAGGAGAAATAAGGCAAACTTGAAGGAATACAATCAGTTTTATGCCATTAATAAAAAAATATATACGAAGTAAAAATAGACACTTGTTAAGATTTATCAGCTCTTACCTAGGAGCACACTAAACTATAAAATTACAACCAGGTTTTTAAAAATTCCACTAATCAAAGGATGTAAGTTAGAGAAAGAAAAATGGTGTTTTTTTTCCCCCAATATTATAAAATAGTATTATACAGAAGAATTACTAAATAATTACTTAAAATTTATTTCTAAATATGCGAATATAAATACAGATGGACTGCATGTAATGATTATAATATCATTGGTCACAAAAAGAAAATTCAACCTTTATTTTTTTAAAAACCATTTTTTACATTAAAAAAATGTCCTGTTTTCTGGCTCTAGCCAGGTGGCTCAGGGTATAGAGCATGTCATGAGGACTCCTCATGACAGAGCATGAGGTTGAGGACTCCTCCCCAGTCAGGGCACACAGGCAGCAGCCAGTGAGTGCACAACTAAGTAGAACAACGAGTTGATGCTTCTCTCTCTCTCTCAACCCCTTCCCCCTCTCCTTTCTTCTCTCTCTCAAATGAGTGGCAATTTGTTTTTTAATTTTACATTTTGTGAATTTTAACCCATAAGACAAATAAAAATGATTTTGGGATGATGGCAGGTTAAAGTTCTGTTATTTAACTACAGTATTATGACATGATACATAAAGTAAAAGAAATCTAAGGCCCTGTCTCAAATAACATTTCATCTTTCTGACTTCATTTAATATCAGGCTTAATACATAAACTATCCCTGTGCTGGCACACTGGAGTTTATTCAGCAACATTCACACACATGCCATCCAGGAAAGGTGACTCCTTCATAAATATCTTTATTCATACCTGATTTTAATAGCAAGGATGGAAAATGGTTTAAATATAAACATATGGGTGTGATTAGAAACATAAAAGAAAGGCAGCAATAAACATAACATGTAGGACAAGAGTTACTCCAGGAAGGAGGCACAAAGATGGGATAGAAGAGGAACACAGAAGCAAATGTGTGCTATTTGTTTAAGTAGTGAATTCATGGGCAAACAGATAAGGCCATAAACCAATCCAGTTCTTAGACCTGAAGGCCAATAATCAATACAGAAATAAATTATGTACCTGTGTGTGCATATCTATCTATCTACATATATCTATAACTATATATATTTACATATATGCATATATATGGGGAGGGAAGGAAGAAGGAGGAGGGAGAGAAAGAGAGAGAGAGAGAATAACTTTTAGAGTCAGGGTGATGATGGGGACATCCTACCAGCACTTCCTACCAATGTGTTTTTATTATCACAGGAGAGTGAATTGCTGAAATCACAGAGCATAGCCTGAAGTACTGGAAAAAACATAAGAGTCCCAAGTTTTGTATTAAAAATTCATGTGCAATAAAAAATGAGATATTACTCAGCCATAAAAAAATTAAATCTTACCATTTGTGACAGCATGCATAGACCTAAGTGAAATATGTCAGAGAAAGACAAATACCATATGATTTCACTTATCTGTGGAATTAAAAAAAAACTGAAACAGATTCATAGGTACAGAGAACAGACTGATGGTCATCAGAAGGGAGGGGTGTTAGGGGACTGGGTAAAAAAAGATGAAGGAACTGAGAAGTCCAAATTGGCAGTTACAGAGTAGTCAGGGGATATAAAGTACAACATAGGGAATATAGTCAATAAGATTGTAATAATTATATATGGTGCCAGGTGGATACTTGAAATATCAGGGGAAACATTTTGTAAAGTTCATGGTTGTCTTACCACTATGCCATACACCTGAAACTAGTACAAAATAATATTGAATGTACTGTAATTAAAAAATAAAATATAAAATAATTCATGTGAACAAAGATTCATAGAAATATTACTCATAACAGCCAAAAAGCAGAAACAACCCAAATGTGCATAAACTGGCAATTGATCAACAAAATGTGGTGTGTACATACATACAATGGAATATTATTCAGCCATTAAAAGGAGTGAAGTGTTGATATATGCTACAACATGGATGAACATTGAGAGAAAGAAGCCAGACACAAAGAACAAAGAAAACCCAAAACCAGCCGAAGAAAGGAGATAATAAAAATCAGAGCAGAAATAAATGAATTAGAGAACAGAAAAACTATAGAAAAAATTAATAGAACAAGGAGCTGGTTCTTTGAAAAGATCAACAAAATTGACAAACCCCTGGCAAGCCTCACCAAGGAAAAAAGAGAAAGGATGCATATAAACAAAATCCAAAATGAAAGAGGAGAAATCACCACACACATACAAATTATTGTAGAATACTATGAAAAACTATATGCCACCAAATTCAACAATCTAGAAGAAATGGATTAAGCCCTAGAACAATACAAGTTTCCTAGACTGAGTCATGAAGAAGCAGAAAGCCTAAACAGACCAATTGGCAGGGAAGAAATAGAAAAAATCTATTAAAAACCTCCTCAAATATAAAAGTGCAGGCCCAGACGGTTATACTAGTGAATTCTATCAAACATTCAAAGAAGACTTGGTTCCTATTCTACTCAAAGTCTTCCAAAAAATTGAAGAAGCAATACTTCCAAACACATTTTATGAGGCCAACATAACCCTTATACCGAAACCTGGCAAGGACGGCACAAAAAAAGAAAACTACAGACCAATATCTTTAATGAACACAGATGCTAAAATACTAAACAAAATACTAGCAAATTGAATACAACAACATATTAAAAACATAATACATCATGATCAAGTGGGATTCATCCCAGAATCTCCAGGATGGTTCAACATACGTAAAACGGTTAACGTAAAATACACCATATCAACAAAACAAAGAACAAAAACCACATGATCTTATCAATAGATGCAGAAAAGGCATTTGATAAAATACAACACAACTTTATGTTTAAGACACTCAACAAAATGGGTATAGAAAAAAAATACCTCAACATGATAAAGGCCATATATGATAAACCATCAGCCAACATCATATTAAATGGCATAAAACTCAGGACTTTCCCCCTTAAATCAGTAACAAGACAGGGTTGTCCACTCTCTCCAATCTCATTTAATGTGGTGCTAGAAGTTCTGGCCAGAGCAATCAGACAAGATAAAGAAATAAAAGTAATCCATATCGGAAAAGAAGAAGTAAAGATATCACTTTTTGCAGATGATATGATTCTATACATCGAAAAACCCAAAGACTTCACAAATAGATTACTAGAAACAATAAACCAATACAGTAAGGTTGCAGGATATAAAATTAATATACAAAAGTCTATAGCCTTTCTATATGCCAACAATAAAATATTAGTAAATGATCTCAAAAAAATAATCCCCTTCACGATTGCAACAACAATAAAAAAATACTAGGCCCTGGCCGGTTGGCTCAGTGGTAGAGCATCAGCCTGGCATGCAGGAGGCCCGGGTTCAATTCCCAGCTAGGGCACACAGGAGAAGTGCCCATCTGCTTCTCCACCCCTTCCCATCTCCTTCCTCTCTGTCTCTCTCTTCCTCTCCCGTAGCCAAGGCTCCATTGGAGCAAAGTTCGCCCAGGTGCTGAGGATGGCTCTGTGGTCTCTGTCTCAGGTGCCAGAATGGCTCTGGTAGCAATAGAGTGACACTCTAGATGGGCAGAGCATCAGCCCCTGGTGGGCGTGCCAGGTGGATCCCGGTTGGGCGCATGCGGGAGTCTGTCTGACTGCCTCCCTGTTTCCAACTTCAGTAAAATACAAAATAAAATAAAATACCTAGAAATAAACATAACAAGGAGTGTAAAGGACCTATATATAAAAAAAACTACAAAGCATTGTTAAAGGAAATCGAACAAGACACAATGAGATGGAAAAATACTCCTTGTTCTTAGATAAGAAGAATAAATATAATCAAAATGGCCATGTTACCCAAAGCAATATACAAATTTAATGCAATTCCCATCAAAATTCCAATGATATTTTTTAAAGAAATGCAACAAAAAATCATTAGATTTATATGGAACTATGAAAAACCCGAATAGCCAAAGCAATCCAAAGGAAAAAGAATGAAGCTGGGGACATTACAATACCTGACTTCAAACTATGGTATAGGGCCACGACAATCAAAACAACATGGTATTGGCAGAAAAATAGACACTCAGATCAATGGAACAGAATAGAAAATCCAGAAATAAAACCACATATATATGGTCAAATAATTTTTGATAAAGGGACCAACAACATACAGTGGAGAAAAGAAAGCCTCTTCAACAAATGGTGCTGGGAAAACTGGAAAGCCACATGCAAAAGAATGAAACTCGACTACAGCCTGTCCCCTTGTACGAAAATTAATTCAAAATGGATCAAAGACCTAAATATAAGACCTGAAACAAACTACATAGAAGAAGACATAGGTACTAAACTCATGGACCTGGGTTTTAAAGAGCATTTTATGAATTTGACTCCAAAGGCAAGAGAAGTGAAGGCCAAGATAAATGAATGGGAGTACATCAGACTAAGAAGTATTTGCTCAGCAAGAGAAACTGACAAAAAAATAAACAGACAGCCAACTAAATGGGAAATAATATTTTCAAACAACAGCTCAGATAAGGGCCTAATATCCAAAATATACAAAGAACTCATAAAACTCAAAAACAAACAAACAATCCAATAAAAAAAATAGGAAGAGGACATGAACAGATACTTCTCCCAGGAAGAAATACAAATGGCCAACAGATATATGAAAAGATGCTCATCTTCATTAGTTATTAGAGAAATGCAAATCAAAACTACAATGAGATACCACTTCACACCTGTTAGATTAGCTTTTATCAACAAGACAGGTAATAGCAAATGTTGGAGAGGCTGTGGAGAAAAAGGAACCCTCATTCACTGTTAGTGGGAATGTAAAGTAGTACAACCATTATGGAAGAAAGTATGGTTGTTCCTCGAAAAACTGAAAATAGAACTACCTTATGACCCAGTAATCCCTCTATTGGGTATGTACCCCCAAAACTCAGAAACACTGATATGTAAAGACACATGTATCCCCATGTTCATTGCAGCATTGTTCACAGTGACCAAAATATGGAAACAACCAAAAAGCCCTTCAATAGAAGACTGGATAAAGAAGATGTGGCACATATACACTATGGAATACTACTCAGCCATAAGAAATGATGACATCAGATCATTTACAACAAAATGGTGGGATCTTGATAACATTATATGGAGTAAAATAAGTAAATCAGAAAAAACCAAGAAGTACATGATTCAATACATTGGTGGGACATAAAAATGAGACTAAGAGACATGGACAAGAGCTTGGTGGTTATGGGGGGGTGGAGGAAGGGAGAGGGGAAGGGGAGGGGGAGGGGCACAAAGAAAACTAGATAGAAGGTGATGGAGGACAATCTGACTTTGGGTAATGGGTATGCAACATAATTGAACATTATGGACATGTTTTCTTTGAATATATGTACCCTGATTTATTGATGTCACCCCATTAACATTAATAAAAATTTATTTATGAAAAAAATGTTAAGGAGCCTTCTATAAACAGAACAAAGAGGAGAAAAAATCTAGTAAAATAGGAATGTAGATTTAAAGAATATAATGACAATAAACAACTACATATCAATAATAACCTTAAATGTAAATGGATTAAATCCTCCAAGGAAAAGACATAGGGTAGCTGCATGGATAAGAAAACAGGATCTGTACATATGCTGTCTACAAGAGACACACCTTAAAACAAAAGATAAACAGAGAATGAAAGTAAAAGGATGGAAAAAAATATTTCGGGCAAATGGAAATGAAAAAAAAAAAAGCTAGAGCAGCAATACTTATATCTGACAAAATAAACTTTAAAACAAAGACTATAGTAAGAGATAAAGAAGGTCACTACATAATGATAAAGAGAGCAGTCCAACAGGAAGAGACAACCAGTATAAACAGCTATGCTCCTCATAGAGGAGCACCTAAATATATAAAGCAGACTTTGATGGACATAAAGGGTGAGATTAACAGCAATAGTATAATAGTAGAGGATTTCAATACCCCACTAACATAACTGGATAGATCCTCAAGAAAGAAAATTAACAAAGAAACAGCAGACTTAAGGTACACACTAGATTAACTGAATTTAATAGATATCTTCAGAAGTTTTCACCGTAAAGCAGCAGAATATACAGTCTTTTCAAGTGCTCTAGGATTGGCCACATGTTAGGACATAAAACGAGTCTCAACAAATTTAAGAAGATTGAAATTATATCAAGCATCTTCTTAAATCACAATGGCATGAAATTAGAAATCAACTACAATAGAAAAACTGAAAAACACTCAAACACTTGGAAACTAAACAGCATGTTATTAAATAATGAATGGGTCAACAATGAGATTAAGAGAGAAATAAAAAATTTCCTTGAAACAAATGAAAATGAGCATACAACTCAAAATTTATGGGACAGAGCAAAAGTAGTCCTGTGGGGGAAGTTTATAGCATTACAGTCATACCTCAAGAAGCTAGAAAAAGCTCAAATAAACAACTTAACCCTGCAACTAAAAGAACTAGAAAAGGAACAGCAAGTAAAGCTCAGAGGAAGTAGAAGGAAGGAAATAATAAAGATCAGAGCAAAATAAATGACATAGAGGCTAAAAAAACAATACAGAGGATCAATTAAACCAAGAGCTGGTTCTTTGAAAAGGTAAACAAGATTGATAAACCTTTAACCAGATTCACCAAGAAAAAAAGAGAGAGGACTCAAATAAATAAAATTAGAAATGAAAGTGGAGAAGTAACAACTTACACAGCAGAAATACAAAGAATTGTAAGAAAATACTATGAAGAACTATACGCCCAAAAATGAGACCACCTACGTGAAATGGACAAATTCCTTGAAACATATAATCATTCAAAAATCAATCTGGAAAAATCAGAAAACCTAAACAAACTGATTACAACAAATGATATCAAAACAGTTATCAAAAAACTCCCAACAAACAAAAGCCCTGGGCCAGATGGCTCCACAGGCTAATTCTACCAAATATTCAAAAAAGAACTAACTCCTATCCTTCTCAAGCTTTTTCAAAAAATTCAAAAGGAGGGAAGACTTCCAAGCTCCTTTTATGAGGCGAGTATAATTCTTATTCCAAAACCAGACAAAACAATACAAAGAAAGAAAACTATGGGCCAATATCCCTGATGAATTTAGATGCTAAAATTCTCAACAAAATATTAGCAAACTGGATCCAGCAATACATGAAAAAAATCATACATCATGATCAAGTGGGATTTATTCTGGGGAGGCAAAGCTGGTACAATATTTGCAAATCAATGAATGTGATTCATCATATAAACAAAAGGAAGGAGAAATACCACATGATAATATTAATAGATGTAGAAAAAGTATTTGATAAAATCCAGCACCTATTTATGATCAAAACTCTCAGCAAAGTGGGAATACAGGGAACACACCTCAACATGATAAAGGCCATCTATGACAAACCCATAGCCAACATCATACTCAATGGGAAAAAGTTAAAAGCAATCCCCTTAAGATCAGGAACAAGGCAGGGGTGCTCCTTTTCACCACTCTCATTCAACATAGTTCTGGAAGTCCTAGCAACAATAATATGACAAGAAGAAGAAGTAAAAGCATCCAAATTAGTAAAGAAGAAGTAAAACTATCATTATTTGCTGATGATATGATACGATACATAGAAAACTCTAAAGTCTCAGTCAAAAACTACAGAGCCTGATAAATGAATTCAGGAAGGTGGCAGGATATAGAATTAATATTCAGAAACCCGAGGTATTTTTATACACGAACAATGAACTGTCTGAAAGAGAAATTAAGAAAATAATCCCCTTTACTATTGCAACAACAACAACAACAAAAATAACTAGGAGTAAATTTAACCAAGGAAGTTAAAGATTTATACTCAGAAAATTATAAAACATTGATAAAAGAAATCAAGGGAGATACAAACAAGTGGAAGTGAAGCATATACCATATTTATGGATAGGAACAATAAACATCATTGATATATCTATATTACCCAAAGCAATTTATAAATTCAATGCAATTCTTATTAAAATACCAATAAAATACTTCAAAGTATATCTTCAAAGTATATTCCAAAAATTCATATGGAACCAAAAAAGAACAGAAATAACCTCATCAATCTTGCAAATGAAGAATAAAGTGGGTTGTATCACACTTCCTGATTACAAGTTATACTACAAGGCCATTGTACTCAAAACAGCTTAGTACTGGCATAAGAACAGGCATATACATCAATGGAACAGAACAGAGAACCCAGAAATAAACCTGCACCTTTATGGACAATTGGTATTTGACAAAGGAGGTAAGAGTATACATTGGAGTAAAGACAGCCTCTTCAACAAATGGTGTTGGAAAAATTGAACAGCTATCTGCAAAAAATGAAACTAGACCACCAACTTACACCATTCACAAAAATAAACTCAAAATGGATAAAAAACTTAAATGTAAGCCATAAAACCATAAGCATCTTAGAAGAAAACATAGGCAGTAAGCTCTCCAACATCTCTCACAGCAATATATTTACTGGTTTATCTCCACGGGCAAATGAAATAAAAGACAGGATAAACAAATGGGACTATATCCAACTGAAAAGCTTTTGCACAGCTAAAGACAGTATGAACAAAATAAAGAGATAAACCACACATTGGGAGAACATAGTCAACAATACGTCTGATAAGGGGTTAATAACCAAAATTTATAAAGAACTTGTAAAACTCAACACCAGGAAGATAAACAATCCAATCAAAAAATAGGTAAAAGAAATGAATAGACACTTCTCCAGAGAGGACATACAGATGGCCAATAGGCATATGAAAAAATGTTCAACATCACTAAAACTGGAAAACAAAATTTTTGTTGCATCCACATAAAGACTTGCTCTTACCTAATTTGAGTGTGCTTTTCTCAAATTTGACATTAGTTTTTCTCTGTAAGCTACAGTTTTTTTTGCAATTCAAGATTTTAGGTGTTCATCTTATTGTAAAATTTTCAACATTTACTTTAACATAATGAAATAGAATGTCTTCTTGGGCATCATCTTTGTGAAAATGTAATAATTTATATAATGCAGTAAATACATTAATACACTGAAAGATATGATTGCATCAGAATTTGTCTACAATTTTGAAATAGAACATATTAAAACACTTATTTTAATAATAAAATTTGCGCAAAACTTATTTAAATTCATTCAGGCAAAAATTTGCGTTTGTAACTCTTGCATTTGTGTACTTATGAGGACAATCTCCTTTGATGCTCCAGCAGTAGTCTGCTCATCCCTAACGGCTCCAAAATTTTGGGGAAACTTATCAAGGTGACTGTTCAGGAAGTGAATCTTAATGCTCATGTTACATCCAATTTCGCAGAAAGCCAACAGCATCCTTTGAACCAGAAGTTCATAGTTTTCTGCTTTTTTGTTGCCAAGGAACTTCTTTGTAACTGCCACAAAAGCCTGCCATGCTGCTTTCTCCTCCTTATTCATCTTTCTGGCAAATTCTTCATCACGTATGAGGGTTCGAATTTGAGGTCCATTGAATACACCTGCTTTTATCTTTTTGAAAGACTAGGCACAAAAAGCAGAAATTATATGTTGAAAGCATTCACTGTCTCTATTCAAAGCCTGAACAAACTGCTTCATTAAGCCAAGTTTGATGGGAAGTGGGGGAAAAATGATCCTGTCTCGATTAACTACAGGTTCATTCACAATATTTTGCATCCCTACTTCCAGAGCTTCACATTTTGGCCACTCCTTCTGTGTCCAGTGTTTCTCCTGAGCTCAGCTGTCCCACAAACACAGAAAGCAAGGATACTTTGTGAAACCTCTCTGTTGTCTTAGCAGGAAATTTACCATTTTAAGATCCACATAAATGATCCAATTATGCTCCTCATACTTCAGAAAGTCAATAACAATTTTTATGTCATTATAATCTTCTTGCGGCTGAGTTGAATAACCATTTGGAACCGGTGCGTAAACATTACTGTTGTGTAGGAGAATACATTTCAGATTCCATTTAGAGCTGTCAAGAAATAGCTGCCATTCTGTTGGACTGTAAGTGGTAACACCTAGCTGGCTGAGACTACTGATACCATGACAGTAAACAAAGTGTTTTTCTTCAGAAAAAAAGTCCACAAAAATTTGTTCACACTTCCTGCAATGAGATACTTTAGCTGACCAGTGAAATACATTCTTTTCTTGAAGACTGGAGGCTAACAACTCAGCTGCTTTCTTTGGTAGGCCCAAATCTCTTACTAAGTCATTTAATTTGGGTTGGCTAAACTGCTGAGGGGTTAATGACTGCTTGGCATCAGAAGAAGACCCTTCAGATTCTACAACCATTTCCTCATGCATCTTATCAAAATACACTTGATCACCATGTTCACATTCTTTGTCCTTAGAAGAAATAAAACCATTGAAAACTGGAACCGGGAGTGTCTCAGAGAGTGGGATAGGTCGTGTTGCTGAATGAATATTAGGATATGCAATCATATGTCATTTTTTCTTGCCAATGCCCTTTGTATGGATCAGACAGAAATAAGAGTCACTGCTGTGGTCCGTAAGTTCACACCAAACCAGGGGAATACCAAAAGGCATTCCTTTGTGTTATCCTTTTGTCCAGTCACAAAGCATTTCCTCACAATTATGACACACAATATGAGGAGCCCAATTCTTGTCTTGATCGCCAAGGGGAACTTGAAAATAGGCAAGATATCCACGTGCCACAAATGATGAAATATTGCGCCTTTGACATTGATGTGTGTAACAGCCACATATATAACAGAAGGTGTCAGGACTATTACATTTACGCCTACTCGAAGAAGCCATGATTCAATCTTAAAACAAAATAAGAGGGTGTTTTTATCAGATAATAATTTTTTACATTTAGATACAACTACAATTATGTAAAAGTAATGTTTGTAAAACATTAATTGACTTGCGGTTATGTTCAATCCAAGAGTCGTTGTGCTTTAACTCCAATTTAAAAACCAATGCATGGCATTAACTGTAACAAAAGGAAATTAAAATTGCATAAAAACTAGAGCATGCACCAAAAAAATAAATTTCATATTTGGAATGAGCAATGCAGAAATATATAGAAACAGTTCTAAAACTTCGTGCAACAGAAAATGAAAAAAAATTTGTTCCCCAGTGTAATCATTAGAGAAATGCAAATTAACACCACAATGAGATATCACCTCACACCAGTCAGAATGGTGCTCATTAACAAAACAACACATAATAAGTGCTGGCGAGGATGTGGAGAATAGGGAACTCTTTTGCACTGCTGGTGGGAATGCATACTGGTGCAGCCACTGTGGAAAACAGTATGGAGATTCTTCAAAAAATTAAAAATAGAACTGCCCTTTTATCCAGCCATTCCACTTTTAGGAATATATCTCAAGAACAACACATCAATGATTCAAAAGAAGAAATGCACCCCCATGTTTATGGCAGCATTGTTTACAATAGCCAAGATCTGGAAACAGTCCAAGTGTCCTTCAGTAGATGAGTAGATTAAAAAGCAGTGGTACATATACACAATGGAATATTATGGGGCCATGAGGAAGAAGGAAATCTTACCTTTTACAACAACATGGATGGTCCTGGAAACTATTATGTTAAGTGAAATAAGCCAGGCAGAGAAAGAAAAATATCATATGACCTCACTCATTTGAGGAATCCAATGAACATTGTGAACTGAGGAACGGAATAGAGGCAGAAGCAGGATCAAAGGGACCAGAGGGAAAGTGGACAGAGGGAAAGGGGATGAAAGGATGAGATCTAGAGAGCAGAAAAGAAAATCCTGGAGGAAAGGGGGGAGGGTGTTTCTGGGAGGGGCAAGGGGGATGTTGAGGGGAATACGGGGGAGGGAGGATGCATTCGGGGGGGGGGGGGTACTAGAATCTATGTAAACACAAGTTAAAAAAATTTTTTTAAAGTTTTTAAAGATAATTTATCCTTCTATATGTTATTATTATGTTTCCAATTTAACTTTTTTCAAATTAATATTTTAGAATTAGTATTAAAATAGAAGCAGTACAGCAGGATGTAATTCTCAAACTTAATTCTAAGGTTTTGCCATATTAACGTAGTATTTGAATCATTTCTCATTCTACTCCTTAGAAAAGTATAGATAAATAGCAGAGCTTTTCCCAAAGGTTGCAGAGAAGGTTTTCAAACATAATTAAAAAGACAAAAGGCATTAACAGTGACTGTGGGGAGAAGATGTGACTCTAGAACACTCTTTTCCTCAGCTATGCTGGCATAGTTCTCTACAACTTCCCAAAGGTACTAATGAAAGAAATCTACTAAAGCTGAACACAGTCCCCAAGTAGAGTGAGTATGGAAATCTGTCACACAGCATAATAGACCTGAATATGATCTTAAACAAAGGCTAGCGGTCTTCATAATATTTCTATTATAATTAAAAAACAGGCTCTAAATATCATTTATATCAATACATGCTAAACTATTAAAGCAAGTTTAATGAAAAATTAAAGCATCAACCAGTTTCTCCTTGCCTCCTCTGACTCACTCACTCATTCAGTGTTCATGTGCCCATGTATTCATTCACCGCCCTTTCACTGAGCACCTCCCTGGTTCCTCCTCACACGTGCAAAACCCTCACATAAAAATGACACAACTGACATTTTCTTCTAGTACTATTCCAATACACATATGGAGAGAGAGTACTCATGAAAAGGAAAATCAGGAAGGATCACATATTACATTTGTCTCCCTCAAAACTCTCTCCGACCTCAGGAGCCATCCAGAACGGTGTTCCTACGGATGTATTCCGGCGGTGCCAGGTGCTGGTGAGCTGTGCAGACACACCTGGAAGGAAGAGGCGACACTTACTCCTTGTATTCATTCCTCATGGAAAGAGATTCCAACTGCGATACATTTGCTTACACACCAATATTAAAATCCTGTTCCCTTAAGCTGCCACTGGACTTGAACTTCACATTATAGTATCCTAAGTCAGGATTTCTGCATAACCCAAATACAGAATTGTCCTCCTGTTTTCTATTTCTCATATCCAAACCTATGTATCCTTAAAGCCCCATTTCAAGTTTTAGGTCCCCCACACTGACTTTTAATCTGCTTTTTATCATTAACCTCTATTTCTTTTGAACTTCTACATTTTAAACTATTTGTCTGTATGACATATGTGGGCATGTAATTATTATTTGAATGGTATGCTTCCTACCCTCCTTCTTCCCTCTGCTCGCCATCAGCTCTGGTGAATCTAAGGCAATTTTATGGTGGCATGCACATAATGGGTGACTGGAAGTTTCTAATAAACAACATCGATTTAAACCAACACCAATAATAGAATCCATTCTTTTCCATTAGAGAGAATACAGACCAGAGGACTACAGTGAAGAGGTGCAACTGAATATTCCCATCATGCTGTCCTATTAATCTCACTCCATTAGACATAATCATAACTGACCCTTAAGAAACTGAGGAGGAAAGTCTCTGCCCTCTTATTTTACACTCCTGCTCTTCACATGGCGTCCTGGTCACTTACCCCTGGCTGTTCAGTGCCACTTCCCTTGACCTTACCTGGACCTGATGGTTATACCAAAATCTTGGGCTTTCGCTTCCTGATGGTCCTACAATATTTTGGAAAGCACTTCCTAGGTGTCACATTTGCTTTTAGGCTTTGGATGTTTATTGTATAGGCCAAGTAAAGCAAAGGCACTCATAGGAATTTAACACTGGATTTATTTGATTCCTCTAAGAGGACATTTGACATTTACCATGAAATTCAGCCAAACGGGCACTTTGCTGATGGACATACACTTGAGCAGATGGACAGGAGATGTTTTGGTTCTACATTAACTGCATCCCAATGACATACCCCATCTATATGTATGTAAATCTTGTCCAGAACAAAATCTTTATCTACAGCCTTCAAATAAGTTCATTTGACAGGAAAAATTCTCACTAAATCTTTTTTCAAATTCAAAGAAGATTTTCTAATCTGTGCTTAAAAATTCTCCCATAAATATTTTCTGACAGACTATCTGAAGAAAAGGAATCAACACTTAATATCTCATTTCTCCAAAAGATATTCCCTACCTTTACTCCAGGCATTCTAGCTTTTGGAAAAATTAAATTTAGCCTGACCAGGTGGTGGCACAGTGGATAGAGTGTCAGCCTGGGATGCTGAGGACCCAGGTTCAAAATCCTAAGGTCACTGGCTTGAGCATGGGCTCACCA
Source organism: Saccopteryx bilineata (assembly GCF_036850765.1). Lineage (NCBI taxonomy): Eukaryota > Metazoa > Chordata > Mammalia > Chiroptera > Emballonuridae > Saccopteryx > Saccopteryx bilineata. Next base: position 138,487,799 of record NC_089494.1, read on the forward strand.
GCTTGAGTGCGGGGTTACTGGCTTGAGTGTGAGATCATAGAAATGACCCCATGGCCACTGGCTTGTAGCCCAAGGTTGCTGGCTTGAGACCAACATTGCTGGCTTGAGCCCAAGGTCACTGGCTTGAGCAAGGGGTCACTGGCTCAGCTGGAGCCCCCCGATCTAGGCACATGAGAAAACAATCAATGAACTAACATGTTGCAACTATGAGCTGATGCTTCTTATCTCTTTACCTTCCTGTCTGTCACTCTCTTGCTAAAAAAAAGAAAAGAAAAATTAAATTTAAATCTAAACATTTTATCTTGTATTTTTCTATATGAATTAAAGAAAGAAATGATTAACCTTGAATATCATAGTACTTTCAGTATACAGTAATTTATTTAAGTGAAAAAATAAATGGATTTAAAAAGCAATTCAATTTAATATTGATTCTAAATTTATTAAAATTTAATAATTTAATTTAAATTATTTAGAAAAAATTTTAAATTATACTTGACTCTTTGTGGACATTTTGTTTTAATATTATAAAGATAGTTTAAGAATTCAATTAAAAAATTCAAATGTCATGTCACTGAAGTGGAAAGGGAAAGAAGAAAACCACAACCAAGTGAAAAATCAGAAGTATTGCTTCTGGCAAAAAAGTGACATTTTAGACTAATCACATGATACATTCTTTTCTCTTTTTGGGTATGAAAGTTATGTCATCATAATTGGCATTTTTCAGGAAATAGTCATGTCCTAGTTTCTGAATTTATAGATGTTGATGGCAGAAAATATTTCATAGGAAATGTTTATGAAAGGATGCTGAGAAAAGGTTTTCTTGGGGGGTCAGGTGACTTAAAGTAACCAATCAGACTCTCTATCTTAGAAATCTGAGTTTTGAATGGAGCCACTCAGGGGGAGAAGTAACTATAAGCTAAGTCATCCAATGGCAGGTCTCTAAGGATCAATCCACCTGCTGCTCTACTTGAGGTCCAAGGCTGCATAGCTCTCTTCTTAGGAGGCTGATGGCCCAGTTTCTCCCTGGACTTTGTAAGCCAGCTAGTGTTGTTTTCAGTTTTTGACTCAGTTGATCAGTTAGTTTCTGTTACTCACAACCAAGGAACCCTGTCTGATACAAGACCCTAATGGTTTTACATATAAAGGAGTAAATGTTGGGCTTCTTATCCCTTTAATCACATATCCCAAACAATGAAAAAAAAAATTTGAGCAAGTACACTGTACATAGATATAGATAAAGACAGATTATTTTCTAAATATCTACTAGTATATTAACATAAACATTATAAAATATAAAATAAAGATAATTTTAATTATTTTATTGATTTTAGAGAGAGAGGGAGGGAGGGACAAAGGGAGGGGAGAAGGGAGAAAGGGAGAGCAAGAGGAAGTGAGAGAGAAAAATATTGATTTGTTGTTTACTTATTTATACATTCATTGGTTGACTCCTGCATCAGTCTTGACCAAAGATCAAACCTGCAACCTCAGCATATCAGGACAACATTCTAATCAACTGAGTTAACTGGCCATAGCAAATGAAGATAATTTTAAAGAATGAGATTAAAATAACTATAATAGAGGTACAGATATTTCTTGCTGTACTCCAATGATATTTTATAAATTCCGTAAAAGGACTGACCTTCCCTTCAAAGATCACTGTTCTAAGAGGTGCTAGGGTAATAAATTATAATGCTCTTGGAGTCTCATATATATTTTAGTGTCTGTTGAGATCTTGCAGAAAGAATGTTTTATACCTGGTTCCTATAAACTCTATGGAAACAAGAAAAGTCCAGATTTTAAAGAAAGAAAAACAAAAAGTCTCAAAATAAATAAATAAAAAACCAAACAACTATGTAGAATAAGAACCCTGTGAGTCAGAGAATATTGGATGATGATCACACTAGAAACAGGATTCACACCCAACTATGAAAGTGACAGAGAAAGTCATTTACCAAATTTCACGTTTGTTGACTGCTTCTGCAATGACTGGTAAACCCCAAGATCATTTACCAACATAGCCAAATAGTTCCAGAGAGAGAAGGCAACTTAATGGCCATAAAGTCTACCATGTTCAATTTGCAGGTTAGTTAATTTCAGCTGGAGAAAAAAAAATATGAGTTTCCTGGCCCTAGCTGGTTGGCTCAGTGCTAGAGCATCAGCCCGGTGTGTGGAAGTCCTGGGTTCAATTCCCAGTCAGGGCACACAGGAGAAGTGCTTCCCCACTCTTTTCCTTCTCCTTCCTCTCTGTCTCTCTCTTCCCCTCCCGCAGCCAAGGCTCCATTGGAGCAGAGCTGGCCCGGGCACTGAGGATGGCTCCATGGCTTCTGACTCAGGAGCTAGAATGGCTCTGGTTGCAACAGAGCAACACCCCAGATGGGCAGAGCATTGCCCCCTGGTGGGCATGCCGGGTGGATCCTGTTCGGGCACATGCAGGAGTCTGTCTCTCTGCCTCCCTGCTTCTAACCTCGGAAAACTACAAAAAAAAAAGTTTTCTGAGAAAAAAATGGCATTTTTACTCAATATAAATTCTCACAAGGAAAGTAGCTAGAAGGTAAAAAAAATGTAAAATTCTATTTAGTAGTGATTGACACAAATGACATTAAAAGGCAACAGAAATCCAAATACTGAGTTCAGGAGCCCTAGGACGTAACAAAGATTAGAAAAATCATCGTGTCCAGAGAAGAACTAATAGGAATAAGTCACCAAAGTAAACAGTTACATAAGCTTCTCAAGGGTGAAAACACCAAAGGGTGGAAAATTCCAGGCAGAAAGTCAGGGTAGTGAAAGGATATTAGAAAATAGGAAGGCCAGAAGAGAAAAGGGCTGAACAGAAAACAGAGAGGACAATAATCCACTGAAAATCAAAGCCACAGAACATCAAAAAGGTTTATGTTAATGATTCTTCACCCCTTTGCTGGATTACACTGCTGGGGGATTTTCATGCTATTTTAGGCCCCTTCAGTGAGGCTTCCTGGTCCCTCTGACGGCTGCGCACCAAATCTGTTCCCTATTGCACTAGTCCCGTTTCCAGGGAGAAAATGTGCAAGCTTCACATCTGTGGTCAGAAGTCTCTTAGGGTCTTAGGAAGTCAGAACAAACATCATAGGTATGGTTTCCAATATATGTGTAGTTCAAACAGATCAAGAAATTTCAGGAAACTTGATTTTCTGTAACTATACAGTAAAACCCTTGACATCTTCACAAACCAAAGGGAAGACCATGGGTTTTTTTGGTTTGTTTGTTTTGTTAAAAACAAAATACTTCAGGAATAAGAACTGAGATTATAAAAATACAGAATCTTTTCAACAGGGGCCATGAAATTTACTACACCATCTAACAGCCTCATTTTGTTTATGAGGTTAAAACAGTGTGATGACTAGTTTTATGTGTCAACTTGGCTGAGTCATGGGGTCCATATATTTGGTAAAACATTATTCTGGATGTTTCTGTGAAGGTGTTTTCGAAATAAGGTTAACATTTAAATCAGTGGACTTTGAGTGAAGCAGATTATTCTGCATAGTACAGGTGAGCCTCATTCAATGAGTGAAAGGCCTTAACAGAACAAGGACTGACCTCCACCAGACAGCAGCTACCTTTGGACTCACTACAGTTCTCCTTTGGGCCTTTGGTGGCCAGCCCACCATCAGATTTCGGAGTTACCACCCCTCCACAGTTATATTAGAGTCTCTCTCTCTCTCTCTCTCTCTCTCTCTCTGTCTCTGGAGAATTCTAACTAATATAGATTGTGGTCCTGAGAGTGGCTTTAGAGGAACAAAATTTTTAAGATAAGTTTTCTGAATTGGTTCTGGGGCTTCTGGAATTGGCTTTCTAATCAGATTAGATTTAAAGACTGTAATGGCTCTATTTCCAGTAGTAAAGAGAGCACTGATAGTCCATGGTATGATGTGGCAATAGATATGTGAACTGTCATCACTGGATACTTGTAACCAAACACTTACAGGAGGTACAGTTCAAACTGACCATCTATATCATTGCTTTTCCACTGCTGGTGCATGGACTGATCCGCCAGAAATTTCGTGTGGGCCCATGAAAGAGTTAACCACCCTGATGTTGTATGAACATTATAGACCCAATAATCTTAGTCAATTTCCTTATTTATGCTCAGGGCCATTTCTGCTTAGCAGTCCTTGAAATAATTCTATTTTCATCGGTCCCTACGTATAAAAAAGGTTGAAAACCTCTGAACTGTGTATGATCTCTCTCAACTTTTTTGTCAAACTAATGAGTATAATGAGATAGGCTGGTTGCTTCTACTATCACTGGACAAAGTGAGGGGAGAAAAGGATGCGCTCAGGGGTTCAAGTTCCCAGCCCAAGTGCTGCACAAATGCCCTGAAAGCTCCCATGTCTGCCCTGACAGAGGCCCTCCTCTCCTGTGGCTGCAGAGAGCTGAGCATGCGGAAAACCAGCCCCAAATCTCAGCCTGCAAGCGGCTGACATGCTAATTACTTTCCCAGCTTCACAGGCAGTGTGCAGTGAACGTGAGGGCACTGAGTGGGAAGGACTGGATCCTGACAATTGGAACGTGGACATATGGGAGGACCCTGCTGAAACTGAGGACTTTGAAGTCCTAATTTATGATGCATCTTCTTTGCCAGTACAATTAACCTCTCTAGCCTCTTCGAAGCAGATTAACCTTGCATTGCCTGAGGAAGCTGCAGTGGCCTCCTCTGATGTAGCGATTTAGCTGTCTTACAAGACACAACTCACTCCCGTCAGCACCTACCCAACCCACCTCCTTCTGCTTCTAAACCTATAACTAGACTCAGCTCCCAGCAGGACCCGAAAAATGAGGTACGAAAGTACAAAGAACTACTACATTTTTCAAACTTATACAGAGATTCAGAGAATATGTGGGAACAAACATTAAGGGTGCAGGATAAAGGTAGAAGAAACATAAATTGGATCAGTCTCAATTTACTGATATGGGGCCACTAAGCAGACATTGCATTTACTCCTATTGAATCTTGGGGAGTTAGAAAGGCTCTCTTCAAGTTTGGTTGGTTAGCTCAGACATAGAACAAAAAGTGGTTCTCAGAATATGAACTTGAAACACCAGAACTACATTGGTTTACTCTAGAGAAAGGGATTCAAAGGTTAGGAAGACTGGAATTCTTAAATTCATTATAAAATTTTTAGGTGTACTTCAATTATGAAATTTAATTTCAACAATTAAAAACTAAAATTTTGAACATCTTCAGAATTTAGGGCAGTGCACATCAATAAAAAATATTCTCTACAATATTTAGAAAATATCTTTGTCTCTTCTTTTCCATAATACTGTTTTTAAAAGTTTTTATTCACAGTTATTTACAGAATAGGCAGGCCCAGGCAGTCTTGCTTGTACCATGTCAGCCCATTGCTCAGTTGTGGTTGATTGGATCAAAAGGGGATATCCGACCCAGCTGGTGTGACTGACTTCCTCTTCCACTCCATATTCCTTTTGACTTGAGATGCTACAAATCTGGGCCACCTAACTGTTGGCAATGGGCCCATAACTTATAAAGATTGGGAGGGGTGAGGCTGCTGGGTTTTTTTGTTTTTGTTTTTCGCGCAAGACAGGAAGGGAGATGAGAAGCATCAACTCATAGTTGTGGCACTTTAGTTGTTCATTGATCACTTCTCATACTTGCCTTGATGGGGGTGAGAAGAAGCTCCAGCCAAGCCAGTGACTCCTTTCTCAAGCCAGTAACCTTGGATTTAAGCCAGCAACCTTGGGCTTTAAGCCAGTGACCCTTGTGCTCCAGCCAGTGACCATGGGGTCATGTCTATGATCCCATGCTCAAGCCAGAGACCTTGCTCTCAAGCTGGATGAGCCCGCACTCAAGCCAGAGACCTCAGGGTTTTGACCCTGAGTTCTTAACATCCCAGGTTGATGCTCTATCCACTGTGCCACCACCTAGTCAGGTGAAGCTACATTTTTGAGTAGCCTCTATGGGCAACATGAAAAGTCCACAGACTGAGGTGTAGACACTGAAAGAGAAGCAGAGGAGAGATTTGGTTTCTCCAACCAGAGAGCAAGAGGCAGCATGCAGTTCCTGGGTCCCACCCCTCATTCTCTTGTTTGCTTCAGTTCCCTTGTCCTGTTCTTATCTATGTGATGGCCTTCCGGAGCTCTTTGGGGTCTCTTGTCCTTACAAATAAAATATCCCCTTGATTAAGATGTACACCATTATTGGCCCTGGCCGGTTGGCTCAGCGGTAGAGCGTCGGCTTGGCGTGCGGGGGACCCAGGTTCGATTCCCGGCCAGGGCACATAGGAGAAGCGTCCATTTGCTTCTCCACCCCCCCCTTCCTCTCTGTCTCTCTCTTCCCCTCCCGAAGCCAAGGCTCCATTGGAGCAAAGATGGCCCGGGCACTGGGGATGGCTCCTTGGCCTCTGCCCCAGGCACTAGAGTGGCTCTGGTCTCGGCAGAGCGACGCCCCGGAGGGGCAGAGCATCGCTCCCTGGTTGGCAGAGCGTCGCCCCTGGTGGGCGTGCTGGGTGGATCCCGGGTCGGGCGCATGCGGGAGTCTGTCTGACTGTCTCTCCCCATTTCCAGCTTCAGAAAAATAAAAATAAAAAATTAAAAAAAAAAAGATGTACACCATTATTATAACGTTGAATTCCTTAATTCAACTTGATGATCAGCTGAAGGAAAACTGCAGCCCACAAATTCAGCTGGAACTACAAAATCCTAAAAGAGCTAAAAAGAGAGTCCATTTATGGCTTTGTTTTAATATAACACAAAAGAACTATAAATGTCTTTCTTTTCAAATAAAGGTCACCTCCCCAAAGTAAAAGATTAAATTCTAGCTGAGCAAATTATTAATTTTTTGTATAGGTATGAACATTCTAGAGTGGTTCTTTCCCCCCCTTTTTTTTTCTAACATATTATTTCTTTTTTTTTTTTATTTTTATTTTTTTTTTTTATTTTTTATTTTTTTAATAAATTTTTATTAATGTTAATGGGATGACATTAATATTTCAGGGTACATATATTCAAAGAAAACATGTCTAGGTTATCTTGTCATTAAATTATGTTGCATACCCCTCACCCAGAGTCAGATTGTCCTCCGTCACCCTCTGTCTAGTTTTCTCTGTGCCCCTCCCCCTCCCCCTAACTCCCTCCCTCCCTCCTGCATCCTCCCTCCCCCCACCCCTGGTAACCACCACTCTCTTGTCCATGTCTCTTAGTCTCGTTTTTATATTCCACCAATGTATGGAATCATGTAAAGCACTAACTCTCAAATTTTAAAGATTTATTCATCTACCAAACAGATATATTTGGGATATATATACACACATATATATAAAGGTCTACCGGAAAGTTCTGTCTGTTTCTATCACAAGTTTCGACACATAAGCACGTTTATTTGGTGCATGTATGTGTGCCTCTCTATTTTTATCACTTAATGTATACAATACATACTGACGTAGCAAATTAACTAAAACAAAGTAGATTCACGTTAGTCTTATGTATGAAGCGATAGTGTATCCATGGCTACTGATAAAGTTCATTTACGCCACTGTAATTTTTACGAATTTCAACAAGGAAGAAATGCTACAGAAGCATGTCTGTCGCATCCACCATATTCTCCGGACTTAGCACCCTCCGACTATCACTTGTTTTTGTCCTTACAAAGTTTTTTGAAGGGCAAAAAATTCAAAAATGAAGAAGATATCAAACAAGCACTGGTTCAATTTTTCGCATCAAAAGATAAAACATTTTTTAAAAATGGGATATATATATACAAATTGCCCTCATGCTGGCAAGAAATCATTAATAATAATGGCAATTATATTATTTAATAAAGTTTATTGATGGTAAGAAAAATTTTTATTTTGTTTTATTCCAAAAACGAACATAACTTTCCGGTAGACCTTATATATTTGGAATATATATATATTTATTCATTGATTACTTCTCATATCTGTTTATATATATCTTTAGACAACTCTATTACACAGTTTAAATTTTTTTGATATAATTTCTACCCCAGAGAAAAGTTAGTAAGAGGAGTACAAATAATTTTTTGTCTGAACCATTAGAGAATTAGTGGGCTACATTATGTCCCTCCCCCTGCCCCAAATACTTTAGTATATAACTGCTACAAGCAAGGGCATTCCCTAAATATCCATAACACAACTAATTAAGTTAGGAAATCTAACACTGGTACATTTCTACTATCTAATCTACAGACAGCACTCAAATTTCATCAAGTGTCTCAAATATGTTCTCACAATAAAAGGGCCCCACTCAGGATCGTGGGCTGAATTCCACTGTCACGTCTCTTTAGTCTCCTTTAGTCTGGAGGAGTTCCTTAATCTTTTCCTGAATTTTCTGACCTTGACATTTCTTAAGATTTCAGCGCAGTTATTTTGTAGAATGTTCCTGAATTCACATTTGTCAAATATTCCGTCATGGTTATATTTTTGGTAGGAATATAACAGCAATGAGACTCCTCGTTGCATCCTGTCAAGCACTATGTGATTTTCATTCTTTTCCAATTACTATCTTTGTTCACTTTGATCACTAGTTAAGGGTAGATCCTGAAGGCATGGCTCAGTCCCCAAGGTCACTAGTTAGAGCCCCATTTAGGGCACATATGAAAAGCGATCAATGACACAACTAAGTGGAACAATGAGTTGATGCTTCTCTCTCACTCTCTGTTCCCCTGCTCTCTCTCTCAAAAGAAAAAAAAAAAAAAGGAAAAGAAAACAATGTGTTCACAATGACACCTCCAATTCCAACCCAATGCCATTGGGTTCAGTTTTCTCCCTTTCCATACTTGTCATTCTTTTCTCTAACAGTAAGAAACTTGGCTCCCATTGTTCTTTTTATTTTTCCTGATTGTCTGAAGCCCCCTTTATGTACCTCATTCCTTATCTCCATCTTGACCACTAAGTAGATGTCCTTGTTACCTAGCTTAGACTCTGACACCCTGACTGGGATCAGCATCATCCTCTGGGATGACAGATGCTCTCGTTGTCTCACTTGGGACTCAGCACCCCATGCCAAGCCACCACTTCCACTGCCCTCCCAGCATGCTGCCTTCCTCACCCACTTCAGCCCGAACCAGCCAGCACTTCCGTGCTTCCTCTACCCCACCTAAAGGCTTTTGTTTTGAATCATTCAGGAAGAAGGACATACAGGGAACTTCAGATCATTGCCTCGATGCTTAAAAGTGGATTTTAATAAATCACAACTTCTCTATAACCTACATTACTCATTGTGGATTTGGTCTAAATTTGGGCATGTGGGTAATATGAGACTTAAAGCTATAAAATATTCTTTCATAAGAACACTGCATAAATAAATCTCAAGAAATATGTTCTGTACTTTTGTATTGAAATGTTAACTAGTCTATTATAAACGAAATTCCCCAGAGAGAAATCCATCGAATGAGAACTGAGACCTGCTCGTCAAACTTAGTCTCTCTCTCACTTTCCTACTCCAGATGAGGACGCTTTTTCAGACATTAGCTGATTTGCCTAAAAACTGTTTACCTGCCGGGAGGTCATATTATTTACTGGCTGATCATACACCAGGGACTGCCAGTGTATTTCATTAGTGATGTTTACAATCTAACTAGTCTTTTGACTTTCTTAGTAAAGTCTGGTTTTCTGTAAAAGCATATCCCACTTAGCAAAATACTGAAAGATTTTCTAAACTGGTACTACCAAATTAACCCTCACTTTTAGTGTAAATAAACACTAAATAGCTTGCTATTTAAAGTAATACTAAATTTATGGTAGTAAAATGATTTTTTTTAAAATAGAAAGGGGCACCTATTTTAGGAACTCAGATTTTCATTATTTAGCAATTACTATTTATTAAGTATCTGCTTTGTATACAACATTGAGCTAAAGGCTACATGAGATTATACTTTCATAACAAGAGTAACAGCTTAGATTTTTAAAAATTATAAAATGTCAGTCAGTAAGGATAAGGAGTGGCTTATAAGCCTTGCGGGCAGGGAGAAGAGAGTGGGGGATCTCTGGTCTCTGCGGCCACGTGCCTTTGTCTGCCTGGCTGCTAGGGGCCCTGCTGGCATCTGTATCTGGTGAGCATCAGCCTGCTCACCTCATGCAAGCAGGGCTTTGTCGTTCCTCCTGGCAGACGAAGGCGCAGGTGGGTCTCAGCTGGAGCTGAGAGCACTCTGAGGTTTGGCAATGACACCTGCTCAGACCCAGCCCATGTGTTCTCCTCTGTGCCTCCCTCCTCTCCCCTCCCCTCACTCTCCCCTTCCCTCCCCTCCCCTTCCCTTCCCTTCCCTTGCAGCCTCCTGGAAAGCTCCCCAGCCAGATTCTCGGGTACATCTGGGTTTCTGGAAACTAAAGGTAAGGGTTTGGGAAAGCTCAACCAGAGCACTTCCTCTGCTTCACCACACTACACCTCAGGTGACAGCCATGTGGCTCACCCCCTCCTGGACTGTGGCAGACTGCAGTGGCCTCCTCTGGGACACTGAGCGACAGAGGCAGGGGTGTGAGGTGAGAGCTCCTCCTGCCCTCTCTGTCATCCTCACTTGTTGCAAGCTCACCTCTCTCTCTGTCTCATCTTTCCCTAATTACCCTAGAACCAGAAAGGCTCTCTCCCTTGCTTATGTTCTCTTTCACGTGGAACTCCACGGTGTGTCCCTGGAAATTCTCTCCATACACTAACAGAAGGTTAGAGCGATGTAGACAGAACTTTCTCAAGAAGTGGCCTGAGTCTTGCTACAGATTCCTATTTTTTAATATTAAAAACAATGTTACCAGCCCTGGCCAGTTGGCTCAGTGGTAGAGCGTCGGCCTGGTGTGCAGGAGTCCCAGGTTCAATTCCCGGCCAGGGCACACAGGAGAAGCTCCCATCTGCTTCTCCACCCCTCCCCCCTCCTTCCTCTCTGTCTCTCTCTTCCCCTCCCACAGCCAAGGCTCCACTGGAGCAAAGTTGGCCTCGGCGCTGAGGATGGCTCTGTGGCCTCTGCCTCAGGTGCTAGAATGGCTCTGGTTGCAACGGAGCAACACCCAGATGGGCAGAGCATCGCCCCCTGGTGGGCGTGCCGGGTGGATCCCAGTCGGGCGCATGCGGGAATCTGTCTGACTGCCTCCCCGTTTCCAACTTCAGAAAAATACAAAAAACAAAACAAAACAAAAAAACCCCTGAATATTATCTTAGTCATTTTCTTGCATTCCCTCTGGAACAAACCTTGATTTCATCCCAGACAGATGCCTCAAGCAGACTGTGGTGAAGGTCATGTTTTTAGATAGGCAGAAGACGAAAGTGTGTTAATAAAGTTTGTAGTACTTCTGAAAGTACTTGGAAATGCTCGACTTTTCAAGTACTTTGAAGAACTCAGTTGCATGTGCCAGAGCCCTGACTGAGGAAAAATGTGGCCATTTAAGAAAATGAGAGAAGCTAACTGGGCTCTTACAACAGGAGAGGGGACACCTGATGACCACCACGGGGTATAAAAGGTATCAGTCACTCAGGGCTTCTTTTGAGTCAACACAGAGGACCATAAGGAAAGCCCTTCCCAAGGGCTAGAGGAAGCCATTGAACAGGAAGAATACTGAGCAAGAGAGTGGCAGGATCAGGTGTGCTTTCTGAAAGGGTCCCCTAGCTGCAGTGTGGAGAATGGACTGGAAGGAAGGGAATGAGACTAGATGTGGGGGTTCAGTAGCGTGTAATGACAGGAGCCCAGGTCAGAGATGATGGGGAGGAGCAACTGAGATGGAATCTGAGATTAGAAAGACAGAGCTTTCTGACTAATTGTAGGTGTGGGAAGTGAAGGCAAGGGAAGTCTCAAGGATGACCCTAAGATTTCTGGCTTAAACTACAAAACAGATACCAGTCACTTTCTGAGACAAGAAACTCTTGATAGGAAGCAGATTTCTGGGGATAGATGAGGTGGTGAGTTCCACTTTGGACTCTTTAAGACTGGCAGCCATCCCAGTACAGGTCTTCAGTATCCAATAATGAGCTCACCGTATATTTTATGAGGTGAGAAATTCAAATAACATGTATTCTAAAACCTTTACATTCAGCTCTAGCTGTCTCTGAAAATCTGATTTAAACACAAAATGAGGACATTGATTTTTCTCAGTTTGATTCCGCAGTTTGTGGCTTACCACATCTTAGTCCTTTATGCCCTTGAGCCATTTCATTATTCATGTACCTCTGCACTCAGGTTTTAATTAATATGAAAACCTACCCATCTCTTTAGGTGAACTGAGTCCATGTCCTCTTACCTCGGAGAATAGAAATAGACGCATTATCTTAAACACACACACACACACACACACACAAATAGCATTTTAGTATCAGACCTAGGAACACATTTAATAGGCAGGGGCCCTATTTTCTAATTGTTGCTGAAAGTTAAGTCTTTAAGTCAATTCATCTAAAACTAAAGCTTTCATTTTGTCAGTTTTCCAACTTATGACTACTTTATAAAGTTATCATATAAAAGATCACATTATTTATTATCTAGGTATGTGTTTCTAATCTAGATGACTTCAGAGGGTATCCCAGAAAGTTGCATTTCTCAAATGTACTGGTTTACCAAGTTTTTCTTTCCTGACTGAGAAGCTGTTTACTTACAGTTCTTTTAACAATTTCCATCCAGGCTATATATGCTGTAACCATTTTTTAGAGCAAGAGATTTTATGAGGTCTTCAGTTAAATATTAAGTTCTCCATGTATGACTGTTACAGTGGAGCTAAAATTATATTCTGAGGAGAGTCAGTGCCCTGCCTGTACCACAGTGAGGAGCAATTTGGGGTGTGTGTGTTTTCATTTCAGGCACAAGTTCCTGTCAGTATCCTAACCCAGCCCGACTGTTCAAACACAGTTTTGAACTCAACTAGCAACACAGACCAGCCCTGTCGCAGTTATTAATCAGGAACTCACAGTTGCTCAGCAATTTTCAAAAGCTCAACTGAGGATACAAAAAGGCACACACATGGTTGTTTAAAGGATATATTATTCATCCATTCCTCCCTAGGGATACTCTGAAATTCATTCCTGGGTTAAGCCAGATATTTAGAGCACTACATACACAGATATTAAACAATTAATTTATAATGTTAATCAATGAACTTTCCTAAGCTTCAGTTTCCAAAATGTGAAATGAAGGAAGATTCATTCATTCAATATCACTCATTGAATTACTAACATCCAAAGCATCAGGTCGACGAAATAGAATAATACATAGTCCCACAGCTCAAAGACCCGTTTATCTTTCTAAATATCTTTTTCTATGACCAAAGAGGTAATTATATAATTCTATGGGATAAACACAAAATGGAGAAATATACAGAGTATAACAGCACAAGAAAAGACATCTTACTCATCAGAGTGCAGGGGAAGGGGAGGGGAAAATGATGGAAGGATACTGAGATGTCTTAAAATAATTATGCCCACCCTCACATGATCACGGTGTTAGCAGGGCTGAAATGATAGGAGATAAGGGAAAGTACTGTCAGAACTGGTCAATAACTGCCCAGGTGAAGAAGACAGGTATCAGGTAGGGTGCCCTTGGCTATGACACAGAAATTCCAAGTTGGCTTATTAGTAGATATGGAAATTTGTAATCTCATGTGAAAAATGGTCCAGAGTTACAGCAGGTTCCCAATTTGGTTGATTTAGTGGCTCGATTTATGTCATCAGAGACCCTTGTTCTTTCTGTCCTCAGCTCTGCCTTTCTCACGGTTGGCCTTCCACCCAGACAGGAACACCTCTGGACAGAACAAGGTGGCTGCTGCAGGTCAGGCATCACAAAGTGACACAGAGGGTCCTAAGGAAGAAATAGACCATCTTTCCCTGTGCCTCCTTCTTAGAAGGGAAGAAATTTTCCCAGAAACCTTTGAAGATTTCCCCTCACATCTCAAAATCATGGATTTGGGTACATACCCATTTGTAAAGCAACTACTAGTAAGGCCATGGGGTTTTAGGCTTACGGCAATCATTTGGGTGCCGTCTATTTTAGAGAATCAGCCACACACACTGCTACAGTAGTGTTATGGGCACAAGACAGCCAACATAAAAGAAGTCACTCTTCTCAGAATCTCTCATTTGCCAAATTTTAAAATATCTCTGCACTTTCTAACCTCAGGGAGACATGCCCTTTTTCCATTTTCCATGCCTAGAAAGCAAGGTTGATGGAAAGTGACCAAATCATACCATACCACTCACTTTGCAGCCCAAACCCAAGCTCATTCCAAACAAAACTTACCAAAATCTACTAGCTTGACCCCTCCTTCCCTTGTCAACAGGATGTTATTTCCTTTCACATCGCGATGGATAGTTCTGTTGTTGTGCAGATGTTGAAGTCCCTAGGAGGTGGAAAATACTTCCTTTTAAAGAAAGCACCAAACAAAAATACATTTTTCAGATGGATGCATTTGTGCAAAACCAACAGGAAAGAGTGAAAATTAACATTCAAGCAATTTGAATTAGTCATATCAAATTACATCATTTCCATTTTGGACTATACAGAACTTCCTAAAACCAGAGCATGTCCTTAGTTTTTATCAAATATTTTATTAAAAATGTGCTGATCTCAATAGATGAAAATGTTCTATATACTTATTTTAAATAATGAAAAATTAAAGCCTAACTCTTAGTAAAAAGTACACATTATCTACCTTCATTATAATCACAATCTCAGAAGTACACTTAGGAGATCAGAACTCAAGGTTCTGTTGACACATGGAGGATAGATTTCTCATGGAAAAAAAGAAATTAGCTATACGTACTAAATATTTCATATTTTTTATATACTCTTGCATCAGTAATACTAATATAGTGATATTTTTCTAAAAATAGAATCCACAGTTTTCATTTAACTAGAACTGCCTCGCAATTAATGCACAAACAATTAAATTGCCTTACCATTAGTGCTTCACGTAAAATATAGGCAATTATGGGCTCATTCATTCTTTTACCCTTTTTCAGAAATCCTTTCACAAGATCAGTCACTGATCCTCCATTGCACAGCTATAAAAGAATACTTCAAGATTAATATTAAAATGAATAAGCCATTTTAAGTACTTTCTATAAAAGGTTTCCCCAAAACACTTAAAAAATTGTTCTATTTTTATTTTAAATAATCATTTTTATCACCTTTATGGTTTCATAAATGAATGAACATATAAACTTAAACTAGTGTGCAATTACTTATTGGAATACAGTTTTCATGAGTTAATTTTTAGAAAAGAATCTGCAGAAGCATGGGCTTGATTTTTAAATTCAAGGGTATGCATTACGATTCGACAAATTAGTCCCAAATCTTAGTATATAGGGCTTAAAAGCATTCTTGATTTCTGATAGTTTAATTAATAGTGCAATAGATTCCATGACTTCAGTAGATGACAATATAATCTATTTTACATGTGCATTAATTTAAAAACATGGCTTCTTCCTATCAAAGTTTCAGAGTGCATTGAAGTATATTACAAATAATATTTTATAGAAAAAATTTTAAATGTCATGTTTTCCAAGCTTTTTAGCCTCATTCCCCCCTCCCCACATACATACACAAAGTAGAGAAATCTAAATGGAAGAGCAGAGAGAAGAATATGGTAGGCAGAGGTGGATTAAGGTCTGCTGAGGTCCCAGGTGCAGAAGAAAATATTGGGTCCCTTAAAAAATAAAGAGACAGAGAAAATAAAAATATATGCTAAACATATTTTTAAATAAAAAATATTATGTACTATTGATGTTAAAATTTCACATATGAAACCAAACTCGGTGTCATTAGAAAAATGTGTAAAGTTGGGGTTTTGCGGGGCCTTCAGAAATCGGGGCCCAGGGTGCACACCCAGTGCGCCCACCGTTAAATCTGCCTCTGATGGTAGGGGGTTTTCACAACCAGGTTCTCCAAAGTTAGGAAACATGAAATCTCACAGAAAATTTTCAGAGGAATGAAAAATTTGCAGAACATAGAAACACTGATATTAGCAGTAGAATATGAGATAGGAGATGCTTAGGCAAATGGCCTTAGAACCAACAGAGCTTTGATACATGAGCTCTGGATCCCCTCAGCCCTGACCCATTAGTCTTGGCCTTCAACCGGCCTCTCTCTGGGAGCTCCTGGCCATGTCCTCCTCAGCCTGAGCCAGGGGGCCTCCACTCCTACCTGCAAGTTCCTGGAAATGGAAAGGACCTGAATTTCTCTGCCTATACCAATCTGAATGGAAGCAGAGGAAGGAGGTGAGAAGTATATTCCCAGCAGCCCAGTTTGAAATACTGAACAATTCTTTTTTTCTATCATGATAATTAGATTTTTTCAGATGCCTGAATACTTCTGATACATTATGAATTAATTAAATGATAATAGCTAAGGTGTGCTGAGCATATTGCTAATCCATTTACACTATTATCTCTATGACTCACCTCTCACTCTCTGAAACATGATTATCACCTCCATATTAAAGACTGGAAAACAGGCACAAAATAGTAAAGTAACTTAAAAAGGCCACACAGAAATGACAGATCTTGGATATGAACTCACTCTGATTATAGAGTCAAACTCCACATTTAACCATGATACTTCATGACCCACCAATAGGCTTTGTGGGTTGGCTGGGTAGTCTAACTGCTCTGTGGGATATTGATTCTATAAAAGAATGTTTTAAAATCTAAACACAAACTTATCAGTGAACATTTAGATGGAACCCCCTTTATAATCAGTGTCTTTTTACATTCAAAAAATTTTCCTTTAGCTTGATTAGAGTAGGTACAGCACTAACATTCCAAAACATGCACTTTCTTCTGTATCAGGAAGGGGGACATCCTTGACGTGGAGAGATGGAAGAATGCTCTGCCCTGGCAGCAGAAAACAGTGTCACCGTGCCTCCAATGTGACTCAGCATAGTTCATAAAATGACTCAAAATTGACTGACAGGAAATTGGAGTTCTTTATTTTGCAAAGTACTTCTTTAAAAGAACCAAGTTCAAAACCAATTTGAAAATTTCTAAAAATCACTGCCGAGGGCCTAAATGTCTTTTCCTGTTTCTCCAGAGTATGCCTCTCTTTGGCTGCCTCTTCTGTGGCTGTCATGTTAACGAGTGCCACAGGGGGAATAAAGGAATCCAAAGAATGTGCCAGAAGTAAAATTTTAAAATGAAATTATGCAATTTGCACCAAGCAATTCAAATGTTTACTTTCTGGTATCAATTTTTATTTAAAACAGTTATCTTCCCCATCTATGAAAGTTTAGAATAAAAAATTCTTTATAATATATACTTTACTTTTTAAAAAATAAGGTATATTAAAGTATAAGTTACATATAACAAAAATCACCCAATTCACTGTACAATTCTGAATTTTGACAAATGTATTATTGGTCATGTAACCACTACGCAATCCAAACACAGAACAAATCCATCACATAAAAATTTTTCTTCATGTCCCTTTGTGGTCAAACCACTCTCCTAGCTCATGGCAAACACTAATCCGTTTTCTGCCGTGATAATATTTGTCATAGAGATTGAATCACAAGGTATGAAGCCTATTATGTCTGGCTTCTTTGACTTAGCATAACGAATCTAAGATTCGTTTATGTTGTTGCACATTACTTTTTAAATGCTGTTTTAACAATGTTTATACCTTTGTTGATGTTGAGTATTCCCTTGCATAGATAAACCACTGCTTGGTCATTTCTTCACTAATTGAAAGACATTTGAATTGTTTCCAGTTTGAGGCGATTACGAGTATAACTACCAAACATTCACATATGGGTTTTTATGATAATGTTTTCATTTTTCTTGGATAAATATTAAGAGAAGAAATGGCCATATGTTGGACCTCCTAGCTACTGTCAAGCTGCTACCCAAAGTGGCTATCCCATTCTCATTCCCACAAGTGTGTATGAAAAATTCCTTCTACATTTCTTGAGGAAGTTTTATAGTTCTAGGTTTTACCTACAGGTAGGTTTATGATCCATTTTGAGTTAATTTTTGTACAGGGTGTGAGGCATGGATTGTATGTGGATGTCCAATTATTATAGTACACTTTTCTGTCATCAAAGGTGTCCAAGAAAAAGAAGATATAACTGAATTGAGTTTAAAATCTAGTTGCCAACACCAAGAACAGGGGAACTTAAGCATATATTAGTAAGTAAAAGAAGGCAATCTGAAAATGCTACATACTATATGATTCCTATTTGGAATCATTCTGGAATGTTATTTAATTGAACAAAATTGAAGTATAGTTTTCTTAAACCAGAGTTACACTAATTAAATAAGAGAGCAGCACTGAAAATGAACTCTACTCAAGCTATAGTTGAACATGAAAAAAACAAAAACAAAAAACCCTAAACTTAAAGGGATGATATTCTATGAATAGATCATTATAACTAACTTCCAAAGACAGCCTTTATAATTTTTCTAAATGTATTCTGTCTTTACCATGTTAGAAAAGGATGAGACTTTATTCAAATTTATGAAAAAGGACTACTCGTTTCTGCAATTGACATTTCTGGCTTCAGTTGTTTTTCTTTTTTTGTTTGTTTATTCTAAGAATGCTCAAAGGCCATTTGCTTAGTGTGACCATACTCTATGAAAAGCACAAAAACAGAAACTCTTATTGTCTAATACTCATTTTAGGGTTTTTTAAGTTTGTTTGTTTTTGTTTGTTTGCTAAAGAGAGACAGACACAGACAAACAGGAAAGGAAAGAGATGAGAATCATCAACTTATAGTTGTGGCACTTTAGTTGTTCATTGATTACTTTCTCATACATGCTTTGACTGAGGGGCTCCAGCTGAGCCAGTGATCCCTTACTCAAACCAGCAACCTTGGGCTCAAGCCAGCGACTATGAGGTCATGTCTATGATCTTATGCTCAAGCCGGTGACCCTGTGCTCAAGCTGGTGAGCCTGTGCTCAAACAGGCTTTTGAACCTGGGTCCTCAGCAGCATCCCAGATCAATGCTCTATCAATTGAGCTTACCACCTGGTCAAGCTTATTCTAGTTTTTATTTTGCTCATTTTACAAAAGTGCTTTCAACATTCGTGTTTAAGTCTTTTTGAAGAAACTGATGTTTTAGCAAATGCCCACTAGTGTAATGTTAACATATGGTAAGTGTATGTGTGATGGTACAAGACACTGCTATACTCCTTCTAAAGTAAGCGCATCATTTTACACTAAGCAATGGGAAAATTCAATTTGCTCTACAACTTCACAAATATACTGCTTAAAAAAATCGCTTCATATGAAGGGATAAAATATCCCCTGATTTTTTTGAGCAGTATAAATAGTCTTTAATTTTAGCCATTTTAGTTGGTGTATACTAGAGTCTCATTGTGGTTTTAATATAAACTTTGCTAAGACATCCTACATGTTTTACATGTGTGCTTTTATGAAGAGTCCAAATTTTTCGCTCACTTTTTAGAAAAATGGCTAGACGCACTTTATTAGGTGAAATTTCTGTCTACTCCTAGTGTTCTATTCTTACTGTTTATCACAAAATGGGTGTTGAATTTTGGCACAGTTTTTCATGATTTTCTTCTCTTTCTCTTAATACAGTGAATTATGATGCAGTGACTTTTAATGTATAAAAAACTTTATTTTAATGCTTTAAGAAACAATAAATTTATAATCCTGAGATTAATCCCATTCAGTTATGGTGTGATTTGTTAATATTTGGTGAAGGATTTTTGCATCTATGTTCATGTGAAATGCTAGAATATAGTTTTCTTGTAGTATCTCATATTCTTTTGTCAGTATAATGCTGGTTTTGTAAACGAATCCATAAGATTCATTGTTTCTTTTATAAAGATTTAGTAGATTGTTTTGTTTTCTGTAATGGTGATGTCAAGAACTCTGTAGACCCACTCTCTAGTAAAACAAACAGAACTGGTAAAAATTATAAAAATAAACAACCATATAAAACCTTTGGAAATTTTACAAGAGCATATAGCAAGTGAAGGAACATTCAAGAACACTACTAAATCTCAGTAAGAACAGCAGCAGAGTGACGTCAGAGAAATGGCGCCGTTAAGGAGCGATACCGATAAATCTCCCCAAAATTTCAACAAGTTCTTCAACCAGAGACAGAAAAATCTATCCTTGGAGTGTCTAGAAGTCCCACACCGAACACGAAGGTATGATTGAGTGAAAAATTGACTAAATATATAATCAACCCTGAAGGAAATAGGACGGAGAAAGGAATACTCTGCCTTCCTCACAAACCTAAACAAGGTCTGCTTTTCACTGGGAACTGAGAATATAGGAACAAAGGCAGGCAAAGTGTCAGTGAATAAAGCCAGGCTGCGGCAAAAACATTTGAGCCACGGACATCCAAGCCGAGGAAAAACCGTGCTTGTGGTGACCCAGTCAACACAAACTAATGCTCACGCCAAACCCAGACAAAGAAAGGCAGGTGTGGCAGCCAACGGTCCCATCTCCTGGTCGGCGAGCTCGGATAGTATGTGAGAGATTCCTCCTAGAGCCCCGGGAGTGGGCACCCATGTTCCAGACAGAGGGACAGAGTCAGAGGCCTTTGTGTGGGCTGAAACCAGAGTCTCGGGGTCGCCCCTGTGCCCTGAAGAGTGGTGCGTGGGGAGTGCGCAAAAGCGAAATTCCCTACGCTCGAACTTCTCCGGGCACGCGGGGCACCTCACCCGGGATGAGTGGCGGCTGCCCCGATACCCAGGTCGGCGAGCGCGGATAGTGCAAGAGGTTCCTCCTAACACCTCAGGAGTGGGCGCCCGTGTTCCCGGACAGAGAGGCAGAGTGAGAGGCCTTTGGGTGGGCTGTAATCAGAGTCTCGGTGCCGCCCCTGCACCCTGTAGAGCGGTGTGGGGAGTGCGCGAAGCAAACTTCCCTACGCTCAAACTTCTCCAGGTGAGTGGGGCATCTCACCTGGGGCAAGAGGCAGCCGCCCGATATCCTGGTCAGCAAGCGCGGATAGTGGGCAAGAGGTTCCTCCTAGCACCCCAGGAGTGGGCGCCCATGTTCCGGGACAGAGGGGCAGGGTCAGAGGCCTTTGCGTAGACTGTGACTGGAGTCTTGGTGTCGCCCCTGTGCCCTGAAGAGCAGCATGCAGGAAGCGCGCGAAAGCGAAATTACCTACGCTAGAACTTATCCAAGTAGATGGGGCGCTTCACCCAGCCATACAAGATAACAGACCCAGGAAGGATTAGCTTAACCCACACTCTGCTCGCCTCTCAACTGATCTATGCGACCCTAACTGACAAGATCTCTCTCAGTTCAGCAATCTAAGACAAGAGGCATGATATTTTTTAGTGCCTCTTGCTATGCTGTGCACATAGGGGTGGGGACAACTTCTGATTGGCAGAGCTTTCATACTCAGGGTTATATGTTAAAAAGAAGGATTTGGCAGCTTGTAAGTCCTCCTGTTTTGCAAACAGCGACTAGGGCATCTTCTACCCAGCCGAAACAGGTTACAAAGTGCCAAAAACCTGGGGAAAGGGGTCCCACAGAGTGCTGAGGCATTCGGGACACGCCTAGAGGTGCATAAAAAGGCACCTTGAAAACAACTGGCTCCCAGCCTTGCCTGATTATGCTAACAGCTCTGACTGATAGAGCCTTACCCAGAGCCCTGCACTGAGTGGGAATAGAGTGGGGATTTGCCAGCTCTTTGAGCCTCTTACTATTCAGGCAGAGGCAGCAGCAACCCCAGAGCTGGATCATCAGGCTGCTAATTCAGAAAGGAAAGACTAGGAGAGAGGCTCCGGGAACACGGACTCTCTCATTGTCAGAGCCTGCAAATGCTAATGAGCCTCAACTGCCAACGAGACTGAAGCCCAATATATGATATCGCCATAGAGACTTATCAATTGCAAACCTCTACCTAAGCGTACAACAGGGGCAGAACTCGGGGTACAGAGTCACCGACCAGGAAGAGGGAGAGAAAAGAAAAAGCAAGAAGATAACCTCTCAAAATTAAAAAAAATCCACAGACTTTATAACCTTTTCCACTTTATTTTATTTGTTCGTTTGTTCCTTTCATCTTCTTGTCTTGATTATTTTCTTCTTCTTCCATTTTGGTCGTTTAATTCTCTGCCAGTCTTACTCATTCCTTTTCTTGAACTATACTACCCGTAAGTGTTACGTCTCCCATTTTCTTTCCTTTCTTCTTCTTTTCTCTCTATGAGGGTTGCACTCCAAAACCCTTAACTCTCTTACTCTTTCTCTCTTTTTGTTCTTTTTTCTTCTTTTTGTTATTTCCTCTTTCTTTTTTTCTCCCTCTATATTAGTTTCTTCTTTTCTCCTTTACTTTTCCTCTCATTCAATCCTGAATCACAAACAATTATTTTATTTGGACTCAAATTTTTCTTTGTGGTGCTTTGGGTGTTTTTTACTTTGCTTTTTTAACTCATTAGCAGTGCTCCCAACCCTCGCTCTCCATTTTATCTAGTTTTTGCTCCACTAGATACAATAGTAATTTTTAAATGTTTTTCCCTTTTTCCTATTTCCCACTTATCCCTCTCATTATATCTCTTAGTCAACCATCACTTAAAAGTAAATCATTTTTTTCTTGACCCAAATTTTTTCCTTTTTTGCATTTTGTGTATCCATACCCTCATTTTTGCTCCTTTATCACTTATCCCCAACTCAGGCCCTCCATTATAGGTAGTTGTTGTTCTACTTAACACAATATAATTCACAGTTCATCACAATTTTTTCTCAAGAAGGAGGGGAGAGGAGAGGAGAGGGAAAAAAAGGGAAATAATAATTTTTTTTAATTTTTATTCTTTATTAATTCTTATTAGTACTATCAACAAAACCACCCTCAGATGCCATTAAGGAAAAGGAAATCAAATATCATGGATACAAAAGACAGAGAGGTAGCACAGATAGATGAGGAAAAATCTATGGAAAAAAATTTTAATATATTGGAAACCTTGGAGCTAAATGACAGAGAATTTAAATTAGAAATCCAAAAAATACTCATAGATATATAAGAAAACACAGAAAGGCAATTTAGGGAGCTCAGAAAACAACTCAACAAACACAAAGAATATATTACCAAGGAAATTGAAACTATAAAAACAAATCAAACAGAGATGAAAAACTCAATTCATGAACTGAAAAACGAGGTAACAAGCTTAGCCAAAAAAAAACAGGGCAGATAGAAGGTAGGATTAGTGAAATAGAAGACAAGCAACTTGAGGCACAATGGAGAGAAGAAGAAAGAGACTCAAAAATTTAAAAAAAAATGAGAAAGCCCTACAGGAGTTGTCTGACTCCATCAAAAAGACTAACATAAGAATAATAGGTATATCAGAGGGAAAAGAGAGAGAAAATAGAATGGAGAACATATTCAAACAAATAATAGATGAGAACTTCCCAAGCCTGTGGGAAAGAACTAAAGCCTCAAATCCAAGAAGCAAACAGAACACTGAGTTTTCTTAACCCCAACAACCCTACTCTAAGGCACATCATAATGAGATTGGCACAAACCGACAAAGAAAAAATTCTCAAGCAGCCAGGGAAAAGAAGAATACAACATATAAAGGAAGGCCTATTAGATTATCATCAGATTTCTCAACAGAAATTCTACAAGCTAGAAGAGAGTGGACCCCAATGTTTAAAGTCCTGAAAGAGAGGAACTTTCAGCCAAGAATACTATACTCATCAAAGCTATCCTTCAAATACGAAGGAGAAATAACAACATGCACAGATACAGAAAAGATGAGGAAATTTATCATCAGAAAAATCCCACTCCAGGAATTACAAAAGGGGATTTTCCAACCAGATACAAAGAACAAAACACAACAAAACCACAAGTAAAAGCTCCACCAAGAACACAATAAAATGAAATTTAAACTGTGACAACAAAAAAAAAGGGGGGGGGGAGGAGAGGACAAAGATTAACAGTAGCAAAGGACGATGGAGTGCAGAAGTACTCACAAGATAATGTTCTACAATAAACAGGCTAGGAACCCTTTTCATTACTTAATAATAACCACCATTGAAAAAACCACCACAGAAGCACATGACTTAAAAAAAAAAAGCAACAGAGGAAAGAAGTATGAAATACAATCAAACAAAAACAAATGATAGAAAAACAAAAGAATCAAACAAGATACAAAACTAACAGAAAGCAATTTATAAAATGGCAATAGAAAACCCAGAAGTGTCAATAATTACACTAAATGTAAATGGATTAAACTCACCAATAAAAAGACACAGAGTAGCAGAATGAATTAAAAAAGAAAATCCAACTGTACATAAAGCAGGCATAGCAATACTCATATCTAATAAAGCTGACTACAAGACAGCAAAAGTACTCAGATACAAAAATGGTCATTTCATAATGATTAAGGGACACTGAATCAAGAAGACATAACAATTCTTAATATATACGCACCAAACCAAGGAGCACCAAAATATATAAGACAGCTACTCATAGACCTTAAAACAAAACCTGACAAAAATACAATCATATTTGGAGACCTCAATACACCACTGATGGCTCTAGATTGGTCATCCAAACAGAGAATCAACAAAGATATAGTGGCCTTAAACAAAACACTGGAGCACCTGAATAGGATAGACATCTACAGGACATTTCATCCCAAAGTGACAGAGTATACATTTTTCTCCAGTGTACATGGAACATTCTCAAGAATTGACCATATGTTGGGCCACAAAATTAACATCAACAAATTCAGAAAAATCAAAGTTGTACCAAGCATATTTTCTGATCATAAAGCCTTGAAACTAAAATTTAACTGCAAAAAAGAGGGAAAAAACTCCACAAATATGTAGAAACTAAACAACATACTTTAAAAAAATGAATGGGTCAAAGAAAAAATAAGCGCAGAAATCAAAAGATATATACAGGCCCTGGCCGGCTGGCTCAGTGGTAGAGCGTCGGCCTGGCGTGCAGAAGTCCCGGGTTTGATTCCCGGCCAGGGTACACAGGAGAAGCACCCATCTGCTTCTCCACCCCTCCCCCTCTCCTTCCTCTCTGTCTCTCTCTTCCCTTCCCGCAGCCGAGGCTCCACTGGAGCAAAGATGGCCTGGACGCTGGGGATGGCTCCTTGGCCTCTGCCCCAGGCGCTAGAGTCACTCTGGTCACAACAGAGCAATGCCTTGGAGGGGCAAAGCATCGCCCCCTGGTGGGCAGAGTGTCGCCCCTGGTGGGCGTGCCGGGTGGATCCTGGTCAGGCACATGCGGGAGTCTGACTGTCTCTTGTCGTTTCCGGCTTCAGAAAAATACAGAAAAAAAAAAGATATATACAGACAAATGAAAATGACAATACGACATATCAGAATCTATGGGATGCAGCAAAAGCAGTGATAAGAGGGACGTTTATATCACTTCAGGTCTATATGAACAAACAAGAGAAAGCCCAAGTGAACCACTTAACTTCACACCTTAAGGAACTAGAGAAAGAAGAACAAAGACAACCGAAAACCAGCCGAAGAAAGGAGATAATAAAAATCAGAGCAGAAATAAATGAAATAGAGAACAGAAAAACTACAGAAAAAATTAACAGAACAAGGAGCTGCTTCTTTGAAAAGATCAACAAAATTGACAAACCCTTGGCAAGACTCATCAAGGAAAAAAGAGAAAGGACTCATATAAACAAAATCCAAAATGAAAGAGGAGAAATCACCACAGTTATCATAGACATACAGAGAATTATTAGAGAATACTAAGAAAAACTATAGCCAATAAATTCAACAATCTAGAAGAAATGGATAAATTTCTAGAACAATACAACCTTCCTAGACTGAGTCAAGAAGAAGCAGAAAGCCTAAACAGACCAATTAGCAGGGAAGAAATAGAGAAAACTTAAAAACCTCCCCAAAAATAAAAGTCCAGGCCCAGACGGTTATACTAGTGAATTCTATCAAACATTCAAAGAAGACTTGGTGCCTATTCTACTCAAAGTCTTCCAAAAAATTGAAGAAGCAATACTTCCAAACACATTTTATGAGGCCAACATGATCCTCATACTGAAACCTGGCAAGGACGGCACAAAAAAAGAAAACTACAGACCAATATCTCTAATGAATACAGATGCTAAAATACTAAACAAAATACTAGCAAATCGAATACAACAACATATTAAAAAAATAATACATCATGATTAAGTGGGATTCATCCTAGAATTTCAAGGATGGTTCAACATACGTAAAATGGTTAACGTAATACACCATGTCAACAAAACAAAGTAAAAAACCATGTGATCTTATCAATAGATGCAGAAAAGGCTTTTGATAAAATACAACACAATTTTATGTTTAAGACTCTCAACAAAATGGGTATAGAAGGAAAATATCTCAACATGATAAAGGCCATATATGATAAACCATCAGCTAACATCATATTAAATGGCACTAAACTGAAGGCTTTCCCCCTTAAATCAGGAACAAGACAGGGTTGTCCACTCTCTCCTCTCTTATTTAACGTGGTGCTTGAAGTTCTATCCAGAGCAATCAGACAAGATAAAGAAATAAAAAATGCATACATATTGGAAAGAAACAAGTAACGGTATTACTTTTTGCAGATGATATGATCCTATATATCGAAAACCCCAAAGAATCTACAAAAAGAATACTGGAAACAATAAGCCATTATAATAAGGTTGCAGGATACAAAATTAATATACAAAAGTCCATTGCCTTTCTATATGCAAAGAATGAAACATTAGAGAATGAACTAAAACAAATAATCCCCTTCATGATTGCAACAAAAAATAAATAAAATACCTAGAAATAAACATAACAAAGAATGTAAAGGACCTATATAATGAAAACTACAAAGCATTGTTAAGGGAAATCGAAAAAGATACAATGAGATGGAAAAATATTCCTTGTTCTTGGATAGGAAGAATAAATATAATAAAAATGGCCATATTACCCAAAGCAATATACACATTTAATGCAATTCCCATCAAAATTCCAATGATATTTTTTAAAGAAATAGAACAAAAAATCATCAGATTTATATGGAACTATAAAAATCCCCGAATAGCCAAAGCAATCCTAAAAAAAAAAAGAATGAAGCTGGGGGCATTACAATACCTGACATCAGAGCCCCTTCAATTAAAAGAGCATGGTATAGGCAGAAAATAGACCAATGGAACAGAATAGAAAGTCCAGATATAAAATCACATATATATGGTTAAATAATTTTTGATAAAGGGGCCAACAACACACAATGGAGCAAAGAAAGCCTCTTCAACAAATGGTGCTGGGAAAACTGGAAAGTCACATGCAAAAGAATAAAACTCAACAACAGTTTGTCCCCTTGTACTAAAATTAATTCAAAATGTATCAAAGACCTAAATATAAGACCCGAAACAATAAAATATATAGAATAAGTCATAAGTTCTAAACTCATGGCTCTTGGTTTTAAAGAACATTTTATGAATTTGACTCCAAAGGCAAGGGAAGTGAAGGCAAAAATAAATGAATGGGACTACATCAGACTAAGAAGTTTTTGCTCAGCAAGAGAAACTGACAACAAAATAAACAGACAGCCAACTAAATGGGAAATAATATTTTCAAGCAACAGCTCAGATAAGGGCCTAATATCCAAAATATAAAAAAAACTCATAAAACTCAACAACAAACAAACAATCCAATAAAAAAATGGGAAGAGGACATGAACAGACACTTCTCCCAGGAAGAAATACAAATAGCCAACACATATATGAAAAGATGCTCATCTTCATTAGTTATTATAGAAATGCAAATCAAAACTACAATGAGATACCACCTCACACCTGTTAGATTAGCTATTATCAACAAGACAGGTAATAGAAAGTGTTGGAGAGGTTGTGGAGAAAAATGAACCCTCATTCACTGTTGGTGGGACTGTAAAGTAGTACAACCAGTATGGAAGAAAGTATGGTTGTTCCTCGAAAAACTGAAAATAGAACTACCTTATGACCCAGCAACCCCTCTACTGGGTATATACCCCAAAACTCAGAAACATTGATACATAAAGACACATGCAGCCCCATGTTCATTGCAGCATTATTCACAGTGGCCAAGACATGGAAACAACCAAAAAGCCCTTCAATAGAAGACTGGATAAAGAAGATGTGGCACATATACACTATGGAATACTACTCAGCCATAAGAAATGACAACGTCAGATCATTTATAACAAAACGGTGTGATCTTGGTAACATACGGAGTGAAATAAGTAAATCAGAAAAAACCAAGAACTGCATTACTCCATACGTAGGTGGGACATAAAAATGAGACTAAGAGACATGGACAAGCGTGTGGTGGTTACGGTTGGGGGGGGAGGAGAGGGAGGGAAAGGGGGATGGGGAGGGGCACAAAGAAAACTAGACAGAAGGTGACGGAGGACAATCTGACTTTGGGGGATGGGTATGCAACATAATTGATTGACAAGATAACCTGGACATGTTTTCTTTGAACATATGTACCCTGATTTATTGATGTTATCCCATTAAAATTAATAAAAAAGGAAAAAAAAAAAAGAACAGCAGCAGTTTGGGCACTTGAGCCACCCTCCTCTTCTCACCTCTGACCAGCACAGTGACAAAAGCTTTACTTACTCTGGGGAAGCGTCTAGTTTCATATAGGTGTGGCCTGTATGAAAAATTTCACATTACTTTTCTAATGTATAAACTAGAAGTGGTACTATTAAGGTATTATTGACATATAATTATCTCATTCAACTCTGCAGTTTGATGTATTTTGGTAATTGTATACAATCATGTAACCAGTTAGTTAAGAAATAAAACTGTTCCCTTACCCTGAACTGTTTTAAAATTCTTGGGAAACCACCATTAAACACTGGTAATGTTATCAATAAGAAATCTATGATAGCCTGACCTGTGGTGGCACAGTGCGCGGGGCGTTGGCCTAGAATGCTGAGGTCACTGGTTCGAAACCCTGGGCTTGTCTGGTCAAGACACGTATGAAAAGCCATGAGTTGATGCTTCTTTTTTTTTTTTTTTTTTTTTTAAATTTTTTTTTTTTTTTTTTCATTTTTCTGAAGCTGGAAACAGGGAGAGACAGTCAGACAGACTCCCGCATGCGCCCAACCGGGATCCACCCGGCACGCCCACCAGGGGCGGTGCTCTGCCCACCAGGGGGCGATGCTCTGCCCATCCTGGGCGTCGCCATATTGCGACCAGAGCCACTCTAGAGCCTGAGGCAGAGGCCACAGAGCCATCCCCAGCGCCCGGGCCATCTTTGCTCCAATGGAGCCTTGGCTGCGGGAGGGGAAGAGAGAGACAGAGAGGAAAGTGCGGCGGAGGGGTGGAGAAGCAAATGGGCGCTTCTCCTATGTGCCCTGGCCGGGAATCGAACCCGGGTCCTCCGCACGCTAGGCCGACGCTCTACCGCTGAGCCAACCAGCCAGGGCTTGAGTTGATGCTTCTTGATTGTCAGTACCCCCCACACACCTTTCTCTCTCTTCTCTGTCTAAAATCAGTAAATAAAATCTTATAAAAAAAGAAACCTATGACAAAATCTAGGGTAAATAAACCTAACCTATAATTACAAAAGAAAAGACTTAGAAATTTAATGTGTGTGGTAAGAACATATTGATTTTTCAAAACATCTTAGGTTACCTCATATATTCCCCTGAAGTAATACCAAGAACTTGAACTCCTGTTCAGAGAGAAGATTTTTTTTTGCAAGCACTGAATTACAATTAGGGAAGAAAGACACAGAGCCTTATACACAGAATCTATATATTTCAAATCTTGCCCTTTAAACAAAAGATTAAATGACTCTAGGTAACTGGCTGTCTGTTCTGTTGCAAGTAAACCAAATAACAGCATTTAAATGAGAGCTGGGGATGGTGGTTCTAGCCCTGAGAACACGAAAGCAACTGTCTGGTCATTTGTGCGTCTCCGCTGCAATCATGCACAGCTCAGGAAGGAAACGTGCCTTGCCGATGGAGCAGCTCAGAGGCCCAGCTCCCCCCCCCCCCCTGCCCTGCATCCTCGACCCACCCCACACACAAGCCTGAAGCCCTTCTGTTACATGTTATTTCAAAAGTCTCAAAGGGTTAATAGCTGAACATAGAAACCATTTTCATTTTCTTTCTAGCTACGTTTTCTTTCCTCGTGACAGGATTGCTAGATGTCAGTCTGAGCACAGAATCACTCATTATGCATGACTTATGAAAGTACTTGTCCATGAAAACCACTTTGATTGCCTGAAATAGATATCTGAAAGGCCTTGTGATTATTTACTAAATTTTTGTGCTTCCAAATACTACCTGTAATTTCTAGTCTTTGATCTCTTGAAAGGGATATAATTTCAAAGAGAAACACTGCTATAATTGGAAAGCATCGGAAGCATATTACGAAGGAATAAATGAGGACTGTTCAGATAAATTATAGAATGCCGCCTGCAGCACCGCCTGAAAGAAGCAATTACACCTCAGGCTGAATTATGAGGTAAAGCATCTTCTAACAGAAAGGTGTCCTAACTCTGAATTTTGGCTTCATTATGGTTGAAGGCATGATAAGAAAATAGCCTCTGAAAGAAAAGACTGGATGGCTTACAGATTTAAGAGGTAGCTGTCCATCCAACCAAGAAGGAGGGAAGGACAGTCATGCCTCAGTTTTTCCCTTTGTTCTCAGCAGTAGCAAATGCTTAATCACATTTAACTCTATTTTGACTCTGTTTTTGTCTCTTGGATCAATGACAAATAAGCAGCATATCCAGACACCTAACCAACTCCCATCTTCCCAGGACCCCTGTCATTGCACTGGGTGACCCTCATTCAGAGCTAAAAGAAGCACAAACCCCAAAAGAGGTCAAGAGTCCCGCCCTCATTGGCATGTTCACCTTCCAGGGTTTCAGTTACCCACAGTTAGCCACAGTTTGAGAACATTAAAGGGAAAATCCCAGAAATAAAAATTCACGAGTCTTAAATGGCATGCCATTCCGAGTAGTGTGGTAAACTCTGCTGCCGCCCGGCCCCATGTGGCCAGGGCCTGACGCGCCCCTCTGTCCTGCAGACCACACTGCGTGTACAGTACAATAAGCAGACCACGCTGCGTGTACAGTACAATAAGGTATTTTGAGGTGCAGAGAGAGGAGAGACCACATTCACATAATGTTTATTACAGAAGATTGTTATATTTGTTCTATTTTATTATTGGTCATTGTTGTTAATCTCCTACTGTGCCTAATTTATAAATTAACCCTTTGAGTAATGAGTTTTTTGTTAACCCTTTGAGTGAGGACGTACATGAATGTTCATACTACTCACAGGGTTAAACTTTATCACAGATATGTATGTATAGGAAAAACATAGTATTTAGAGGGTTCAGTACAATCCATGGTTGTAGGCATCTACAGGGGGTCTTGGAATATATCCCCCATGGGAAAGGGAGACTAATGTATCTACATTCTACTAAGCAGGTCAGCCAAGAGGTGTGGTAGCATCGACAAAAATTAATATAAGTATGGTACTTTAAAATAAGGCATGGATTTAAAAAAAATTTTCTCCCTTTATGCCTTTATCATTGGGAAAACTTAAAATGTTAAGCGACAGGAAAAATCTCCATAAACATTCTGTAAAAAAAATAAAACAAATCAGATCCCACAGCAGAAAATGTTCTGCCTCTTCTCTTAGGAGGTAGTTACATCACAACTGTGTAAGTGGTTTTTCAGTTGGCTAACAGCCACTGCTCTTCTACTAAATCAGGGCAACATTTATGTCCAAAATAAATATGTAGAAAATTTAGAAGAAAAAATAAATCCCCAAATGCAGCCTTGCATATTATTCATGCTCAAAAACATATATTACAACAAAAACAGGAGTCTCCAACTCTTACTTAGTTCCAAATGATAACAAAATGAAGGAAACAAACAAGAAAGAAAAATTGTCTCAAAGTCAAAGAAATAATTTAAAAATCACAACTAAATAATAAAGACAACAGACTGCCCAGAAAGACCCACATACACATTATTCTTCTTGGGATTTCAATTCTAGATTAAAATATAAATAAAATAATCTTTCATGGTAAAAAAAAGTCACCGGGCAGGAGCTGGTCTAAGCTGGTATAGTGCTTACTCACATGCTGACTGATGCTGAGGGCTGTCACTGACGGCTCAGCCCCTCCAGGACTCATAGTTATGTAGAGTCACATTAGAAATCAAGCTCATTAGCATGACTTTGTGGGGTAACATCACAGCCTATCTTAAGCCACTCTTATGGTATCCTGATGAAAAATAATTCATTTGGGCCTTATTACAATAATTGGTATAATTAGCAGTCATTTTGTAGAATAAAGTATTGAGGACACAAGCCAATTTTCTGAAAGGGCCTCTAAAGCAGCACCTGTATCATTCATGTTTATAAATTAGGTAATTGAACATCTAGCCACTCATGTGTATACGTAGTCTGAGTTATATATGCAAATCAATGATCTCATATACAGTTGGCCAACTTCTTGCTTTCTTAATGCTTTTTTCCCCATTTTGTAAGTTCAGATAGATTCAATTTCTAAAATCCCATTATAATAAACTACTATTTATTTTTTTCCCTCAAACTATTTAGAGATATTTCTAATACTTCCACCTGATAATAAAATATAAGAACAAAGCTCAAAGAAGCAGAAGTCTCTATATTGATTCATTACATCAGGAAGCTGCTTCTCCTGTACTGGATATTCCAAACCATTTTAATCAATCTTTTCTGCCCTCTCAAAAAGACATTTAACTATGAGCAGGAGTCTCCAACTCTTACTTAGTTCCAAATGATAATGAGTGACAATATAATTAGAATAGGAATTTGATCATCATAAAAGACGATTGATCTCATTCAAAATTTTTTAAGGCAAAGATTTATATCGAGTCCTTGCCCACGTAGGCCTACATTAGACAGAATACCCAAATCTCCCTTCTAATGCTAATCTGACACTGATTCTACATGGAGAAAAGTAAAGATGCAATTACTGAAATGTTTTGAAGGATATAAAAACGTGAAATTTTACTCAAGACTACCTTAACAATTTGTACACCATTACATCTCAAATACACATACACAAACATAAAGTAAGCCTTTTAAAATTCTCCACTAATTTAAGTCAAAATGGTTTAAGTTCATAATTTATATTCTATTACTTAGGCAATTAAGTTTAGGTGAGTAAAAATTTTGCTTTGTTTTAATGTGTGAGTTAAATAAAAATTTAAAGTTATTTAAAACTTAATTGAGAAATACAAAATAATTCTGAAATCATAAAAATTTGCCTATTTTTAAAGAACACAATTGGTCATTTCCAAATACTTAAATTGCTCTAAATTAAGATGACCAATCGTCCTCCTTTAGGAAGGACAGTCTTTTGTAAGTTCCGTCCTCCCTCGGAAAGTGTCCTCCTACCTGTCCTCCTTTTTGATATTGTAAGATTAATCTGTAAATGTCTGTATTCAACTGATGCAGAGTAGATCCATTGTGTGAGTTGTGGCATATTTGTATTTGACATGACAATTCATCAAGGATCAGTACAGTACAGTGAGATGCAACTATGAGATGCACGCACTCCGCACGAGAGACCTTGAGAGAGTGCAGGATATACCAAGTGCGCAAATGGCTTTGTGTACTTTTTACTGAAGCACAACACGGCACATAGGACATTGTAGACTCACAATTATTTCTTTCTCAGTGAATATTCAATTATAGACAGGTAAGCACAATTCACATTTTATTAACTCATTATCTATTTAATAATTTCCAAATACATATAATTTATTTACAAGTATTTTCCCGAAATTCAAGTTTTAAAGTGGAAATCTAACCTCAAACCATATCGATTAATAATGCATTTTGATTAAATAGTTGCATAAAACTATTTAGAGAATGATAAACACACCCTAATATCACTCCAAATTAGTGGTTTTGTTTGATATTTAGTTTTGTTAAGTTAGCTTCCAGAAAATTCACCTACCATGATGTAATGTTTTCAGTTCCTAATGTGCTTGTATCATTCGTGCAGCTCTATATTTTTAATTTTAAATTTCATTTAAGGGATAAAAAAATCAAAAAAGAAAGAATGCCATTTCAACAATCAATTGAAAAAGGAATTTCCATTCCTCATATCAAAGAAAGATACCATTGTTTTCTGCAATATTTGCAGCAGAGAATTTTGCATTGCAGTTGAGGGCAGAGCAGCGATAATGAAACAATTGACCACCAATAAACATAAGCGATCATTAGATGCATCAGCTTCCAGTTGTAAAGTAACAAGTTTTTTTAAAACTTCAAATTATTCTGAAGATGAAAAACAGTTGGTTGCAATGGAGGGAACATTTACATTTCATACCATAATTCACAATCAAAGTTTTCGTAGTATGGATTGTACAACTAAATTATTGAAAAAGTTTTACAATGCAAAATTTTCATGTGCCAGGACAAAATGCGAGGCTAGTTTGAAATCAGTATTTAAAAATTACTGTGACACCCCATGGTGGGCGTGCCGGGTGGATCCCAGTCGGGCGCATGCGGGAGTCTGTCTGACTGTCTCTCCCTGTTTCCAGCTTCAGAAAAATGAAAAGAAAAAAGTAAAAATTACTGTGACAAAATACTTACAGAGGACTTGGAAACTACAGCATTTGTAACAGTTTTATCTGACACATAAAATCATAATGAAATTAAATTGTATCCAATAATAGTAAGATATTTTAATGTTACCAAGGGCATTCAAGTAAAATCCATTGAGGGCAAAACTTCTGAAATTCTGTCAGGCCATCTACACAGAGTAACAAATGAAAGCAATTTGAATAAAAGAATAAAAATCTAAAGCTGTTGCACTAACAGCTGATAATACAAATACAAATTTTGGTGGGCGAAGACCCAAAGGGGTGAATAATGTGTATGTAAAATTACAAGAGTTACTCCAAAAGAAAATACTAGGAATAGGTTGCAATTCACATATTTTGTCAAATGCAATCACACAGCATCATGTGCCATGCCAATTGATGTAGAAGTAATAATAACTACAATTTATTTGCATTTTAGTCATTTTACTGTTCGTGTTGCTACTTTAAAACAATTTTGTGAAGAAGCAAATATTGAATACAGAATACTTTTAGCATGTTCAAAAGTTAGATGGCTTGCTCTAACACCTGCTATAAAGCATGTTCTACAATTATTTGAGCTTTTCTGTTCATACTTTTTAAAGTTTAGACAAATGTCCTAAAATCCTGGAATTTTTTTCAATAATAAAATATGAAATATTAATGTATTTTGTACGTAATCAAGCATCTATTTTTCACAAAATGATTCAAAAGATTGAAGGTGAACACATTTCAGCTACGAAAGTTAGTCTTATTTTGAATGACTTTATCCTTCAATATAAATCTTGTTTTGAAGATAAATTTGTTCCTTTAATTATAATAACAAAATTTTCAGATTTAGAGGAATCAAATCCAGGCATAACAGAAATGTTTATCGAAGAAGTGCAGAATTTTTACCAGACATGTTTTCAATATATCAAAGAATGGTCTGAAACAAACATCAGGGGAAATAACAGTTTTCAATGGTATTTTCTGACTTCATCATGAGTATATTGGACAGATATTGAATCTTGTCTTGAGTTTTTATCTAAAGAAATGCCAGACATCAAAATAGATGACAACTGTCTCTTTGAGGAAATTAGAAGACTGAATGTATATTTAAATTCTGAAAAATGAATACAATGGGAGAATGAACACGTCGAAATTGATAAAAGATGGGTGGAAATATTCAGCCATTTCAAAAATGAACATATTCCATGTGAAAATTTATTTTTCTTGTTCAATTTACATTGTGCTACTCTGGAACTAATGTAGCAGTTGAAAGAGGGTTTTCAATTGCTAATAATTTTTGTACAAGTGAGAAATCGAGATTGAATGTTGATTCTCTAGCTGTGGCACTTACTGTAAAATTCAATATGAAAGATATTTCTTGTTTAGATATTTCCAATATATTGTTACAAGATGATACATTGACAAAAATATTCATTCAATGGAAAAGTACTCATTTAGATATTATCTTACAATTATTATTAAAAAGTAATAGGCATGTAAGCATAATTACAATATAAAATATTACAAATGTTTTTATTATGCATTTATCATATTATAGTATATTACTGTTGCAATGAATAAAATATTTCTTTTATTTATATTTTTTTCAATTTATTTTTGTTCTTTTCACTGTAAAAAAGTTGGTCACCTTACATAAATTAATACGCAGTTTCATGTTTTGAAAAGATTCTTGTAAATACTATTTTACAATTTTAAAAGGCTCTATGGTTCAATTAAAGGTGACAGATTAAACATATAAATTTACTTCCTCTTGCTCATGAATTTCTACTAAAATGCTAGTGAAAGAATAAAAAGTATAAATCACAAGTAAAAAGAGAACAAAAGAAGGAAAAGCAGCAGAGAAGAGATTCAATAACATTTTTCAATATGGAAATCACATGAGCAGTGGTAACAGATTTAGCAAAGCAAAGGGAGCCACCAACTACAATGCTAGCCAAGTGGATTACACTCAGACAGCACTGAGTCACAGCAACAGTAGCGGGGAGGAGGCAAGGGAGAGGCCGTCAGACAGCAGGGAATCCTCTGGAAGTCTCTAATCAAAAGGCTTGCCACCTTCTTAACCCACAAACTATCAACATCCAGAAGCCTGCCTGAGTGCTCCTCACACACACTCCCAGACAAGAGATTATAGTTTTGTTCCCCAGAGAAACTGCCTTAAAGAGACTCAAGGTTGGTAACATTAGTTCAGTGGGCCATGAGAGTTAGGCACATACCAGGACATGATGTGTGAAACAGAGAAATAAAGTTGGAAAGAGAAGATCAAGAGATTCGGGAAATGGTGTATTCTACCCAGGTGAGCAGCAGAGAGGTATGAGAGGTCAGATGTGTGGCAGACTTCCAGAATGGAGCAGGAGACACGGTCTAGAAGTGCAAATGACCACCTTGCTAAAAATCAGAACATGGATTACTAAAAAAAAGAGCAGAGATGCTCAGCCAGACATTTCCAGGTACATCAATCAGCATGTCAAAAGCTCAGGCCTGCTCGGAAGAAGGTGGCCCTACTGAGCTGGATATCGTCACTATTGCTCTGCAGTTAGGCCTTCGGGTTCTACTCACTTTTTATTAACTGAATGTTTATTCTGAACAAAGATATGAGGGATTAAGTGTATCTGAAATTATACTTAGTGAAAACTAGAATAATTTCATAAGTAATATTGTCAATTATTTTAAACATACACAAGAAGGTGAAAGAGCCTGACCAGGTGGTGACACAGTGGATAGAGTTTTGGCCTGGGAAGCTGAGGACCCAGGTTTGAAATCCCAAGGTCACCAGCTTGAGTGCAGACTCATTACCTGAAGTGCAGGCTTGCCAGCTTGAGCACAGATCATAGACATGACCCCAAGATAGCTGGCTTGAGCAAGGGGTCACTGGCTTAGCTGGTGCCCCCTGCCATGTCAAGGCACCTATGAGAAAGCCATTAATGAACTAAGGTGCCACAACAATGAGTTGATGTTTCTTATCTCTCTCCCTTTCTGTCTGTCCCTGGTTGTCCTTCTCTCTCTCTAAAAAAAGGTGAAGGATATATATATATGTTAAATGTTGAGAATGGTTCTTATAGTTTTAAGTATTTTCTGTGATTACTATTCACTATTTCTAGAATCATTTAAAAACCACAATAAAAATATTTTGTTGAGCAAGGAAACAATTTATAAATGATTATTGTGTTACTGAATGAAAACCAACAGAACATTCTGAAAGAAACAGATTAATCAAATGCTAATAAAATCACAATAAACACAATAAATATATTATGGTACAGTGGTCAAATAAAGATTTCACTAGCCACAATAACAACTTTTTGTTTAAATATAAAACTATTTATAGACCACTGTTTAGCAGTATTTACAATAAAGTAAACAATATGCAATTGGATAACATTCTGTTTACTACAAAGTTATTGTTTCTCCTGGCTCTTGCTGAACCAAGGACTGAAACACTGAGACTACGCCTACCTGTAAGGAATGAGTTGGAGTAAACACAACTTCTAAAAATTCTTATATCACTTGAATAATTATAATCAGTGAAATTAGTAAAGCACTGGCTGGCTGGCTCAGTGGTAGAGCACTGGCCTGGCATGTGTAGATGTCCTGGGTTTGATTCCTGATCAAGGCACACAGGGGAAGTGCCCACCTGCTTCTCCACCCCTCTCCCTCTCGCTTCTCCCTCTCTCCCTTTCTAGCAGCCATGGCTTGATTGGAGCAACTTGGCCATAGGTGCTAAAGATGGCTCCATGGCCTCCACCTCAGGCACTAAGAGCTCAGTTGCTGAGCAACAGAGCAACACCCTGGATGGGCAGAGCATCGACCCCTGGCCTATCCCAGTTGGGTACATGTGGGAGTCTGTCTCTGCCTCCCTCTCACTGAATTAAAAAAAAAAATTAGTAAAAGCACATTTTTCTTGGACTGGCCATTACCATAGCAAGGCACTTCTCAATGTTCTGGCATTAGAGAGAACTGCCCAAACTTACTCTCAGAACTGAAAAAGGCAGGATCTACAGCTTCCACTTGACAATTTATTCAGTATTCAACACCATTTTTCATGAGGTTCCCCCACCAGTAAATGTAAATACCTGGTTCTGTAATTTACGTCACTAGTACTTAATGAGGACAGAAAAAAATACCGCAGCTCACCACTTTTGCCTAATGAAGCCTCAATTAAATTGATTTTCTCTTCTATCCTAGCACCTGGCACAGGCTCAGTCATGTGTTAGCTGATCAAAATATGGGTGAATAAATAAATATTATAATGAAGTCCCATTTAAGCTTGTTCTTCTGCAAGGAAAACAATCAGAGTTTGTTTAATCTTTTATTGTGAAGATGTTTCCTTTTAATTTTTAATGATCTTTATATGGCTTTTCTTTAATTCTCAATGTATCTTAAAATGATGAGGCCAGAGCTGGGCACAATATTCAACTGAGGATAAGAGTCAGGCACACACTGCAACTGCTTCACGGTGTGGATGTTACATAAACATTAGGCCACGTTGCGAATTTCCACTCAGAATATAATGTTGAAGCACTTACCTCAAGAACCAACCAAAGCTTATCTCCATTTATTTTATCTTTCCTGAAGTACATCCCATAGAATTTGACCACATTTGGGTGGTCAGAAAGGGCTTTTAAGATACTATACTCCGCTTCAATCTCTTCATCAATATCCTAGTTTCAAAAAGTCATAGGAAGAGAACTGTGAGAAAAACATGAATAACGACAAAGAGACATATTACAGACTACCAAAACGAGAATTTAATTTTGTCAAAGCAAGGTCATAGTATATTTCATTGTGTTCAGTACTATGTACTGAGATTTCTCATAATATTGTTTAAAGGGAGAGACTGGGATTCTCCTGCCAATGAAACGCATCTCCAATTATTTTAATTACTTGAGTTTGACAGGGACAAATAAAAGGCTACTGTGGTTTGTAACTGGGAAGGAGAATATATGAAGAACCACTGCAGATGACTTTCTCTTCCTTGTGGTGCTAACTGTATTTCAAAGGCAAAGCCACTGATTTAAAATGAAAACTTTTAGCTGGCTTGTTCATTTTGTGTCTTTAAAATATAGGATATTTAGAAGCTATCAAAAACTAGTCAAACAAACAATAAATTCCTACCTTTCCAAATAAAGTAAAATACATTTAAATGATATGAGATGGAATGTAGCCTTTAGTTAGCTAAAGGCTGGTTCAGCAGAAGGAGAACTGGTTGCTAGGCTGTCAACAAAAATGCAAGATAACCACCTCATCGTGTTCCTGGAAAAGCAAATGTGCCTGAAACAACTCAGAGAGGAATAACTAAAGGAAGGGTTCCTAATACTGTTCATACAGCAATAACTAATGCCCATGCTGCTTTGAGATAGATCATGGAATCACAGAGCTGGAAAGAATTCTAGACCAGAGTCTAATTTGAAAGGAATTAACTGAAGCTCAGAGAAGTTAGAATCACAGAGCTGGTTTGTGCAAGATCCAGGACGAGACAACAAGTCACCTACCTACTACCTTCTAGTCCTGCTCATTTCATCCCTTCCTTAGGAAGAAAATACTAGTTCAAAGCTCACAATAATAAGAACCTTTTAGTAAAAAAAAAAAAAAATACACTCTATAAAATGCCTGGGTACATTTAAATTTATTTTATTTAGATTATAATCACTTGGTTATAAATCATTTTTATTTGACTTGTGACATGATAAATGATGAGTAAATAATAAAGCACATATGTGCTATGACAATAAAAGCAGCAAAAGAACAAATTTCATACAAAACCTATGCAATCAATACATTCCATTAAAGCAATATAACAAAGCATGAATTATTAGGTTAGTGACATGCCAACCATGAGCATATTATGAAAGCAATTTGTTCTCCAGTAAGAAGTGGAATGGGAGAGAGACACTGACTATGGAATCAGGCACTGGGGTCTGCCTGGAATACTTTCTCTTGCCACCATGAACCCCAACCCCTAATTGCAAAGCCTAGAGGGGAGAGTTACAGTCGTCTGTACAGCTCTCTCTTCCCTCAGTTTAAATGGTAAGATCTTTCAAATAGGGGAATTAGAAGACATTAAGCATCACTTAAAACTGAGCATAGTGCTGCACATGATTTTTCCTCATCATTACTTAATTAAAAAACCCCACTTTCTTCTTTACTCAAAATAATATGAAACATTGTAGATAGCATGGTTAAGTAAAAATAAACTATCAAAAAGAAAAGAGCAAACCTAAAATGATCAGAGGCCCAGAGATCTTTTGCAGTGTCCCTCAATTTGTTTGTGGGAGAGCTGTGATGAGGACTAGGACTCCAATGACCCCCCCCCCAAATATACAAATTACATGATAGGTATCAGGCACACCTCCAGCACGTGTGCAAGAGTGGCACAGTTGGAGAACTTCACCAGAAGCTCGGAATTATGAGATCACTACATTCATTCCCTTTCATCCACCTGCTATGGGGAGCCACCCATCTGCCAGCCGCTGAGTGTGCTCCAAACGACTAGCTCTCACTCCCAGAAAACAGGATCTTGTCAATCTCCCCATGCTCTTCAAGGCAATGAGAAGGCTTAGGGAGGTTCCTTATCACAACTGTTACTCCAAAAAAACAAGGGGGTCCAATCGGGGAGCACTTAGAACATGGAATTCGGTTCTTCACAGGGAATCTCAACCTGATTATAAATGAATGCCACTTCTGCTTTGAAAACATTTAAGCAAACCTGAAAATTAATTTTTCTCCATATGAAATTCAATTTTTAAAACATATTTCTGACTTGGCTTAAGAAAAATTCTTCCTGCAGCCTGAATAAATGCCAGAAGAAAAGGAGGTGGAGGTGGGCTCTTCTAGATCCAAGAGTCTATTCTTATATTTTTTTCAAAATCTAAAATAATATTAAATCAGTTGTTGAGCTGTATTCATTTGTGTATTTATTTGTATTATACCGGGATTGGTTCACTGTGCCACTGCGCCATTCTGTGAGTTAATCAAGCTATTGTAATAATCAAACCTGCACGTCTTTTTTCCATCTGAACAACTGTAAACCTACATTTGCTCACCTCTGTACATTTATTCATTTGTCAAATATTTATTGGGTCCTATTTCATATGTTAAACATATTAATAAAGAAAATCTAACAATCAGACTTTTTCCCACATTTTCTTCAAATTGTAACTGACATTGTGACAGATACATCATGATAAAGTCCTTATAGATTTTTCAACTGTTTAACACAGATAAAACCAAAGTTAATTTCATGATAAAAACAGTATGACTTACATGAATTGGATCCAGAATTTTGACTGCTGCTTTTTGGCCATTTTTCTTATTCAACACTTTAAAAACTTTCCCGTAAGTTCCTTTGCCGATCGTTTCTGTGATTTCCCATGTATCAGAAGGATCAGGGAAGTTATCAAAGATGATTGTTTTTCCAATTAATGGAAGCATCTCAAAAGTTTAAATCACTAGAAAGAAAAAGTATATAGTTTCATCTCCATTTGAATGGGATATTAAACAGCACACATAAACTCATGGGAAATTATCTAATATTTTCACTGATATGATGAAAAATGTATACAGTAACCAAATGGACTTAGAGTCATAAAATATTTTAATTTTAATTCTTTTTGCAAACAGATTAATGTGAGTTTAATAATGCTTTGTAAGTAGGGCTTTATTCCTATGTTTAATACAGTCTCATAGTAATTATCAATACTATTAATTCTTTTCAGATTAAAATAAGAAGTGCATATTAAAATCATTTTGACTTATTGCTTTATACACAGGTATGAAAGAATTTTAGAATGAAGCTTAGAGATGATAAAATTCAACTTCATCACAGCAAACTCCACTTTAGAGTAATCTTGTCTTGTAAATACTTTTCTATGTAAATCCCAATAATCTCTTCATTGCTTTCAGGATGAAATTTCTTTAACACAATCTACCAGTGCCTTTAAAATATGGCTCTTGGCCCTGGCCGGTTGGCTCAGCGGTAGAGCGTCGGCCTAGCGTGTGGAGGACCCGGGTTCGATTCCCGGCCAGGGCACATAGGAGAAGCGCCCATTTGCTTCTCCACCCCTCCGCCGTGCCTTCCTCTCTGTCTCTCTCTTCCCCTCCCGCAGCCAAGGCTCCATTGGAGCAAAAGATGGCCCGGGCGCTGGGGATGGCTCTGTGGCCTCTGCCCCAGGCGCTAGAGTGGCTCTGGTCGCAACATGGCGACACCCAGGAGGGTCGCAACATGGCAACGCCCAGGATGGGCAGAGCATCGCCCCCTGGTGGGCGTGCCGGGTGGATCCCGGTCGGGCGCATGCGGGAGTCTGTCTGACTGTCTCTCCCTGTTTCCAGCTTCAGAAAAAATGCAAAAAAAATAAATAAATAAAAAAAATAAAATAAAATAAAATATGGCTCTTGCTTAATTTTCCAGCCTCATGTCTCCACACTTCTCTCAGACATTATAATCCAGCTACTTGAGATCTTATAGGTCATTTCTTTCTTGTCTGAGAATTTTAATACACACTATTTCCTCCCATGTCCACGATAGTTCCTTTGCTAAATTCAACCTGCTACTTATCTTCCAGATCTTAGCTTAACTGTCATGTCCTCGAAATAGGACCACTCTCCATCCATTCGGGTTGCATGACCCACCTCTGTACAACAACAGCATTCTGTACCTATCTGCATCTAATAATACATATGCCTAGCACCTGGCATAAGGCTGGAAAAATGAGAAGAATATGGCCACTGATGTCAAGACTTTTAAAAGGAGATTTTATATATAACCAGAGATAAGACCCCAGGTTTCTGACTTCTAATTAGTGCTTTTAACCTTCCTTATATTACATTCTCCTTATATTACATTCAACCATTTGCATAAAATTAAAAATAAAAGAAATGGAAAGAGCTCCCAGCATTTAGTTCATGAAATTCTCTTATCTGACCACAACTTTCAACCTCCTCCACACCACCAATCCACTAATTCCTCACTGCCAAACCTCCCCGTCTTCACTCCCTCTTGCCCGGCACAAATTTTCCATGTGAATTACTGTGACTTCCTTGCAACACCCTCAATACTTGTTCCTCTCTTCTTCACCATGATCTTCTGGGGTAAACAAATCCAACTCTGGTTAGTCACTGTATTTGCCTATCACCTGTCCCTGTATCTGGAGAAAACCACATAGCCATGTCAACTAGCTTCACTTTAAACTGAGGATAAAAAAATCTACAAGTATACCCTCAACAAACTGAATGCCCTGGGTTGACTATTCCCTTCTCTTCAGGGGGACTATTTGACCATGCTCACTCCTGAAAGTTTTCTCTTCTCAAACTGTCCCCTCTTTACTATCCACCCATTCTCACAATAATTCCCAACTGATGTCCTCATTTAATAATTAATTGAAAAAAATAAAAACTATAATATACTCCTTAATCTTTTTATCTCAGAAAGTACAAACCAATATACATCAAACACAATGAGTTTGTTCAGATCATCAGCAACCATTGTTTGGCTTCAATTAGTCTTTTTCTTTGGTTCCATCTCAACTCAAAAGTTTCTTAGAACAGGCCTTTCTTGATCAATCTATATATAGGTAACCTTCCCCACACAAGTGTGTGCAGACTTTGTTATTTTTTACTACTCTATCCACAATTTCCAGAACACACAGTAGCCAATCAGTAAATGCTGGCTAAATATGAAGATGCTTATTTATTTGTTAATTCTCAGCGGAGATCTAATCTGTTTTGCTTATTTCCGATTCTAATAATATCTAACTCTTTTCTTGGCACAGAGTAGATGTTAATAAATGAATCAAATGGTTCTTAAACAAATGTTTTTGAAAAAAGAGGAGAGAAATAGGGATAAGGGGAAGTTGAAATGAATTTTAAAATCTAATCCAAAAGGGTTATATTCTGATTAATTATATGTACGGGCACATCATCCAGTAAATGGCTATGAATACCTGCTAAAAATAGCATCACTACCTAAAAACACACTTATGAATAGTTCTTAGAACACTTAATTTTTTTAAATGTGTGCTTTTGATCTGAAGTGCAAAGGAACAAGGAGGCAATAATCAGTAATAATCACCCACTTTAGTGATTTTTACAATCAGTAATGAGATAACTACTTCTTATATCTACCTACTTGAGTCATGGAAATAGCATTTATGCCATCCATCAAATATAAAAGTTAGACCAAAAGACAAACTTGAATCTCATTAAATGCCTGAAACAGGATGGTTGAAAACCATCATAAACATTCTTTACATGGAATACTATATTTCAAGCAGTAATATTATTTAACACAATTTTAATTTCTGTGATATTAAATATTAGGAATTAACTATTGGTCTTTAAATACACAGGCATTAAAATTAAATTAAAAAGTAACTGACAAGCAAACAATCCAAATAAAAAATGAGGAGATGATCTGGACAACTCTCTCAAGACATACAAACAGCCAACAGAT
The DNA here is from genome assembly GCF_036850765.1 of Saccopteryx bilineata. NCBI lineage: Eukaryota > Metazoa > Chordata > Mammalia > Chiroptera > Emballonuridae > Saccopteryx > Saccopteryx bilineata. Next base: position 138,532,750 of record NC_089494.1, read on the forward strand.
ATATGAAAAGATGCTCATCTTAATTAGCTACCAGAGAAATGCAAATCAAAACTACAATGAGATACCACCTCACACCTGTTAGATTAGCTATTATCAACAAGACAGGTAATAACAAGTGTTGGAGAGGCTGTGGAGAAAAAGGAACCCTCATTCACTGTTGGTGGCAATGTAAACTGGTACAACCATTATGGAAGAAAATATGGTGGTTCTTCAAAAAATTAAAGAATAGAACTATCATATGACCCAGCAAGCCCTCTAATGGATATCTACACAAAAAACTCAAAAACATGGATACACAGAGACACATGTACACCCATCTTCATTGCAACATTATTCACAGTGGCTAAGACATGGAAACAACCCAAGTGTCCCTCGATAGAGGATTGTATAAAGAAGATGTGGTACATACACACAATGGAATACTACTCAGCCATAAGAAATAATGACATATTGCCATTTACAACAACATGGTTGGAACTTGAGAACATTATACTAAGTAAAATAAATAAAGCAGAAAAAGCTAAGAACTATATGATTTCACACATAGGTGGGATATAAAACTGAGACGCATGGGCAGAGATAAAAGTGAAGTGGTTACCAGAGGAAGAGGGATGTGGGGGAGGGGGAGTAAAAAGGGACAAATATATGGTGATGGAAAATGATTTGACATTGGGTGATAGGCACACAATACAATCAAATGCTATAGAAACATTTACCTGAAACCTATGTAGTCTTATTGATCAATGTTACCCCATTAAACTTAATTTTCTAAGTAAAATTTTTAAAAAAGTATCTGAACATCAAATGGATGTGAAGTACTTTACAGTTTTTAGGATACAAAGACAGGCAACTCATGAATACATAAATTAGAAATTAGAAATTAGAATATAGTATAAAAATGGATAATAGAAATATGCATATAATGCTATAGAGTAGCCCACATCAAGAAGCACTTAATTCTGAAGTGATTATGAAATGATACAGAGGTTATTCTTATGCAGTACTATGCAATATTAGAGCTGAGAATAAGCCATAAAGAGGAGTTGTCTAAGATACAATTTCTTCTTTAAAAGTTCTCAGGCAAATACTTACAGCAGTGCATGACTCTATTATAAAACAAGAATCACAAAATAACAAAAACACAGGCATTTTGGATTCCGGTTATACATGGTCAAATCCCATTAAAAATAAACAAAATTTCCAAGAGGTAGGTGAAATAAAGCCCAGAAGGACTTCTCAAAATCAAACATTAAAGAATTTCAAGAATTAAAATAGAAACAAGTCTTCTGACTCTTAAACTATACTTTTCCCACTGTACACGGTTGTTTATTCTTTAAGAATAAAATAAACTGTCACAGTAAGTAAATAACTAATTATTTAATAACTACAGTAAATTTCACTCTGCATAGCAAAAAATATTTGTATTTTTTCTAGTCCTTGAGCACTCACAGAATAAAAAAATAATTCTCTAGCTTATAAAAGTAAAAATATAATTAAATTCTTAATACTGTAAACATGTAAGCTAAAGAATTATTTTTATCATATATATTTACCATATCTTCATATATGTATTTGCCATAATTCTGAAAAGTTATTTAAAAAGCTACATGTAAAAAAATGAAAAATCTTTTTAAATTGATTTATTATATATTCAGCTGCTGGATCGTTTTTTCACAATAGAAACAAGACCATCAGACAATAAGAAAAGTACCATATTTCCCATGTATAAGACTATAAGATGCACCCTTTTTTGAAAAATTTATGGTCTAAAAACTGGGTGTGTCCTATACACTGGTTGTAGATATTTTTTTTTTGTATTTTTCTGAAGTGAGAAGTGGGGAGGCAGAGATCTAGACTCCTGCTTGTGCTCGACTGGGATCCACCTGGCATGCCCACCAGGGGGCGATGCTCTGCCCATCTGGGGTGTTGCTCTGCTGCAACCAGAGCCATTCTAGCACCTGAGGCAGAGGTCATAGAGCCATCCTCAGTGCCCGGGCCAACTTTGCTCCAATGGAGCCTTGGCTGCAGGAGGGGGGTAGAGAGATAGAAAAGAGAGGGGGAAGGGTGGAGAAGCAGATGGGCACTTCTCCTATGTGCTCTGGCCAGGAATCGAACCTGGGACTTCCACACGTCGGCCGACATTCTATCACTGAACCAACCAGCCAGGGCTGTAGATTTTTTTTACTTGCATTTCCCGCTTTTTTGCGCTTGTTGTCTTTGAGCTCACTGTTTAGCACAGGGGTCCCCAAACTACGGCCCGCGGGCCGCATGCGGCCCCCTGAGGCCATTCATCCGGCCCCCGCTGCACTTCCAGAAGGGGCACCTCTTTCATTGGTGGTCAGTGAGAGGAGCATATTGACCATCTCATTAGCCAAAAGCAGACCCATAGTTCCCATTGAAATACTGGTCAGTTTGTTGATTTAAATTTACTTGTTCTTTATTTTAAATATTGTATTTGTTACCGTTTTGGTTTTTTTACTTTAAAATAAGATATGTGCAGTGTGCATAGGGATTTTTTATAGTTTTTTTTTATAGTCCGGCCCTCCAACGGTCTGAGGGACAGTGAACTGGCCCCCTGTGTAAAAAGTTTGGGGACCCCTGGTTTAGCACTTGCTACTGGTATAATATGGTAGGTTATGCTTTGCCATGTTCTCCCCAGAAATGGCTCAGAGATGATTTTCGTACAGTGCTGAATTCAAGTTAAAAGTGATCCAGTGTGCAAAAATGAATGGAAATCATGCTGCTGAACATAAGTTTGGTCCTCCTCCAACTGAGAAATCAATCTGAGACTGGCTATGGGAAGAAGAAACCCTACCAAAAACACCACAGCAGAAAAAGGTCATGAGAAGCAAGTCAGCAAAATGGCCTGATTTAGAGAGGGAGTTGAAGATATGCATTGAAGAGCAAAGAGCAATTGGAATTCCTGTGTCCACAAAGATGGTTCAGCATGAGGCAAGAAGAATTGCTGATGAAAAAGAAGTTACTGATTTCAAAGGAGGACACAGTTGGTGTTTCAGGTTCATGAAACAGAATGGACTAAGCATTGTACAGGCATCAGACTTGCCCAAAAGATGCCTGAAAACTATGAGCAGAAGGTCTTTGAATTTCATCATTTTGTCATTCAATGTCAGAAGACACATCAGTTTGAGTTGGGACAGATTGCAAATATGGATGAAGTCCCCCTTCAATGTGATGTCCCAAGTAACAGAACTATTGATAAGAAGAGGGTGAAAACTGTAACTGTGAAGACAAGTGGACATGAAAAAAGCCATTATACAGTTGTTCTAGCTTGTTGTGCCAACGGAACCAAGCTGCCCTCTATGCTGATTTTCAAACGCAAAACAATGCCAAAAGAAGACATTCCTCGAGGAGTGATTGTTCACATTCATGACGAGGGTTGGAGGGATCAGAATGGGATGAAGATCTGGTTTGAAAAAGTTTGGAAGAGACCAGGTGGGCTCTTACACAAACCTGCCCTATTGGTGCCTTGATCAGTTCAGGGCACACATAACAAAAAACACAAAGAAGACTGCTGCAGAGCGAAAAGCAATACTTGCTGTCATTCCTGGAGGCTTGACATCCAGCTCCAACCACTTGATGTCAGCATTAACAAACCCTTCAAAGCTGCCATGAGAGATGAATGGAACCAATGAATGAAGTCTTCTGAGGACAATTTGGCATCAGCAGGAAGGGTTAAGAAACCAACTATAGGAGAAGTTTGTACCTGGGTGAAGAGATCCTGGGATAATATCAAGATTGAGATTGTTGTAAAGTCACTTAAGGAGTGTGTCATTTCAAATGCCATATATGGAACTGAGGATGAGGCAATATATGAAGACAGTGACTCATCATCAGACACAGATGAGGACAAGCTAATGGATGGGAGTTCTGACACTGATGAGGAGTTGTATGACTTTTATGATGAATAAAACTTGAGTTCAATAACTTTATGCAATACATTTTTTTTTTCAAATTTTTGGCCCCAAAATTAAGGTGCATCTTATACATGGGAGTATCTTATACATTAGGAATATGGTACCTTACTTCAGGATCTTGACATTCAGCTCAACTATTATTCTGACTGCTTTTGTAAAGCTTCACTTAATTCTTCTTTAACAAAATAAACAAACTACCTTCATGCTCATTCTAAATAATAGCAGGAATTATCTCCAATTGAGCTGTCTCCTCCATCTGCCCAGAACGCTCTTTCTCCAGATACCTGCATGACCTTCAACTCTTAACAACAGTGATCTCCTCAGTAAGTACAATCCCAACCAAACTATTTAAAATCTCTTCCTTCCTCCTTCACTTCGTACTGCCTTCAACTCCTGGTCCCCCCAACGTGCTCTGTTTTCACAGCACTTATTACCTCCTCACATACTATATATCACTTCTTACCATGTTTTTCTTATTGTTTTTCCATACTACTGAAATGTAAGCTCTATGAAGACTGATATATTCAAAGATAGGCACAGAGGAGGCACTCACGAATTTGGGGAAGAGATAATGCCATTTTACTCAATTTTTCAAGAGAATAGACAGAGAGGGAATGAATGAAAGTATTTACAAAGATACACACATTAAAAAAACCAAAAAAAACCTCTGGGCATAATAAATAAAATAACTATATTGAGACATTCACTAGAGTGTTTCAATATCTGACTTGCACATACAGAAGAAAATCAGTGAAATTAAAAACAAGTCATTCAAAATTATCCAGACTGAGAAAATAAAAAATAAGAAAGACTAAAGAAAAGTGAACAGAGCCTAAAGCATTTCTACAACACAATCAAGAGGATTAATATGATTACTAAGAGAGAGCTGTCAAAAGACAAAGAAAGTTCCTGGCCGGTTGGCTCAGTGGATAGAGCATCAGCCTAGCATATGGATGTCCAGGGTCTGATTCTTGGTCAGGGCACACAGAAGAAGTGACCATCTGCTTCTCTTCCCCATCCTCTCTCTCTTCTCTTCCTCTTCCCCTCCTGCAGCCAGTGGCTTGGTTGATTCGAGTATCAGCCCCAGACAGGGGTTGCTGGGTGAATCCTGGTTGGGGTATATGTGGGATTCTGTCTCACAATCTCCTTTCTTTGCATTTAAAAAAATAAAATGAAAATAAAAAATAAAAAGATACAAAGAAAAATCTTGAAAGTAACAGGAGAAAAGCGATCTGATATTTGTAAAAGATCTTTAACAAGATTTCTCAGCAGAAATGTTATAAACTAGCAGGCAGTGGGATAATATGTTAATATGCTAGAAAAAAAAAGAACTTGTCAGGACCCGGAAGATGGCAGCGGAGTAGGCAGGTGCACAGACTCTCAGCTCACACCACCGAACTGGATTATAAACTAATTTATGAACAATCAGCATGAAAAACCAAATCTGGACTATAAGAACAGCTTTCAAAAATCAAGGAGCAAAGAAGAAGCCACAACAAACCTGGTAGGGAGTGCCTGAATCTCCCCTGCTTACAGGAACGGGGTGTGTGTGTGTGTGTGTGTGTGTGTGTGTGTGTGTGTGTATGAGGCTGGGCTCTCAATTCCAAGAAAAAGAGCAGTAAATACTGCTCACAGCCACTTACGTGGTGACCAGGGAACAAGGTGTGTTGAAAGGGCCCACTTGTCTTTCAAAAAGAGGAGAAAGAGAGAGACGGATGGTGAGGGGGAGAGGAATATAGGTGATGACATAAAAAGATGACTCATTCAGTGCTGGAGGCGGCCATAACTGGAGGAGGGGCTGATCCTTCCACAAAGCAAAATACAAAAGTACTTCCAGGTCACAGAGATACAGACATCTCTCCAGCTCCAATCAGCACAAGACACAGCTGAAAACAAGAAGTGGGGAGGAGGGGCAGTAACTCAGGTCTCCTTGGAGATCTGAGATACACCTCCCCCTACTGAAGCTGAGAAAGCAACCCACCCCCAGAGAGATTAACTGGCAGAAGAGGACTTCAGAGTCTCAGGTCACACCTACCGCATTCCTGGATACAGTTTCAAATAAGCCCCCTGCTGAGATCAGCAAACAAGACAATCACCTGTTAAGAAAACAAACAACTTTAGACTTCAAAGCGGCCCAAATCCTAAAGTGGATTACAAATAATTGCTGATGCCAACCCAAGAAGACTTAGAAACAACACAAGTAAAAACTAGAGGCAGACAACACCAAGCCTAGACTCAACCAGCTCTACAAAGAAAACACCCCTGGTAGGCACCCTGAAAAGACAAAGAAGTGCAATCCAAATGAAACCACAAGAGAGATCTTCAGGAGATGAACTGAGTGATATGGAAATAATCAAACTTCCGGATGCGGAGTTTAAAATAATGATTGTAAGAATGCTTAGGAATCTTAGAACAACAATGGATGGTCATCATGAACACCTAAATAAAGAAATAGCAAGTATAAAAAAGGATATTGAAATATTAAAAAAAAATCAGTCGGAGATGACAAATACAATATCAGAAATGAAGACCACAATGGAAGGAATTAAAAACAGGATGGATACAGCTGAGGATTGAATCAGCGAGTTGGAGGACAATTGGAATGAAGGCATGAAAGCAGAGAGAGAAAAAAAAGACTCAAAAGTCTGAGGAAACTATTAGAGAGCTCTGTGACAACATAAAGAGAAATAACTTCCGCATCATAGGGGTTCCTGAAGAAGAGGAGAAAAAACAAGGGATAGAGGCTTTGTTCATCATATCATAGCTGAAAACTTCCCTAAATTAATGAAGGAGAAACTCTCACAAATTCAAGAAGCACAGAGAACTATACTAAAAAGAAACCCAAAGAAACCTACACCAAGACACATCATAATTAAAATACCAAAGCTAAGTGATAAAGAGAAAATATTAAAAGCTGTGAGAGAAAAAAAAGGCTATCACCTACAAAGGAGACCCCATAAGGATGACATCAGACTTCTCAACAGAAACACTTGAAGCCAGAAGGGAATGGCAAGAAATATTCAAAGTAATGCAGAACAAGAACCTACAACCAAGACTACTTTATCCAGCAAGGCTATCATTTAAAATTGAAGGAGAAATAAAAAGTTTCCCAGACAAAAAAAAATTCAAGGAATTCATTACAACCAAACCAATGCTGCAGGAAATGTTAAGGGGCATGGTGTAAACAGATCAAAATGGGAAAAGAATATAGCAAAAGAGGAATACAGCTTTAAAGAATAAAATGGCAATAAACAACTACATGTCAATAATAACCCTAAATGTAAATGGATTAAATGATCCAATCAAAAGACATAGGGTAGCTGCATGGATAAGAAAACAGGACCCGTACATATGCTGTCTACAAGAAACACACCTTAAAAAAAAAGATGCACAGAGGTTGAAGGTAAAAGGATGGAAAAAAACATTTCATGCAAATGGAAATGAAAAAAAAAAAAGCAGAAGTAGCAATACTTATATCAGACAAAATGGACTTTAAAACAAAGAATATAATAAGAGATAAAGAAGGCCACTACATAATGATAAAGGGAGCAATCCAACAGGAAGATATAACTATTATAAATATCTACACACCTAATATTGGAGCACCTAAATATATAAAACAGACTTTGATGGATATAAAGAGCAAGATCAACAGCAACACTATAATAGTAGGGGATTTTAATACCCCATTAACATCACTAGATAGATCCTCAAGAAAGAAAATTAACAAAGAAACAGCAGACTAAAAGGACACACTAGATCAACTTGATTTAATAGATATCTACATAACCTTTAACCCTAAAGCAGCAGAATATACATTCTTTTCAAGTGCTCATGGTACATTCTCTAGGATAGACCACATGTTAGGGCACAAAAGTGGCCTCAACAAATTTAAGAAGATTGAAATCATATCAAACACTTTCTCTGATCAGAATGGCATGAAATTAGAAATCAACCACAACAGAAAAGCTCAAAAATTCTCAAACACATGGAAACTAAATAGCAGGTTGTTAAATAACGAATGGATTAAGAATGAGATCAAAGAACAAATAAAAAAATTCCTAGAAACGAATGATAACGAGCATTACAACAACTCAAAATTTATGGGACACAGCAAAAGCAGTACTGAAAGGGAAGTTCATAGCACTACAGGCACACTTTAAGAAGCTAGAAAAAGCTCAAATAAACAACTTAAACCTGCATCTAAAAGAACTAGAAAAAGAACAGCAAGTAAAGCCCAGAGCTAGTAGAAGGAAGGAAATAATAAAGATCAGAGCAGAAATAAATGACATAGAGGCTAAAGAAACAATACAGAGGATCAATGAAACTAGGAGCTGGTTTTTTGAAAAGGTAAACAAGATTGATGAACCTTTAACTAGACTCACCAAGAAAAGGAGAGAGAGGACTCAAATAAATAAAATTAGAAATGAGAGGGGAGAAATAACAACTGACACAACAGAAATACAAAGGATTGTAAGAAAATACTATGAAGAACTGTATGCCAAAAAACCAGACAACCTAGATGAAATGGACAAATTCCTTGAAACATACAATCTTCCAAAAATCAATCTGGAAGAATCAGAAAGCCTAAACAGACCAATTACACCAAATGAGATCAAAACAGTTATCAAAAAACTCCCAACAAAGAAAAGTTCTGGGCCAGATGTCTTCACAAGTGAATTCTACCAACTATTCAAAGAAGAACTAACTCCTATCCTTCTCAAGCTATTTCAAAAAATTCAAGAGGAAGATTCCAAGCTCCTTTTATGAGGTGAGCATAATTCTGATTCCAAAACCAGGCAAAGACAACACAAAGAAAGAAAATTATAGGCCAATTTCCCTGATGAATATAGATGCTAAAATCCTCAACAAAATATTAGCAAACCGGATCCAACAATATATGGAAAAAATCATACACCATGATCAAGTAGGATTTATTCTGGGGAGGCAAGGCTGGTACAATATTCGCAAATCTATCAATGTTATTCATCACATAAATGAAAGGAAGGAGAAAAACGACATGATAATTTCAATAGATGCAGAAAAAGCATTTGATAAAATCCAGCACCCATTCATGATCAAAATACTCAGCAAAGTTGGAATACAGGGAACATACCTCAACATGATAAAAAGCCATCTATGACAAACCCACAGTCAACATCATACTCAATGGGCAAAAATTAAAAGCAATACCCTTAAGATCAGGAACAAGGCAGGGGTGCCCCCTTTCACCACTCTTATTCAACATAGTCCTGGAAGTCCTAGCCACAGCAATCAGACAAGAAGAAGAAATAAAAGGCATTCAAGTTGGAAAAGAAGAAGTAAAATTATCATTATTTGCAGATGATATGATATTGTATATAGAGAATCCTAAAGTCTCAGTCAAAAAACTACTGGACCTGATAAATAAATTCAGCAAGGTGGCAGGATATAAAATTAATACTTAGAAATCAGAGGCATTTTTATACACCAACAATGAACAATCAGAAAGAGAAATTAAGGAAACAATCCCCTTCACTATTACAACCAAAAAAATAAAGTACCTAGGAGTACATTTAACCAAGGAAACTAAAGACTTGTACTTGGAAGATTATAAAACATTGATAAAAGAAATCAAGGAAGATACAAACAAGTGGAAGCATATACCATGCTCATGGTTAGGAAGAATAAACATCATTAAAATGTCTATATTACCCAAAGTAATTTATAAATTCAATGCAATACCAATTAAAATACCAGTAACATACTTTAAAGATATAGATCACATATTCCAAAAATTTATATGGAACCAAAGGAGAACACGAATAGCCTCAGCAATCTTAAAAAAGAAGAATAAAGGGGGAGGTATCACACTTCCTGATATCAAGCTATACTACAAGGCCATTGTACTCAAAACAGCTTGGTACTGGCATAAGAACAAGCACATAGATCAATGGAACAGAACAGAGAACCCAGAAATAAACCCACAGCTCTATGGACAACTGATATTTGACAAAGGAGGTAAGGAAATACAATGGAGTAAAGACAGCCTCTTCAACAAATGGTGTTGGGAAAACTGGACAGCAACCTGCAAAAAATTGAAACTAGACCACCAACTTACACCATTCACAAAAATAAACTCAAAATGGATAAAAGACTTAAATGTAAGGCGTGAAACCATAAGCATCTTAGAAGAAAACATAGGCAGTAAGCTCTTCGACATCTCTCTCGCGGCAATATATTTGCTGATTTATCTCCACGGGCAAGGAAAATGAAAGACAGGATAAACAAACGGGACTCTATCAAACTAAAAAGCTTTTGCACGGCCAAAGACAATAAGAACAGAATAAAAAGACAAACTACACAATGGGAGAACATATTTGACAGTATGTCTGATAAGGGGTTAATAACAAAAATTTATAAAGAACTTGTAAATCTTAACACCAGAAAGACAAACAATCCAATCCAAAAATGGGCAAAAGAAATGAATAGACACTTCTCCAAAGAGGATATACAGATGGCCAATAGGCATATGAAAAAATGCTCAACATCATTAATCATTAGAGAAATGCAAATTAAAACCACAATGAGATATCACCTCACACTGGTTAGAATGGCACTCATCAACAAAACAACACAGAATAAGTGCTGGCGAGGATGGGGAGAAAAGGGAACCCTATTGCACTGCTGGTGGGAATGCAGACTGGTGCAGCATCTGTGGAAAACAGTATGGAAATTCCTCAAGAAATTGAAAATCGAACTGCCTTTTGACCCAGCCATCCCACTTTTAGGAATATACACCAAGGACACCATAGAACGGTTCCAGAAGGAGAAATGCACCCCCATGTTTATAGCAGCATTGTTCACAATAGCGAAGATCTGGAAACAGCCCAAGTGTCCGTCAGAGGACAAGTGGATTAAAAAGCTTTGGTACATACATACTATGGAATACTACTCAGCCATAAGAAATGATGACATAGGATCATTTACAATAACATGGATGGACCTTGATAACATTATACAGAGTGAAATTAGTAAATCAGAAAAAAAATAAGAACTATATGAACCAATGCATAGATGGGACATAAAAATGAGACTCAGAGACATGGACAAGAATGTGATGGTAACAGGGAGTGGGGTGGAGGGGTGGGGAAGGGGCGAGGAAGGAGAGGGAGGGAGTGGGGGGAGGGTAGGGGCACAAAGAAAACCAGATAGAAGGTGACGGAGGACGATTTGACTTTGAGTGAGGGGTATGCAGCATAATCAAAGGTCAAAATAATCTGGAGATGTTTTCTTAGAATATATGTACCCTGATTTATCAATGTCACTGCATTAAAATTAATAAAAATAAGATAAAAAAAAAAGACCTTGTTACCTTAAAATTTTAATATCAGGCAAAACTCCATCAAAAATGAGGAAAAACTCAATATATTCCCAAATAAACAAAGATGAGGGAGTTCATTACCACTAGATCTGTCCTACATGAAATGTTAAAGAGAGTCCTTCAGGTTAAAATGAAATGTTGCTAAACATTATATAATGATAAAAGAGTCAATTCACCAAAATAATATAACAAAACATCAGAGTCCCAAAATATATAAAGTAAACATTGACAGAATTGAAGTAAAAAATAAGCAGTTCTGCAATAATAGTATAAGACTTCAATACCCCACCTTAAATAATGGATAGAACAATGAAACAAAGAGATCAATACAGAAATATAGGACTAGAACAACACTATAAAGCAATTTGATTTAATACACATATACAGAACATTCACCCAACAGGAGCAGAATACACTTTTTTTTCATGGACATGAAACATTATCTAAGATAGACCATATGTTAGGCCACAAAACAAGCCTTCATAAATTTAAAAAGACTAAACTTACAAAGTATCATTTCCAATAAAAATTGAATTATTTTTTGAGGTAACTTCATGCTGCTTTCCACGGGGGCTACATCAATCTGTATTCCCACAAAAGGTACATGAGGGCTTCCTCTTCTACATATCCTTGTATCACCTATTATTTGTGTATTTATTTTTTTATTTTTTCTTCTTTTTCTGTATTCTTCTGAAGTTAGAAGTGGGGAGGCAGTCAGACAGACTCCCACATGAGCCCACCTGGGATCCACCCGGCATGCCTACCAGGGATTGATGCTCTGTCCATCTGGGGTGTTGCTCCACTGTGGTTGGAGCCATTCTAGTGGCTGAGGCAGAGGCCATGCAGCCGTCCTCAGCACCCAGGCCAACTCTGCTCTAGTGGAGCCTTGGCTGCGGGAGGGGAAGAGAAAGATGGAGAGGAAGGAGAGGGGGAAGAGCAGAGAAGCAGATGCGTGCTTCTCCTGTGTGCCCTGGCCAGGAATCAAACCTGGGACTTCTACACGCCAGGCCGATGCTCTACCACTGAGCCAACAGGGCAGGGCCTGTGCCTTCATTGATGACAGGCATTCTGATAGGTGTGAGGTGATGTCTCATTGTGATTTTAAAATGCAATTCTCTGGTGATTAGTGATTAACTAAAATTCGAATAAGGGGAACAAATTAAACCCAAAGGTGGTAAAGGAGAGGATATAATAAAGAGCAGAGATAAGTAAAATAGAGAACAGGAAAAAATAGAGAAAAGCAACAAAACCAAGAATTGGTTCTTTAATAAGATAAGCAAAACTGACAAACCTTTAGGTAGAATGACTGAAAAAAAAAAGGGAGACGGCACAAATAACTAAAACCAGAAATTAAAAGGGAATATTACCACTTATTTCACAGAAATAAAAAAAGATTATAAGAGAATACTATGAGCAATTATATGCCAACATAATGAATAAACTAGATGAAATACACAAATTCCTAGAAACAAACAACCTACTAGGACTGAATCATGAAGAAATAAAATTTTTTTTTTTTTTTTTGTATTTTTCTGAAGCTGGAAACGGGGAGAGACAGTCAGACAGACTCCCGCATGTGCCCGACCGGGATCCACCCGGCATGCCCACCAGGGGCGACGCTCTGCCCACCAGGGGGCGATGCTCTGCCCCTCTGGGGGGGGGGTCGCTCTGCCGCAACCAGAGCCACTCTAGCGCCTGGGGCAGAGGCCAAGGAGCCATCCCCAGCGCCCGGGCCATCTCTGCTCCAATGGAGCCTTGGCTGTGGGAGGGGAAGAGAGAGACAGAGAGGAAGGAGGGGGTGGGGGTGGAGAAGCAAATGGGCGCTTCTCCTATGTGCCCTGGCCGGGAATCAAACCCGGGTCCCCTGCACGCCAGGCTGACGCTCTACCGCTGAGCCAACCGGCCAGGGCCAAATTTAAGTAGACCTATACCTAGTAAGGAAATCATATCAGTAATCAAAAACCCAAAAGCCTTTCAACAATAAAAGAAGCCTAGGACTAGATTGCTTTACTGGTGAAGCTACCAAACATTTAAAGAAGAATCAACACCAATTCTTCTCAAACTATCCCAAAATGTTTAAAAGAAGAGAATACTTTTTGACTCATGAAGCCACCATTACCTAGATAACAAAGCCAGACAAAGACACAACCAGAAAAAAAAACCTTCAGACCAATGTCCCCATAAACATTGATACAAAAATCCTTAAAAAGAAATACCAGCTCACTTAATTCAACAACATATTAAAAAAATTATATACAATGGCCAAATGGGATTTATTCCTAGAATGAAAGAATGGTTCCATGTATGAAAATCAGTGAATGAGCCTGTCCAGGTGGTGGCATAGTAGATAGAGCATCGTCCTGGGATACTGAGGACCCAGTTTCAAAACCTCGAGGTCGCTGGCTTGACCATGGGTTCACCAGCTTGAGTGTGGGGTCACTGGCTTGAGTGTGGGATCATAGATATGACCCCCTGGTTGCTGGCTTGAGCCCAGAGGTCGCTGGCTCAGCTGGAGCTCTCTGGTGAAGGCCCATATGAGAAAGCAATCAATGAACAACTAAGGTGCTGCAATGAAGAATTGATGCTTCTCATCTCTCTCCCTTCCTGCCTGTGCCCCTCTCTATCTCTCTCTCTCTTTCACTTGCTAAAAAATAAATAAATTAAAATTTAAAAAAGGAAAATCAATAAATGTAATACACTATATTAACAAAAAAAGGCAAAAACACATGATTATTTAAATTGATGCAGAAGAAAGCATTTGATAAAATTTAACACCCTTTCAAGATTAAAAAAAAAAAAAAAGAAACAACCAAATACTCAAACTAAGAATATGAGAAAACTACCTGAATATAATAATGGCCACATATTGAAAAACCACAGCTAACATCATACACAGTGGTAAAATAAACTGAAAGCCTTTCCTCTAAGATAAGAAACAGTAAGGGATGCTGCTTCTAGCCCCCCCAAAAAGAAGGGGAAGGAAAGGGGAGCAAAGGAGAGAGAGAGAGAGAAATAGAGAGAGAGAGAGAGAGAGAGAGAGAGAGAGAAGGGAGGGAGGGAGGAGAGAAGAAAGAGAGAGAGAGAAAGAGCATCCAAGTTGAAAAAGAAGAAAAAAATTATCTTTATTCATAGATGACTTGATCTTATATAAATAAATAGAAAATCCTAAAGAACCCACAAAAAAAGACTGTGAAAACTAATAAATGAATTTAGAAAAGTTGTGGAATGCAAAATCAATATGCAAAAATCAGTTGCATTTCTATACATTAACCATAAATCTGAAAAAAATTATGAAAACAATTTTATTTATAATAGCATCAAAAAGAATAAAATACTTAGGAATAAATATAGCCAAGGAGGCAAAAGACTTTTACAGTGAAAACTACAAAATATTGTTGAAAGAAATTTAAAGGATACAAATAAATGAAACATCCCATGTTCACATATTGGGAGACTTGATATTGCTAAGATGTCAGTAATACCACAAAAGATTTACAGATTCAATTCATTCCCCATAAAAATCCTAATGAGATTTTTTGGGGGGTTAGAAAAATAGAAAAAAATAGAAAAACATCCATCTAAAGTGTGTATGGAATTGCAAAGGACTTCCAATAACTAAAAACAATCCTGAAAAATAAAAATAAAGTTTGAGTTCTCACATTTCTTTTCTTTTTTTTTTTTTTTAAAGATTTTATTTATTCATTATAGAGAAGGGAGAGAGAGAGAGAAGGGGGGAGGAGCAGAAAGCATCAACTCCCATATGTGCCTTGACCAGGCAAGCCCAGGGTTTTGAACCGGCAACCTCAGCGTTTCCAGGTTGACGCTTTATCCACTGCGCCACCACAGGTCAGGCCAGAGTTCTCACATTTCTTGATTTCAAAACTTATAAAGCTACAATAATCAAAACACTGTGGTACTGTCATAAAGTCAGACATAGAGACAAATGTAATAAAACAGAAACACAACTTCTCATATATGGTCAAATGATTTTTGGCAAGACTGACAAGACAACTCAATGGTAAAAGAACAGTCTTTTCAATGAATGGTACTGATAAACCTGAATACCCACATGCAAAAGAATGAAGTTGAATGTGTATGTTACACCACATACAAAACTTAAACCAAAGTGGGTGAAAATCCTGAATGTAAGAGCTAAAACTATAAAACTTCAAAAGAAATGGGAAAATTTTCATAACATGGAATTCAGTAATGATTTCCTGGATATGGCACCAAAGCACAGGTAACAGGAATAAACAGATAAACTGTACTTCACAAAAATTAATGACTCTTGTACATCAAAGGACACTATCAATAGAGTGAAAAGATAATCTACAAAAAGGAGAAAATATTTGCAAGACATATCTGATAATGGGTTAATATCTGAAATCTATAAAGAACTATTACAATACAACAATAAAATAATCCAATTTTAAATGGGCAATGACTTAAATATTTGTCCAAAAAATACAAATGGTCAATAAGCACATGAAATAATGCTCAACATCACTAATCATTAGGGAAATGCAAGTCAAAATGATGAGATACTACTTTATACCCACGAGGGTGGCTATTATAAAAAAAAATTGTTGAGGGTATGGATAATTAAAACTCTTGTGCATTGCTTGTGGGGATGTAAAATAGTGCAGCTGTTGTTAAAATGGGACAGCAAGTCCTCAAAAAAATCCAAAGACTTACCATATGATGGATGCAGCAATTCTACTTCTGAGAACAGAAAGAACTCAAAAGAACAGAAAGCAGGGTCTCAAAAAGGTTTTTACACACCCATGTTTGTATAAGTATTATTCACAATAGCAAAAGTTGGAAGCAACCCACGTGTCCATAAATACATGAGTGGATAAATAAATGTTACATATACATACAATGAAATGTTATTCAGCCATAAAAAGGAAGGAAATTTTGACACATGCTACAGTATAAATGAGCCTAGGAGACATTCTGCTAAGTGAAATAAGATAGTCATAAAAGGCATCCAAATTGGAAAGGAAGAAGTAAAACTGTAGCTATTTGCAGAATGCATAATATTATATAGTATAGAAAACTCTAAAGAGCCTACCAAAAAACTATTGGACCTCAAAATGAATTCAGTAAAGCTGCAGGGTACAAAATCAATGTACAAAAATAATCAAAAAGAGAAATTAAGAAAACAATCTCATTTACAATTGCATCAAAAAACCCTAGAACTAAATTTAATAAAAAAAGATTGAAGATTTGTACACTAAATACTATAAGACGCTGATGAAAGAAATTGAAGACAACACAAATAAATTCAAAGATAATCTATGTCCATGGATTGGAAGAATTAATATTGTTAAAACACCCATACTACTCAAAGCAATCTACACATTCAATGCAATCACTATCAAAATTCCAATGACAGTTTTCAGAGAAATGGAACAAACAATCCTAAAATAAGTATAGAACAAAAACCCCGGTAAAATAGCCTGAATAAGCCAAAAACAATTTTGATAAAGAAGAACAAAGTTGGAAGTATCATGTTCACTTATTTCAGACTATATTACAAAACTACAGTAATAAAAATAGTGTGGCACTGTCATAAAAAACAGACATATATACCAATGTAACAGAATACAGAGCCCAGAAATAAACCTATTCATATACGATCAATTCATGACAAAAGAGCCAAGAATATACACTGGAAAAAGAACAGGCTCTTCAATAAATAGTGTTGGGTAATTGGACGCCACATGCAAAAGAATGAAACTGTACCACTACCTTACACCACACCGAAAAATTAACTCAAAATGTATTAAATATTAAAGACTTGAATATAAGTCCTGAAACCATAAAATTCCTAGAAGAAAACAGGCAATAAGCTCCTTTGCCATGGTCTTGACTGATTTTTTAGGCCAAAAGCACAGACAATAAAAGCAAAAATAAACAAGTCATCATCAAATTAAAATTCTTCTGCACATCTAGGAAACCATTAATAAAATGAAAAGGCAACCTACTGAACTGGAGAAAATATTTATGAATCATATATCTGATAAGGGGTTAATATTTAAAATATACTATAAAAACTCATACAAATCAATAGCAAAAACAAAAACCGCAAAAACAAATAATCTAAATAAAAAAGGGCTGGGGATCTGAATAGACATTTTTCCCAAGAAGAAATACAAATGAACGAACAACAGGTACATAAAAAGATGCTCAACATTACTACTAATGCAAATCAAAATCATAATCATACCTTTTAGAATTATCAGTAAGACAAGAAATAACAAGTGTTAGAGAAAATGTGGAGAAAAGGGAACCCTTGTGCACTATAAATGGGAATGTAAATTGGTGCAACCGCTATGGAAAACAGTCTAAGGTTGATCAAAAAATTAAAAATCAAACTACCATATGATCCAACAATTCTGAGTACTTATCCAAAGAAAACAAAAACACTAATTTGAATAGATATATGCACCCATGTTCACTGCAGCATTATTTACAATAGCCAAGATATAGAAACAACCTGAGTCCATCAAGGCTAAATGAATAAAGAAAATGTGATATATATGTATGTATTACTCAGCCATAAAAACTAAAAGAATAAAATCTTGCCATTTGTGACAACATAGATGGAATTTGAGGGGGTTATGCTAAGTAAAATAAGTCAGAAAGAGGAAGACAAATACAATATTATCTCACTTATATGTGGAATCTAAAACAAAACAACAGAAAAAAAAGACAAGCTCATAGATACAGAGAACAGATTAGAGGTGGGGGGCAAAGTGGGTGAAAGAAGTCAAAAGGTACAAACTTCCAGTTAGCACATAAATAAGTCATGAGTATGTAATGGGTAGTATGGCAACTATACTTAATAATACTGTATTACATACTTGAAGGTTGCTAAGAGAATAGATCTTAAATGTTCTCATCATAAGAAAAAAGAAATTCTGTAATTTTGTATGCTGACAAATGTTAATGGACTTATGGGGGTGATCATTTCACAATATATACAAATATAAAATCATCATTGGCCCTGGCTGGTTTTCTCAGCAGTAGATCATCAAACTAGTGTGAAGATGTCCTGGGTTCAACTCCCAATCAGAACACACAGGAGAAGCGCCCATCTACTTCTCCACCCTTCCCCCTCTCACTTCTCTGTCTCTTCCCCTCCTGCATTTGAGTTGGCCCGGGGCACTGAGGATGGCTCTATGGCCTCCACCTCAGGCACTGAGAAGAGCTTTGTTGCTGAGCATTGGAGCAGTGGCCCCAAATGGACAGAGCATCACCCCCTAGTGGGCCTGCCAGGTAGATCCCAGTTGGGATGCATGCAGAAGTCTGTCTTGCCCCTCCTCTCACTGAATAAAAATATAATAATAAATAAATAAAATCATTATGTTGTACATCTGTAACTAATATAAAGTATGTCAATTATACCGCAAATAATTAATGAATAATGAAAATACATAAAAATTTGTGGGATGCAGTTAAAGCAGTACCTAGAAGAAAACATCGAGCCTCGAATTTTATATCAGAAAGGAAAGAAGGCTAAACATTATGTAGCAGAGTGTAGAAAAAGGAAAGATAAGAGTAGAAAATTTAAAAAGACAGTATAAGGTATGACAGATTAGTGAATTGAAAAATATAATGCTTCTTCAAAGCAGCTTTTCTTAAAAATTGACAAACACCACCCTGGCCAGATAGCTCGGTTGGTTAGAGCATCATCCCAAAGCGCAGAGGTTGCCGGTTCAATCCCTGGTCAGCACATACAGGAACACACAACAGATATATGTTTTTGTGTGTGTCTGTCTCTCTCTCTCTCCCTTCCTCTTTCACTAAAATCAATAGATAAAAAGTTTTTAGAAGTTGAAAAACACCTGTCAAGATTGATCAAAAATAAAGCAAACAAGAGAGAAGGTGTAGATGAGTAACATTAAGGATGACAAGGTTGACAAACTACAGCAGAAACTAAAATCATTAAAGGATATAATTTTATATCAATAAAAAATTGAGATTAAACGGTCAAGTTTCTAGAAATAATATTACAGGAGAAAAAACAGAAAAAGAAAAGTAATTTTTTTGGTATGTTTGAATTAATTATCCTTTATACTCCTAACATTTAATTCTTAACTCATCTAATCTCTGAGTAGATAAATTAATGCCAGAAAAATTACTCTTCCCAAGGATCTCATAATACTTCAGATATAATAACCAAATTTATCAGTGGATGGGGCTAGAAACCCAATTTAGGGGTAACTACTTCATAAATGAAAATGAGCACATTTTCCTTTCTCTAGTACAACACAAATTAGTAATCAGTTTAATTGTTTACTACAATGCCAATTCTCAATGAAATGCAATTTCCTCATGACATAAAACACACTAAGAAGGTAGCAGATGGCTTTACTCAAAACCAAGGAAATATTTGAATACTGTAATATTCATTTTCAAAAACTTCCATATATACTTGCTGTAGAATATTATTCAAAGATCCTTCTCTTTTGCCATGCTGCTTAAATTGCATTAAATAAGGGTTACACTACATTCAAAAGGAGCTCCTGCCTATGACAGAAGAGACACATTAGAATGTCAGTAGGTCAGTACAGAACTTGTCTCTCTCCACAGACCAGTCAGAGTGATCTCAACACAGAAATCAGATCGCACTGTTTTCCTGATAAAAATCCTTCAAAGTCCACATTCTTACCATGTCCTACAGACCTGGGATGATCTGGCCCTTTCTGACCTCCCCAAACTCATCCCATGTTCAACATTCACAGGGACTTCAGCCTCAACTGCTTTCTAATCATTCTTAGAACACTGTAAACTCTTTTCTGTTGCCTCCTGATGTCTTTGTCTAGATGTTTCCCCCAATCCTCTGCTTGGCTGCCTTGAATTCCCCTTGTACATAGTTACTACATCCACAAATAAACTACCTCTGATTAATTTATTCTATAGATTATTCTCTTTGTATGATTACAAAAGTAATAAAATAAATTCTAAAAAAATGTGAGTTTGCCATACAAAACCTTCCAGGGTTGATAAGCTGAATCACCAAACAAATTCTAGGTATCTCCTTTCTCATAAAACTTTAAAACATAGGCTTACAAGAATCTCTAGCTTAACTACAGAGTAGATGAACTAAACACACATCCCTTTCAGCTTTTTAATAACATAAAGTATGGTTTAAGACAGACCTTGTCCACTTATATATAAGGTCTGTTCTGAATAAGCCATAATCAATGGTTTGTTCCCTTCAATTTACCTAAAAATATTCTGTAAAGAGGGTAAAGAAAGTCTACTTATGTAGTTTATTCACGTATTCTTTTTTCTATCACTCATTTTATAATTTTGTAATTATAGGGATAAAAGTACTGGCTGAAAATAAATGCTGAAATCAAAAGAAAGGCTATCATTTCCTGGACAATATCTCCATATTTTAAAAGTGGCATTAGTGAGAACTTTATCCACAGCTATAAATTAGACTAACGATGCATGTCTATACTAACTCTCAAAACTGATATGTTATCAAATGAGTTTTAGGAGAAAATGCTTTGTAAATTGTAATACAGGACTACTCTTCTCCTTTGTTGAGCCTGAAAATTGGGTTATAGCTTGGGCCACACAATTACCTGTATCTCCTACTAATATGGCCACACAAATTAGTAAGAGATATATCTGAGTCAGAAATCATAAAATGAAAATATCTGCAGGGGCAACAGAGGAAAAATACATGAGTGAAGCAGGTCTGGATGAAACCAAAGCAGGGAATGAAGGCACTGTGGCTAGTGGAGAGAGTATGTCCCAGCCAAAGTGGAAAACCACATCTTGGCTTCAGTGCTGGCAGTTGCAAGCCCCACCTCCTCTTGTTTTTCAGGAGAAGGTAGGACTTTGGAAATTTATGTAAAATTTACTAATTTTAAAATGTTGGTAAGTAATTTTAAAGTACTGATCTGACCCAATTAAACATATCTGAAGGTCAAATTCAGCCTTCATTGCTATCAGCCTATGACATCTACTTGGATTTGTTTTTTTTGTTGTTGTTGTTAGTTTTCTTACAAGAAATGGCCAATGAACATAAACGTATCCACAGGTGTAATCACCCTCAGACAGCAGGAAAATGGATAATAACAGTGGCCAGCATCTTTCTGTTTGCTATGTGCCAGGAACCTATTGCACTTATATGTTTACATACGTTGCGTCATTTAATACTCATAAGAAACCTTTCAGAAAGGCATGACTTGTAACTCCCATTTTCAGAAAAGAAAACTGAGGATTGGAGAGGTTTCTTAAAGGTCATAATGCTGGTAAGTGATAGTCAAGAAACAAACCAGGTCAAAGTCCACAGTAGAAATTTAATGTTCAACAATCCTGACTATGTGTGTCCAAAATGATAAGGGTCTCCTGTGAATTAGTTTGAAAGCCTCATTGTAATCTCTCTTATTAAACCTGTAATGGATAACTAAGTTTATTTTCTATTACCAAGGAAAGGGAGTCTGTTTGTTGGATACAATCTCTCAAATTATCAATCCAGGGGAAAAATTAAGGAAGGGATCTTTGTTTAAAAAGAGAGAGAAAAACAAACAAACTTGGAAATGATTAGAGCACTGACACTGCAGAAATTATTAAAATGATAAAACATTTTTACATCAAAACTTTATATCGTCTACCACCATGTTAAGAAAACTGGGAAGAAAACAAACAAATCAAGACTTCAAAGCAGCTCTACTAGAAAAGCCTAATCCAACAGTGGATATAAATAACAGCTGATGCCAACCCAAGAAGATCTAGAAATAACACAACTGAAAACAGGAGGCAGACAACACCAAGCCTAGACTCAACCAGCTCTACAAATAATACACCCAAACATACAGACATAATGAGAAGACAGAGAAGTGCAATCCAAATGAATCAAGAAGAGAAACCTCCAGGAAATGAACTGAGTGATATGGAAATAACCAAACTTCTGGATGCAGAGTATAAAATAATGATTGTTAGGATGCTTAGGGATCTTAGAACAACAATGGATGGTCATTATGAACACCTAAATAAAGAAATAGCAAGTATAAAAAAGGACATTGAAATATTAAAAAAGAATCAGTCGGCGATGACAAATACAATATCAGAAATGAAGACCACAATGAAAGGAGTTAAAAACAGGGTGGATGAAGCTGAGGATCCAATCAGTGAGTTGGAGGACAAGTTGAACAAAGGCATGGAAGCAGAGCAAAAAAAAGAAAAGAGACTAAAAACGTCTGAGGAAACTCTAAGAGAGCTCTGTGACAACATGAAGAGAAATAACATCTGCATCATAAGGGTTCCTGAAGAAGAAGAAGAAAAAGAACAAGGTATAGAGACTCTGTTCAATCACATCATAGCTGAAAACTTCCCTAAATTAATGCAGGAAAAACTCTCACAACTTCAAGAAGCACAGAGAACTCCATTAAAGAGAAACCCAACGAAATCTACACCAAGACGTATCATAATTAAAAAACCAAAGTTAAGTGATAAGAGAAAAATATTAAAAGCTGCTAGAAAAAAAAGGCTATCTCCTACTCCATACATAGATGAAACATAAAAATGAGACTCAGAGACATGGACAAGAGTGTGATGATTGGGGGGGGGGAGGAGAGGAAGGAGGTGGGGAGAGAGAGAAGGGGCACAAAGAAAACCAGAGAGAAGGTGACAGAAGACAATTTGACTTTGGGTAAGGGGTATGCAATATAATCAAATGTCGAAATAAAAAAAAATTTTTTTAAACTTTATATAATTTACACCAATATCATCTAAAGTATATTGTACTTTTAAATATTTATGTTTACCAAACTATGAGTAACAATGAATAGACTTTCAAATATTTTGAATTTAACAGATAAAAGTTATTTTTCAAAGAACGTTTGCACAAAAAAATTAGGGTTATAAAAATACAATTGAAAGGGGAAGTGCAGGATGATGCTATCCTGTTATGTAATGGGACCAAAATCTCTGCTAACATATACTAAACTGTATTAGAGATCACAGAATTACATTACACTTACATTACATTACACTGGTATTAGAGATCACAGAATTACATTACACTTTTTCTTTTTTTGTTCCCAACAATAATAAAAAAGGACTGAGACAAATGAGAGTAATTTTTCACATGCCAGACACCACACCAATATATTCATAAAGAACCAGTTATCTTTGAAAGCTAATACATCTCTCAATTTTCCCATTTTAAAACAATTATCTTTGATAATGTAATAAAAATCAATATGGCATGAATAACATGCACCCTCATTTATCTGTCAAAACTTGACACGTACGTCCTAGCAAAGCCAGAAAATTTGTCAATGTTATCACCCACCTTTAGCAAAGCTTGAAGAGTAATGCATGCATAACACTTGGATATCAAGTCAGGGTAAGTGTCCAGGTGGCAGCTGTGATCCTGGGCCTGTAACACACACACAAAAAGTCACGGTGTTACAAGGATAAGCATTCAGGATCCAGAGAAAGTAATTAGAAGTTGAACTTAGAAACATTTAGGCAGTATGGCAAGACTATAACTTATTCCTCAGTTTTAGCATTTTAGACAACACGGAACACAAAGCACCTTACTGTCTGTGCCTGCATAAAACAGCTCTGAAGTTCTTATAGTTAAACTGGATCAGTGTGAATAATAACGTTCAAGAGGCTTTGAGTGCACCCCTGCACTGACCAAGAAAACTGGAGACATTAAAACTCAGGAGCATTTGGGGGGTTTTGGAAAAATCTTAAAAAAAAAAAAAAAATAGTACCGTTACAAGGCTTACGTCCAATTACCACCCTAAGAATAATAAAATTAACTTTTTTTTTTTTTTTTTACACTTCTCCTAGGATGATATGTTAGCAGGTCAAATAGAAAGTACTGGGGAACAGAGCAAGGCTGTTGCTGAGCAAGTTGAAATGACGTCGTTACTGATAGGATTTTCCTATTTCTCAGTAACTATCACCATCACCTGGTCTGCTCTTTCTCCTTAAAAAGGAAACTTTTACAGACGCGTTTGGAGTCGCAGGGATGCCAGCTCCACCAACCTGCCCACAGAGCCAACTCTGGAGAGCTGTTCCCGCGGTGACACGGGCGGCACGGGCCACAGTTCTCGGCGACGCTGTGTCCCTCGCGCTGTCCCCGTAGCCTCTCCAGTCCCCTCGCGTTTTCCACGTTTCCCCTCGACGTCAACCTGCCCTTTGTTGTCCGGGCAGCCCGGGGGCCCCGCAGTCGCCCCCCACGCGCCTGAGCGCCTCGGAGGCCCGGCTACTCCCCAGCTGCCCCGGCCCGGCGGCCCGCCCCCTACCTGGGCCGGCAGCCGGAATCCTCTCGCCTCCCCTCCGGGACGCTGGCGCAACCACTCCGGGGGGAGGGGCCTCCAGCTAGGGGCGGGACCAAGCCCCCCCCCCCCCCCCCGCCCCCGGTCCCCGAGCAGGCACCCAGGCTGCGAAGGCGCCCCGGGGACTTACACCCGGCGGCCCTGACCAGGGTGCCGGGGAAAGGGGAGCGCCCCCGGATCCCCGGACCTTCTCAAATGGGCCTGGTTGTCCTAGAGCAAATTAACCTTTTTGTGCGCGGTGCCTTCCCTCCAAGAAGGTCTCAAACTCCACGAAGTCTGCCACGAGGGTACCATCTCGTGCCTGGCAGGCTCCAACGCTTGAAAGTAAGCATCGATTACTGATCATGAGATCAGCCCCATATACCAATTTGCTTATTGGTCTAAGGAAGCCAGGGCTCAGGCAGAGGCACGGCAGCAATTTCTGCCTTCAACAGGACACCTTTTAACTACCAACCTTCTAACTGGTCACTTGCCGTTAGTGCCAATCCTGCCCTCTCAAAAGGTGAGACCCACAATCAAAATGTCCTTTGATTCTGTTAATAATCTAAAAGAGTCTGTCATTCATGATGTTGTATAAAACAGAGGTCATCTATCCCTAATCAATGCATCTGCCTTAAGAAAAAACATGGTAATTTGCATAGATGCCAAAAAGACATTCAGCATATTGAAGATCCTCATAAAATATCTCCAAAATGTAGAAATTAGTGGATTTTTCTCAGAATATTGTATATCTCATCTGATATATGATGATGATATCTCAGAATGCTGAGAATAGTGTATCAATACTAGCATTATATAAACAGACTCCGATTTCAAGGTATTTCTTTTAAAAACATCATATCAAATACATTATTTAACAGAATTCATAAAGATAACAACTGGCCACATACAAAATAAAATATGTCAACAATAACCAATTAAAATACAATGGAAGAATGAAGTCCATTTACAATAGCAACAAAGAACAAAATAACTACGATTGATGAAAATAAGAAATGTAAAGAGTTTTTGAAAACAAGAATGTAGAACTACTGGAAAATTATTGATAAAATATTTCATTAATTGGAAAAATATAGGATATTCTTAAGTGAGAAGACAACATTTTAAATGCATAATTATTACCTTTCAAATTAAGAGACAAAATATCCTAGAACAGTAGTTTTCAACTGCTGGTAGGCCAGAAATTTCATGCTGTACCACCCTGATGTGGTCTGAAGATTATAGACCCAATGATTATAGACTATAATCTTCAGACAACATCTGGGTAGTTAACTCTTTTGTGGACCAGCACAAAATTTCTGTAGACTGGCAACTGAAAACCACTGTTCTAGAATTCATCTGAGAAACTACACAAGCTAGACTAGCTTAGATCAGTGGTTCTCGGACTATGTGTGGTCTGGGGATACTGGGGTTCCCAGAAACTCTTTCAAGGGGTTCACAGGATCAAAATTGCTTTCATAATAACATTGACTTTTTTTTAACTCCCTTTTTCACTCTCTCTTTTTTTTTTTAAGGTGAGAGGAGGGGAGATAATGAGGCAGACTCCGCGTGAATCCCAACCAGGATCCACCTGTCAACCCACATCTGAGGCCTATGCTCCAATCAGTCTGTTTTTAATGCCTGAAGCTGATGTGATCCAACAGAGCTATCCTCAGGGCCCAGGACCACACTCAAACCAATCAAGCTACTGGTTGCAGGAGGGGAAGAGGAAGAGAAGGGAGAGAGGGTTAGGAGAGAAGCAGATGGTCCCTACTCCTGTGTTCCCTGACCTGGGATCAAACCCAGCATGCCCATATGATGGGCTGACACTCTATCCACTGAACCACCGGCCAGGGCCTTCACTCTCATTTCTTCACAATTATACAGGGAAGTGTTCCAGTGGTTCCATAATATATTATATTACAACAGACAGAATGCAGAAGCAGCTAGGTCTTGTGTTACTCCAGACATTCAGGAAATTTGCAAGAATGTAAAACATGTCATTTTATACCACTGAATTTCTTTTGCTTGGAAAACTATAGTTATTTTTCATAAAAATGTTATTTATGTTGAAATATAATGAATCTACTAAGGTTTTAAAATTAATTTTAAAATGAATTATTTTTTATTTTTCAGTTTTAATTTCTGATATGGTAAATATTGACAGCTATAACACATTGTTAACAAAAGTTCTTTAGTGTCCTCAATTATTTTTTAAGAGTGTAAAAGAAGATGCAAAGACCAAAACATTTGAGAATCTTTTGATAATAATGAAAAAACCCAGATATTATTAAACTAATAATTAAGAGTATGGCACTAACACATGAATAGAACAGTGCGCCCAATCCAATCAGCCTAAGACTGTCAAAGACACAACATGTAGACCCACAGTCAGGTTTACTGACTCACTGCAACAGTGCACGCTGTCCACCGAGGAGCCATGAGGTTGAATTTTGATAGATTTAAAGCGCATCAGGGCTGGGACTAGAAGTGTCAACATGAGGCTTGGGCCATGAAATGAGCCTAGGGGTCCTGGTTCCTTGTATAAATATAGGATGTTGTATGCAGAAATGCCTTACCTAAAGCTCTACACCTGAGTGTAAATCAAGAGCACTTATTTCTATTAAAGTGAGTTAGAACCTCCATGCGAGAACAGGATGTTATGCCCTGGCTGGATGGCTCAGTTGGTTAGATCATCATCCCCATATGCCAAGGGTTTGTTCTCTGGTTGGGGCACAGACAGGAAAATTCATGCCTCTCTCCCTCCCTTTCTCTCTCTCAAATTAATAAGTGAATTTTTTAAAAAAGCAGGATGTTTCATTTTTACTGATATAATTTCAAAAATCAAATTTTCTGTTAGTCTATGATATTAGGGAAAAAGCTTTTCCATTAAGTAAGAAAACAGTAGTCACTCAAAGAAACGGCGGCTGCAATGGCTTTATAGCTGCAGAGTGCCCCGGAAGAAATATGGTTTCCTTCTGGCTCTACCAGCCGGGTAAGTAGCCAGGTGGATTTTACTTTCTCCATCTGAGCTAATTTTTTTTTTTTTTGCAAAATAAGCTAATTAAATAGCCCAAAAGCACTTGCTAAAAGATATAAGAACTTAACATATGATAGACAAAGCCATAAACAGCAATCTAGGAGGAATGATTGATTGTTCAGGAAATGACTTTAGGACTATTGGTTAGCTTTTAGGAAACACTGCATGTAATTAGATCCTGTGGCACATCATGCACAAAATAAATATCATAAGGATCAAAAAGTTAAAGCTAGAAAATTAAATCAAAAGTCTAGGTAAAATGGAACAGAATAGAAAGTCCAGAAATAAAACCACATATATATAGTCAAATAATTTTTGATAAAGGGGCCAACAACACACAATGGAGAAAAGAAAGCCTCTTCAATAAATGGTGCTGGGAAAACTGGAAAGCCACATGCAAAAGAATGAAACTGGACTACAGTCTCTCCCCCTGTACAAAAATTAACTCAAAATGGATCAAAGATCTAAACATAAGACCTGAAACAATTAAGTACATAGAAGAAGACATAGGTACTCAACTCAGGGACCTGGGTTTTAAAGAGCATTTTATGAATTTGACTCCAATGGCAAGAGAAGTGAAGGCAAAAATTAATGAATGGGACTACATCAGACTAAGAAGTTTTTGCTCAGCAAGAGAAACTGATAACAAAATAAACAGAAAGCCAACTAAATGGGAAATGATATTTTCAAACAACAGCTCAGATAAGGGCCTAATATCCAAAATATACAAAGAACTCATAAAACTCAACAACAAACAAACAAACAATCCAATAAAAAAATGGGAAGAGGATATGAATAGACACTTCTCCCAGGAAGAAATACAAATGGCCAACAGATATATGAAAAGATGCTCATCTTCTTTAGCTATTAGAGAAATGCAAATCAAAACGGCAATGAGATACCACCTCACACCTGTTCGATTAGCTGTTATTAGCAAGTCAGGTAATAGCAAATGTTGGAGAGGCTGTGGAGAAAAAGGAACCCTCATCCACTGTTGGTGGGAATGTAAAGTAGTACAACCATTATGGAAGAAAGTATGGTGGTTCCTCAAAAAACTGCAAATAGAACTACCTTATGACCCAGCAATCCCTCTACTGGGTATATATCCCCAAAACTCAGAAACATTGATACGTAAAGACACATGCAGCCCCATGTTTATTGCAGCATTGTTCACAGTGGCCAGGACATGGAAACAACCAAAAAGCCCATCAATAGATGACTGGATAAAGAAGATGTGGCACATATACACTATGGAATACTACTCAGCCATAAGAAATGATGACATCGGAACATTTACAGCAGAATGGTGGGATCTTGATAACATGATACGAAGCGAAATAAGTAAATCAGAAAAAAACAGGAACTGTATTATTCCATACGTAGGTGGGACATAATAGTGAAACTAAGAGACATTGATAAGAGTGTGGTGGTTACGGGGGGGGGGAGGGGGGAATGGGAGAGGGAAAGGGGGTGGGGAGGGGCACAAAGAAAACAAGATAGAAGGTCACAGAGGACAATCTGACTTTGGGTGGTGGGTATGCAACATAATTGAACGACAAGATAACCTGGACTTGTTATCTTTGAATATATGTATCCTGATTTATTGATGTCACACCATTAAAAAAATAAAATTATTAAAAAAAAAAAAGTCTAGGTAAAATTACTATCTATCAAATATCTGGATGCAAATATATTTTATATTGAAAAGCAATTATAAAGAAAATAATTGGTAAATTCCTTAAAAAAATTAGTGAGTCCTTAAAAAACATCAACCAAAACAAAAACCAACAATATGCAAAGTGAGAAAAACTCTGGAGGAAACAAGTGCAACTGATCAAATCAGTTTCATGTCTTCAACCCATTAAAAAAATGTGTATTGAAATGAGTAAGAAAAGCACTAGGATGCTAAAGAACCCTGTAGAGACATGGTAAGTGCTACAGGAGAGGGATGGGCAGTTGGCTGTGGGAGCAGCAGGAGAAAGGAGAGAATTCTATGTGTACCTGGGTTGAGGGGTTCAGTGCGGGCAAGAAGAGGGTGGTCGTCAGGGAAGGCTTCTCAAAAGAAACGTTGGTTTTGAGGAAGGAGGGGCAGCCCCCCTTCCTTGAGAAGGAAGAAAAGAGTGCAAGGGAAAGGAACCTGGAGGGGTAACTGAGTCAGCCAGTTATAGATGAACTACAGTTCTCTTAAAGGGTGCCTGGAGGTGGTTGTAAAACAAAGCAAGAAGAAAAGGATTTGTGCATAGTTGACACCAGTGGTCCGGAAACCCCTTCCCCCATTGAAACTCACCCTCCCCTCCTGAAGTCATAAGAGCAATGTATATCTCTAGACCAGCAGTTCTCAACCTGATACAATACATTTTTAAATAAAATATGTATTTCCGATGGCTTTAGGCGACCCCTGTGTTTTGGTCGTTCGACCCCTGCCGGAGTCACAACCCACAGGTTGAGAACTGTTGCTCTAGACAAAGAGATCACGAGCCACTTGCATGAACACATGTATTTTGTAAAAGGTATATAAGATGTAAGGAATCTAACTTCAGGGAGCTCATGGTTTATTGCCTCTTTTAGGGTCATGCTGCTCCTCTGGCTATTAAAATCCTACTTCCTTCATCAACTTGTCTGGGTGTCTCTGTCCCCCTTGATTCCTGCTACAGTTTGAGGTATAAGAATGCATTGGGGCTCACTAGGTAGTTGGGGAAGAAGGTCGTATCAGGCAGTGGTATGTGTGGAAATAAGAGACCTGAAAATGTGGCTGGAGAGGCCTGGGAAATAAAGCTGTAAAAGGGGTGAGCTTGACAAAAACCCCACGTGCCAGACCAAACAGTATAGAGCACGGGAAGTTATTAAACAATATGGTAATGAGTACCACAATCTGATGCTGGAAATGAAGAGGAAGAGGCGACTTTGAGAGCTGCTGAGGATTTTGATGGTTAGAATCGGTGACTGAATGTGCAAGAGAGAGAAAGTGGTTAAAAGTGACTGAGACTCTTGCCTCGGGTGCAAGGGTACAGAAAGCAACCTATTGTTAGCAGTGGACTCCCCCTTGCTCCTGCCTCCACAAGAAATTGATTTTCAATGGAGGAACACCTTGACACTTATATACACATATACTATCACCACCACCACCACAACAACCCCCCCAAGGAGAGTGATAAATAAATGGTTGCAGAATTGTTTTCTAGAGAAAAGTGGATTTGCCAAATGGGGGTTTTGTTTTGCTGAGTAGAATAAAGAAGACTGAGGAGAGACTCTGGGGGAGAACTGAGAGGCCCAGAAGTTCTGCTAGAAGGTGAGGATGGACCCATCTCCCCTCTCTCTCCATGCAGCTGTCAGTAAAATCGACAGGAGGGGTGGTGTGGGAAGAAGACTTGATGAAGTTCTAAGGCAGGCCTCAAGTGACTCAGAGATCCAACCCTTTTCTGGTTACATGAACTAGTTAGTGAATGGTGGTTCCAGAAACTGAACAGAAACATAGTAGGAGATGTGTATGGAAACAATGAATTTTAAGTTTCACATCTTGCAACTGAAGTGTAAATTATTAGATCTAAGATACAGCTTTTTTAGAATGTTCAGTCTTCAGAAAGGGCATCCTTTGCTTTTCACTTGTCCTCTTTATCCCTTTGTTCTGCTTATGAGCTCTTCCTATGGTTCAGTTCTCTGCCTTCTCACAGGATTTCCCCCATCCTTTCCCCTTTTATCAGAAGATGCTCATCATCTCTATCTGCAGTTTCAGGGAAGTTCATGACACATACACGTTTTCAATTCACTTCTAACAGACTGGAAATGAAACGCAGGAGCTGAGGCTCCACGTAGAATCTGATTTTCATTACTGTTAAAACAAAAATGGAAGGGTTTATTTAAGGCCTCTTAACCTCTCATTCTGGCTTAAACCACCCATCTAATGCTGGGCAGGAAAGCTCAAAGAAAGCAGAGAACTGAGTGGACCTGCCTTGTAAGCTAACAGCCCCTTGTAGGAGAGCCTGGCACAGCAGGTGCAGAGACTCAGGAATAGTGAGCAGGGTGCGCAGTAGCCTCAGTCCTGATTTCTGGGCCTCAGAAACCCCACCAGGCAATACTTGTATGTGAATTGCAGCCCCATTAAATCACTTTATTGTGCTGGTTTTGCCTTACTTTAGACTTTCACCATCCTAGAGTGTGTCAGCATTTTCCTGATGTCTCCTGCCACAGCCCTCTCAGCTTTATAATGAATTAAAACATGGGATGTGATACTCCAGATCTTTGTAGGAAATCTCTCCTTGCATTGTTAGTACACATGTGGTGACTCAGGCATGAAACCATAATAAATAGAAAACATAGTAAATAACCCACAATAACAAAATGCACTTCTTCAAATGCAATATTTCATTTTGGTCACACAACACACCTCTCCAGTGGAAATACCTATAAGGCCACTGCTTCTATTTACTAATAAGAAAACTGAAGTACAGACTCATTCATGACTTTTTGAAGGCCATAATCTTCTTAAAGTAATCACTTTTTTAAGATAATAAATTCCAAAAGCTACCACCCTTGTAAATGCCCAAGTTAGAGTTTGATCCTCATGGAGGTATCAAGGTTGAAATCATGCTGCTTTAGAAACCTAAACACCATTTTTTGGCTTCCTAGTGATGGGCCAGGGCTGGGCTTAGTTAGACCTCAGCATGGTGAGACTTTCTTGGGACAGTTCCCTTGCACCTCTGTCTAAACTGAATGCCCACTCTCCTCTATACCTACTG
Source organism: Saccopteryx bilineata (assembly GCF_036850765.1). Lineage (NCBI taxonomy): Eukaryota > Metazoa > Chordata > Mammalia > Chiroptera > Emballonuridae > Saccopteryx > Saccopteryx bilineata. Next base: position 138,565,128 of record NC_089494.1, read on the forward strand.
AACCATTAAAATCTAAGCCATGATTCTCTTGATTGTTCCTTTATCTATGGGAGAGCATTTACCCAGAATCAGTATGATGGGACACAGTAGGCACTTTATTCCTCTCTTTGCTCATCATTCAATAAATGTTTACTGAGTGCTTCCACATGCTAGAACTGTTCTAGGCATTGAAATTGAATTGAACTGTTCTAGGCATTACCACATATGTCTGCAAAGTGTTTTCAGAACTGCCTTTTATTTGAGCTGACACTGATAACTAAGTGGAAGATTACTAAGATAAATGATACTCAGTTGAGATGAACACAGTCTTTTACCACTAGCCTTGTTGAAATCATCTAACTTAGTGTTTAGATTCTTGATTTATTAGAAAAGATAGCCCAGGTGTTTCCTTGATCATTGTATTGGGCACTTTGGCTGGTTGCCCCCTACATTGTCTGTTTCCAGTGCTAAGGACCTATGAACATGTAATGGACATACTCTTAGCTCAAGTTCATTGGAGCTCTTGTTTCAATTACATCTATTCAGGCAAAGGGGTCCACTGTATATGACTTACATGGTGGTTAAAATATTCCACATTTTAAGATGTCACTGGTATCACCTACTTTATCTTTTTTCCATGTATTTTGAACTTTCTAGATTGCTTTGCATTATGGTGTGGGAGAGAGGAGATATATAATATCACTTTGTAAAAAAAAATAGATACAAATTGTCACAATCTTCACTGTTCAGCTTTTACTCATTGATCCCCAATTCAGTGACTACAGAAAATAGAATTAGATATCCTTATGCCAACAGTATGGAATCCTACATGTAAAGGACCCATACATAGGAAGAGAATGAAGAAAATAAGCTATTATTGTATTCATTCAGAAATATGGAGAAGAGTTTTCTGTATGGTAGGTGTGTTCTCAGTATGAAGAATACAACAATTTAAAAATGGTAAAAATTCACTGTCCTCATGAAGAGTGTGTTCTAGTTGTGGAGACGGAATAAACCATTAAGTAAAATATATTTCATTTCAAATGGTGATAAACATGAAAGAAAGAGCAGGAAAGGTGGGTAAAAATTGTGTTTGTGGGGGGGGGGCGGTAGAGGATGTAATTTTTAAGTAACATAAGGAGGGCAGAGCCACCTGGGAGGGTGGCACTTGGGTCCTGTGAATGAGACCGGGAAACTGAGGTGGCAGCTAGAGCACGTGGAGCACTGGGGGTCTTCTGACACCATAGAAGACGTGTCCTCCCACCCTTAGGAAGGGCTGTATCCTCTGAAGCCCCTTACTCTTGTCCATGTGTGCTTACCTTCTGTCCAAGACTGTCTTAAGCATCTAGTAATTTAAAGTGTTGTGAGTAGCTCTGGCCTAGTAGCTCAGTTGGTTAGAGCATGGTCCTGACATACAAGGTTGTGGGTCAGGGCACATACCTGACTCAACCAACGAATGTATAATAAGTAGAACAACAAATCAACGTTTCTCTCTCTCTGAAACTAAAAAAATTTATTAAGTGTTCTGAGTACTGAGAATTAAATGGAAAAGGCCCTGGAAGATAGAGCGAAGAGCTGACATCTCACCAACAGCAATACTGAGATTGCACAAAACAATTAACATCGGGATCCAACCTGCTCCCTTGGACAGCCCCTCCCACCACATCCCTCTGTCACTCTTTTTTTTTTTTTTTGTATTTTTCCGAAGCTGGAAACGGGGAGAGACAGTCAGACAGACTCCCGCATGCGCCCGACCAGGATCCACCCGGCATGTCCACCAGGGGGCGACGCTCTGCCCACCAGGGGGGTCGCTCTGTTGCGCGACCGAGGAGGCCGAGGAGCCATCCCCAGCGCCCGGGGCCATCTTTGCTCCAATGGAGCCTCGGCTGCGGGAGGGGAAGAGAGAGACAGAGAGGAAGGAGAGGGGGAGGGGTGGAGAAGCAGATGGGAGCTTTTCCTGTGTGCCCTGGCCGGAAATCGAACCCGGGACCCCTTGCATGCCAGGCCGATGCTCTACCACTGAGCCAACCGGCCAGGGCCCTTCTGTCACTCTTTCAGGCTGTTCAATGTTTGCTCTGACAACTACTTCTATCTGGAATCTGAGATTCATCGTGTTTGTGTTTCAAGCTCTACACATTCAAAGTTTCTCCTAATGTTCATTTTAACCAATTTTTATTCAAATGGACTCAGACACAAAGGTGGTTTAGGAGAGATACAAGACATAGTGTAGCTTCTTCTGGTGGTTGACTGGAATGACTCCCCCCTCAGCCAAAAAATTTAAGAAGTCATTTGGGAATTAGCGCTGTAGATGACATCCAGCTGGGAAGAGAGAGAGAACATTGACCAGCCACTGGACTCTGCTCTGATACAACAGTATACAGTATATAGAATATAATATAAAATATAATAGGGTACATATACTATATATAGTATTTCATAAATACTGCACTTTGGGGGATTTTTAATATTAGATTTGAAGGGGAAAGAAGGAGGGATAGAAAAATGAACAGAAAAACGTGTTTTTGCATATCCCACTCCAAACAAACCTTCTTCAACACAGTCGGGAGGAGTGGAGGGGCTGCATAAGCATCACTGAAAGACCAGAAAATGGAGTTTTTAGGGAAACATGGTTCAAGGTGAACTTCTGTTGATTAGTGATATAAATAGACTTTCTTATGATTACAATAGCTAGTTAATAGGCCAAGAATTCAGAACATGTATATCTGTGGAAGAATTTTGTTTTCTTTGATTTAAGAAACACCAATAAAAATTCTAGCGTGCATTCTTTTTCATGAAGCTGAATAAAGGCATGGCCTTATCTTCTGCCTTACAAACTAATTTCTGATTTCAAAATGGAGGAATTCCGTGTCATGTAATGAATTAAGGCTGAGAAGCATCAAATGATGGGGTGATACAGGTTGGGTTGTTGGTGCTAAATTATACATTTGCCTAAAGATGAGGTAAAGTAATCCCGCAGAGTTTGTTAAAATATTTACATTGCCAATTAGTGTAATGGGGACAGTAGATTCTGTATGAGATAGCTTTAAAAAGCAGGAAAACCAGCAAAGTAAATGTAAAACAAAGAACAAAATCCACCTTTGAAGGGAAGTTTTAAAATGTTTTTGTCCCCCCACCCCAAAGCCCATCAAGTATGTGGTTTTCCAACTTTGAGTGTTTGGTCTTTGAAGTTCACAAACACTTGCAAGGACATCTTCTGGCAGAACAAATTAGAAGAAATAATTTTAGCCCCTTGCTGGGGTTGGGGAGGCTGTCCCCAATGCAGACTGAATGGGTAGGTAGTCGGGAGGGGTGAGCATTGAGAACTATTGCTTCTTGTGGTGCCAAAAAGACATTGCCAGCGAAGTGCACACTGTATGCTGCAAAGCCACCAGTTCCCATGATATCCAGGAAAAGAGGCAGGCTTCCCCTACTGCCCTTCACGCATACCTGTTCTCATTTTTTTGTTGTTGTTGTTACAACCCTCATGGTACAATTATTTCTCATTTCAATCAGTTCTTCTATAAGAGGAAATAAACATTGACTACTGAATGGGCCATATGCCTTCCTAACACCTTTTAATTTAATTCTTACAAGACCCTAAATAGGAAGAACTCAGCCTTTCCACTTTACAGTTGAGTAAGCTAAGGCTAAGAGAGGTTAATAACTAGCCTAGGTAGCACTCTTTATATGTGCAGAAGGCAGGTGGAGAGAAGTAAGTTTATATATGCATTTGAGCTTCACAGAACATGGGATGTGGAACAGACTGGCCTTGTTTTAAAAGTTGCCTAAGATAACTGGCATTTCTTAGTATTTTATATGCTTTATTTATAGACATCTGTTCAGATAAGAAACAAAGGACTTTCATGTGCCAGACTGGTTGGTTGCTTATATAAGAAAATGTGGTAAAATACACATAACATAAAATTTACCATCTTAGTTATTTTTAAGGGTACAGTTCGTAGCATTAAGTCCATTCACATTATTGTGCTACTCTCACCAACACCCAGCCACAGACCTCCTTTCCTCTGGTAGGACTGAAACGCTGTCCCTGTGACAGCTCCGCCATCCCCGCTCCCCCGGCCCCTGGCACCCACCCTTCCGCTTCTGTCCTATGAACCGAACCGGCACTCTGTGCAACTAATGTAAGTGGTATCCTATGGTGTTTGCTCTTTTGCGACTGGCTTATTTTAATTAGCATAATGTCTTCCAGGTTCATCTGTGTCGTAGTATGTGTCAGAATTTTGTTTTCTTTTTAAATACTGAATTAACTTTATTGTGTATATACACATTTTGTTTTCCCATTCATCTGTCAATGGACACTTGGGCTACTTCCCCCCTTTGACTGTGTGGAAAATGGTGCCATGAATATGGGTGTTCAAACTCCCTTTAAGCCTCACCATTTATTTAAAAAATAAACCTTTAATAATATTTGACATTCTAGTAATGCAACTTAAAATGCTGATTCAAGACCTGTATTTTGAGATAAGCTAGACAGTAAGGAAAGATCAGACATTATGATCCCATTCACTTGTTCATTATCTAATTGATGGACACTAAGAATGTCCATCAATTATACCTTTGCCTTTATTCAGCTTCATGGACACTTTAAATATGGACAAATATTTACTAACTAAATAATTTGGAAGAATGGAACAATAATGTATTGAATTCAGAAATAAGACAAAATTAGAAACATTAATAAACAAATAGACTATATAAGAAAGGAGTGGAAATGAACTTCAGAGTGATCTGGGACAATTGAGTTTCCCTAATAAAAATGGTTCCCTAATGTACCTTTCCTATTTCAAAATATTTCTTAATTTATGTTGAAGTGTGCAAGTGGAGATTATAATTCACACATTCACTGTGACTACTAAGTATAAGCTTAAAACTAAACAAACTAGCAGAGTCATGCTCTACCATCGGAAAAAGCACACCACCAATGAGATTATATATGTTTGTTACAAAAAAGAGTGTGAATTAAGTAATGTAAAATATCAAGAATGTTTCCTAATTTAAAAAGTCTTTAAATAAAAGTGAGATAGTATATCTTTTGATGATTGTGATATGAAAGATTATTTCCATGACTCATTATACTTACCTGAACAGGTGCCTCAGCAAATGTTACTCGACTCTCTGGCTCATGGATGGTGATCCAATGCTAGACTAGTCCTGGAAATTTCATATTTGTCTTTAAAATGTTTTAGCATCTTATTAATATCATGATGGTTCTCAATGAGCAAGTAGTGAATCCCTGTTAATATTACTGATGTGTGTGTAGCACGGAGTTAGGTTCCCTCACGAACAGAGAAGAAGTTGATGACGTGGTTCCTGCCTTCATGTATTTATGTGTCACATTGAACAGCCCGAGAGAAAACTCAGTAGCTGCCATCTGTGGAGATTTACAGTTACACGTTCTCTCAGTCCCACTTCTTTCCTTCTAACAATTCTATGGGAATCTTTAATGGGACTAGGGGTCAAATGTAGTTATTTGGGTTCAAAATCATTTTAATCTCTTTAGTACACCATAAGTCTGCTGTCTATGTATGTATGGCTGCATGTAATATTTTAAAGTATTTATTTTATATCTATGAATATATAGGTGTGTATACATATATGCCTTCATGTTTATATATACATATACACACACACACACACAAAGACACATACACACAATTCAGTTGATGCAATTTCAAGACCCAGGTTCTATTCTTTTTTTTTTTTTTTTTTTTGACAGAGACAGAGACAGAGGGACAGATAGGAACAGACAGACCAGAAGAAAGAGAGATGAGAAGTATCAATTCTTTGTTGCAGCACCTTAGTTTCTCATTGATTGTTTTCTCATATGTGCCTTGACTGAGGGGCTATAGCAGACCAAGTGACCCCTTGCTGAAGCCAGCAACCTTGGGGTTTTGAACCTGGATCCTCCACATCCGAGTCTGATGCTCTATCCACTGTGCCACCACCTGGTCAGGCTCTACTCTTGATTTATTGCTTAATGGCTGCTGAATGTGAACACACAGATTCAGTTTCTTTATCTATAAAATGAGAAGGTAAGCCCAGCCATAACATTTTTTTTTGTAGGAAATTTGTGAAGATTTATTTATTTTACAACAAAATAGCATTTATGAAAACATTCTCCAAGTCACATTAAAAAACGTGAAGCATTATTACACACCATGGTTTTTCTGTTTTTTAAAGAGGGGATGGCCCTGGCCGGTTGGCTCAGCGGTAGAGCGTCGGCCTGGCGTGCAGGAGTCCTGGGTTCGATTCCCGGCCAGGGCACACAGGAGAAGCGCCCATCTGCTTCTCCACCCCTCCCCCTCTCCTTCCTCTCTGTCTCTCTCTTCCCCTCCCGCAGCCGAGGCTCCATTGGAGCAAAGATGGCCCGGGCGCTGGGGATGGCTCTGTGGCCTCTGCCTCAGGCGCTAGAATGGCTCTGGATGCAACAGAGCGACGCCCCAGAGGGGCAGAACATCGACCCCTAGTGGGCGTGCCGGGTGGATCCCAGTTGGGCACATGTGGGAGTCTGTCTGACTGCCTCCCCGTTTCCAGCTTCAGAAAAATGAAAAATGAAAAAAAAATAAATAAATAAAATAAAGAGGGGAAACTGAAAATTTCTTTAGAACCAAGAAATTAAATGGAAACTTGACAAATACTGTCACCAGGAGACTGCTGTACCATTTCCTCCATCTTGGATCCTGGAATAGGAGGGGACCAAATTTTGTTCTCTGAGACCATATACTTATTCCAGAAAGAGGAGGCTTGCTTGATGGCAAGAGGCTGCTTCTTGCTAAAATGCCACTGGCATGACACACATTCCATAATACATACATACATACACACTCCTGACATCCAGGGTAAAGGAATGTGCAGGAGGAAAGATATATTAAAGTGTTGTATTCTAATTATTGAATTAAGAATAGACTTTTAGCTCAATTCCAAATTTCTTGAGTGATTTGCAAGTCACAAGCTTACCAAATTGAAAACGAGAGAGAGAGATTTTAAAAGTATAGCCTTAGGATGTTCTGAAGTGACTAACGGGGTCTCTAATTCTTGCAAAATATTTTATTTTGAATTTTATTTCAATAGGCTGTATTTTCTATAAACATAATTACTCCTAAGTAGCTTATTTCTGTGAAGAGTATACTTTTTAGACAAATATTTGGTTGTATCTATAGTAAGGATAACTTGAATATTTCTAGCTGTGATTGTTATTTTATTTTATTTGGATTAACATATAATTGACTTTTCTCACTCAATTTTTCACAGTGAAGTAAAAGTTGTACTTTTAAAGGGATTGTCCTAAGCCTCAGAAGGATGGGTTCTGTCATTGGTGTGACCTTACGAATAAAGAGCAGATGGCTAAATAAAAGGCACCTTTTCAGAGTAATCATAAAACACAATAGAATATCAGTTAATATGAGAAAAAATGTCTGTTCTGAGACCCATATTTTTCTTAGAATATATACTATAAAGACAAACCACCTGAGATTAAGTCTGGTACACATAGTAAATACTCAGAAAATTATTTTTCTCCTATGTGAATGAATCCATGGCAGTAGGGAATTAAAAAAAAATTCAGATATTGAAATTTTTCTAATTCACATTTGAGCAATGCTATATCACTGTTGTAATTTTATGCTTTCCAGTACATTGGCTCCAAAGTCTATCTGGGTCATAGCTTTCAAGTCTATATTATTTCATATGTAATTTAGAAGTAAGAGAGTTGTTTCAATTGTAAGCAGGTATCTAACTTTTATGGTGAAACTGTTTAGAGTAAGAGCTGTTTAGTCAGAGTTTTATGTTTCCAAGAATTGTCTATTTATTCTTTATTTCCTTTTTTTCTTTGAATACAACATACATATATTTGTATATATATGTATACAATTATATTTCATCAGGCTAAAACCACATAAGAAATACCTTGAGACCCAAGGTATCCCAATTTCAGTCCCCTCTCCACTTCCCACTTCAAACCTGGATAACCACTACCTTGAATTTGGAATTTATCAAGGCTTTATTACTTTATTGGATTTATATGAAACCCAATTTTCCAAATTTTTAAAAACTGTTCTTTAAGTTGGTAAAGAATCATATAGAATTCATTTTGAGATTGTTTCACAGCATTATATTTATGAAATTGATTGGTGTTGATGTATGCAGCTGATGTTGTTTTCACTGCAGTGCAGTATTTTATTGATCATTATGCCAAATTGCAAATAATACTCGACAAACATTATTTTACACACTTCCTGGTGTGTCCAGGCCAGGAAAAATACTTCTGGGTCTTTAGTCTTAAGTTTCTTCATAAGAATATGCTAAATTGTTTTCCAAAATGGTTGTGCCGATGTACAATCTATCAGCTGGGTAGAAGTATGAAGAATTCTCTTGTGTTCTCTCTCTTCCTCTTTCTTTCTCTCCCTTCTCCTACCCCCATCCTCAATCATCACAAATACCTCATATCATCAGATTAAAATTTTTTTGGCCAAATTAATGATATAAAATATCTCATTGCAATCTTAACATGCACTGCTATTATTGCTAGTAAAGTTGAATGGATTTTTATAAATCATGATATAATTCTGTCAAATGTCTATTTGTTTCTTTTGTACATTTTCCCATAGGGTTGTTTGTTATTTTTCTTCTGAATTTTCAGCAAATTTTTATATGTTTTGGATAATACACATTGTGACACAATTCTGTCAAAAGTCTGTTTGTGTCCTTTCCCACTTTTCTGTGTTTCCTTGTTATCTGATTGCCTTATAACAATTCTTTGTTTTTAGATATAATTTTTATGTTACTTACATGTGTTGAAATATCTTCTTTCCCATTGTGTATTTTTCCTACTTCCCTTATAAAGCCATTATATAAATTGGAAATTAAAATTAAAATTTTGCCAATAATGGGTCACTATTTTTGAATCTTATTTAAGAAGTCCTTGCCCATATCATAGTCATAAAGATAATCTTTCACATGTTCTAAAAATTATATTAATTTTACAATTCACATTTAGAATTGATTATTATATGTGATTTGGAAAGAGTCCAATTTCATCTTTTTTTTATAGTGATGGAATATTTGCCCCAACCTTATATAATGGTCCATTCTTTTCCTATTAATTTAAAATGTCATAAATAACATTTTTATATATATGAATTGTGGTTAGTTATTATGTTCCATTGGTTTATTTTTTACTCATGTACCAATGACCTTATATAACTTTGAGGGAGCCAAATGAATATAAATCTTGGTTCCCCTATTTACTGTTTGTATAACCGTGGTTACTTAACCTCAGTTTATACTTTAGCTTGTTGATCTATAAAATTGTGATGATACTCCATTCACCTGAAAATCATTGCCTAGTTGTTCCTCATTTCTACCTTTAAGGTTTCAGGTCTTTCTTGTCTTTGACTAACTCCTGGGCCCCTCTTGGGTTCTGTTTTATTTTGCTGCCTCTCCAGACCCTGGGGCATAGGGAAATTCTGAGCAGCTGTCAAGTAGTCATTGCTACTCTGAGATCTCACTGCTTTATCTGTCCCTATCCAAAATAAGGCTATAAGCCTGCTTGACCAGTCAAGTCTACGTGGGATTCCTGTTACTCACCTTCGTCTGAACAGCCTCCTCATTTTTTCTTGGTTGTTAATGAGCATTAAACACCTATAATCAATGCCTTAGTTAGGTAAAAAAAAATTCTAGGAATAAGTATATTTTCAAATATATAATGCTGCTGAATAATTAATAACATATGTTCAGAAAGATCCTATTAAAATTCAAAGCTATTCTTCTACTATGTCAGTTAACATTTATATATAAACAGCCAAGATGACTGATTTTCCAAGTATTCTGAACAAACAGGAATCTGTACTTCTCAATTTGGCTATTAATAAAAACAGTTTCCAAATATCCTATAAAAGTTCTTTCCACATATAATCTTCCCAAATATTAACTTAAACCTTTAAATGAGGAGAGCACTGTTATTAGTCAAAAGTCTTCCATCTTATAAGTCCTGATTAATTATTCTGTCTAAATTATTTATTGTTATAGCTAGTGGTAGAGCACTTAGATCTTAGGTATAAATTGTAACTGAATTTGATATTCACTAATTCCTGAGGAGAGGTCCTTATTCATTAAGACTTATGGAATTATACGTAACAAAGACATACCCCGAGAAGAGATGAGTCTGTGTCTCTTGCATAACTATGAGAAAAAACTTTCCCCTGCTGGTTCCTTAGTGACCTTTTAGTTCTGAGGTATAATAGATACTTAGTTATACTGTCTACTGAGGATTTTTTAAAATTGTTGCTAGTTTCAAGTTGATTTTACATAGCAGACCCTTCTTTTACTAACTGTAAAGTAGTTGTACAATGCCTTTTAATGCTTAAAAACTTGACAAATTATTTCTTTCCAAGACTCTCAGCTGTTTGGGTAGGACCCATTTAGCTATTGGCCAGTCTTCACTGTAGTCAGAACATACTACTGATGGCAATAGATCTTTCTAGGTAGTTTGAATCTCTGTAATATTGAAGTTGTTGACCATGACAGTAATTTAAGTGTACATGTTCATGAGTATTGCTTATTTGGGTCAGATCCTAGTTCTGCACTCATTTTCTGGAGAGTGGTTTTAATATCAGTTCCATTTTCATCTTTGCTTTGCTGATTAGATCTGCCTGGTGCATGTGACATGTGAGAGTTAGTCTAGGATTTGGCCAGTGGTTTATATCACAGTTGAGTTCTTGAAGCCTTTGCTCATTAATTTGTTCAGCACATGCTCAGCTCGAGAATAAGTCTAGGACTTACTGAGTTCATACAATGAGTAGATCACCTCCCCTAGAGCTGTTTTCTCCAGGGGTACCCACACCACTCTGGCTCCTAGGAGCTCTTTTCCCTTCTTCCTCTGGACAGAGTGAAGTTTTCTCTCTTCTTTCTGGGTTTTAAACGTCAGAGTTGCTGCTACAGCAAAGCAGTTCCCACTGGGGTTGGCTGTAGGACAGGGCTGGGAAGGAAAGGAGAAAAACAAATCTGGGATTGCTGCCACAATGACTGGCTCTCAGGGGTCCCTTCTCCCAGCCCTCTGGCTAAAATGAGGGGTTTCTCTGGGAGATTTTGCGGCCCAGTTCTCACATTAGGCCCACCTGCAGCTTGAAGCGGGAATATAAAGGAGGGAAAACAAACGGGGAATTCAGCGTAGTTACCTGTTCAAGTTTTACCTGCAGTCCTCCAAAAGTTGGCTACACCGTTTAGTCTACCACCAGAAGTTTAGGATCTTCAACAAGACATATGTGGATTAACCTAGCTAGACTAGGACTCAGCTGGGTGCGCCCCGCGCAGGCGTTCTGGTTATGGCACGTCTTCTCAATGCTAATTATATCAAAATTGAAAAAAACATGTGAAAGGAAATAAGTCACTGTGAGCAGAGCTGTGTGTAGTCTATTTCCATCTTAAGGGGAAACGGAGGAGGAATTGGGGACACATTTGTGACATAGACAAAGACTGAGGTCACGCGGGGAAGAATTTGAGGGAGCTTCTAGGAATCACTGTTTGAGTGTTGCTTGTCCCAATGGTCCGTGGATCATGCCGTTGTAAGCAACGAATCAGGGGCATGCGTTCCTATGCTACTCTATTGTCTGCAGTGCTGCTAGAGGGAACGCTGGAATGGGAAAGTTGGACGCCCCTCTGCAGCCTGGGCGAGCTTGTCTTGGATACAAGTCCCAGGAGATGTGCTGCTTATAGCCCCTTCCCGCTCCAGGTGTGGGGCCATGCACGGAGGTAATGGGAACAGGAACTTGCTAGCAATTATAGTCTAAATCTGATTATAAAATAAGAGTACTTGAAAATTTTTATTTTTATATTCAAGATAGACTCCCAAGTACAGTTCTATTTGTTTATTGTTTAATACCTTGTTTTTATTGTGTACCATGAATTGGTTCTAATTTTAAGTGAATTAAACAAGAAAGGTTTTTTTTTTTTCCCTGAATACCAGTTATCATCAATAGGGTCTTCAGTAATTACCATATACCAAGCTCTATCCTAGGTATTTTACATTAATTATCTCCACATCTCAAACAGTATTTAAAGCTCAGAGAGATTTTGCAATTTGCAAACAGCTGAGCTGAGATTCAAACCCAGAACGATACCATTGTTCTGGTCTCCTCTCAATGTCATATGTAACAGACCATTATTCTCTTGTACTTATGTGTCTTTTACAATCTCTGATGTTTAAACACATTTATATCTTATTATAATGTTAGTTTTTGTCCTAAAAAGAAAATTGAGCAATTAAGTTTGGAAAACATTCTGCTATTGTTTGAAATGTCTGGACCACAAGCCAGACTTAAATTCCTTTGGTATGAGGATTTGCTGTTGAAAGCTGCCACCACCAAACCCTGTCATTTATCAAAGGTCACCATGACCTTTGACAACTAGCTAATAGCCTGAATATCTAGCTCATAACTGGGCTGATGGTCTAGCTCAGCCTGGCCTTGCAGCCTTCCCAGGAAAGGAGAGAGGGTCCCCTCTCCCATTGTAACTATCTCCTCTGCTGGGAAAAATCTCACGGGAGCTACCACAACATTGACCCTTTTCTGGACCTGCATAGCTGCCTGGGATGGAAAGATATGGTAGTTGAAATTATGTAACTTTGTCGGATAAATGAGAGGGTAGATTATGTGGACAAAAATATAGGACAGGCCCTGGCCGGTTGGCTCAGCGGTAGAGCGTCGGCCTGGCGTGCTGGGGACCCGGGTTCGATTCCCGGCCAGGGCACATAGGAGAAGCGCCCATTTGCTTCTCCACCCCCCCCCCCTTCCTCTCTGTCTCTCTCTTCCCCTCCCGCAGCCAAGGCTCCATTGGAGCAAAGATGGCCCGGGCGCTGGGGATGGCTCCTTGGCCTCTGCCCCAGGCGTCAGAGCGTCGCCCCTGGTGGGCGTGCCAGGTGGATCCTGGTCGGGCGCATGCGGGAGTCTATCTGACTGTCTCTCCCCATTTCCAGCTTCAGAAACATACTATATATATATATATATATATATATATATATATATATATATATATGAATGACATAGTAAATCTAAATAAAGCAGTAATTGACACAGGCTACTGAAATTCCAATATATTTGTGTAATTTAGTTTTAAAGTGCCCTAGCAATAAGCATTATGAGCATGTAAAGGAGAATTAAAAGCAAATAATGCATGTTTAGAAGAATAGCAGATTTTGGATGTTCACAATTTACTTGAATTATTTGGGATTTTTCCTGTTGATTTTATTGTTATCAGCTACCAGTGTGTTTATTTGCACTTATGAGTGAAGACATAGTTGTGGTATTTCTTGAGTGTAGATTTTAAAACCATTAAGTGGGGGTTTTGCAGGATGCTTTCTCAGGATGGCATTTCCCCACATCCTCTGGCTCTGTTTTTGGCTCTGGTGTTTAACTTTGATCCCACACAGCTATTAATACTCATGGGTGTTAGTACATGGTAGAGAAAATAGCTCTCAAAGAAACCCAGACCATTGCATGCCTTGGGCAGCTGCCCCAACTTGGTCCCCTGAACAATTTCCTGCACCAGGTCACGTGCTCCTCTCTGTGGGATAAAGGCACAATGAAGATGTCAAGGGTCATTGCACCTATATCAATAAAAGAATTAACTCTTTTCTACCTATCCTCTTGCTTTCCATTTTTCCCAAGTCTTAATGGAAACTAATCCACATATCTTTCCCATATGGAAAAAATAGCCAACCAGCAAGCAAAAAGCCCTACCACACCTAGTTTTAACCTCTTATCTTAATAACAATAACACTTCAGATTTATATACAAGTAAAAAGAGAAAATGTTTTTTTATTTTAAGGAAGATTTTATTTCTGGTCAGCAGATGACCCAAGTAACATATTTGAAGGACTCTGTGTTAACAAATCCTTAACCCTCTACAAGGTCATTCTGTCTCCAGTCCAAAATACGTAGAATGTCATCTTACACATCATATTTTTATTCAGTTGACTTTTGTGACAAAGCAACGTGAAGTTTTTAAGATAACACATTCAAGAGTGCTCACTTTTCATTTGAGCGCTAAGCCGGAGGGACTGTTGTCACTGAGAAATCTCTACCTCCTCCTTCCATGGTCAGATGCACCGAGGGGATTCAGGAACAGAACAGAACCACACTGGTTTCTTCAAGGAAGGCTCGGCTCACAGGCAGTTTAAGGCATGGGCACTTAGGTGACAGAACTGGGAAGTATCATGGACATTCTCTCTAAACAAGAGAGGCAATAGACTCATCTATTTAATAATAATAATGTGAAAGTCAGGTGTCCTGTCTCAGGTCAGACAACAGGCACAAGAGCATCAAAGACTATGCAGAGAGCACACAGCCATAGTTTCAGCTTCTTCCCGGAGGAGCAATGGAATTGTCCATCCTGTGCATCACTCTACGTGGGCATACGGGAGGGGGCTGTGGGTAAACGTGCTAGAGACAGGGAGCCCGCGCGTGTCCTGAAGCAGATGTCCTCTGTCAGGCATGCTCCGAGAGCCAGCAGGACGGCCGATGAGAAGTCTCTGTGTGAGGGACTGAGAAGGGAACTAAGAGAGAGCTACGCCCGAAGGGAAGAAGGAGTCGTGACAAACTTGACCCAGAAAAAAAGCCTTAGTCATCAGAGGAGAGCACAGAGCAGAAGCTGTCACTCAACTACATCCCTGGACCTTGACTAAATCAAGGGCAAGGATGGAAGCTGTAGAGGAAGCAACTAACAGCTGTCACAGCAGAGCTGAGGTTTCCATGTGGGCAGCACAGATCTGATGCTCTGTAAGTATGATTCCTGCTGGGTGACTGAGGGGTCCCTTGAGCCATAGACCACCACCCCATCCAGGCCCCTCAGGGCTCTTGAGCATCTGTGGTGGTCCGATGTGAGACAATAAGAGATGATAGTGCCAGGAAGCTATCATCTGAGATGATTTGGTCATCAGAATGCTCAGGAAGACTGGATGGAGGCTCTCAACTGTCACATGAAGGGCTTGCTGGGACACCAGAAATTGTTGCTTACAATGATGTTCTCTGAAATATATTTTTGTTAATTATTTTCTTCCTTAATTAAATATTTTTGATAGATTACAGTTAAATACCTTACATCTAGGAAGCACCTGGCTGCCCACAGATTGTTTTCTAAATTTCTAGGCAGGGAGTTAGGATAAAATCAATGCGGTTAACCCTCCGCTGGTAACTTGGGCCCTCGGAGCGATGGGCGGCTCTTTCAGAAAAGGCCACAGTAGTGGGAAGCTGGCCAAGACAGCTTCCTGGGGCCAGGGGTTCAGGGTACAGGATAGGGGACCAGCCAAACAACAACCTCAAAACAAAAAAACATGTATACCGAAGTGCAAGACCCGGGCTGGGGAAATATTCGAAAACCACGTGGTTATTATCATGTACCCACATCAAGCAGAAATAGAGACGTGGAAACAGACGGGGGCTGAGAAACAGAACAGGGCAGGTGGAGCACGGACACGGAGAGTGCACAGTCCAGAGACGCCGTGCAGCCCTCCTGCGGGCGTGCCGCTGCCGTCTTAGGGGTGCCCGGTGCATTTCAGGGGCATGGGACAACATCTGCAGGCTTTCTGATCACATGTTGTGCTAATTTAATTTGCTAGGGCTACAGTAACGTAAAAATCACCACACAACAGCAATTTATTTTCTCACAGTTCTGGAAGTTAGAAGTTTGAGCTCAAGGTGTCAGCAGGGTTGGTCTGCTCTGGGACCTCTGTCCTTGGCTGTCCTCTCCCTGTGTGTCTGCACGGTGCTCCTGCTGTGCACGCCTGCACTTCATCTCTCCTCATACAGGCACCAGTCACAGTGGGTCAGGGCACACCTGAGTGGCCTCATTTAACCATGGTGGTCTCTTTAAAGATTCTATTTCCAGATACAGTCACATCTTGAGACACTAGGGGGTTAGAAATTTAACATGATTTGGGGGGAAACAATTCAGTCCATAACATATGCTTTTAGAATAATAATATCAGAGCATGTACTCATGGTAAATTTCTTACTAATTAATTAGTGAGGAAGTGGTCTCTTTTTCATTTTTCTCTGCATTGAAAAGACACTGTGGAATCGGGAAAGGAGACAGGTTTAGGTTTGGGGATGGTCACCAACAGTTTGTGTCATCACTTCTGAGCCTGCCATCTGACCCTGCCATCAAGTACTTCTGGTCCTGCTATCAGCGGTAGCTGGGCCACAGACCCTGCCTGCTCACCTTCACTGGGGAGGAGTTCTTTCAGGCCAAGGGAAAGGGGACTGGTGAGAAATAGTGGCAGAAAATCTGCTTGGTCAGTGTCTTGAGATGGAGATGCGATCTCCATGTGGAGTTGGGTATTTGGGTGCAGGAAGCTTCCTGGAGCGTACTCTCAGGATCAGCACCTGTGCAGAAGTAAAGACAGTAGTACTGGGCGTAATGAAAGCCTGACTCACCACAGTCGGTGTGATTGCAGCAAAGCTTTCAGTTGGTCCTACAGGGCTTTGCAACACAAACGGGCCCTCTGAGCTGTGTTCCTGTCAGGCAGGACGGATGACTCTGAATCTCCCCTTAAACACACACATACACACACACACACGCACGCGCACACACACACACACATACAGACACACTGACACATCCAGGGCCAGTTACTACATGAGGACTATCTTTGGGGTGGGGTGTAACCCTACACAAGGCAGTTTCTTCAACAACATTCCTAACAGCTAGAGGATGAGGGCCTGAGACCCAAAGGGAGAATCCAGGTGACATGCCAGAGCACCCACTGAAGTCTTTCTAAATATTGGCTAAATTATTCAGAAACCAATCAGCTGGGGGCCCATGAGAAGATGACAAGCCCCCAAATGATAACTATCCACTTAAAAAAATAATCTTTGATTTCTGACCAAAAAGGGTAAATCCTATGAAACGTGCTTGGACTGTTGATTTCAAGCCAAGGTATTCTCTGAAATTAGAGATTTTAGAAAATGGGCTTATGCAATCAGTGGCCCTGAAAATGTCAATTAAGTAAATGCAGTGAGCAAGATTCCTGAATTTACATATGCCTCTTAAACATGACCTCTTTCCAGGCAGCAGAGAATTCTGAAGTAATTGTTCTCTACAGAGTGAGATATTTCTAACCTGTTTAGGATACATGTAAACATATAAAAACACATGTAAACACATACACATACAAACATGTAAACATATAAGCAATAAAGACTGAAAATAAACTACTATACATTTAAGACATTTTAATTGTGGACATTTTCAAGATTGAGTTATTCATCATGTTTTTCAACAAACATTTACTGAACCATTACTGACCTGAGCACTGAAAGTGCTGTTAAAATGAAACAGACAAGTATGACCCCAGCCTTCAAGATATTTATAGTCTTTGGGAGACACAGACAAGAAAAAAGTAAAAAAGGAAATAATTACAAATACAGGCTACTAAGAAGACAGCATGGCAATGGAGAGAAATCTGAGGTGAAGAGGTCAGCTCCTTTAGCTGGGGTATTAGGAAGTCCCCCCTAGAAAGATGACCTTGGATCTCTGGCTTGAAGGTGAGGAAGAGACCAGGCAGATAGTCCTGCAAAAAAGAAAGTGTTCCAGGCAGACAGAACAATGCGTGAAAAGGCTGTGAAGTGGGAAGGAGGAAGGAGCTTGGCTTGTCACTTGACTGAATGAAGTGTTGAGAGTGAGGGGAGGTGGCAGTAGGGATTATTAGGGTGCCAATCATCCAGGGTCATGGAGGTGTTTTGATGTTATTTGAAGTACAGTGGGAAGTTGTTGGAAGGATTTTCAGCTGGGAAGAGAGATCTAGTTTATATTTTTAAAAGATAGCTGGTTTCTATGTGGAGAATAAAGTAGAGGGCTCTGTAGGTAAAAGTAAGAAGAGTTAGGAAGCTAACTCTTTCTAAAAAGTAGGAAGAGATGATGGGATGAGAATCCTGGGATTGTGTGGAGGGTGAGTGGGACCAAGCAACAAGGGAAAGGGGCACACTAAGGCTGGTTCCCAAATACCTGGTTTGAGTAGCTTTGGACAGATGATAATTCAATTAACTGTGATGGGAAGGATTAAGAACACCAAAAGAATAAAACAAACAAACAAACAAAAATAAACAAAAAAACTCCACACTTGAGTGTTAGGGATTGGAGAGTGAATTAGCACTATTTTCTGATTTTTTTCTCTTCTTTCTCTCACCTTCTCCATCTGCATGCCTACAGATACTATCACAGCATGTAGATGTTAATTACATGTAATACAGTAAATGTATTAATAATATAAAGACAATAATGAGGGTAATAATAACTTCTATCATGCTTTCCATATAGACCTGAGACTATGCTAGGTACTATATATACATTTTATTTAATCCTCACTACAATCACAAGAGGCTGCCTCTGTTCATTATATGAGGAAACCAAAGCTCGTAGAGTGTAAGTCACTTACTCAAAGTCACATTATGTGTTATCTGGCTATTACCCACCTACTGGGACTCAGGTTTAAGCTCCATGACTCCAAAGCTTATACAGTTTTTCTACAGACTGAATTTAGGTTTTCGGAGATGTTGATTTTTTTGACTGTTTTAATGAAATATTCAAATATTTCTTTGCACAGAACCTTATTTTCTTCATATTGTCATGTGGTAGTTTCAGTTAGTACTTTGTCACCATCTGTCCTATGACCAGTTTAGCATCAGGAATCTGCAAATATCTTGTATCAACAGAAGCCTCCCAGCTAAATTCAAATATGCTAAGCTGACCCTAGAATAGAGAGCATGATGAATTGTCAAATTCGTAATATCTGTTGTTTCTCTAGAGGCTTTCTGCCCATTCTTTTTATTAATGTTAAAGGCAATGAGACCATGATGAATTGTCAAATTCGTAATATCTGTTGTTTCTCTAGAGGCTTTCTGCCCATTCTTTTTATTAATGTTAAAGGCAATGAGATGTATTCATTTTCTCTGATAGTTAACAGACCCTTTTGATTTGAGAATAAGAATGAATCTGTGTCTGATGGGAAACTGGATATTTGGAGTTTGTAGATTACTGACATCTATTGTTCCTTCTTTACCATTGTAGGCTAAGCCCTGCCATACACCCTGAGTCATCAGGGTGTGCATAATTAAGGAGGTCTTTTGTGTGCACGAGTGCAGATGATGGTGACAAGCTTCTGGTAGAGCTGCTTGGTGTACCTGGGATGCCTGGGGTCCTTCAATGAGATGGGGGGAGCCCCAGCAGAGCCTGAGTTAGGAAGTGCCGAGACCACTGGATGCCAGATAATGTGCTGCGGGCTTTGCATACAGTGTCTTTGACCTTCATACCACACCAACGAGGAGGAAACCCATGCTCACAACCAGTCTCCATCCTTACTGACTGCATCAGTCTTCTGGTCGTCACCTTTACGTTACATAAGTATTAAAGCTGTTTTTTAGCAAAGACACAGAGATCAGTTGCGGAGTCACAATGGAAGGTCTCTTCTTTGGGCAGAATGGTTCGTCTCTGGTCTTACCCTAATTCCTTCCTTACTGTAACTTCTATAAGATACCCAAAGGGTTTCCCTTCCTCAGACTTCCTCCTTAATCAACTACTCTTGTTCTTCTCCACATCACTTTATATTAATCACTATTATGCCTTCACTTTTTATTATTAAAAATGAATGGTCAGTGTAGAAAATTGAGACACTGTATCAGAATAAAAATAAGTTACTCATATTCACACTCTCCAGAATGAACCACAGTTGCAATGTTTTAATTCCTCAAAGTCATAAACGTATACACAGAATCAGATAAATTTGTTATGCACTACTTTGATCTTATTTTAAAATAGTATATCATGACAATTTTCCCATGTTGTTACCTACTTGTCAAAACAAAAGCATTTAAAAATATCTATAATGTTTTACATCACTAATCATTAGAAAAATGCAAATTAAAACCACAATGAGATATCACCTCACACCAGTCAGAATGGCGCTCATCAACAAAACAACACAGAATAAATGCTGGCGAGGATGTGGAGAAAAGGGAACCCTTCTGCACTGCTGGTGGGAATGCAGACTGGTGCAGCCACTGTGGAAAACAGTATGGAGATTCCTGAAATAATTAAAAATCAAACTGCCTTTTGAGCCAGCCATCCCACTTTTAGGAATATACCCCAAGAATACCATAGCACAGTTTGAAAAGGAGAAATGCACCCCCATGTTTATGGTGGCATTGTTCACAATAGTGAAGATCTGGAAGCAGCCCAAGTGTCCATCAGTGGATGAGTGGATTAAAAAGCTTTGGTACATATATACTATGGAATACTACTCAGCCATAAGAAATGATGACATCAGATCATTTACAATAACATGGATGGAACTTGATAACATTATACTGAGTGAAAGAAATAAATCAGAAAAAACTAAGAACTATATAATTCCATACATAGATGGGACATAAAAATGAGACTCAGAGACATAGACAAGAGTGTGATGGTTACGGGGTGGAAGGAAGGAGAAGGAGAGGGTGGGGGAGGGGAGGGGCACATAAAAAACCAGATAGAAGGTGATGGAAGACAATTTGACTTTGGGTGATGGGACTGCAACATAATCAAATGTCAAAATAACCTGGAGATGTTTTCTCTGAACATATGTACCCTGATTTATCAATGTCACCCCATTAAAACTAATAAAAAAATAAGATAGGTTTACTCTAAAAAATAAAATAAAAATATCTATAATGTTTTAGAATATAGCTATATCTTAATAATTCCATGTTGGATTTTTAAAGTTGTACAAGACAAAATTAAAGTGCTATACTGATCCATCAACAATAAATAATAATACTAACACAATATGTAGATGTAGCCAACTAGCAGACAGCAAAGATAATTTGGAAGAGGTACACTTGGGGATTTTTTGTTGTTGTTAAATTTGCTTTTGTTTTTTGAAACAACCTCAAAGCCATAAAAAAAGTTGCAAGATTTTTGTTTGTTTATTTATAAGCCATTTGAGACTGAGTTACTTACATGATTCCTCATGAACCTGGTATGCTTTAGTGTGTATTTCCTACAAGCAAACATACTTTGCTACATCTGTATAATATGACCATTGAAATCAGGAAATTAAAACTGAAACACGACTACCACCTTATCTGCGGCCCCAGTTTCAACGATTGTCGCAATGATGTCCTTTTCCATAAAGGGCTCTAAGCCAGAATCACCTTGCGTTGGGTTGCATTACTGCAGTCTCCTTCAATCTAGAACAGTACTTCCATGATTTTCACAGCTCTGGCATTTTTTTAAGGCTGCAGGTCAGTTATGTTGTAGGATATCCTCCATGAGTTTGATGGTTCCTAGTGATTAGATTCGGGTTAATGCAGTTTTGTCAGGAATATCACACAGGTTATGCTGTGTACTTATTACCTTCTATCAGGTGAAACACTACTTGGATTTGTCCCATTATTAGTGATGTTCACTTATACAATTAGATGATGTCTATCATCATCCTTTATTTTAAAGTTACTCTTTCCTCCCTGGTCATTAAGAAGTATTTTGAGAGGAACAATTTTTTTTCATTAAAATTTAGTTTGATTCATTATTAAGTCACTGTAGACTTGTGGATTCCTTTTTATTCAATGGGTTATAATCAGTTACTATCATTTATTTTGATGCTCAAATCACCCCATCTTTGGCAAATGGGAGCTCCTTTGTCCTTCTGATTTATATTCAATAACATTTGGGTACTTTCTTATTTTCTGACACAATAAAATCTTCTAGGCCCTTCTTAGACTCAGGCAACTCAGTCCTGGAATCAGCTATTTCTCCAAAAAGTCCTAGTTTCTTTCAGTGGAAGCTGGTATTTAGAAATAGGTCTGGGTATGAGGCATGCTCATTGCTTTTGATTGATATCATTGCTTCCCGGCCTTCTCAGTAAACAGAACTAGAGAGGGAATTATACATACACATACAGGCACAGCCAGATTTATTTGTATAACTATTTATAGTGAAACCATCAGTTTTTATATACTTATACACCCTATTACTGTTTTAAAATGTATAGTGTTTACTATTATTTTTATATCATAAAGTCCTTGCCCATCAAGCTATTTATATATTTACCTCTTCCTCTAGCCTTCTAATGGGCTTCTTTATTATGTTTAGTTCCTCATCTGGAATTTGAGTATATTGTAAACTGAAACTCTTTGCTTGTTTATTATTACAAATAGTTTGTCAAACTTTAGTATAACTTATGGACTAATACATCCCTCCTTTGTTTATAATATTCTGTTTCTAAATATGTTCTCACATATATGTATTAGATTTTAAAGGATGTCCATTCTGTTGGTTTGTTTGCATCAAATGTTCAGTTTTCACTACTCTAGCCTTATAATATGTACTATATTTTAATATCTGTTAGGATAATTTCCCCTACACTAGAGATCTTGCATGCCAACGAACTACTAATAATTTGTTACTCTCAGAACATTGGGAACACTATCAAATGACAGAGGAAACTACTTGTAGTTCAGGGACTTGGTGTCACTTCTTGAACTTTGTTACATGTGCAAGCTATTCCTTTGCCTGCACTGGATCATTGAGAGGGGAGAACAGGTGCCATCTACAAGGTGCTGGCAGAATACAGGCTTAGTGGTGGCTCCTTCTGAACTGATGGTTCGCCACAACATCTGCAGAGATATGAATAACTATTGGGAGATGTGGATTTTGATTCTTCCATACAAAAAGGAAAACTAAGTTTGCTCAGTTGTAATATTATTCCACAACATTCTATCCCCACGCCCTTTTGTTCCCTAGTCCTTTGGTATCAGTTGGGCAGAACAATATGCACTTCAAAGCAAACCCAGGGAACAACCATCAGTAGCCTGGAAGTTAAAATCTAAATTCACCTAAGATTTAAAAAAACACACACATGAAAATCAAGCATTCAAAACAGGTCTGTACTTTCATATTATGAAATCTAGAAAATGTATTTCATCATATCCTGATCTAATTATGACTATGCCTCATTTATTCCTCTTGGTGATTAAGATAATTAGGCTTATTTGGAAGAGCAGTGTTTTAGTTGGATGTACGGTAGGCAGCAGGAAGGCAGCAAGGCGACTCTATACCTTCATTGTTATTGGCACTCCCCAGGCAGGGGAGTCCAGTGTGTCCTTAATTTCTTGCTCCACTGATTTACACATGGTAACTGTATAGCTGGGAATCAACACAGTGGTAGACCAAGAGAAAAAAGCCCCTAATCTCTTAAATGGCCAACAGGCAAGTGTCCAGAAAGCATTGTTATCTGAAACAGCAGAGTGACAATGGAAACATTGATGTTGGAAGATAACATGTCACAAAGCTAGATGAGAATACTAGGTCGTTGGTGCTTAAATGTTTCATATTGTTTTCAAAGGTGCAACTGTTATTACTCAGTTCCATAATGGTATGTCTGCCCAGAAAATACCAAATGGCTTTTAGATAATATTATGGTAAACATGACAAACAAGAAGACCCTTAAAGAGAAAGAGTAATATCAATATTTCAGCTTGAAATGGATCTAAGTAGATGGCTACATACTGAGTCCATTTTCCTTTCTCTGTATCTAAAAAAGAGTCACCTTTATATGTACATTGGGCTTATAAAAGTTTTTTTATATGTATTACCTCTTTTTTTTTAAAGGAAACATTTATTAAGGCCTCGTTCAGTTTCATGCTGTGCTGTGTGGCTAGAATATCAGCATTGCCTCATTAAATCCCAAGGGCAGACAGGGCAACTTTCAGATGAACCCTATGAAATAGATGAGGTAACAGGTTAAAGAGGTCAGAGACTTCCCCCATGGTTATACTCCATTTCCAGCATGTGCTGAGAAAAGAAACCATTCTTCCTTCTGTCTCCTCCTGGCCCCACTTCCCACAGACTTCAGAGTCTACTTTGGCAGTTTCTTGGTAAGTCCATTTTCCAGTGTTAGGTATCCTCTGATGTCTCTTTTGGTCTCCTAACCTCTTTTCGCCCCATCCTCAAAGCTTTTCTGGAAGCAGCCTCAAAGGGGAGTTTAGGATGGACCCACGGATGGAGCACCAGTAACCTTGATCAGTTGGAAGGATCAGGTATTGCAGATGAGACAAGTTCAGAATTATTGCTCTGACAAAATGTATCTACAATACTTGGGACTCAGAGGTGCAGACTAATATCAGTTCCCCTCCAAGAGCATTGGGGTATAAAGTTATATATTTTGTCTTTGCGAGATAAACAAAGGAACTTCATTCTTTCCCTTTACACCAGATGTGAAGGAAGAAACTGTCCTGTTCATTTTCTCCTTGATCTGTCGTAGTGGTTAAAGCTTGGCTCTAGCCTGAATCTTGGAAACAGGCTTCACAATGATGAGACTCAGGGAATCTACTCTCCCTGGGCCTCAGTTTTCTTGGTGTGTATACAGAAGGGTGATAATGATAGTGCTTTGTTCATGGTATTGTTGGGAGGACTAACCTAGGTAGCATCCAGGCTAGAATAAGCACAAAGTAGTGTCAGCTGCTGTTACTATTATTTCAAAAAGGAACTGTAGCTTCTTAAAGGGGTCCTTAAAGATGTTCAGATACCTGCTATTACCAGCTTTGTTTGTTTTTCCTTCATGAGCCCTTCCTGCCCTCCTCTCCCATAGGGGCCACTGTAGACTCAAATATGAAGAGACAATCAGTCCCTGAAGAGCCCTAAGCCCCTTCCTTGAGCCTGTGCAGTTTGGTGGCATGCAGAGTGTTTCTCCAGGGCTCATAACAGGGTCTCTTTCCCTTGCTTCTGGTATTTGACCTTATTTGCTGTTGTTCAGTGGACAATTCTTCTCGGATGTCTCAAACTCAGCCTGACTTCATCTCGTGGTAAAGTGTTTTCCTCCACAATACTGCTCTTCTCCCTGATTTTCCTATCTCTGTTTTCTCTCACTTTCAGAAAGATTTTTCATTCCCTCCTTTTGCTTAAATATGAATTATCACAACATGACTCAGTTCTGTGGATTCCCGCCCCCCCAACCCCTACCCCCATCCCTCTATTTTCAACTCTTTGTAATGTTGATACCTATTTAGTTATTTTTCATTATTGGTTGAATGTCCTTTCCCTGCCAGACTATAAGCTCCACGAAGTCTGAGTCACATCTGGTTTCTAATGACAATACCCTTAGTACCTGGCACAGCTTCTGATCATGGTTCGCACGTAACAAATAGCAGTTAACTATTGATCTGTTGTCTTTGATATGTATTAGTTTCCTTACCCCATTCCCATGTCCAATGCCACTTTCCCTTGTGAAACTATTAATTCTTTTCACTTGGACATTTGAATGACCCTTCTGTGAGGATGTCTGGAACATCAGGCATAGAGGAGTTTAAATCCAGGTTCCTTAGTTTTTTAATCCTGGGGAATTTTCTGAGCCTCTGTCTTTCTATTTCTTAATGGGAAATGATAAAACATACCCATACAGTTGGAAGATTAAATGAAATAATATATTTAAAGGACCTTGGAAGTACCTGACATATAGTGATTCTCAATGCCTAGGGGAAGTGCAAATGAGGGGCATAAAAACAAATTTCCCCCTAATTTATAATATGTGTAAGATTATCCACCCTGAAATTTTATTTTCCTCAATTGTCCTTTAAATCTAATATCTAAATTTTATTCCCTCAGGACACTACTCCCCATGTTTGAAACTAACACTCTGGTAAATTAATATATGCTAATATCTAGTGTCTCAGGGGCTTAAAGTGTTTCATTTTTAGCATTTTTTTTTATCTTAACAGATCTTTTAAAAGACCTCCAGAAAGTGAATCTGAAGATGAGACGTAAGCACATGCTGGTGGTTCCGGCCCTGCCCAGGGTCCCCCCCCCCCCCTCGTGTTGCCCCCTATGGCTTTCCCCGTTCACTCCCTCCAGCTCAGCTTCATAAAAAGTTGTGAAGATCAGCCTATCCACAGGACCAAATGGATTGGCGTCGGGTAAGACATTTGGCCCTGCCCAAAATGTCTATGCTTAAGAAAATATTCCTGGGTTCAAACATCACATCATATTTATTTATTCTTTTGGTTTACAGGATTAATTCATGAAAAGTCTTTATTTTAAGTCCAATAATTAAGTTGTGGCTGTCTTGACAATAATAACCCTTCTTGCTTCGGTAGCCTAGCTAGTAACTGCACATAGGGTTGGATAGATGGGTTGGTGTGGACTAAACGTCTTTATGGACATTTTGGATAGGGTCGAATATCAAGGACGTTTTGGTATGAACCAGATGTCTCTGTGGATGTTTTGGTCAGGACCAAATGTCCGCTAATTGACTGGAAGGTTCTTGCCTGACACTCCAAAACACTGAATGGGTTCTTTGTGGTCAGTTCAACTCATACATTAGGTTTTCTGCCTTGCCCCTGTCCTAATACCATTGTCTTTCTAGAAATAAGGCCTACAATTCTCTTTCTAGTCTTGCTCCAAGAGACTAGCACCATTGTCCCATATTCTGCTAGGTTCCTGCTGTGCTCTGATAGATTTTTTTGTCAGTACTAATTCTCTCTGCTTGCCTGATTCTAAATGCCATTCACTCGGATACATCTGTTCCTTTTTTTCTTCTTGCTTGCGTAGAATCCCTCTCCCCTGACACCATGGCAACTGCACAGAGTACCTAGCTTCTGGTCCCATAGGTTCTGGACACTGAACTCTTTCTGTTTGACTAACCTCCCTTCTAGAATCTGTTTTTATAGTGCTTGGCCAATCTAAGAAATCATGTCTAGAAACCACACCTTCCAGTCTTCCTTCACCCAGTGGAGTTAATTGGACTTTCTTAGCTGTGCTCCCATGAGAAGACAAATGGAGGAGTGATGTCGGGCAGGCCAGCCTTTATTGCTACCCATCTAATCATACTATGCAGAGTTATTTCCTCTACACAGGACTAACATCTTCAATTCCTTGAGTTAGGCATAACCAGAGAGATGTTTAAAAGCACTTTAAATAATAAACAAAACACAAATAAAACCAGAAACATAACAGCTAAATGTCCACTTGATTTATAATTCATGCTAAATTCCCATATTTATGTTATTATATTAATACATTATATTATACTTTTAATATAATTATAAAAGTTTATCTGGCATGAAATAGCTTTGATAAAGATGGAATTGGTGAATCTTAGTCACATGGTATCTATCTCAAGGCCTATTATAAAATCATTTATAAATTTCCCAAAAATGGCCTAAGCAGGTAGGTGGTGGTGCAGTGGATAGAGCAGGGGTCAGGAACCTATGGCTCGTGAGCCCAATGTGGCTCTTTTGATGGCTGCATCTGGCTCGCAGACAAATCTTTGATAAAAAATTAATAACATTAAAAATATAAAACATTCTCATGTATTACAATCCATTCATTTCTTACCGCTCATGTTCATGGTTGCGGGTGGCTGGAGCCCATCACAGCTGATCTCCGGGACAACACCAAATTTTTATTGGATAATGCATAATGTACACGGGTCATTGTATGGCTCTCATGGAATTACATTTTAAAATATGTGGCGTTCATAGCTCTCTCAGCCAAAAAGTTTCCTGACCCCTGGGATAGAGCATCAGACTGGGACACAGAAGACTCAGGTTTGAAACCCCAAGGTCGCTGGCTTGAGTGCAGGCTCATCTAGTTTGAGTGAGGCTCACCAGCTTGAACTCAAGGTCTCTGGCTTAAGCAAGGGGTCACTCGGTCTGCTGTAGCCGCCCCCCCCTCCTCCGTCAAGGCACATATGAGAAAGCAATCAATGAACAACTAAGGTGCCACAACAAAGAATTGATGCTTCTTATTTCTCTCCCTTCCTGTCTGTCCCTATCTGCCCCTCTTTCTGTCTCTTTATCTATCTCTATCACAAATACAAAAAAAATTTCCCAAAAATGGCAACCTAAATTTTCCTTAATGTTGAAAACAAATATGCAATAGCATATTTAACCTGAGATGTGACAGATATATGCAATCATAATTTCTGAAAGATTTGGAATAATGGAGGTCTAATTTGGAAGCAAGGCCTCTGTTGTACCAGAGCATTAATGGCATATCAATCACTAGTCACATTTTGGAGTTATTTATAATTCTTCCAGCATTTTCCTACCAATTCAGTATCATAAACTGTGGTTAAAATCGTAGGCTGTGGAACCCGCATCTCTGGTAAATTTGCAAATGTTTAATGAGCTTCTATAAAAAAATACATTTTATTTTCTAAGCAGCTGATTAATAAAGGAAGAGTTACATACAACTTACAAGAGAAATATTTCTTCTTCTTCTTTTTTTTTAGTGTCACTTGGCATTACATAAACAGGACAATCTGAGAGGACTCCTGCTTCTTCCATGATGGTGCAACTGGCACTAGACCTGTCCTCTTTTGAAAAAAGTTGGAAAACTGAGCCAAATGTTTCTAGATATTGGTTGACAGATAGCACAGGGCTGGGATATCTGAGAGGAGGAAGGTATATGAAAAACTTTCTCTCTAGGGTGAAACCCCGTGAGGCAGAGCAAAGAACTCCCAGGAAGTTGTGAAATGACCATCTCCAAACAGCCGTCTCCTGACTAACCAGAGTGGGACAGCTCATTGTACATCCAGGGTCTACCAAGGGCACCCTAAACTATGCCTCAGCATGAGGCTCACCTGGCTCTGGAGTGAAGGCTCTTCTAGATCTGCCCCAATATCACTTTCTTATGATTAAAATCCTGATTTTGACCATGGTGGCAATGTATCTAGTCTAACTTACTTTTTAAAACATTTTAAATCAGCCTTCCTTATAGTTAGATTTGATCATGTGATAGATCTAGCTAATTATAATATAAGTGAAAAATCACTATTAGAGGTTTCTGAAAAAGTTCTTTAAAGGAGACCAACTCTTCTGGCTTATGTCTTTTTGTCACATGTTCATCCCCTTCTTGTTCACTGTATTCCAAAAGTCATGTGCGGTAGAGAGAAGCCATCTTGTAGCCATGAAGGAATGAGCTTGAGGTGAAAGCACTCACTGAGCATGACTAAGAAGAGACTTACAGGCAGTTTGTTTACTCTTGAATGAAACACTACAAGGTCCTCAGGGTTTCTGGTTAAAAAAAAATGGTTGAGCTCTGGCCAGGTTGCTCAGTTGGTTAGAGTATCATCCCAACACTCTAGGGTTGTGGTTTCAATCCCCAGTCAGGGCACATACAAGAGTCAACCAATGAATACATAGATAAGTGGAACAACAAATCAATGTTTCTCTCTCTAAAATCAATAAATAAGAAATTTGAAAACTGAAAAAAATAAAACCTGTAATTTTTAAAACTACTTTTTAAACTAGTTTCTGAGTATTTTTTTATACTTTAAATATCTGTTAAATTTCTCTTTCTGGAAATTTTCATAGCTACTCTCAGGTACTATTTTCTTCAGATAAAATTGACACTAAAATTTTTCTGAAGAAATCATCTTATTTGGGTTTTGATTGTAATATCTTTAATTTAGAGAGCTGCAGGCAGTCTAACTTAAATTGTGAAACCAGACTTCCTGAGTTTGAATCCTGACCATGCCACTTAGTAGTTGTATAACCTTGGGCAAATTAGTCATCTCTCTGGGTATCAGTTTCTCATTGGTAAAATGAGGGATGTTATAGCATTGACTTCTTAAGGTTGCTATAAGGATTAAATAAGTCAATAAGTCTAAAATATTTAGAACAGAATTAGGCATAGAAGAAGTGCTTAGTGAGCATTAATTATTATTATTTTAAATAAGTATATTTACAAAGTATTGATTCTGTGATATTAAATCTTATTATCCAGAACAAGTATGATCTTTATTGTATCCAAATATCCTTTTACAAAACTCTCGAGTTTTCAATATTTTATTAAAAACATAAGCTTTTCTATTTTAGACAATCTCCAATTTAGATGCAAATGACCCTATTTTAATAAAAACATTTGTTTTTTTATCCTCTAATCAAATATTCTCTGGATATCAAAACAGTAGAAATGTATGATAACAAATTGAATAATTCTATTATCCTTTGTCAATAAAAACTCTAAATGTAATTATATTTTGAGGAAAATAGAATATTATAAAATAATCAATAATTGGGTTTTCTGTTCTATTAGTTGAAGATATTTTTAGCAGTGTCAGTGACTTGTATTTTACAATGATTTTCTTACACTCTTATAAAGGAAAGTATTATTTTCTGGAAAGAGATGTAATGAAGAAACAAAAATGAATTTCATAAAATTGATTACAATGGCTGCTTTTATTTCCAATAAACAAATATAATTCCAAATTGAAAAATATATGTACACCAAGGGAAAATACTATTAATAAAGAGTGTTTTCAAATGTCAAAACCATGCAGAATGTGTAGTTTTGGAAATAAACTCTAAAATCCAAATGTCATAAACACTCAAGTGACCTTTGTGTTCCAAACAGAGACCAAATGGCCAATCTGGCTTGTGTTACCATGGAGACACACTTTGATGGAAGGACCTCCAATGAGATTGAGCAGCATGAGTGATTAGGGGCAATGTTGTAATAAATAATATTATGTGTCAGTGTGGCACCCTCTGCAAGAGATTAAGGGTGTATGGGCTGAGTAGATAGCATTGTTTAGGAAACTATCATATCAGCTAGTATCTGTAAGTAATGAGAAAATCAGAAAAAAATTTTAATATCTCTTTACAGTTCTTAACATACAAACATGGCAGGTGAGAAAGACAATTCAATTTTAAGGACAAAAGTTAATCACAAGCATACTTATTTTTGTGCTTCTCAAAAATATCATTTGATGTCTAGCCCAAGCACAGTAGAAAGATAAATTTTCTCATATTGATGGGAACTAGCCACAATTTTAAATTCATTCTTCTATAGTCAGAGATGTTCCTACTAAGTGAAAGGCACTGTTATGTTCAATG
Source organism: Saccopteryx bilineata (assembly GCF_036850765.1). Lineage (NCBI taxonomy): Eukaryota > Metazoa > Chordata > Mammalia > Chiroptera > Emballonuridae > Saccopteryx > Saccopteryx bilineata. Next base: position 138,595,994 of record NC_089494.1, read on the forward strand.
GGAATACTAAGATAAGAAAGGCACCCTGCTTGCTGTGAATGAGCAATAAGTTCACAGATAATAAATTCTGCTTTTATACAACTTAGTCATAACAGAGATTCAATTAAGGACTATAAGGGTTCACTGGAGGAGAATATTAGCACTTTAACTTGGAAATCAGAGAGGTTTTCAAGGAACAGAAAGTCCTTGAAATAGGCAAAGAGATGTGTACTAGAGTCTTACTAGAACATTCAAGGCTTGAAAGAAGCACAAGACATGTACCTAGAAGGGTCATTAAATGAATGTGCCTGGTATACAGGGTGTGAAAGGGGCATAGTTAAGAGTGAAATGGCCCTGGGTCAAAATGGCAGACTGAGCACATACACTTCCTCTCACTCCCCATACTTGTCCTACGAAAACATGTTAAAAAGAAGAAAAAAAAATCCATAATAGCATGGGAAAACAAGAACTATCTCATAAACACACCAGAAAATTTGAAGAATCTTTGATATAAATTGGTCAGGGTCAGTTCTATGGAGAAATGTAGGTAGGAAAAATCTCAGCTCATCACATATACTGTCCAGGTGGGATAGGTGCAGAGGGGCTACAAGCCTAGATGCAAAAAGCTGAGAAACAGGAAGGGGCTCAGGGAAGTCTTCAGGTAATTATTGGAGAAATGCATCTTGGGCTATAAGAAAAATGGATCCTCTCTCCTTCTATAACACCATGGACAGCAGAGCCATCTGCCCACAACTGAAAGCATCAGGGTGGGTGCTGATTGAGCTCATGGTACAGGCAGGACCTCAGAAAGATACCAACATTTGGTAGTGACATGAAACCTGAACTCTCAGAAAAACAGGCTGTACTTGCTGGAGGGACTTAAAAGTGCGCAAATGCTCTTGCTATGTTCGTGGAGATGACAAGAATGTTCTCAATTGAGAAAATAAAATACATTTGGAAAAACATATCAGTAAAAAATGAAAATATTTAGGATGAACAACTATCCAACAAAAGGGGGGGAAGTGGAACAAATAATGACCCATCAATCTTACAAAAAACAAAAAGAAACAAAAAGAAACAGAAAGTATAGAAAAAGAAAACAATAAAATGATATTAGTAAGTCTGAGCATATCACTAATAACAACATTTTCTAATAAAAGACAGAGGGTTTCAGGTATGTAATCAGAGATTAAGTAAAAGTTGTTTTAAAGAAATATACCTGAAAATATGATCAAAAAGTTATAAAACAAAGGGATAGATAATGTATATCAGATAAATATTTATAAAAGTAAAAGGCGAGAGAAGCAATAATAAAAACAAGATAAAGTATAATGGAAAATATATGGAATAAAAATTGGGCCCTGGCTGGTTGGCTCAGTGGTAGCACGTCAGCCCAGCATGTGAACTTCTTAGTTTTGATAACCAGTCAGGGTACACATGAGAAGGACAACCATCTGATTCTCTTCCCTTCCCTCTCCCTCTTCTTTTTCTTCTCCTCTGGCAGCCAGTGGCTCAATTGGTTTGAGCGTTAGCCCTGGGTGCAAAGGATAGCTCAGTTGGTCTGAGCATCAGCCTCAGGTGCTAAATATAGTTTGGTTGATTTGAAACAGGGGTTTTCGGGTGGATCCCAGTCAGGGTACATGCACGAGTCTGTCTATCTCCCCTCCTCTCACTTAAAAAAAAAAAATACAAAGAGTAAATAATATTATGGAAAGCCTAATAAGTGAATTGTGTCTGACATATTTGATTTTAAAAAAGAGGTAGTTTTGATAGACAACCCATAGAGTTCTCACTATACAAAAATATGGAAGCTTTCTCAACTAGAGAACATAGATATTAAAATTGATAAATAACATCAAAATTCATTAAAAAGAAGGAACGGAAAAATATAGTTGATTTAAACTATCACATCACATATAAAATAATCATAGATAAACCAGCAATATATCAAAAGAATCATGCCAAGTAGGATATATATCAGAAGTGAATATAAGTTATAGATTTAATGCAACCCCTATGAAAATTTCTGCAGCCTATTTTTTTACAGAAATTGACAGTCTTAAATTAACATTAATGTGAAAGAACTCCTAGAGCTGCTATAACAACTTTGAAAATAAAGAATAAAATTGGAAAACTTTCTCTTTTCTGATTTTAAAACTTACTTCAAGCTCTAGTTACCAAGAACTTGTGGCCCAGTGGTCTCATCTATCATGGGGGGGTGGGTTAGGCTCCAGAACCCCCTCGATAGGTGAAAATCCGCCGAGGAGCTACCTTATGTTTAATTTATTATTTCTATATATTTAAAGTTCTATATATTTTTATATTGTTTTCAGTTTTTTTAGGCTAGAAAATGCTTATTTTACCACAAAAATAATTAAAATAATAAATATATAAAAATACCTATATACTGCAAAATTCCACAATATAGCGAAAAATCTGTGATACAAAATTAGATGTATACAACTTTAAAATCTGCGATACAGTGAGACCGCAAAAAATGAACCGCAATATGGTGAGGGATGTCTGCTGACATAAGGACTCGTATAGACCTGTAGAGCAATGGAATTAACCCTTATATTTTAGTCAACTAACATTTAGAAAGCTTCCAAGGCAATTTACTAAAGAGTACATATAGTCTGTTCAACAAATGGTGCTAGGACAATTGCATAGCCACATGCAAAAAGATAAATTAGATACTCATCTCACAACCACACAAAAGGCTGTGTCACCCTGGGGTCTTCAGTACAGGAATAAATGCTGAGCCCTCAAGGTTTGTCATCCTGATCAGAAGTCAAAGGAGTCCCACTGGCATTCCAACAGCAAGTTGGTCCTGGCCACCATGAAATGGAAGATTTGGGAGTGGGACCAGACCCAGAATAACCTTCAGCTTTGTGAGGGTTTCAGTGAGGTGCTGAAGCAGGGCAAGTTTGCAGATGGATTAACCCAGGGGTCCCCAAACTTTTTACACAGGGGACCAGTTCACTGACCCTCAGACCATTGGAGGGCCAGACTATAAAAAAAAACTATGGGCCCTGGCCGGTTTGCTCAGTGGTAAAGCATCGGCCTGGAGTGCAGGAGTCCCGGGTTCAATTCCCAGCCAGGGCACACAGGAGAAGTGCCCATCTGCTTCTCCACCCCTCCCCCTCTCCTTCCTCTCTGTCTCTCTCTTCCCCTCCCACAGCCAAGGCTCCATTGGAGCAGAGATGGCCCGGGCGCTGAGGATGGCTCTGTGGCCTCTGCCTCAGGCACTAGAATGGCTCTGGAGGCAACAGAGCAATGCCCCAGAGGGGCAGAGCATCACCCCCTGGTGGGCATGCCGGGTGGATCCCGATCGGGCACATGTGGGGGTCTGTCTGACTGCCTCCCCATTTCCAGCTTCGGAAAAATGCAAAAAAGAAAAAAAAACAAACACAAAACTATGAACAAATCCCTATGCACACTGCACATATCTTATTTTAAAGTAAAAAAAAAAAAAACAAAAAGGGAACAAATACAATATTTAAAATAAAGAACAAGTAAATTTAAATCAACAAACTGACCAGTATTTCAATGGGAACTATGCTTCTCTCACTGACCACCAATGACAGAGGTGCCCCTTCCGGAAGTGCGGCGCGGTGGGGCTGGATAAATGGCCTCAGGGGGCCGCATGCGGCCCACGGGGCCATAGTTTGGGGACACCTGGATTAACCTAATAAAGCAATTTAAACAAAGAAATGGAAAATGGGCTTTTAGCATAAAGCTATAATTGATAGTGAAAAGGTAGAGTGTAAAACGAATTAAACCTGTTCTCCATATTAATAACTTCTTTATTCAGATTCACATGGCCAAGGATGTTCTTACTGTGGAGGAGTTCACTGAGATGGTGTGGAGTTTGGGGCTGGACAAATGTCTGTGTGGTCTCCTTACATGAGCTACTATGATGTAAATTATGAATTAATTAGAATAAAGTGAGTTTCTTTGGAACTTATTAAACAAAGTAAGTTGTGTGATTGACTAGAATAGAATCTCCTATCCAACATGAAGGACCAGATATTTTGCTACTTGAAGTAAAAAGAGAAGTAGAAACTCCCATAGAAACAGCTAGACCACATAGGAAACTACAATTTATTTAATGTTACTTACCCCAAAAACTTTTGGCTTCTCTTTCACAGCCTTCTTGATATTGTTCTTGATTACAGTTGTCTTGGTTGTTCTTCTTAATATGGTTCTTTGGTTTGGTTCACCCCAAACCCTAACCTGTGCACTGTGTCTGTGTTTTCAGTTCAGCGCCTGGGAATATGAGCAGCTTGCTCAGCCCTCTCTTCCTTCAGTCTTCATTTGAAGTTTGCTTTCGTTCTCCATTGTCCCAATGCATTTGTTTCCATCTGGTTGCTAAACTGACCCTTCTCCTGGCGTGTTCAAAACTTAATCCCCTTCTCCCTCCCTCACAACTGTGTCTCCTTTCTCTAGGGCTCTTCCTCTTGTACCTTGCATTGTACAGCTTATCTATTTCCTTTGCTCAGAATAACTAAGGTTTTTATGCAGTTTCTGCTAATCTTGAAGTTTAAAAGGAAAAGGAACAAAATATGCAGGAGGTGAGGCGTAGAGAAGATGGAGAGGGACAGAGTGCAGTGATAACTCAGAACGAGGTCCAAGGAGTTTGCCTGAAGAAGAGACTGGACAGCCCTCTGAAGCAGCTCCTTTTAACCTTATTTAATGTACACACATCATGCAAAATTATGCAAGTCTACAAAAAAATAAAAGCTCAGGAAATTTAGCTATAAAACTTAACTAAATCTGAAATGCACAAAATTATATTTTACAGTGAAACCCAAGAGAGTTCACATTAATTGTTGTATTTTAATCAGTTTTGAGTACTGTCTCTGGCTTAAACAATGTCATAATAGGATGGAAATTAATACTTTGACCAGAGCTGTTTGTTTCTCTATGAATGAAGACAGTAATTCTTCTTCCCTCAGAATGATTTAGAAATTCAGGACAAAACCTCCAAAGAGAATATGTCACCCATTGCCCAATATAATCAGTACAGGCTCCAGGAAATTGATGAAAATATAAAAGATTTGTAGCTAAGAGCATCAAGGGTCAAGCCATGACCCATAAAAATTAGATGTAGATAATCAAGGGTTTTCTAAAACTTCACATTTCCCTCTGTACTCACTCTGCAGAAAAGAATGGATTGTTATTAGAGTTGCTGACATTTCAGTAATCATTTTCTAGAATAATAATTTTTTAAAAGGTATATATAACTTATAGCAGACACAATAGAAACTTTTCATCCTATATACATAAGTGCTCTTTATTGGTTCTGGCTACATAGTCTAATTGGTTAAAAAAATAACATCTTGAACTTAACAAATTATTTTGAAAATGACAGTTTATAATAATTGAATTTATTCAGAAATATAGATTTTTTGGCAGAAACTAAAATAATGTATGACATTTAAGAAAATTTCCCTAAACCTGAACAAGTCTTGAGTTAGTTATTCTGTTGAAAAGACTAATTTATGAAATAAAAATAAACTTTAGATCATATCCAAGCAAAACAAGTATATTAACTATATTGTCTATTCTAGTCTAAATTTTTATTTTTGTTTTTTATGTTGTGGACCCTAAGAAGATACCTACTAAGAAGGGCTTCTAGTGGCTAACTGGACTCAAAACAAAAGACTATAACAACAACAACAGAACCTAGAGCCATTTGTGCACATGGGCCTCTAACTTACACTGCACTTCACAGAGAAGCTTCCACATTGAACTGCCTGTGTTTCTGCCACCTGAACTGGCCCATATAAAGTTGCTCCTGGATTCTTATTTCAATCAATAAGATTGAGACTTTCCCCATCCAATCAGAGCTGCATAGTTTCTACTAACCAGGACAGCACCTTTTGGACCAAACTGTGATGATTTGGAGTCTTTATTTGTATGAGGACAGACCAATCAGGGACCAGGGGTGATGGCTTCTGTCTGTATAACCTAGTTCCCTCTGGTTCTGGGAGTGCAGTTTCCCCTTCCACCACAGAATGGCAACTGCTTTTCCCTGGTTCATCTGAAAGCCCAAAGATGTCTCATGGGAGCAGAACAACCCAGACCAACACAGTGCAAAGCAGACCAGCAGGAGCAGAGCAGAGGTGTTTATCTGGAGGACAAAGCTGGGAGCTGCCTCATAGCCATGCCATATCACAAATGAGCTGTTCCACAACTGTGCTGTTTTGACAGCTGTGCTGTATCCCAATTGAACTATTTTTCACCAAATAAACTTTCCTTCTTCACTTCACCCTAACTTGGGGATTCCTGTTGGTGTTGAATTGGTGCCAAGGACCAAACTATCAGTTAATAGTGTGGAATCATGTGGGTAATAACATGAAATTGAGGTAGAAATGAAGTCTTATGTAAGATCCAGCCAAAGTTTGTCTATTAGCCCACTGCAGCTGGGGGAGCAGAATGCCGGACTGTGCATAGTGGACAGCGGTGAGTGCTCATTGGGTGGCCGACACCAGACCCAGATCTGTCTACTGACTGTAGGCATCTCACCACTATTACTCTCCGTCAGGAACTTCACTTCACAATATTAACTAGAAATTTTTTTCAATTCTCTTATTAGCAATGTAATTTAAATAAATTAGTCTTACATTCAAAAAAGACTTGATGGAAAAGATAAAGTTAACATTTTCTTCAGATATTCCAGGTACATTTAATAAAACTTCCCCTAAATCCTTGAGATGTGTATTGATATCCCCATTTGAAGTCGAGAAACATAAAATTCAGGATAATGTAGCTTGGGTTTAAATTTGTATTTATTTGACTCTAAAATCTGTGTTTTTTCATTTGTCCTATACTTTTCCTTGAAAGAAAGAAGGTTGAAGTTATTATCTGAAAAATGTTTGATCATAACATGCACTTTGACCCTGTATCCATTTCTGTTACTATTATCAAAGATTTAAACAACCAGAGAAACAGCTCAAAACATACCAAAACCCCAGACATATTATCCTCACAGTGGAGATCGGAATAACAATTTATCTATGACATATTTAATGGTACTCATCTTGCTATATGAGTATAAATTCTACTGGGAGCAGAACTATTATCTTGGGTGATAGACAAACCTCTACAAATTTAGGCTCAACTTATGGGAAGTTGGTTATGATATTCACGCCTGGAAGCTCCTCTATCCTAAAGCAACTCCCACACTTGTTTTATAGTACCCTTTTGATTTTGGATTTAAAGCCAATTAAAAACATAATTCTATCTGGACAGGGAGATGTGGTTAGTTTTAACACACTTGCCATTTACCAGGCCTCTCTCAGGAAGTGAAAGCCCAGACTTGTTGGGCTTGAGGGAAGAGGTGACGAGAACTAAAGAACGTTGAGCAAGTTTGGGAAAGGAAATTCCTGTGACAACAGTCTCCATAAAACTCCAAGTAAGATGCCCTTCAATTCTGAATTTTATAGTAAAATGTTACAGATAAGCAAGCTTCATTTTTTAAATCATTTTGCCAAGGACTGACTTTGCATAAAAGAAAATTTAAGCAATACAGATTCTTTAAATTTCAAAGATGGAAAAACAGACAAGGACTCTCACCAAAATCTTTGGACAATATCCTTTATCAGGGCTCCCTACTGGCTATGCCATTACTGTACCTGAACTCCACCTGCCCTCTAGTGCGTCCCTCTAGAAACACAGCTGCAGGCTCTGCTTCTGTAAGTATGTTCTCTTATAAGAAGAGAATTTCCAGAGCAGCTGGTGAGCTGGTGCTTCAAGATCTCTTTATGCTGCATATCTAACTCATACCATTGTCTTTCTGCAGGACTCATACAAATCCATTAGTTTACCTTATTAATTTATTCCCCGCCTGGTCTCACCTAGTCTCAAAAATGGCTCACAAGGATTCAGAAAATATAACAAGATATATGTTAAACTGTATCGATTTTAAAAAGGGAGTGAGGAAAAATGATCAAAATATTAGACTAAAATACATAAAATAGCCACTGACCATCCCTTCATTGATGGGCTTTCGGTTAAGTTATTCTCTGTAAAAACCATCCCAAAATCTCAGGAGCTGATAATCACTAAGTTTTAATTTCTCTTTCAGGTTGCAGACCCACTGCAGGTAAGCTGGAGGTCTGCTTCCCACTCTTCTAATTTCTATGCTAATGGAGCAGCTGCTGTCACTCATGCTGTCAGTCACTATGGCAGAGAGATAGAGAGCTTTGAAGGATTCTGCACTAGCAATTAAATGCTTTGGTCATGTTGCTGCTACTCCCTCTCTCTCATTGGCCAGAACTAGTCTCATGACTCCATCCACAAGAGAATTGAGACTTGTAGTCTCCACGTGGAGGGGCAGAGCGGAATATAGGCCGGCCCTGAAAAGCCCACTACATTGTTCTAGAAGTCAGGGTAAAAATGGAAAGATCAGATTTATAAAGCTCAGGAGATAAAAATGAATATAACAGCTCAGGAAAATTACAACTCTTTTTTATTCTAAAATCTGACAGGGGTTTCTGCAGGATTCTTCGTAAAAGGGACAGTGTATAACATAAAGTACATCATCTTTACAATAAAATCAGGGCTGCCTTTGTATGGGTTTATGACATCACAACATTCTACAATTTGTTTAAAGAAACTTGAGGGGACAAATTATTGTGGTTTGGGTATCTACTTTTCTGCCAGACTCTCGATTCAGGGACATTCCAACTGCTGTGAGCACTAGGTTGGGTTCTCTTAGGATGCTTCTGGGAGATAAAAGCTATTTTTTGTGATCAGGGAAGAACCAGTCCACCTTCCTAAACACCTGTCATCAATGAGTCAGTCAAAATCCAAATATGGAGACTAAGGATGCAACAAGGGCTACTGCCTAGCAAGAGGTTCATGCGTTCATGCTACTCTTCTGAGGTGAGCTGAGAAGGACCTGCTCTTTGGGCCAACATCCTCCTCAGACTGTTCTGAATTCTCCCCGTGCTGCAGATAAATGGTCAATCTGTAGATTCCCCAAATTTTATTGCCAGAGGAAAAATAATTTGAGCCTGAAGTTTTTTTTTTTCCTATTACTGAATTAAATGGACATGTAACATTATTTTCAGTGTACAACATAATGATTAGATGTTTGTATATATTGCAAAATGATCACCACAAGTCTCAATATTTCTTTTATTATGACAAGAACTACTCTCTTAGTAACTTTCAAATATGCAATACTGTATTATTAACTACAGTCTTCATGCTGTATGTTACATTCTCATGGCTTACTTATTTAATAACTGGAAGTTTATACCTTTTGACCACCTTCCCCCATTTTTTCACCCCCAATCCTCACCTCTGACAACCACCTATCCGTTTTCTGTATTGATGAGCACAGGTTTTTCCTTTTTCTTTAGATTCTACATGTAAGTAAGATCATTTGATATTGGTCTTTCTCTGTCTGACCTATTTCACTTAACATAATGTCCTCAAGGTCCATCGAGTGTTGCAATGGCAAGATTTCCTTCATTTTTACAGCTGAATAATAATATCCCATGCGTAAACATACCATGCTAGATAGACTGGGATATCAACTGACCATTTATCTGCATCATAGGGAAATCAGAACTGTCTGAGGAGGGTGTTCGCTCAGGTACTCCTTCAGCACATTCTCAGTCAAAGGCAGGAGGGAATAAACTTGCAACAGCAGGTAAAAGTTTTCTGAAAAGGAAAACATGGTTGTGCTGCACCCGCTCCATTTGTAAAATTCATTTTCTAGCCATCAGCCACTTACTGACTTTGGATGTGCTTGATATACCAAGAGAAGAAAGGCAACTTTCCTTGCATGTGTGACACCTCTCTCATTTTCACCATCATAAAGGCTGCTCAAAAGTCCTGTTGTCTGTAACTTGCTGGTTCTCTTTAAAGAGGTCATTTCTAATGCTGTGGGGTATAAGCTTCCTTTTGAAAGAGAAAACAATTCTGATAATCTTTTATAACAGTCATTTTAATTAACACTAATTCAGAAAATACATAATGGCAAGAAAAAAGCTACTACACATTTAGTCACACACATTCATTTATATTACTCAACTAGTAATCATAATCTTACCTACATCAATTTGATGTATGATATATTGGTACATATATATGCAGTATTATTTTTTCAGTCTATGAACAACTGTGTCCTATGTCATCCTTGCTATTATTTCTGAAATCTTCCATTTTTCTTTCTTTTCCAGTGTTGCAGCATTTCTAAATGCTTCCTGAAACTTTCTCCTTGGTTATCAAAGCTAAATTCACCATCACCTCCCACCCACCAATCCACCCACTCAGAGTTCCCACTCACTCTTCCACCATCATTTTCTGGATTACTAAAGCTTAATTCTTTGAGTCATCAGTGACTCATTCTTTTCATCTTCTGATCTTATTTAGTCACCATGAAATTATATATAATTGCTTCACAAAATATCTTTTGGTTCCATTCATTTTCTCCTATTTTCATAACTTCACTGCTTTGTCCTTGCTCAAATATTTTTTGTGTACTTGAGTCTATGAGCCCTATCAATTTGGAGGAACAGCAGTCTGACCAAAAACTAAAATTGATGACAATTCAAGTCTTATTTAGTCTCTCAAGAAATGTACAGTGTAATAGTTAAGAGTGAGGATCCAAAACCAGATAGCCTGAGTTCAGTTTCTTTGTCTCAAGTCCTACCAATTACTTCATCTGCTTCTGTTTCTTCATCTGATAAATAATAAAGGGGTATAATGATAAGAAATTAAATGAGAATAACAATAGTACCTATATCAGAGGACTATTGTGAGAACAAATGACTCAACACTTGTAAAGCATTTACAACCATGTCTGGTACACCGTAAGTTATTATGTTTTATTGATTTTACTGTTACTAAAAATCCTTATTAGTCTTTGCTACTATCAAAGAGGATAGCAATTATTTTCCCTAAATTATCTCCAATTATCTCTTACTCTACTCTCAACTTTTGGCCCAAATCCTTTCCCAGAAGTAAGTCTACCTTGTTCATAATATCTCTGGCCAGTTTTTGAACTTGCTGGACACTTTTCTCATCTTGTTTCAAAGTAAAATTCCCTAGTCAATCACTGATCCATTCAGATGTTTTAAACTTTCTCTCAAGGGAAGGATGGTTAAAGCAGTCTATTAGGTGCAGGTAATAAGAGGTCTTTTCACTTTAGAGAACTTAAAATCAATAACCAAACTAATGAAAAGTCAGTTTGATTTTTATTTTTCCCATATTCTGGCAATTTGTACAATATCAGTGATAAACTACTTCCCCCATGTCCCTCCTCTATTAATCTAGTTGTTATGGCTACTGTTGAGTTTTAATAACATATACATGTATAAATAAATATATATAATACATATATACATATAGGCATGTATTGTAAACTTAAGGTTACTGCCACCAATCCAATGCCAACAGGAGTTCCCAATCTAAGGTGCAGTGAAAGGAAAGCTTTATTTAAGTGAAGAGTTTGCAAACTGGGGAAACATAGTCTCTGGAGAAAGGAAAGCCAGCTTACATAAAGAAAGTGCCTGCCTAGGGCCCTGACTGATCCATTTTTATACAAAGGAGGAATCCAACTTTGCACTATTTGATTTGTCCAAATAGCACAGTCCTGATTGGTCAGAGTCTGAATTGGTTGTTATGAGCCACTCTAGTGAATAAACATGCAAATGAAGATATAGCTGCAGCACTCTAATGGGAGGGATAAGTCTCAACCCATTGGTCGAAATATAATTCCAAGACTTCCTGCAAAATGGATGATTCAGACAGCAGGAGGCTTGGCAGCCAAGTGTGGGGCTTTTTCCTACATGTATTCTAAGCACTCATGAGAGAATTCCTGTAAACAATGGCTGTTAGATTCTGGTTATGAATTTGGGCCCAGGTAACCACAATGAGTCCTTTTTGACAGATATATTCTTTCAGTATATTATTGTGTTTTTTCACAGTTACCAGAGAGAGCCGCCCTGTTTAGGTTAGTGAGGAAGGCGGAGCATTTCTTACTCCCTATTTCCTTCGGGGTTTGGTTATATATTTAGCCAATTTTTCACTCAATCATACCTTTGGGTGTATTGCGAAGAATCTGGAAGCTCCAAGTATAGGTTTTTCTGTTTCTGGTTGAAGATCTTGTTGAGTTTTGGGGGAGATTTATCGGTATCGCTTCCTACTCCGCCATTACTCTGACGTCATCTCCTATTGTGTTTTTATTACATAGTCTTTACTCAACATTGGATTCTACCTCTTAAATAAATTCTGAAAATTCCTAGTCAAGCAGTTGACCCCTCTCTCAGCACATGTGGACTAAAACATATGTGTACTTTTGTACAATAACTTCATGAGAATTCTATCATTTCAGCCACTTTGGGAACAATTTCCATCTCCAACTGCATAGCATTGCATATTTCTGCATTCAACAATAGAATTAAAATAAACAATGATAGCATAGTAACTGTAAAGACAAAAACTGAATTTGAGTTACTTCAAATATAGCCTTCTACTATTATTACCTGAAATTTTGTGTTTAAAATTTAAAATAGTGAAACAGTATGAACTGCAATGTATATTTTACTGTATTTGAGTAACATCTTTAAAATAGAAATTTATTCATTTTAATTGATAATGAAAATATATTAAGAAAATAATAATTAATACTAATTATAATTACATGATTAGTACTGAAAACAATTTTGTCTTTTGGAGCAGGAGCTGTTAAAACTGATTTTGTGCCTGACCAGGTGGTGGCGCAGTGGATAGAGCGTTGGACTAGGATGCGGAAGGACCCAGGTTCGAGACCCAGAGGTCGCCAGCTTGAGCGCGAGCTCATCTGGCTTGAGCAAAGAGCTCACCAGCTTGGACCCAAGGTCGCTGGCTCCAGCAGGGGGTTACTCAGTCTGCTGAAGGCCCACGGTCAAGGCACATGTGAGAAAGCAATCAATGAACAACTAAGAAGTCGCAATGCACAACGAGAAACTGATGATTGATGCTTCTCATCTCTCTCTGTTCCTGTCTGTCCCTGTCTATCTTTGTCTCTGTAAAAAACAAACAAACAAACTGATTTTGCTTTGGCATCAAATATTCTTCTTACAAGAGCCTTCTCCCTATATCCCTGATTTAATACATCCTAAACAGAGAAGGAAATTATCAACAAAATGGAAAGATTGCCCACTGAATAGGAAGAGATATTTGCTGATATGTCTGATAAGGGCTTAATATCTAAAATTTATAAGGAATCTATAAAACTCAACACCAAAAAAACCCCCCAAGCCCCCAAACAATCCAATGAAGAAATGGACAAAGGAACTGAATAGACACTTCTCCAAAGAGAATATACACATGGCCAACAGACATATGAAAAGATGTTTAATATCACTAAGTATAAGAGAAATGTAAATTAAAACCACGATAAGATATCACCTCACACCTGTCAGAATGGCAATCATCAATAAATCAACAAACAAGTACTGGCGAGGATGTGGAGAATAAGGAACTCTCCTGCACTGCTGGTGGAAATGCAGACTGGTACAGCCACTGTGGAAAGCAGTATGGAGTGATCTCAGAAAAATTGAAAATAGAACTGCCTTATGATCCAGCAATTCCACTTCTGAGAATATCCAATGAAACTTGAAACACTAATTCTAAAGAATATATGTACCCCTATGTCCATTGCAGCATTATTTATAATAAATAGTCAAGATTTGGAAGCAGCCTGAGTGTGCCCATCAGTAAATAATTGGATAAAAAGCTGTGGTACATTTACACAATGGAATGCTACTCAGATGTAAATAAAACAAAAACAAAACAAAACTACAAAAAGAAATCTTATCTTTTGAGAAGCATGAATGGACATGGAGATTATCATGCTAAGTGAAATAAACCAGTCAGAGAAAAACAAGTACCATATGATTTCACTTATATGTGCAATCTAATGAGCAAAATAAATTAACAAACAAAATAGAAACAGATACATAGATACAAAGAACGATCTGACATCTGTCAGAGATGTACTATCACAATTTACTCCTTCATCTCTCCCCTCCCTGCCAAGTAAAATCCCCTTGCAGGGGTCCATCCTGCTTTAATCTAACCCAGTTGCTCTCCAGACTTTCTGCAGCTCTATCATCTTGAGTCTCCTGCCTGTTCTCCTAGGCTGGACTCACTGTTCATGTTCTAATGTCCTTCTGGCTGGTAGGATCATGGTCGAAAGATCTGGTGTATCTCACTGTTTCTTTTTTTCTCCTACCCGCTCTCCATCCTCTGTATCCATTTCCCTCATTCTGTTTCTTAAAAGCTGTTTAACACCTTTCCTTTAGTCCTAGCATGGAGAAACCTTGTAATTGCATTTCTAGGGCTGGACATTCTTTCATTACTATGCTGAACACTCTGAATACTCTTTCAATCTAGATGCTTATGTCTTTCAATTTGGAAGATCTTCTGTTATACTTTGATGATGCAATCTTAATTTTTTTCTTCTCTCGTTGGAACACTTTATTAGAGACATGCTATGCTTCCTAGATTGAGCCTCTTTTATTTTCATCTTATATTATCCACTTGTCTTTTCTGTCATCTTTCTTTTATTAGAAAATTTGTATAACAATCTGATCTTGTATGATTACAATATCATCTCAAAAATTTATGAGCATCACCAAATAGAGATTTTTTAAAGTTCTAATCCTTCTTTTTGTGTTCTCCCTGTCATTCTTTTCTTTCTCCTACTTCTTTAATTTCATCATTTTCCCTATGTTGAAAAATCTTTTAAAATACCTGGTGATTTAAAAGAACAAGGCATTGAAAAGCTGAATGAGAATTCTGCATGTTACTGATGGTGAAGCATTCGCTGCCTGATGAGGATCATTTCAGGTGGAGAGTCCCCTGAGCTCAAGAACCGCTATATGAACCAATGTGTAGATGGGACATAAAAATGAGACTCAGAGACATGGACAAGAATGTGATGGTAACAGGGAGTGGGGTAGAGGGGTGGGGAGGGGGCAAGGAAGGAGAGGGAGGGAATGGGGGGAGGGTAGGGGCACAAAGAAAACCAGATAGAAGATGAGGGAGGACGATTTGACTTTGAGTGAGGGGTATGCAGCATAATCAAAGGTCAAAATAATCTGGAGATGTTCTCTCAGAACATATGTACCCTGATTTATCAGTGTCACTGCATTAAAATTAATAAAAATAAGATTAAAAAAAAAAAAGAACTGCAGGAGCCTCTGATCTGCCTGGAGCAGGCGTCCCCAAACTACAGCCTGCGGCCGCATGCAGCCCCCTGAGGCCATTTATCCCATTTATCCGGCTCTACTGCTGGCCACACTTCCAGAAGGGGCACCTCTTTCATTGGTGGTCAATGAGAGGAGCACTGTATGTGGCAGCCCTCCAATGGTCTGAGGGACAGGGAACTGGCCTCCTTTGTAAAAAGTTTGGGGATCCCTGGGAGGCAGATGCTTCGTTTCCTGATTTCTGTTTACAGTGGTTGGGCAAACTCTTTCACACATAGGTTTTCAGTTGTTTCCCTGTTTCCTGACCTTTGTTTCATTTGCCTCCTTCACCACACTGGGAGCCTTTAATGCCTTAACTCCCTCAGACAGGGCAGAGAGCTTTGGTGTTTTCTATGGGACCCAAGTGCACTCTCATGTAATAGTATCTATAAACAGATCAAGGAGTTCATCGAGGAAGGTTGTTAATTCTCCTTTACATTTTTGGTAGAGCTCACCAGTGAAACCATCTGATCCTGGACTTTTCTTTGTTGGGAGATCTTTGATTATTAAATTAATCTCCTTGTTATATATCTCTTTGGATTTTCTATCTCTTCACGATTTAATTTTGTGAATCTCTGTGTTTCTAGAAACTTACCCATTTTATCTATGTTATCCTTATGCAAGAATTTTAAATCTTAAAATTTAAGAACAAAAAATAAATTAGTCATGAAAAAAGCAATTTTCTTTAGAGAGATGAAGTAAAAATTTTATAATATTCACTGTTGTTCGCAGTGTTAGTACACCTGAGAGAATATTGCCTATGAAATATAAAATGCTCTTAATCACTGATCCACCCATTAGAAGACATTCTATAAAATATACTAAAAGAAGTATACATTGTTACAT
This sequence comes from Saccopteryx bilineata, assembly GCF_036850765.1. Classification (NCBI taxonomy): domain Eukaryota; kingdom Metazoa; phylum Chordata; class Mammalia; order Chiroptera; family Emballonuridae; genus Saccopteryx; species Saccopteryx bilineata. The sequence goes on from NC_089494.1 coordinate 138,612,073, forward strand.
GTACAGTAGTGTAAATTGCCCCTTGCTTTGTAAAAGCTAAAAAAAAAATTAAATGCCATTGTCAGGAAAATAAGCTGAGATTCTTCATTTTTTTCCATTAAAGTATAGTTGATACACAATATTATATTAGTTTGAGTGACTCCACATTTACATTCCTTATGATGCGATCAGTACAAAAAGCCTAGTAGCCATCTGTAACTATATACATTGATTACAAGAATATTAACTATTTTCCCTTTGCTATACATTATATCTCTGCAACTTATTTTTTTATAACTAGAGGTTTGTACTTCTTATTCCCCTTCACCTTTTCACCCATCCCCTCTTTTTCTCTGGCAGTCATCAGTTTAGTCTCTAAATCTATGAGTCTGTCTGTTTTGTTTTATTTGCTTGTTTTTTAAAAAATATTTCACATAAAAATCATACAGTATTTGTCCCTCTCTTTTCTCACTTATTTCACTGAGAGTAATACTCTCTAGGTCTATCTGTGTAGTCACAAATGGCAAAGTTTTTTATTGTTTTAAAATTATTCTTCAATCACCATTTATTTTAATTGTATTACAGTTGATTGCTTTAAATTTTTAAAATCATATTTGGTGTAAGAATTCTCCCTAAATTTATATCTTTACCATATTTTTTCCTCACATTTATTAGTTTATTCAAGCATATATTCATCCTTTTATTTCAAAAATAGTTCCTCAGCACCTTCTCTGGGGCAGTTACCATGTATTGACTAGATAGAGAGTATCTCTCAGGAAATAAGCCATAAACACTATTTCTCAACCCTTTAATTAGGTCTTCCTTAAACTCTTTTAATAAAGTTTTATCATTCCTCTTATTTATTTGCTTGTTAGTTTTTCAGTTTTTTTTCTTTTGCACTGGATTGAGAGAGGTATATTTTCAAGTTATGACCCCTGGAATTTAATTCTTCATATTTAACAAAGACAGAAGTTATCTAATATCTCTTCCCAAACTGTGCTGTTGTTTGAAAATATCATCTCCCATTTAGTTGGCTTTCTGTTTATTTTGTTGTCAGTTTCTCTTGCTGTGCAAAACTTCTTAGTCTGATGTAGTCCCATTCATTTATCCTTGCCTTCACTTCCCTTGCCTTTGGAGTCAAATTCATAAAATGCTCTTTAAAACCAAGGTCCATGAGTTTAGTACCTATGTTTTCCTCTATGTAATTTATTGTTTCAGGTCTTATATTTAGGTCTTTGATCCATTTTGAATTAATATTAGTACAAGGGGGCAAACTATAGTTGAGTTTCATTCTTTTGCATGTGGCTTTTCAGTTTTTCCAGCACCCTTGAAGAAGCTTTCTTTTCTCCATTGTGTGTTGTTGGCCCCTTTATCAAAAATTATTTGACCATATACATGTGGTTTTATTTCTGGGCTTTCTATTCTGTTTCATTGGTCTGAGTGTCTATTTTTCTGCCAATACCATGCTGTTTTGATTATCGTGGCTCTATAATATAATTTGAAGTCAGGTATTGTAATGCCCCAAGCTTCATTCTTTTTCCTTAGAATTGCTTTGGCTATTCAGGGTTTTGTATAGTTCCATATAAACCTGATGATATTTTGTTCCATTTCCTTAAAAAATGATATTGGAATTTTGATGGGAATTGCATTAAATTTGTATATTGCTTTGGGTAATATAGTCATTTTGACTATATTTATTCTTCCTATCCACGAACAAGTAATATATTTTTATTTTATTATATCTTTTTCGATTTCCCTTAACAATACTTTGTAGTTTTCATTATATAGGTCCTTTACATTCTTTGTTATGTTTATTCCTAGGTATTTTTGTTGTTGTTGCAACCATGAAGGGGATTTTTTTCTAGCTCATTTTCTGATATTTCATTGTGGCATATAGGAAGGCAATGGACTTTGGTATATTAATTTTGTATCCTGCGACCTTACTGTATTGGTTTATTGTTATAGTAGTCTTTTTGTGGAGTCTTTGGGGTTTTTGATGTACAGGATCATATCACCTGCAAAAAGTGAAACCTTTACTTTTTCTCTCCCAATATGAGTGCTTTTGATTTCTTTCTCTTATCTGATGCTCTGGTTAAACTTCCAGCACTATGTTGAATAAGAGTGAAGAGAGTGGGAAACCTTGTCTTGTTCCTAATTTTAGGGGAAAAGTCCTCAGTTTTATGACTTTAATATAATGTTAGCTGATGGTTAATCATAAATGGCCTTTATTATGTTGAGATATTTTCCTTCTATACCCATTTTGTTAAGTGTTTTAAACATAAAATGATGTTGTATTTTATTGAATACCTTTTCTGCATCTATTGATAAGATCATATGGTTTTTGGCCCTGGCCGGTTGGCTCAGCGGTAGAGCGATGGCCTGGCGTGCGGGGGACCCGGGTTCGATTCCCGGCCAGGGCACATAGGAGAAGCGCCCGTTTGCTTCTCCACCCCCCCTCCTTCCTCTCTGTCTCTCTCTTACCCTCCCGCAGCCAAGGCTCCGTTGGAGCAAAGATGGCCCGGGCGCTGGGGATGGCTCCTTGGCCTCTGCCCCAGGCGCTAGAGTGGCTCTGGTCACGGCAGAGCGATGCCCCGGAGGGGCAGAGCATTGTCCCCTGGTGGGCAGAGTGTCGCCCCTGGTGTGCGTGCCGGGTGGATCCCGGTCGGGCACATGCAGGAGTCTGTCTGACTGTCTCTCCCCGTTTCCAGCTTCAGAAAAAAACAAACAAACAAAAAAAAACATCATATGGTTTTGTTCTTTCTTTTGTTGATTTGGTATATTACGTTAACCGTTTTAAATATGTTGAACCATACTTGTGATTCAGGGGTGAATCCCACTTGATCATAATGAGTTATCTTTTTAATGTGTTGTTGTATTCGATTTGCTAGTATTTTGTTTAGTATTTTACCATCTGTATTCATTAGAGATATTGGTCTGTAGTTTTCTTTTTTGTGTTGTCCTTGCCAGGTTTTGGTATGAGGGTTATGTTGGCCTCATAAAATGTATTTGGCAGTATTGATTCTTCTTCAATTTTTTGGAAGACTTTGAGTAGAATAGGAACCAAGTCTTTGAATGTTTGATAGAATTTACTAGTATATCCGTCTGGGCCTAGACTTTTATTTTTGGGGAGATTTTTAATAGTTTTCTCTATTTCTTCCCTACTAATTGTTCTGTTTAGGCTTTCTGCTTCTTCATGACTCAGTCTAGGAAGATTTTAGTGTCATAGAAATTTATCCAATTCTTCTGTATTGTTAATTTAGGTGGCATATAATTTTTCATAGTATTCTACAATAATTCTTTGTTTATCTATAATATCTGTAGTGATTTCTTCTCTTTCATTTTTGGATTTTTCTTTTTTGTCTTAAACAACAGAAATTTATTTTAGTTATTTTATTTTTTTTTATTAATTTTACTAGTGTGACATCAGTAAATCAGGGTACATATGTTCAAAGAAAACATGTCCTGGTTATCTTGTTGATCAATTATGTTGCATACCCATCACCCAAAGTCAGATTGTCCTCCGTCACATTCTATCTAGTTTTCTTTGTGCCCCTCCCCTTCCCCCTTCCCCTGTCCCTCCCCTCGCCCCCCGTATCCACCACACTCTTTTCCATGTCTCTTAGTCTCGTCTTTATGTCCCATCTACTTATGGTATAATGCAGTTCTTGGATTTTTCTGATTTACTTATTTCACTTTATATAATGTTATCAAGATCCCACCATTTTGTTGTAAATGATCTGATGTCATCATTTTTTATGGCTGAGTAGTATTCAATAGTGTATATGTGCCACATCTTCTTTATCCAGTCTTCTATTGAAGGGCTTTTTGGTTGTTTCCATGTCTTGGCCACTGTGAACAATGCTGCAATGAACATGGGGCTACATGTGTCTTTATGTATCAATGTTTCTGAGTTTTTGGAGTACATACCCAATAGAGGGGTAGCTGGGTCATAAGGTAGTTCTATTTTCAGTTTTTTGAGGAACCACCATACCTTCTTCCATAATGGTTGTACTACTTTACATTCCCACCAATAGTGAATGAGGGTTCGTTTTTCACCACAGCCTCTCCAACATTTGCTATTACCTGTCTTGTTGATAATAGCTAATCTAACAGGTATGAGGTGGTATCTCATTGTAGTTTTGATTTGCATTTCTCTAATAACTAAAGAAGATGAGCATCTTTTCATATATCTGTTGGCCATTTGTATTTCTTTCTGGGAGAAGTGCCTGTTCATGTCGTCTTCGCATTTTTTATTGGATTGTTTGTTTGTTTGTTGTTGAGTTTTTGAGTTCTCTGTATATTTTGGATATTAGGCCCTTATCTGAGCTGTTGTTTGAAAATATCATTTCCCAATTAGTTGACTGTCTATTTATTTTGTTGTCAGTTTCTCTTGCTGAGAAAAAAATTCTTAGTCTGATGTAGTCCCATTCATTTATTTTTGCCTTCACTTCTCCTGCCTTTGGAGTCAAATTCATAAAATGCTCTTTAAAGCAAAGGTCCATGAGTTTAAAACGTATGTCTCCTTCTATGTACTTTCTTGTTTCAGGTCATATATTTAGGTCTTTGATCCATTTTGAATTAATTTTAGTACAAGGGTACAAACTGTAATCAAGTTTCATTCTTTTGCATGTAGGTTTCCAGTTTTCTCAGCACCACTTGTTGAAGAGGCTTTCTTTCTCCATTGTGTGTTGTTGGCCCCTTTATCAAAAATTATTTGATCATATATATGTGGTTTTATTTCTGGACTTTCTATTCTGTTCCATTGATCTGAGTGTCTATTTTTCTGCCAATACCATGCTGTTTTGATTGTTGTGGCTCTATAATAGAGTTTGAAGTCAAGTATGTAATGTCGCCAGCTTCATTCTTTTTCTGTAGGATTGCTTTGGCTATTTGGGGTTTTTTATACTTCCATATAAATATGATGATATTTTGTTCCATTTCTTAAAAATGGTCATTGGAATTTTCATGGGAATTGCATTAAACTCATATCTGATAAAGCTGACTACAAGACAGCAAAAGTACTCAGAGACAAAAATGGTCATTTCATAATGATTAAGGGGCCACTGAATCAAGAAGACATAACAATTCTTAATATATATGCACCAAACCAAGGAGCACCAAAATATATAAGAGAGCCACTTATTGACCTTAAAAAAAAACTGACAAAAATACAATCATACTTGGAGACCTCAATACACCACTGACGGTTCTAGATCGGTCATCCAAACAGAGAATCAATAAAGATATATTGACCTTAAATGAAACACTAGAGCACCTGGATATGATAGACATCTATAGGACATTTCATCCCAAAGTGACAGAGTATACATTTTTCTCTAGTGTACATGAATCATTATCAAGAATTGACCATCTGTTGGGCCACAAAGATAATATGAGCAAATTCAGAAAAATCAAAGTTGTACCGAGCATATTTTCTGATCATAAAGCCTTGAAACTAGAATTCAACTGCAAAAATGAGGAAAAAAACCCCACAAAAATGTGGAAACTAAACAACATACTTTAAAAAAATGAATGGGTCAAAGAAGAAATAAGCACAGAGATCAAAAGATATATACAGACAAATGAAAATGACAATATGACATATCAGAATCTATGGGATGCAGCAAAAGCAGTGATAAGAGGGAAGTTCATATCACTTCAGGCCTATATGAACAAACAAGAGAGAGCCCCTTAACTGCACACCCTAAGGAACTGGAAAAAGAAGAACAAAGATAACCCAAAACCAGCCAAAGAAAGGAGATAATAAAAATCAGAACAGAAATAAATGAAATAGAGAACAGAAAAACTATAGAAAAAATTAATAGAACAAGGAGCTGGTTCTTTGAAAAGATCAACAAAATTGAAAATCCTTTGGCAAGACTTTCCAAAGAAAAAAGAGAAAGAACTAATATAAAAAAAAAATCCAAAATGAAAGAGGAAAAATCACCATGGATATCATAGACATACAAAGAATTATTGTAGAATGCTATGAACAACTTTATGCCACTAAATTCAACAATCTAGAAGAAGTGGATAAATTCCTATAACAATACAACGAAGGACTGAGTCAAGAAGAAACAGAAAGCCTAAACAGACCAATTAGTAGAGAAGAAATAGAGAAAACTATTAAAAACCTCCCCAAAAATAAAAGTCCAGGCCCAGACGGTTATACTAGTAAATTCTATCAAACTTTCAAAGAAGACTTGGTTCCTATTCTACTCAAAGTCTTCCAAAAAATTGAAGAAGATGCAATACTTCCAAACACATTTTATGAGGCCAACATAACCCTCATACCAAAACCAGGCAAGGACCGCACAAAAAAAGAAAACTACAGACCAATATCTCTAATGAATACAGATGGTAAAATACTAAACAAAATACTAGCAAATCGAATACAACAACATATTAAAAAAATAATGCATCATGAGTAAGTGGGATTCATCCCAGAATCTCAAGGATGGTTCAACATACGTAAATCAGTTAACATAATACACCATATCAACAAAACAAAGAACAAAAACCACATGATCTTATCAATAGACGCAGAAAAGGCTTTCGATAAAATACAACACAATTTTATCTTTAAGACTCTCAACAAAATGGGTATAGAAGGAAAATATCTCAACATGACATAGGCCATATATGATAAACCATCAGCTAACATCATATTAAATGGCACAAAACTGAAGGCTTTCCCCCTTAAATCAGGAACAAGACAGGGTTGTCCACTCTCTCCACTCTTTAATGTGGTACTAGAGGTTCTAGCCAGAGCAATCAGACAAGACAAAGAAATAACAAGCATCCATATCACAAAAGAAGAAGTAAAGGTATCACTTTTTGCAGATGATATGCTCCTATACATCGAAAACCACAAAGAATGTACAAAAAAACTATTAGAAACAATAAGCCAATACGGTAAGGTCGAAGGATACAAAATTATCATACAAAAGTCCATAGCCTTTTTATGTGCCAACAATGAAACATTCGAGAATGAACTAAAAAAAAAAAATCCCCTCACGATTGCAACAACAACAACAACAACAAAAATACCTAGGAATGATCATTACAAAGAATGTAAAGGACCTATATAATAAAAAATACAAAGCATTGTTAAGGAAATCAAAAAAGATACAATGAAATGAAAGAGGAATATTCCTTCTTCTTGGATAGGAAGAATAAATATAATAAAGATGGTCATATTACCCAAAGCAATATACAAATTTAATGCAATTTCCATCAAAATTCCAATGATGGTTTTTAAAGAAATGGGTTTTGTTTATTTGAGTCCTTTTTCTTTTTTCCTTGGTGAATCTCGCCAAGGGTTTGTCAATTTTGTTGATCTTTTCAAAGAACCAGCTCCTTGTTTTATTAATTTTTTACATAGTTATTCTGTTCTCTATTTTGTTTATTTCTGCTCTGATTTTTTTTTTTCTGAAGTTGGAAACGGGGAGGCAGTCAGATAGACTCCCGCATGCGCCCGACCGAGATCAACCTGGCACGCTCACCAGGGGGTGATGCTCTGCCCATCTGGGGCATCATTCTGTTGCAACCAGAGTCATTCTAGTGCCTTAGGCAGAGGCCACACAGCCATCCTCAGTGCCTGGGCCAAGTTTTGCTCCAATGGAGCCTTGGCTGCGGGAGGGGAAGAGAGAGACAAAGAGGAAGGAGAGGGGGAGGGGTGGAGAAGCAAATGGGCGCTTCTCCTGTGTGCCCTGGCCGGGAATCGAACCCAGGACTCCTGCATGCCAGGCCGATGCTCTACCACTGAGCAAACCAGCCAGGGCTGTGCTCTGATTTTTATTATTTCCTTTCTTCTACTGGCTTTGGGTTGTCTTTGTTCTTCTTCTTTTATTTCCTTAAGATGTGAAATTAAGTGGTTTAATTGGGCTCTCTCTTGTTTGTTCATATAGGCCTGAAGTGATATGAACTTCCCTCTGATTACTGCTTTTGCTGCATCCCAGAGATTCTGATATGTTATATTGTTATTTTTGTTTGCCTGTATCTTTTGATCTCTGCACTTATTTTTTAAAAGTATGTTGTTTACTTTTCACATTTTTCTGGGTTTGTTTACCTCTTTTTTGAAGTTAAATTCTAGTTTTAAGGCTTTATGATCAGAAAATATGCTTTGTACAATTTCAATCTTTCTGAATTTGTTGATGTTATTTTTGTGGCCCAACATATGGTCAATTCTTGAGAATGTTCCATGTACACTAGAGAAAAATGTATACTCTGACAGTTTAAGATGAAATGTTCTATAGATGTCTATCATATCTAATTGTTCTAGTGTTTCATTTAAGGCCAATATTTCTTTCTTTTTTTTTTAATTTTATTTTTTTAATGGGATGACATCAATAAATCAGGATTCATATATTCAAAGATAAAATGTCCAGGTTATCTTGTCGTTCAATTATGTTGCATACCCATCACCAAAAGTCAAATTGTCCTCTGTCACCTTCTATCTAGTTTTCGTTGTGCCCCTCCCCCTCCCCCTTTCCCTTTCCCTCCCCCCCTTCCCCCATAACCACCACACTCTTATCAATGTCTCTTAGTCTCACTTTTACATCCCACCTATGTATGGAATAATGCAGTTCCTGGTTTTTTCTGATTTACTTATTTCACTTCGTATAATGTTATCAAGATCCCACCATTTTGCTGTAAATGATCCGATGTCATCATTTCTTATGGCTGAGTAGTATTCCATAATGTATATGTGCCACATCTTTATCCAGTCATCTATTGACGGGATTTTTGGTTGTTTCCATGTCCTGGTCACTGTGAACAATGCTGCAATGAACATGGGGCTGCAAGTGTCTTCACGTATCAATGTTTCTGAGTTTTTGGGGTATACACCCAATAGGGGGATTGCTGGGTCATAAGGTAGTTCTATTTTCAGTTTTTTGAGGAACCACCAGACTTTCTTCCATAATGGTTGTACTACTTTATATTCCCATCAACAGTGTATGAGGGTTCCTTTCTCTCCACAGCCTCTCCAACATTTGCTATTACCTGTCTTGTTAATAATAGCTAATCTAACAGGTGTGAGGTGGTATCTCATTGCAGTTTTGATTTGCATTTCTCTAATAACTAAAGAAGATGAGCATCTTTTCATATATCTGTTGGCCATTTGTATTTCTTTCTGGGAGAAGTGTCTTTTCATGTCTTCTTCGCATTTTTTTATTGGATTGTTTGTTTGTTTTTGAGTTTTATGAGTTTTTTTGTATATTTTGGATATTAGGCCCTTATCGAAGTTGGTGTTTGAAAATATCATTTCCCATTTAGTTGGCTTTCTGTTTATTTTGTTATCAGTTTCTCTTGCTGAGCAAATCTTCTTAGTCTGATGTAGTCCCATTCATTAATTTTTACTTTCACTTCTCTTGCCATTGGAGTCAAATTCATAAAATGCTCTTTAAAACCAAGGTCCATGAGTTTAGTACCTATGTCTTCTTCTATGCACTTAATTGTTTCAGGTCTTATGTTTAGATCTTGGAACCATTTTGAGTTAATTTTAGTACAGGGCGACAAACTTTAGTCCAGTTTCATTCTTTTGCATGTGGCTTTCCAGTTTTCCCAGTACCATTTATTGAAGAGGCTTTCTTTTCTCCATTGTGTGTTGTTGGCCCCTTTATCAAAAATTATTTGACTATATATATGTGGTTTTATTTCTGGGTTTTCTATTCTGTTCCATTGGTCTGAGTGTCTATTTTTCTGCCAATACCATGCTGTTTTGATTGTTCTGGCCCTATAATATAGTTTGAAGTCAGGTATTGTAATGCCCCCAGCTTCATTCTTTTTATTTAGGATTGCTTTGGCTATTCGGGGTTTTTTATAGTTCCATTTAAATCTGATGATTTTTTGCTCCATTTCTTTAAAAAATATCATTGGAATTTTGATGGGAATTGCATTAAATGTGTATATTGCTTTGGGTAATATGGCCATCTTGATTATATTTATTCTTCCTAACCAAGAACAAGGAATATTCTTCCATCTCATTATATCTTTTTTGATTTCCCTTAACAATGGTTTATAGTTTTCATTATATAAGTCCTTTACATTTTTTGTTATGTTTATTCCTAGGTATTTTATTTTTTTGTTACAATCATAAAGGGGATTATTTTTTTAGTTCATTCTCAAATGTTTTATTGTTGGCATATAGAAAGGCTATGAACTTCTGTATGTTAATTTTGTATCCTGCAACCTTACTATATTGTCTTATTGTTTCTAGTAGTCTTTTTGTAGATTCTTTGGGATTTTCGATGTATAGGAGCATATCATCTGCAAAAAGTGATACCTTTACTTCTTCTTTTTCGATATGGATGCCTTTTATTTCTTTGTCTTGTCTGATTGCTCTGGCTAGAACCTCTAGTACCACATTAAATAAGAGTGGAGAGAGTGGACAACCCTGTCTTGTTCCTGATTTAAGGGGGAAAGCCTTCAGTTTTGTGCCATTTAATATGATGTTAGCTGATGGTTTATCATATATGGCCTTTGTCATGTTGAGATATTTTCCTTCTATACCCATTTTGTTGAGAGTCTTAAAGATAAAATTGTGTTGTATTTTATTGAAAGCCTTTTCTGCGTCTATTGATAAGATCATGTGGTTTTTGTTCTTTGTTTTGCTGATATGGTGTATTATGTTAACTGTTTTACCTATGGTGAACCATCCCTGAGATTGAGGGATGAATCCCACTTGATCATGATGCACTATTTTTTTTATATGTTGTTGTATTCGATTTGCTAGTATTTTGTTTAGTATTTTACCATCAGTATTCATTAGAGATATTGGTCTGTAGTTTTCTTTTTTTGTGCCATCCTTGCCTGGTTTTGGTATGAGGTTTATGTTGGCCTCATAAAATGTGTTTGGAAGTATTGCTTCTTCTTCAGTTTTTTGGAAGACTTTGAGTAGAATAGGAACCAAGTCTTCTTTGAATGTTTGATAAAATTCGCTGGTATAGCCGTCTGGGCCTAGACTTTTATTTTTGGGGATGTTTTTAATGGTTTTTTCTATTTCTTCTCTACTAATAGGTCTGTTTAGGCTTTCTGCTGCTTCTTGATTCAGTCTAGGAATGTTGTATTGTTCTAGAAATTTATCCATTTCTTCTAGGTTGTTGAATTTAGTGGCATAAAGTTGTTCATAGTATTCTACAGTAATTCTTTGTATATCTACGGTGTCCGTGGTGATTTCACCTCTTTCATTTTGGATTTTGTTTATATGAGTTCTTTCTCTTTTTTCCTTGGTAAGTCTTGCCAGTGGTTTGTCAATTTTGTTGATCTTTTCAAAGAACCAGCTCCTTGTTCTATTAATTTTTTCTATAGTTTTTCTGTTCTCTATTTCATTTATTTCTTCTCTGATTTTTATTATCTCCTATCTTCGGCTGGTTTTGGGTTGTCTTTGTTCTTCTTTTTCCAGTTCCTTAAGGTGTGAAGTTAAGTGGTTCACTTGGGCTCTTTCTTGTTTGTTCATATAGGCCTGAAGTGATATGAACTTCCCTCTTATCACTGCTTTTGCTGCATCCCATAGATTCTGATCTGTCGTATTGTCATTTTCATTAGTCTGTATATATCTTTTGATCTCTGCACTTATTTCTTCTTTGACCCATTCATTTTTTAAAAGTATGTTGTTTAGTTTCCACATTTTTGTGGGATTTTTTCCCTCTTTTTTGCAGTTGAATTCTAGTTTCAAGGCTTTATGATCAGAAAATATGCTCGGTAAAACTTCGATTTTTCTGAATTTGCTGATGTTGTTTTTGTGGCCCAACATATGGTCAATTCTTGAAAATGATCCATGTACACTGGAAAAAATGTATACTCTGTCACTTTGGGATGAAATGTCCTGTAGATGTTTATTATATCCAGGTACTCTAGTGTTTTGTTTAAGGCCACTATATCTTTGTTGATTCTCTGTTTGGATGACCAATCTAGAGCCGTCAGCAGTATATTGAGGTCTCCAAGTATGATTGTATTTTTGTCAGTTTTTGTTTTAAGGTCAATAAGTAGCTGTCTTATATATTTTGGTGCTCCTTGGTTTGGTGCATATATATTAAGAATTGTTATGTCTTCTTGATTCAGTGTCCCCTTAGCCATTATGAAATGGTCATTTTTGTCTCTGAGTACTTTTGCTGTCTTGTATTCAGCATTATCAGATATGAGTATTGCTATGCCTGCTTTTTTTGTTTTGGATGTTATTTGCTTGGAGTATTGTTTTCCAGCCTTTCACTTTGAGTTTGTTTTTATCCTTGTTACTTAGATGAGTTTCTTTTAGGCAGCATACAGTTGGATTTTCTTTTTTAATCCATTCTGCTACTCTGTGCTTTTTTATTGGTGAGTTTAATCCGTTTACATTTAGTGTAATTATTGACACTTGTGAGTTCCCTACTGCCATTTTATAGACTGCTTTCTGTTAGTTTTTGTCTTGTTTGATCCTTCTTTTTCATTTTTCTATCTTTTGTTTTTATTTGGTTGTATTTCATACATCTTTCCTCTGTTGCTATCTTTTTTAAATCATGTGCTTCTGTGGTGGTTTTTTCTATGGTGGTTACCTTTAAGTAATGAAAAGGGTTCTTACCCTGTTCATTGTAGGGTACTATTTTGTGAGTATTTTGTACTCCATCGTCCTTTGCTACTGTTAATCTCTATCCTCTCCCCCCCCTTTCTTTTTGTTGTTGTCACAGTTTAAATTTGGTTTTATTGTGTTCTTGGAGCTTTTACTTGTGGCTTTGTTTTTTTGTTCTTTGTATCTGATTGGAGAACCCCCTTTAGTAATTCCTGGAGTGGGGGTTTTCTGATGATAAATTCCCTCATCTTTTCTGTATCTGTGAATGTTTTTATTTCTCCTTCATATTTGAAGGATAGCTTTGATGGGTATAGTATTCGTGCCTGAAAGTTTCTCTTTCAGGACTTTAAATATTGGGGTCCGCTCTTCTAGTTTGTAGAGTTTCTGTTGAGAAATCTGATGATAATCTAATGGGCCTTCCTTTATATGTTGTATTCTTCTTTTCCTTGGCTTCCTTAAGAATTTTTTCTTTGTCATTGGTTTGTGCCAATTTCATCATGATGTGCCTTGGAGTAGGTTTGTTGGGGTTAAGAAAACTCAGAGTTCTGTTTGCTTCTTGAATTTGAGGCTTTAGTTCTTTCCACAGGCTTGGGAAGTTCTCATCTATTATTTGTTTGAGTATGTTCTCCATTCTATTTTCTCTCTCTTTTCCCTCTGATATACCTATTATTCTTATGTTATTCTTTTTGATGGAGTCAGATAATTTCTGTAGGGCTATCTCATTTTTTTAAATTTTTGAGTCTGTTTCTTCTTCTCTCTGTTGTGCTTCAAGTTGCTTGTCTTCTATTTCACTAATCCTACCTTCTATCTGGCCTGTTCTATTATTAATAGTTAAGCTTGTTACCTCGTTTTTCAGCTCGTGAATTGAGTTTTTCATCTCTGTTTGATTTGTTTTTATAGTTTCAATTTCCTTGGAAATATATTCTTTGTGTTCATTGAATTTTTTTCTGAGCTCCCTAAATTGCCTTTCTGTGTTTTCTTGTATATCTCTGAGTATTTTTAGGATTTCTATTTTAAATTCTCTGTCGTTTAACTCCAAGGTTTCCAATATATTAAATTTTTTCTCCATATATTTTTCCTCATCTATCTGTGTTACCTCTCTTTCTTTTGTATCCATGATATTCGATTTTCTCTTCCTTAATGGCATCTGAGGGTGGTTTTGTTGATAGTATTAATGAGATTTAATAAAGAATAAAAAGTTAAAAAAATAAAAATAAAAAATCGAAAAGAGTTGTTTTTTTTAAAAAAATTAATAATTAAAGAAAAATAAAATTAAATTAAAATTAAAAAAAAGAAAATTATTCCTCCCCCTCCTTTTTTCCTCTCCTCTACTCTCCCCTCTTTCTTGAGAAAATCTTGTGGTGAACTGTGAATTATATTGTACTTAATAGAACAAACAATGCCTGTAATTGAGGGCCTGAATTGGGGAGAAGTAATAAAGGGGTAAAAAAAAAAGAAAAAAAGGGGGTGTGGACCCACAAAAAGCAAATAAGGAAAAAATTTTGGTCAAGAATAAAATGATTTGCTTTTAGGTGTTGGTTGACTAAGAGTTATGATGTGAGAAATAAGAGGGAAACAGGAAAATGGGGGAACAAATTAAAAAATTACTATTGTATTTAGTGGAACAAGAACTAGATAAAATGAAGAGCCATGGATGGGAGCACTGCTAGTGAGTTAAAAAGATGAAGTAAAATCCCCCCAAAATGCCACAAACATAAGTTTGAGTCCCAGATAAGGTAATTTGTTCATTATTTGGTTTGAATGAGAGGAGACGTAAAGGAGAAAAGAAGAAACTAATATAGAGGGAGAACAGAAAGAGAGAGAGAGAAAAAAAGAGGGAACCACTAAAAGAAGAAAAAAAAGGAGGAGAGAGAGAGAGAGAGAGAGAGAGTTAAGGGTTTTGGAGTGCAACCCTCATAGAGAGAAAGGAAGAGGAAAGAAAAGATAATGGGAGATGTAACACTTATGGGTAGTGTAGTTCAAGGAGAGGAGAGATTAAGACCGGCAGAGAGTTAAATGACCAAATTGGAAGAGGAAAAAAGAAAAATCAAGAATGAAGATAAGAGAAACAAATGAACAAATATAATAAAATGGGATAGGTTATAAAGTCTGCGGATTATTCTTGATTTTGAGAGTTTATCTTGCTTTTTCTTTTCTCTCCCTCCTCCTGGTTGGTGACTCTGTACCTCGGGTTCTGCCCCTTTGGCACGCTCAGGTGGAGGTTTACAGTTGATAAGTCTCAATGGCGATGTCATGTATTGTGCTTTAGTCTCATTGGCAGTTGAGGCTCATTAGCATTTATAGGCTCCGACAGTGAGAGAGTCTGTGTTCTTGGAGCCTTTCTCCTAGTCTTTCCTTCCTCAATTAGTAACCTGATAATCCAGCTATGGGGTTGCTGCTGCCTCTGCCTGGATAGTAAGAGACTCAAAGAGCTGGCAACTCCCCACTCTATTCCCACTCAGCACAGGGCTCTGGGTAAGGCTCAGTCAGTCAGAGCTGTTAGCATAATCATGGGGGGCTTCTGCCCACTCAAAAACCTCTGGCTCTGCCACTCTGTCTGGTAACATGGGAAGGCGCCCACTCCTGGGGTGCTTGGAGGAAACTCTCACTCACTATCTGCGCACGCAGACCAGGATATCAGGCCAGAAGTCTCACACTCTGAGTGAAATCCCCGCCCACATGGAAAAGTTCCAGTGTTGGAATTGGCTCTCGCTCCCTCCCCATTTGCGGCTTTTTCAGGGTGCTGGGGTGGCCTGGAGATTCCGCTTTTGACCCACACTAAGGCCCCTGACTCTGCTCCTCTGTGGTATAACACGGGAGTGCACTGGAAGGAAACTCGGAGGAATCTCTCGCCCACTATCTGGGTGCGCAGACCAGGATATCAGGCCAGCAGTCTCACCCTCTGAGTGAAACTCCCGCCTGCATGGAAAAGTTCCAGCGTTGGAATTGGCTCTCGCTCCCTCCCTGTGCACTGCTCTCTCAGAGCACTGGGGCGGCCCGAGATTCCACCTTTGGCCCACACAAAGGCCTCTGACTCTGCCCCTCTGTGGATAACACAGGCACCCACTCCTGCGGTGTGCGGAGGAATCTCTTGCCCACTCTCCGTATGTGCAGACCAGGATATGAGGCCAGCCGCCTCACCCTCTGAGTGAAACCCCCACCCGCACGGAAAAGTTCCAGGATTGGAATTGGCTCTTGCTCCCTCCCTGTGTGCAGCTTTTTTAGGGCACTGGGGCAGCCCGGAGATTCCGCTTTTGGCCCACAGAAAGGCCCCTGACTCTGCCTCTCTGTGGGATAACACAGGCGCCCACTCCTGGGGCTTTGGAAGGAATCTCTTGCCCACTATCTGCACATGCTGACCAGGAGATCGGGGAAAATGGCTGCCCCGCTTGTCTTTCTTTGTCTGGGTTTGGCGCGAGTGTTAGCTTGTATTGCCCGGGTTGCCACAGGCACAGTTTTTCCTCGGTTTGGATCTCTATGCCACAGCCTGGTTTGGCCGTTTGTGCCATGGCCTGGATCTATTCACCCCCTTTGCCCACCTTAGTTTCTATATTCTCAGTTCCCAGTGAAAGCAGCCCTATTTAGGTTAGTGAGGAAAGCGGAGCATTTCTTACTCCCTATTTCCTTCAGGGTTTGATTATATATTTAGCCAAGTTTTCCCTCGACCATACCTTTGGGTGTATTGCAAAACATCTGGAGGCTCCAAGGGTAGGTTTTTCTGTTTCTGGTTGAAGATCTTGTTGTGTTTTGGGGGAGATTTATCGGTATTGCTTCCTACTGCGCCATTACTCTGATGTCATCTCAAGGCCAATATTTCTTTATTGATTTTCTGTTTGGATGAACAATCTAGAGACATCAGCGGTGTATTGAGGTCTCCAAGTATGATTGTATTTTTGTCGGTTTTTATTTTTAGGTCAGTCAGTAGCTGTCTTATATATTTTGGTGCTCCTTGGTTTGGTGCATATATATTAAGAAGTGTTATGTCTTCTTGATTCAGCGTCCCCTTTATCATTATGAAATGGCCGTTTTTGTCTCTGATTCCTTTGTTGTCTTGTAGTCAGCATTGTTAGATATGAGTATTGCTACACCTGCTTTTTTTTGGGGGGGGGGATGGTATTTGCTTGGAGTGTTGTTTTCCAACCTTTCACTTTGAATCTGTTTTTATCCTTTTGCTTAGAGGTCTTTCTTGTAGGCAGCATACAGTTGCATTTTCTTTTTTAATCCATTCTGATACTCTGTGTCTTTTTACTGGTGAGTTCAATCCATTTACATTTAGCATAATTATTGACATTTGAGGGTTTCCTATTTCCATTTTATATATTGCTTTCTGATAGTTTTGTATCTTGTTTGGTTCTTCTCTTTTATTTTTCTACCATTTGTTTTTGTTTGGTTGTAATCCATACTTCTTTTCTCTGTTATTTCTTTTTTCATACACTTCTGTGTTGGTTTTTTCAGGGGTGGTTACCATTAAGTAATGAAAAGCATACATATCCTGTTCATTGTAGTACATTATCTCATGAGTGCTTCTGCACTCCATCCTCCTTTGCTACTGTTAATCTTTGTCCTCTCCCCTTTTTTGTTTCTTTGTCACCAGTTAATCTTGTTTTTATTGCAATCTTGATGGAGCTGTTACTTGAAGTTTTGTTTTGTTTTGTTCTTTGTGTCTGGTCAGAAAACCCCCTTTGTTATCTCCTGAAGTGGGTGTTTTCTGGTGATAAATTTCTTCATCTTTTCTGTATCTGTGAATGTTTTTATTTCTCCTTTGTATTTAAAGGATAGCTTTGATGGGTATAGTATTCTTGGTTAGAAGTTCCTCTCTTTCAGAACTTTAAATATTGGGGTCCATTCTCTTCTAGCTCGTAGAGTTTCTGCTGAGAATCTAATGATAATCTAATGGGCCTTCCTTTATATGTTGTATTCTTCTTTTCCCTGGCTGCCTTGAGAATTTTTTTTTTGTCATTGGTTTGTGCCAATTTCATTATGATGTACCTTGGAGTAGGTTTGTTAGGGTTAAGATAACTCAGTTTTCTGTTTGCTTCTTGAATTCGAGGCTTTAGTTCTTTCCACAGGCTTGTGAAGTTCTCTTCTATTATTTGTTTGAATATGTTCTCCATTTCATTTTCTCTCTCTTCTCCTTCTGATATACCCATTATTCTTATGTTCCTCTTTCTGATGGAATCAGACAATTCCTGTAGGGATATCTTATTTTTTTTAATTTATGAGTCTCTCTCCTCTTCTCTCTGTAGTGCCTCTAGTTGCCTGTCTTCTACATCACTAATTCTCTCCTCTATCTGGCCTTTTCTATTGGTTAAGCTTGTTACCTCGTTTTTCAGTTCATGAATTGAGATTTTCACCTCTGTTTGATTTGTTTTCATAGCTTCAGTTTCCTTGGTGAAATATTTTTTCTGTTCATTGAATTGTTTTTTGAGCTACCTAAGTTGCCTTTCTGTGTTTTCTTGTATATCCCTGTATATTTTTAGAACTTCAATTTTAAATTCTCTGTCATTTAACTCCAAGGTTTCTAAGCTATTGAAAATTTTATCTATAGATTTTCCTCCTCTATTTGAGCTACATCACTGTCTTTTGTATCCATGATATTCAATTTCTTTTTCTTTAATGGCATTTGAGAGTGGTATTGTTAATAACACTAATAAGAGTTGGTAAAAAAATTTTTTTGAGAAAATGCAGTGAAAAACTGAAAATTCTATTGTGCTATGTGGAAAAAAATGTGTAGAATGGAGGGCCTGGGTTACAGGGGAATGACAAAGAGGCAAAAAATGAGGCAAGAACCCACAAAATGCCACAAGAAAAAAATTTGGATCAAGAATAAAATAATTTGTTTGTAAATGATTGTCAAATGAGAGAAATAGTGTAAGAGAAAAATAAAGAAGAGAAAAAGGAAAAGGAAGCAGTGAATAATAAAAATTTTATTGTATTAAGTGGCACAAAAACTATAGAATGAAGAACCAGAGTTGGGAGAAATGCTAAAAAGATAAAAAGCAAAGTAAAAAACACACAAAATGGCACAAAAAATTTGAATCCAGAATAAAAGAATTTGTTTGTGAATGAGATTCAAGTGAGAGAAAAAGTGAAAGAGAAAAGAAGAAACAAAAAGAGAGAGAGAAAAAATTGAGTTAAGTTTATTAGAATGTAACAAAAAAAAAAAGAATGGAAAATGTAACACCTATAGGTAATAACGTTCAAAATGAAAAGAAAAGAATAAAATGGAAAGAGGATAAAATGACCAAGGTGGAAGGAAAAAAAAAAGATAAAAAATACAAGAAAAAAATGGAAAAAGTTATAAAGACTGTGCATTTTTCCTGGTTTTGAGAAGTTATCTTCTTCCTTTTTCTTTCTTCTCTCTCTTTTTGGCTGGTGGTACTGTACCCCAGGTTCTGCCCCTGTGACATTCTTAGGCAGAGATTTGCTGTTGTGTCATTATGGTGATGACATAAACTAGGCCTCAGTCCCAGTAGTAGGCGGGGCTTGTTAGCGTTTGCAGGCTTCGACAATGGGAGAGTTTGTTTTCCTGGAGCCTCTCCCCAAATCTCTCCTTCCTGAACCAGCAGCCTGGGACCCAGCTGTAAAGTTGCCCCAGCCACTGCCTGGAGAGCAAGAGGCTCTAAGAGCTGCCAAATCCCCCCTCTATCCCCACTCAATGCAGGGTTCTGGGTAAGGCTTTGCCAGCCAGAGCCACCAGTGTAATCAGGCAGGGCTGGGAGCTGATTGCCTTTCAGGTGTCTTTCTATGATCCTCCAGGCATGTCTAGTATGCCTCAGCACTCTGCAGGTCTGCTCTCCAGAGGCTGTCTACAAGCTGCCTGCTCTCCCTTCCCCCCACCACTTCTGCAGTTCTCTTCCCCAGGAGTGTGCTTTGTTAGCCTGTATGGCTGGCAGAGGTGTGGCGCCCAGACAGGTTTGGGTGTAGGGAAGCCAGCTTTCGTGCACTTTCCACGCTCTGTTGTTTGAGGGGATTATTCAGAAACTCTTGTCACAGCCCACACAGAGGGTCACTACTGACAGTCTCTGACCCAGCCCCTCCATCTGGGAATGTGGGCACCCCCGCCCGAAGCACCAGGTGGATCCACTCACACATTGCCCGCACTCGCCGACCAGGATACCAGGAGTAAACTGCTCATCCACCTCTGCCGGAGTCTGCTGCTGGCATTAGCTCCATGTGGGCTGAGCTGCAGGCACATTCTCTCCTCGGCTTGAATGTCTCTGCCCTAGCCCAGCTTTTTCCGCGACCCCAGCCCTTGCTTTCTCTCAGTCCCAAGTGAAAGCAGCCCTTGCTCAGGTCAGTGAGGAAAGCAGAATATTCCGTTATCCATCTTATTTCCTTCAGAGTGGATTATATATTCAGCCACCTTTTCACCCAATCGTACCTTTGTTTGATGTATGTGTATTTCAGATGCTCCTGAGATTGTTTTTCTGTCTCTAGATGTTGAATTTGTTGAAGTTTCAGGGAGACGTATCAGGAGCACTCTTCACGGTGCCATTTCTCTGACGTCACTCATATTTCATTTCTTAATAAGCTTCACTGAGTTAGAAGATTTTGCTTTGCCCATTATATTCTATGACTATACCAGAGTAAGATGCAGTCTATATGTTTTCTTGATTTCGATGTGTGCAAGGAGAGACTTTCCTCTTAAGTGACCCCACTGTCATGGCTGCTTCTATATCTGTGCTCCTCAACAATGTTTCCTTGTAAGTGACCGTGCATTTCAGAGTAACCTGCTCTCCACAGAGAAGTTTCCAAAATGAATTGATGAGGTGACACTGAAGGAAGAAAGTAGAACTCAGAAAATACTCAGTTAACAAGGAATAGAAAAGACCAGTTTATAAAACGATATTGTACAGTTGAGGATTGCTACTTCCACTGTGTCTCCTTCCATTCCTGTGTTAAGCTTAACAAGGAGGAGGCGCCTTATCCTTTTTATTACTTTTTGTTATGTTCTGCTTCTGAAGACAGAGTGCATGATGGTGAGGGGTGCATTTTGCTTTTATCCTCCAAAATTGCATTTAATGGGACTTTCTCCATGGCAGCTCCTTCTTATGTTTCAAATGGTGTGGTTGGTTTTTGTGGTTATATCCATGTGCTCCTTTTCATGTGAAATTAGAAGATGTCTGTGCTAAAGTTTTGCACTGATAACCTGGAATTCTTTATTTGCATATTTCCCTGCATTGGCTTCCTCTATGATATTAAGGACTTTTTAAAAATGTATGTAACATTGACTATATCTCCTTAAGATTGCTGATTTTTTATTTCATAAAATTGATCTATCCATAAAAAAAGTATTTTCTTGATTTCCATTTCTATTCTTCCCTAGAAGACCTGTCATTTCATGAAATTGAATCAGCTAAATTCTAGAAGAGTCATCTAATTGGTTAAATAGCAGGATGATGAGTAGATTGCCTACATCTCTCTTTCATGGGATTAGAAGGTTAAATGTTTTACATCTACAGCAGCTAAATTGCTCACACTATGACTTCCTCCGTCACTCAGCTATTTTTCATCTGGATTTCTGAGTTCATGTAGATATTAAAGCTGCATATTTCCTTCCCAACTTTTTATTTTGAAAATTTAAAAACCTACAGAAAAGTTGAAAGACTATTACAATGAACAGCAATTCATCCTTAACCTAGATTCACCAATTATTAATGCTTTACCAATATTTGGCCCCCTCTTTGTGCATGCGTGTACTTGTTTTATACTTGCTGGACCATTTGAAAGAAGAAGAACCAATATAAATTGCAGACCTCCTGACACTTAACTTCTAAGCATTTTACTATGTGTCTCCCAAAACAAGCTCATTCTCTCTATATATAACAATCCCACTAGTATACTAAAATATTTAGTCACATTGATACAGTAATATCATCTGATATACAGTCCTTATTCAGTTTATCTAATTGTCCCCATAACAAATTTTATAGCTATTATTAAGTCCAAGACCTAATCAAGAATGAAGTATTGCATTTAGTTCATTTTCTTAGTCCCTTTTAATCTAGAACATCTTGTTTTTCTATTTCAAAACCAGAAACTGTTGCAGCCGTTGATAGGATTATGTTTTAATGTTATCTAAAATTTAAATTTCTCTGATTTATAAAAATAATAAAAGAATTTATGTTTGAATCTATTCTGTTTATAAAAAGAATTCTCTTTTGTAAATCTGAGAAGAATCTGTTAATGACTAACACCACGTCTTACTTTATTCTGTTAACGTAAATTGAACAAATTACACTTGTTATAAACATTTGTAGCTTGTAAATTGTCCAAATTAGAAATACTCTAATGCATAAGCTTCATTTCACCCATCAGTACGTGCATATATGTAATGTTTTTAAATCACAACCATCTCCTCCTACTGTCCATATTATTTCTTCTAATTGAATATTCACCATTTTTGGTATAGCTTATGTTTTCCCATTAGTTTCTCTATTCTTTATCCTTGCCCATTCTCCCACCTCCCATAACTATTTTCCACAGCAGTAATCCCCCTTAGGAGCATGTTTATGGTATAAAATAAGCACCCAAACAATGAGTGAAAAGAACTGGGATTACTTCTTGGTTCTAGTATATTCTGGACATCTAGTATATTCTGGACATCTATATTCAGAATATACTATCTCTCTTCTCCTTCTGATATACCCATTATTCTTATGTTGTTCTTTCTGATGAAGTCAGACAATTCTTGTAAAGCTTTTTCAATGTATTTTTAAATTCATTAGTCTCTCTCCTCTACTCTATGTAGTATCTCTAGTTGCCTGTCTTTTATGTTATTAATTCTCTCCTCTATCTGGCCTGTTATCTTGTTTTTCAGTTCATATATTGTGTTTTTTATCTCAGTTTGGTTCCTTTTTCATTTTCAATTTTCTTGGTGAAGTATTCTTTTTGTTCATTGAATTTTTTTTCAGCTTTTTAAATTACCTTTCCGTGCTTTCTTATATTTCCCTGAGTATTTTTAGGGCTTCAATTTTTAATTCTCTGTCATTTAAATCCAACTTTTCCAAACAATTAAAAATTTTTTTCTAGAGATTTTTCATCAAGTAGCTGAGCTATATCTCTGTCTTTTGTATCCATGATATTTGATTTCTTTTTTTCTTAATGGCATTTGAGAGTGGTATTGTTAATAACACAAATAACAGATAATTTAAAAAATAAAATAAAAATTGAAAAGATACAGTGAAAAAAATGAAAATTCTATAATGATAAGTGGAACAAAAACTACAGAGAACAGGGAGCAGGAACTGAGGGAAAATGACAAAAGAGATTAAAAAATGAAGCCAAAGGAAAAAAAAATTACTAGATGATTTTTTTAAGTCAATCTCATTTAGTCTCAGTCAAAGATAAATTAATAAAATGGGGAAAGCAACCTAAGAATGTGGACACCATCTGAGGCACAGACAAGTCCAATATCTTGCCCACATTATACAACGGAGAAGCGGTAAAACTGCAATGCATACCCAAGTGGCTGAATTTAGAGCCTCTGATCCTAACGACTCTATCGCCTCCTTAAGGCCAGAAACCTAGAAGCATTTAAGTATGAGATCCCAACTTTTGTGTCTCAGGACGCACCCTGTAGCCATTTCTCTCCCATTTGGTAGAAAGCTTGCCAATAGCTTTCCCTGGACCCACTGTCTGAGGTCTTTTTGTTTCCCTGCACTTCCTGGTTGGCCCCAGGATCTGCCTCTTACGTCCTTGGCAACATGGGTTGTGCCATTTAGTTCTGTTCAGTCTAGCCTCTATTTGGGGATGAGGGAAGAAGGTATATCATGGGGATTGAAGATGGCGAAGAAAAGTAAGCCTTTTCTCTTCACGAATATCCATCTGCCTTCTACTATGAGCCTGCTTCTCTGGTTTCAGTTCCCTTTCTGAAAGGTCCCCACAATTCCACCCAATTTAGCACCTGTCAGACTAATGGGTGAAATGGGAGAGAAAACATTATGATATACTGGTGCTCACTGTAGTTGGGAGAGTTCCTATAGTGCCCTAGGCCTGAGGCATCTCAAAAAAAAAAAAAAAAAAAAAAAGGCTAACTAGTAATGCCTATCTTACATTAGATAAAAATAAATCACATCAGGCCCTGGCCGGTTGGCTCAGCGGTGGAGCGACGGCCTGGCGTGTGGGGGACCCGGGTTCAATTCCCGGCCAGGGCACATAGGAGAAGCGCCCATTTGCTTCTCCACCCCCACCCCTTCCTCTCTGTCTCTCTCTTCCCCTCCCGCAGCCAAGGCTCCATTGGAGTGGGGATGGCCCGGGTGCTGGGGATGGCTCCTTGGCCTCTGCCTCAGGTGCTAGAGTGGCTCCGTCCCGGCAGAGCGATGCCCGGGAGGGGCAGAGCGTCGCCCCCTGGTGGGCAGAGCGTTGCCCCTGGTGGGCGTGCCGGGTGGATCCCGGTCGGGCACATCGGGAGTGTGTCTGACTGTCTCTCCCTGTTTCCAGCTTCAGAAAAATACACACACACACAAACAAATAAATAAATAAATAAATAAATAAATAAATAAATCACATTAAATACTGAGGAGAGAAACTAATAAAAAACAAGCACTTAGAAAGTGGTAGCTCTTCTTACTTTTTCTAAAAAGGAATCTTATGTGTATCGAAGCAATGTGTTCTGAAACTCGGCCAGTATTTCTGTGTAGTTATTAGTATACCCGGGATCCTGGAATATACTTATCTCAACAAGATCTCAGGTATATCCATAATTATCAGAAATCATCCTGAATATACAGATATTAACTTTGACTTTTTTTTGCTGGGTTGTTTTGTTATGTTGCTTTACAGAGGGAGTGGAATCCACTACACATCATGATTTTATAAGTAGAATCACATATTTTCTCATAAAATTACATGAGACAAGCAGCAATAAAAGTGTTGTGTGATTCCTGTTTAGGGAGCGATAATATTTTTCATACATTTGCAGGAAATAGCTATCACAGGTGTAGATGTAGTTACATGTGGCAGCTTCCATTCTTGTCTTGGGAGTCATTACAAATATGACTCACCTGGACACTTGAAAAATCATAAAAGAATTGACCTTAAACCAGGGTAGTTTTCAACCTCAGCACTATTGTCATTGGGGGCCACATAATTCTTTGTTGCAGGGACAGTCCTGTGTGTGGTTGGATGTTCAGCAGTATCTTGGCCTCTACCCCTCTACATGCTTGTAGCACCCCCTCAGTTGTGACAACCAAAAATGTCCCCAAACATTGCTAGATATCCCCTGGGAGAGTGGTGATGATGCTACAAAATCACACCACACTGTATTTTATTGGCCTGAAACAGGTCATCAAAGAATTGAGAGAAAAAAGATAAAAAGAAAAAGAGGCTTAGAACAATCCTATTGATTGTTCAAAATTCCTGTGGACTTTGTACTTTTTTGGTCAAGATATTTTTCTAAAAGTGAATAGAATCCACCCAAATTTTCACAAATACACTTAGAACACCTTTCTGTTTGACAGACCATTGCCAGGCAGAGCACAGTGCTCCAGAAGGCTGCAGTTTTCTCCAAGGTCCAGCACACCAGTTTCTTCTTCACATCTTGAGCTATTGTTTTCATCTCAGTGTTCACATGGCAGCATTAACCCCCCACCACTTCACAGAGACTACCTTCTTCCAGACATTATAAAGTTAAGGACTCAGCATTACACAATTTAATGGTCCATTTTAAGACTTTGCAAAGATCCACAGATTCAATTAAACAGTGACTCATCACATTATCCTTCTCAGAAGCAAAACCTACTTTCCATTCCTCATTTATTGCTTTTTTACATAGTGCGTTTTAGGTCTAAAGTCTTAGGGGCCTGATAAAGCTCAATATAACTTTAAACTAGGATAGTGTGACATTTAAGGAGTCACGAAGATGCCAGAACTTGTCAGATCTTTAGTGATGGCAAATTGACTTACTTTGTTTTACAAAGCAATTTCTTGCATTTCCTTTCAATATTATTCTAATAACCTTTAGCAGGATGCATCAGATAGTGACCCTACTTTGTGAAAATCCCTGTCAATCTGGTGGATAACTAAAACATGAAAATTTTCAGGTCATTAGGAAGCAATAGACTTAATCTCACAAGACAGTGGGGGGAGGGGATAGAGGGATGACGGATGACTGGATTTCTTTCTCTTTTGTGTCTCTTTCCATCCCAACCTTTGATGTCTGTTCTCAAGACCAAGAGGATGGTGAGATTTGGGGTTTATTTGTTCCAAGGTGGTACCATGCCGAAGAGAATTCTAGAATGTGATAACCATTTATGGCTCTGCTGGGAACATAGACATTCAGGCAGCAGGAGTTTTGAGGCACTTTCCTTCCTATCCCCTGACTCCTGTTGTTTACCTGGGTGGGAGAAGAATAAGGTCAGCCTGGCAATCTACCTCTGCAGAGGCCAAGATGCAGCATCTGAATTCTATACAGCATCTTTCCTGGCTCAAATGTTTCCTTTTTAGACAACTTCCCATGTTCCCCTGCTTAATAGTTATCAGAAACAGTCTATAGCCCTGTCTGTGGACACCCGGATATTTACCCTTTTACAAACCTAAGTTGCAGTAACTTACATGCAAGCCTTAGATCTCTTACTGTTCTGTGAGATCCCTCTGAGAAGGCTCTATGGTGGTCTCATTTCAAGGACCCAGCTCTGAGCTATGGCCTTCGGTCCCCAGAGCAAAGAGCATAGAGGAGACCTATGCCTGATGTCTGTTCCACTTGGCTTTTGCTTCAGACCAGCCCTAAACTTGAGCCCTTAAACACAGAGACAGCAGTGGTAAAGACTCTCTTAGCTTCCCTTCACATACATTTCATCAACAAATGTTATTCAAGCAATAGTAGTGATTATACTTGTTGACACAAGAAATCTAAATCTGCTGATAGAATCTCCTTTCCCCCTCCCTCTAATATTAAGTATTTGAGTATCTACTTTCTGCCAGGCATTCTTCAAGGCAAATATGGAATTCAGTAGTGAATATGGCAGTAGTGAATATGGCAAAGTTCTTATCTTTGTTGATCTTACATCTTAGTGTACATCCCAGACTTATCCTGAGGATATCACAAGTGATTTGGCCACCGTCTTCCCACCAGGCACTGTTTGCTGGGACCCTGACAACTGGAGATGGAGCTGGCCATCGTATTCCCTGTGAATGTCCATCACACTGAGACGCCTTCCAACACTCCACCTGTGCCTTCTGTTCAGGGTGGTACCCTGTTCCACACGACCTCAGGGAACTGGGGACAAGCAAATAGCCCCTCAGAAAGATGGAGCCACCTGGAATAGCTTGTTTTACAGAACAATTTTTTGCATTTCCTCTTTTCATTATCCCAGTAACCATTAGGCTATGGGTTCAATTGCCACCGCTATTTGGAAAAAGCCCCTGTCCAACTGGTGAGTGACTAAAACACAGAATTTTTCAGATAATAAGGAAACATTAGACTTGGCCCCACAAGACACTGTCTGATTTGTCATCTAATAAACTTTATTATTATTATTATTATTGAAAACATTCCTTTTAAGAAAAGATGCCCAGGAAGATTAGTTATATCCAATATAGAAATAAGGGCCTGTAGAACCCATAAATGACAGAGAGGGTTTCTTTTTTTAAGTATGTCCTAATATAAATTTTCTAGTCTATCAATAGAAATGTAAATTATTACATACGTAATGTCTTATAACTGGGACTCTGCACTAAGAGTGAAATTATTTCTATTTTTGCAAGTTGCAAAAATAGTAAACATTTTAAAACTAGCATCATGGTAGATGGTGGAAGAGAAACTTGGAAGGCAGACTGATTACGTGTCAGGAAAGAAAGGCACATTTGACTTTCTGTTTGAGAAGCAAATTCTCACAAATAAGACAAATTAAGAGGGCGTTTTTTTGAGATATTCAAAAGTGTATTCCAATGGGGCACGTCTTTATTTCCTGATGACAGCATGTGCTTTATAGTGATGGTATACGATAAGGCTCTGGTGACAGAATTGGTTTTCTGTGTCCCATTTGAACGTAGGTTTTCTTACCTTACACAGGAACCAGTACCACAAATCAAGGTGTTAAATACAGTCATGTCACCTGCCATATTTTCTTCATGTTTTTTCCATGTGATTGTACATACTTTCTTTCTGGGGAAATTATTTAGTTTCAGGTAGTGTATGTTTCTAAGGTTATCAAATTTGGAGAAACTGCCTCCAAAGAACCAAACAAATCACTGTTTGTATCTGTTATGTTTGTGCTGTCAAAACAAAGTACTTGGCCCTGGCCAGGTAGCCCAAATGGTTACACTACCTGAAATCAAATCATTTCCCCTGATAAAGCGTACAGGTCACTTAGCATTCTCCTGCCAGGAAGTCTTTGTGGACCATTGGCTTCATTTTTCCCGTTCACTAGAAAAGCTCCTGGCACCAAGAGTAGGACCCACCATGCATGTGTATTCTGCAGGTGCACCCCTGCAGGACATTCTTCTGGGGAGCCAGCCCTGATCATTGCTCTTGTCTAGCTCACCTGGCACAGACCCTAGAGCTTTGCTGGTTGAGGGAACTGCAGTGAGGCAGCATGGTGTGAGGAAAAAAAAGGGCGTCAGAGCAAGCCAGCCTGGGCCAATGCTCAGAGGTATTCTCCAGCAGTTCTAGGTCCTCCGTCTAACCATTCATCTTCTAGAACTTTTGGACAGTTGTGAGAACTGGAGGAAGTATCTATAACATTCCAGTTGTATCTCACTGTCATCTCCTGACACTCTATCTCTTTTCTCTAGCAACACAGCCTCCTTTAGCTTGAACGCATGGCTCCTTTTCCTCACAGTGGCTCTGTACCTGCTGTAACCTCTTCGAGTCTTTCAGTCTTTAGAACATCGTTGGTTCTTATTCTTTAGGTCTCAGCTTAAATGTCACCTCCTCAGTGAGACTCTCCCTGGCCAGTCTCCATGGGTAGCTCTATGCCCTACCCTCTCTACTTGCTCCCCCTCCTTCTGGTTAGTTCTTCTCTCTGATAGCAGCCTGCTCACTTCTTCCACAGCACTACCACACATGTAATCATTATTGTTGGGTTCCTTATTCATTACTATTACACTAGATTGCGAGGTGCCGGCTATGTCTGTTTGTTCATGAGTGCCGACTCTGACTGATGCACCTGAAATCAGACTACTAGTCTGATCCTTTGGAGAGGTCCTCCACGTTGCTGGGTAGCAGCAAGAACTGCTCCATTGTATCATTTCTGAAACAGTACTCGAGCTTTCCTGCCACCAGTATTTCTGACAGAAAGAGTTCCAAAGAAGGACTCTTTCCCTGAATATGCCTTAGTTATATACTGCAGTAGCAATGATTCTCTGACCAAGAACTTTTTTTAAAAATTATTACTCATGTGTTGTGTTAGGTCCTGAATACATCTGCAGGAAAGCTAGATATAACAAATGCTCAGCCGGGATTTGATCAGTAAAACCAAAGGCTGGAGTGGAGGTGAAAGGGTGAGGAGTATTTGTTAGGAAGAGAGCAGAAAGCACTGTGAGGGTAAGCCGACCGCAGCTGGGCAGATGAAGACGGCTGTGGATGGCCAGGCGACGAGCGGCCGGTGATTTTTCCTCGGATAAGCCTGTCCTGGTGAAGGCCACGTGCATATAAAATATAAGGAATCAAAAAATAAGAAAAGCCAAAGGCAAGCTCATGTGGATCATTAGTCACCGATAAAAAAGAAAGACAAGACCTCTTGAAGGCTCAAAGTAATGACTTTGAAGATTTTTTTTTTATCACAAAAGCCTGGGTGAATTGTAAATATAAGGCAGAAAAAGAACATGAGAGTCACCAGTGTCTGACTGAGAAAATCTGAGCACTGTCCCCACAGTCCTGCTTCCCGGGAACACAGACTGAGTTCCTGATGGAAAAGTCAAGAGACTTTCTTGTCATAGTTCGTGCCTACACCAAGTTCAGAATGAGTTGAATAAATTCAGATCAGTGTGCTGACGATTCTGCAAACCATAATTGCAGATGCCCAAGCTTTTCCAGTGATTTGTCATAGAGTGAGAATATACTTTAAACCTGCACTTAAAAATACTGCAATAGTTCAGTGAGCGAGAAAGGGCACAAGCCTTGCTGTCAGGAGACCCTGCTGCAGACTCAAGGCCTTTAGGACCTTCAACGTCCCCTTGAACAATCCACAAATCTTTTCTTGTCTCAATCTTGTTATCTGAAATGTGGGAACAGAAGTCATTCTTGTGGTACTGATTCACCAAGTTCCTGTGAGGATGAAATCAGATCACATGTGAGGCACAGCAAAGAGTAAAATGACTAAGATGTGTAAAATCTGAGAAATATATACAAGGATACACTTAACTACAATGTAACTTGGCCTCGATTCATTAGAGATGAAGGAGTAAATGAACTTAAAGCATTTATTTTCCAGATAGTTTTTAAGGGGCCTCTAAGGGCTCTGTTAATTAAGTTCATGTTAATTGCTTATGAGGTAGAATTTTCCTTCTCATAAGGTAAAACTGGAAGAACTTAAAAACCAAAAATTGGTGGGTTTTCATTGTATTGCTGTTGATGCTATTTTATTATTCCTATCCTCCTCTTCTTCATCAAACATTTCTTACTAGAAGTAGACTAGAATAAACCACCATCTGGATGTTACTCTATCTCTATCACACATCGTGTGGTGTTCTCAAGTCAGTCCCCTGTGGCTCAGGGCAGAGACCCACCCCAATGCCAGCATGGCTCTACTGCTTTGGGTGTATCTGGAGCGTATGATAGGGTTAAAGGGGGGCTGACCTCAGACTGTGGGATCCAGAACTCCGGTTTCATTCCTTGCAGCCCTCTTCCAACTCGGCAGACACTCAAGGGAGCTGTAAGAATAAGCCCAGCCACTGGGGATCCGTGTCTCTGGCCCAGTATGCTGCCTAGCAGACGGTCTACTTTGTCCAAGCCTGCCTTATATGTAAATATCTGCAGCCAACTGCCGAGGAGCAGCTGCAAACTCTAAGTTCCTTGAATTGTTAGAGCCTATTTCCATTAATGTGCTTTCCTTTGTCCCTGTCTCTCCATTAAGGCACATAAATTAGCCCAGTTAATTACATGAGAAACCCTGTAATGGTGTCCAGTGCATTTTAGCACTAAGGATTGCCACAGTACCTTTGTTCACATTCTAGAAAGAGGCAATAGTCTCTGGGGAGCATTTCTCATTTCCCAGAGAAACAGCTGATCTAACTTTAAATAGATTGATACTGTTTTTCAACATTTAAAAGGAGGTGAGGGGGAATAAAAATTAAGTTGCTGAATTCCAAGCATTTTCAGATGAAAAGGCTAAATTCTAAACTTTGCTACTTAATCTCTACATTACTGTTGTAGGAGGTCAGCAGCCTCAAAAGTACCCATTGAGCTCAATGTCTGGACTCCGAGGACACA
The DNA here is from genome assembly GCF_036850765.1 of Saccopteryx bilineata. Taxonomy (NCBI): domain Eukaryota; kingdom Metazoa; phylum Chordata; class Mammalia; order Chiroptera; family Emballonuridae; genus Saccopteryx; species Saccopteryx bilineata. The sequence goes on from NC_089494.1 coordinate 138,642,978, forward strand.
CTGCCAAGTAGGCTGCAGCATTCTGATATTCCTGGGTGGAAGCCTATCACCTTGATATGCTGGAGGGGCGGGAAGGTCCTGAGGTGTCCAAAGGAAATAAAAACTAAGTGTATTGCACAAGTGGGTTTTAACTGCAATGGTGCCTAGAGCACAAGAGGAATGGATATCTAATCACCCAGTTAAAATTTTGGAAAAGCAGAGATAATGTTTACAGCTTTTAGTTTTTGTTTTATGGTTTTTCCATCAAATTGCATTCACTGTTAGATACAGACTCAGTACAAGAGTAAATGCTTAGCTAGAAAGAATATAATAACAGACAATTTCAGAAATATGACTATTGGCAGAGATTTGCATATAGCATATAGCATTAAACAATATGTAATATAAACAATATATAATAATTCAATGATATGCAGGGTGTTATGACTACAGAGAAATTGATTTGTAACATTAAGAGCAAATAGCATAGGATGGGAGTGAGGGCATTATATTGAGTGAAACATCTGAATCCATATTTACACAATAAATTAAAATTAATAAAAAATTTTAAAAAAAGAGAAAATAGCTCTTCATTCTGAGAAATGCTATAAAGAGTCTCATATTTTCTAATAAGAGGCAGGCCCCTGAGGAAGACTATAGATATTTTTTAAATCCTAGTATACATTTCATAGATCTTTGGCAGAATTAATAAGATGAAAACAGCATAATCATGAATAAATTTAAAATTGAATAAATTCACTTGTCATTCCAGATCATGATTTGCACAAATTATGGTAAGCTCTTTGATTTCAGAACATGTACATACATAAAAATCCTCAAAATAAAATATGAATTTAGCATTCCTGGTGATGGTAGAAGTATACCATATCAGTTTTAAATGCCTTTTCCTATACCTGGCAGTGAGGAAGCACTGGGCCAAATGCATCTCTTCACCTTGGGGCAGAACACTGGTCCACAGAGCCTTTCCGCTGTAGCCGTGAGCTAGAAAGGATTCACATTTTGGCCATTCTTCTGTTGTCTGGTTGTGGGAAGGGGGGCAAGAGAAAACTTATCGTGATTTGTTATTGCAGTTGACATCTGTCAGTCCCTGGCACTAACTAAGTCTAGGAATGGGGGATGAACTCATTTGTGGAAGGTTTTGAGACACCTGATCCCCTCTGTACACCACAAAGTTCAGCTCATATGTAAAATGATGAAACATGCAAGTCCAGAGGGTAAAATCATGAATGTGAATAGTAGCTTAGTAGGCAAGGCATTACCTCTGCCAAATTTACTACGCTGTATCTTACACTGCCAATGATTACATAGGACTAGACAAGATTCTGAATTAGTAAGAACCACTAAATAGAAACGCTTGTCTTAATAACTTACTGTACTTGTTCAGATCTTAATTTGAAATGGAAAGGTTTAATGATATTGATATCTATTTCTTATTTATGAATCAATGCTTTGAAGTCTTCCTGTCCTCAGTGCTGGACTGCGCTCTGTGGAGATGCACTTAGTCAGGTAAAATCTTTGTTCTTTAGGTGGCCATGTAGAACAAAGCCAAGTAGTTTTTCATGTGAAGACAGAAGAAGGGCGGCCTTTATGATCATATGTGTCCATGTATCCACAGAACAGTCATTTGAACCATTTCCTTCTTCACTGATTTGAAATGTCCCCTTCAACCATCTCCATACTTGTTATACACTCAGTTAAAATAATTTTTTTTTCCAATACAAAGTTCAGAAAATGATTAAGGTGAAGACTTTCATCCTCAAATTTGTTGATCAAATATTTAGTTTGATATGTGCCAAACTAATCAGAGATTATAAAGATTAATGTTCAAAATTCAGTCCAAATGACTTTCTCCTTGGAGCTCTGGTCACTGGTGCCTCCTCCACTCATGCACTGCCTGCTCTGGTGAGAGAACTGAGGAGTGGGGAGCAGCATCTTTCTTTTTTGCACCAGTGGGGTGATCAGAGTTAAGCGGTTATCCTTCTCAATCTCTGCTATTATCACCCATTGTTAAAAGTCCTCCTTTCCCTTACAACTGCAGATATTTTACTTGGGGTGGGGAAAATCAAACCAATGAGGGGTCAAAGCAAAAACCTCACACTTTCCACCCTGACTTGATCCCTTGCCATTGTTACATAATGTAGTTATTACATTTACCTTTTTCTACAGCTAGTGAATCCCTGCCTGCCCTATTGTATCCATTGTCTTCTCCTCATTCCTGCTGATTTTACCCTGGTGCAAACCTTTGTTGTCTAGATAATTTCCTTTTCTGGATTGTATGGTCTTTGGAAGCACAGATAATATGTTGTCCCTTTTTGTATCCCCTAGCTTGTATGATGGTATCTGATCATGGAATACCTGAAAAATGTTTGTTAGATGGTTTTTCTTTTGCATCACCATGGCACAAAAATAGCTTGACTCCCTCTCAAATTCAAATGTCTTCAAATGCCTTTAAAACTATCCATTTAAAATCTAGAATTAATTCTTTTCAGTTTGCTGAAAGATACATACATATTATAAATAACTTGTTTGAGTTACTTTGCTGTACATTTACTGATGTTGAAATGCACATACTAGAATACTAAGATAACACTTTAGAAAAACAGGAGCTCTTATTTTCAGCCTGTGAAAGAGAGTGGCTCATTTCTGGTCTTGGTTAATGATGTCCCTAGGTTTATTCCTCAGCTGTTCATACGCCACAAGCTAGCACCAGTCAAGCATAACAGTGCCAGACGTATGTCTTTTCAGTCTGAAATGAGGGCATAAATGACTTGTGCAAGCCCTTTGGCTAGTTGACGTAGCATATCTGTGGGAATGTCAGCAACCCAGATTTATGCATGAGCAAACTACTTTTGTGCATTAGGGGGAAGTCACATTTGACCAGCTACCATGAAGGACCACTCTTCCTTTGGGGGTATTCTCTTTGGTTTCATATGATCTTTGAACATTTCAAACTGCATATTGTTAGCCAGGAGAGCTTAGAAACAGGGAAATGGATTTCAAATAATAGAATTTGCTAAAATTGAAAAATTAGAGGAAATAAAATAACAAAATGATCTTTAAGCCCTCTTCTATGAATCTTGACATTAGTTCATAGACACTAATGAAATTCTTTTCATATATGTATAAAATTTTCATTTATAATAGACATTACAGGCACACACACACACACACAATATGTGGACATGCACACACATGTGCTCCACAAGCCTTCAGGCCCAGCTTTTAATGAGATAACCAGATTCTATTGAAAGGGATCCAAAACTAAATGGTTGTATATATAATGAGTTTTTCTGCATGGTGAATGGTATTATATAAAAGGACAGGAGAGAAGCCGTTTGGGGATGTTCACAAACGGTAATATCTGAATGTTTTCTGAAGCATTGACCTGCTTTTAAATATTCAGTGTAAAGTAAATCAGGAGGAAAAAAATCCCTCTCTGATTTTTTTACTGATTTCTCTTCAAGCAAGAGTAGTTGAGTTTACAAAGTTTTTTTATTAAATACTTTCTAAATTACAAAGTTTTTATTAAATGCTTTCTAATAAAATTAAAATAGTTTTAGTCACATGATTTATGATCAGCTTATATTTCTATTTAGTCATTACTTTCTGTCATGTTTTACACAAGTCTGAAGAACTTATTTTTATTATGCCTGTACCTTTCTTTTTTTAAAAAAAAATGTTTGGCTTTTTCTTTTTTAAAAAACAGCGAGGCCCTGGCTGGTTGGCTTAGTGGTAGAGTGTCGACCTGGCATGCAGGAGTCCTGGGTTCGATTCCCGGCCAGAGCACACAGGAGAAGTGCCCAATTGCTTCTCCACCCCTCCCCCTCTCCTTCCCCTCTCTCTCTCTCTCTTCCCCTCCCACAGCCAAGGCTCCATTGGAGCAAAGTTGGCCTGGGCGCTGAGGATGGCTGTATGGCCTCTGCCTCAGGCGCTAGAATGGCTCTGGATGCAATGGAGCAATGCCCCAGATGGGCAGAGCATCGCCCCCTGGTGGGCATGCTGGGTGGATCCCGGTCGGGTGCATGCGGGAGTCTGTTTGATTGCCTCCCCATTTCCAACTTCAGAAAAATACAAAAAAAAAAACCAAAATAAAAAAAAACCCAAAAAACAAAACAAAAACAACAACAACAAAAAAAACCCCCAGAGTGATAGAGGATGGGAGAGATGAGAAACTTTGATTTGCTATTCCCTTATTTATGCATTCATTAATTGATTGCTTGCACCTTGACCAGAGATTGAACCCTCTACCTTATCATATTGGGACATTATAACTGAGCTACCCAATCAGAGCCTGTATATTTTTCTTTAGAGCTGGTGATTCCTACCTCTGTGGGTATGTGTTGCTGTAATCTGATAACCAGCAATTTAATAGCCCATTTTTCGCATGTTTTTCTCCCTTCTTTGTATATTATAATTTTTTCTTGAGCGCATGCACAGAAATGCTAAGGTGTTTGTGAAAGTTAAGTGCACTTGTTAGAATTGTATTCAATTAATAGATGTTGGTACTGTTAGGATCTGCCACATTCTGAGATGGACCTGCTAAAATTAAAGATAGCTCTTAGTGCACTCGTTAAGCAGTGAGAGGTGGTATTTGTGATTCTTTAAGACTGGAGAACACTAATTTGAATCTTAATGCCAGAGTGGTACAAAAAAGTCAAGCTGAGTGGCTTGCTGTGATTGACTATGTTATTGTTCACCAGACTATATTTGTGATGAAACTGTTGGTGAGCTATAGTGACATGGATGGCACTGAATGTCTCCAGGTAGCCATAATTGCGCAGTATTTGCTAAAGGACAAATTTGTTGTGATGGAAAACATCCTTTTCTTTAAAAAACTGAAAATATGCAATAGTTCATTAATACAGAAAATGATATTGAACTTTCATTTAAGTTACAAAGATTAAAAATAAATGAACAATCATATATAGCCTCCACCCAGCTGGAGAAATAGAACGTTACTACTCTCTTTGTATCCCCCATCTGCCTTTCCCCTACAGGTATTTCTTTTTCCTCTGCCTTCCAGAATTGTTCCAAATTTCGTCTTCATGACTACTTTTCAATTCACTATGGTTTTATTATATATATGTATAAATACTGAGGATTATATTGTTTTGCTTTGAATATTTTGAATGTAAAATATTGAATATATTCTCCTGCCATTTTTCTGGCTCAAAAATTTTATGTTTCTGGGGCTCATACACTTTGGTATACATAGCTGTACATTGTATTCATTTCCACAGATGTTTGCTTATTAGTCATGTACTATTGTTTTTATTTTTCTATCAGTGGGCTTTCAGTTGTTTCTAGTTGTATGTGATTACAAATGAAAATCTTCCACATAGCATACATGAGAGTTTCTCTGTGCTGTGGACTAAATAATGCCAGGCACCTTAGCTAAACAGTCATTCTCATGTACTTTCTCCCCAGAAGTGTATTAACATTTCTTGTTCTATACCTGCTCTGATATTTTTATTGTCTGATTTTTATTCTCATCAATGACTATTTCACTGTGGTTTTAATTTGCACTGTTCTGAATTGATAAGGTTGGGAATCTTTTCATTTATTGATTGGCCAGCCTTATTTCCCCTTTTGGAAATTGTTTTTTATCCATTTTTTCCCCTGTTTTTGTTGTTATTGAGGCATAGGAGTTCTCTAACATTCTGAATACGAGTCCCTTCTTGGATATATGTGTTTAACCTTCACTCATCTTCTCACATTCTTAAGTTGTCATTTAATGAGCAGAAGTTTTAAATATTAAAATAATTATATTTATTTTTTATTCCGTGTGCTTTTGTATCATTTAAGAAATTGTTTCCTACCCTAAATCTTGTATGTATAAGTGTGTGAGTGTGCATGTGCGTAAATTCTTAGTTTTAAATGTTTTGTGTTTCACATTTAAGTCTTAACATGAAATTATGTTTAGAGTATGGTGTGAGGAAAGAGCCCAATTTATTTATTTTTTTTCATGGATAACCAACTGTCCTCACATATTTTAAATTGTTTTTCTTTCTCCATTGATCAATAATCAAGGCCACTTCTATCATATATGAAGTGTTCATATATTTCTAGTTGTAGTCATGGGTGTATTACTGCTCATTGTTCTTTAGACTTGTTTTATTAGTCTTTCTAAAGAATTAATATTTGGCTTTGTTGATACTATTATATCTCTGTCTGTTCTGTTATTAATCTCTGCTCCTATAGCTCTCACTTCCATCCTTTTACTTTGTTTATTCTGTTGTTTTTCTAATGTTTAAAATTGATTACCAGGCTACATAATTTTCAATCATTTTGCTTTTCTATATATGCATTTTAAGATACATTTCTCTGTAATTATCATGTAGATACCACCTATAAATTAAATTAATTATTACTTTATTACCATTTAATTAAAATGTTTCTCCATATTTGTTATGATTTCTTTATTAACTTATTATTTAGAAATGCATAGGTTTTAAAATTTTCAAATGTGTGGATGTTCTTTAGTTATCTTTAGTTACTAAATTCTAACTCAATTCCCTTGGGTCCATAAAACAAGACTGTATAGCAATAATTCTTAAAATTTATTGAAACTTGCTTAATGGCCTACCCATGAGAAATTTTAGCAGGTGGCCACTCTAAATATCTCATGCAAGGCTTTATTTATGTTCATTGCTTCAAAGTTGTTAATTATATGATCAAATATTCTATATATTTACTAAATTTTAGCTTAATCTATCAGTTACTGAAAAACATGTGTTAATAATCTCTGTTATGTGAATTTTTATGCTTTACAAATGTTGCAGCTATTTTTATAAGCATATAAATCTAGAACTGTTAGTTTTCCTGGTGAATTTATCATTATAAGTGATCTTCCTTATTTGTTATAAAACTTTTAAGCCAAAGTCTATTTTATGTGATAAAAAGTGACAACCCCAGATGTTTTATAGTTAGTTTGTTTTAGAGGTGTCTCCTATAAATAGCCTAGAGTTTGATTATTTTTATCCAGCATGGCAATTCTTTTAAATAGCAGAATTTGGCCTATTTGCATTAATTATATTTATGGATATATTTTGATGTATTTACCCATTTTACTTTGTGTGTTTTATTTCTTCTGATTTTGTTTACTTTCTTTTCTTTTGTTCTTATCCCTCCCACTCTGCTTTTTCAATTATCTCTATTTTATTTTAAAATAAGAGAAATTAAGGAAAAAAGTAATAGTCATATAACATCCATATTGTCTCTTGCAACTGTAAGTCCATTATTTCTCTTCTATATCTGATGGTGCACATTAAGGCTCTGAATTTCTCTTCACAAAAGCAGGAACACAGACTTTCTATAGAAAACTGTGTCTATCTGAATGAAAATGGGCTTCTTTCCAAATATGAACTAAAAACATATAGATTGAATTAAATATATCCTTTCAAATAACAACAGTCGAGAGTGATATGGCTCTGGCTGGTTGGCTCAGTGGTAGAGCATCAGCCTGACATGTGGATGTCCCAGGTTCAATTCCTGGTCAGGGCACACAGGAGAAGTGACCATTTGCTTCTCCCCCCCTCCCCCCCTCTCTTCTCTCTTTCTCTCTCTTTCCCTCTCATAGCCATGCCTTGATTGGTTTGAGCATACTGCCCCAGGTGCTGAGGTTGGATGGCTCCATGGAGCCTCAGCCTCAGATGCTAAAAAAATAGCTCAGTTCTGAGAATGGCCCCTTGTGGGCAAAGCATTGGCCCCAGCTGGGGGTTGCCAAGTGGATCTTGGTCTGAGTGCATACGGGAGCCTGTCTCTCTCTCTCTCCTACTCTTACTGGAGAAAAAAGAAAAAAAAAAGAAACAGTTGGGAGTGATGTGACTTGTTTATATGAGACCACAGAACCCTGGCTTTGATGTTTTTTGCAAAATTTAAAAAGGAAGTTGAACTTCACAATTCTACATTTTTCAATTAGAAAGAGTTTCTCATCAGCGGTTCATATTTTATACACGCAAAATCTAAGTTCTTTAAAGTATGAACCTTGCCTTCCTTCTTTGTACTTTCCACTACTCGTGCCCTTTGCTGTTATTACAGCGCAGAAGTTCTGGGCTGTGCGGGGACCCTGCGGTGACTTGCATGTGCTGTTCCCCCTCTCTGAGGTGAGAACCAATGAAATGGGCTGTATGAAGATGGCCAAAGTTTATATCCTGTTGGTCCTCTTCCCAATGTCTTCTCGCCAAAATATAAATTTATTAAACACAACAGCAAGCTCATGAGTGTGGCAACTTAGATTATACCCATCAACTCTTGGGACTAGAATAAAAAGTAAATGCCAGTTCTGAAGCATTCAGCTTTCTGAAGGATTCCTAAGCCACTTGGGTGGTTTTACTTGTGATGATTCTCTATTTCTCTGCTTCTTTTAATAGGGTTCTTTCCCATATTTTATTTGTTTGACACTGTCTGGAGTAGTGGCTTTTCCTTTTAATAATATTCAGTGAGCAAACTGTAAAAACCTGCAGCAGTAGAGCAGTATGAAGCCTTTAGGTAGAGCAGTATAAAGCCCTCACTATGGCTGCTCGATGCCCAGACATCCTGCAGACGTCGTAGTAAAAAAGTTCTCAGAATCTATGTGGGCAGGTGCTATTTTTTTCTCACATCCTACTGGGTGAGCATCCTAATAAAACAATATTCTAAGATCACACGTGGGAGAATAGCTTTTCTGGTGCTTCTCAAAAAGCTAGCATGGATTTAGAAATAACATCAATTTTCTCTCAACTTTCTTTTTCTGCTGTTCATTTAGAATAAAAACATGTCTGTTTTTTGTAGCCCCCCCCCCCCAAAAAAAAAGGAAAAGAAAAGAAAAAAGAAAAATAACTGTCAGCAGTGACATTGTGCAAGAGACTCCAGGCTTGTTCTTTTTTCTTGTGTTCTCTGAAGAGAAAATGATTACACTGTGGCTTGCCATTGATTAACTAAATCATCCAACTATAGAGAAAGGAAAAAGTGTAGCACGGAAACCATGGCAACCTCCATGATAATGATTCCTGTAATGACACGCATTCAGAATGTCCAGGCTTCCAGGTGGCAACTGTTTATAATTTTCGCCTGTGGTACTGGATCATCCATGGTAGAATTGGCCAGAGTCCCCTTGTGAAAGGCCACTCTGACTATGGAAGGGGAAGCTCAGAGTGGATGCTATGAGACATAACAACAGAAAAATTAGCTTTTATGTATTGTATGATCAAGGAGGGATTGTCTATACTCACCCCACTACTTTAGGAACTTACATGTATCTCATCTTGGTTTATTCAGGCTGCTTTAACAAAATAGCATGGATTGGGTGGATTAAACCATAAATATTTATTTCTTACAGTTCCTGAGACAGAGAAGTCCAAGGTCAAGGTGCCAGTTGATTTGGCAGAGGGACCAGGGAGCAATCTGGGGTCTCTGATCCCATTCGGGAGGGCTTCACCCTCATAACTTAATCACCTCCCAAATGCCCGTCGTCCAAATACTGTCACATTAGCAATTGAGTTTCAACATATGATTTGGGGGTGGGGGGAGACACACATTCAGCTTTTGGTGTATCTGTAGCTATTAATTGCTCTTTTAATCTCATTTGATCACCTAAATTTTAGTCTCATGTCAGACTCAGAAGAGTCCCTTCCATTTGCGGGCACAGATAGCTCTCTAAGGAAGGACTGCTCTTGTTATTCAAGAGTGAAACTATTAAGTTTACTAGTGGTATATCAACTATATATGTGTTATGAGGTCATCTACTTCATTGCCAACCATATATTCAAAAAATGAAAGCCTGCAACTCTGGCAATGAAAACTTTCACGTAGTGATATCACCTGGAAAACAGGGAGAAAGGCCAAGAGTAATAATCGTTCTTTCCTTCAATCGAAGATTTTTTTTGACCAATTTTAATAATCTTCCTCACTTTATTAGCAAAAAATTTTAATCTGCTTATTTATACATACAAAGTCAGAAGACTACTGAAGTCTTTCAACTTTATTGCTCTGGTATTTAACAATTTGTTAACGTATGGTGCAGCCAGCTATCAGAGGCAAACACTGAAAATATTTTATAGATTGTTTTCAATGTAGTCTTTTGCTTATTTAGAAGAATCAAAAGATACCTTATCCAAATTTACACTGTGCTAACTAATCCTGTATTTTAATACTGCTCTAAAAAAAGACACATATTCATTCATCTGTTTTTATAAATCAAGCATGCAAAAAATATTTAATGGCTCTGGGATGACCAAGATAAAAATTATCTTCCATTAAAGAGTCAACAGACTATAGAGATCTTCAAGTTCCTTCGGTTAAGAAATCATTAGATACCTAAAGATTTTAGGTTGTTTATAGACAGAGATTTGCTATCAATTAAATGACTCTAGATACTTGTTTTCTCTGAAGCTCTTCTTTTTAATAGGCTGCTTAAGGCTATTTGCTATGCGCTAATCTTTTATTAAAAGGAACTAAAGATAATGGTAGGTAAGCTCCCATTTGGTAAAGAAAACGTGCCTCAATCTAAGGTTTCTATAGCCTGCAGTTAGATGGTAAAGAGCTAAGCTTTGGGCTGTGATCACAGGAGGGAACAAATAACTCAGCTATTGTAAGGAAACTATGAATATCATATCATAACTTTCGGAAACTATGAATTTTGAGTCATTTCCATATACTTTTTATTTATCTGTGATTGTTTCCATGTGTCTGAGTCTTTCTTCCTCAGAAAGATTTTACTTCCTGAGTAGACAAACTATAGCTTACCTTTTTCATATTCATAGTTTATTCAGGATTTTAACAAGTATTTACAGACTTGAATCAAGACCACTCCCATTTATAATATAACCGTATAAAACAGTCAGAAACTATGCAACCTATATGTTGGTCAAATAAGTTTTTAAATATGATATATGTTTGCTCACTTATAGTTTGCATTGGGTGTGGGGGACAGGCTGTAAGCAGGCTGGGTCCTTATAGCCTAAGGCTTAGTTTTAAGACTAAGCTTTTGCCCACACCTTTGACTGATTGCATGATGTGGAATGGTGCACTTTCATGAGGAATCCAATTATGCCTCAAATAAGTGACTTTGTATCAGAGACTTCCTTGTTTGTATATTAGATTAAAGGTTTTGATTTCTGCACTCTAAAGTGGGGCAGACCAGAGCTTGCTCACTGGTTCCTGAGACTACCATTAGAGCTGAGAGCAGAGAAGGCCACATGGAGGAGGCCAGGAGAAACAGCCAAGATGGTGGAGTGCTGAGGGAGAAGCCAGTTAGTGCAGAGTTTGTGCAGGGAGAAGGAAGGAGATGGGGAACAGAGGTGAATAAGTCTGATGAGGTAGAAACCTTTGATCCTAGGAAAACTCGGATAAGTCAGTAGCTTTGTGAGCACTGAATGAGTGGGTTTTTGGAGCCGAGTGTGTGTTTTTACTTGCCCACCAGGTTCAAGCTAGGATTAAAGCTAATGGCCCACCAGTTCTTAGCTCCGTTGTTTCATTACCAACTGTCCGAATCCAATGCGAAAGTGCAGGGCCAGGCGGCTGTGATGGTGGCCCTGGCTACTGGCTTTACGCTATATGACACTGAAAATTATGACAGCATATTATTCAATATTTTAAGAAATTTTATATCAGCTTCAAACCTGAAGTTGGGTTTTAGTCATCATTTAAATCTACTTTGGGGTTATGCAAGGCTGTTTCCTGAAAGCTAAATATAATGATGAATACATAAGTTTGCATTGCACATTCTCCTTTTAAAGAACCAATTTAGCTTATCTCCCAAGAACAGGTTTGATTAATTTAAAATATGCCCTTGGATATTGACTTTTCAGAATGAAAATCTACAGTCTGTTTGGTGCACCCGTACACTGTGTACCAATCAGGGAAAATAAAAAACAAATGAATTGTGGAGTCAGCAGAATTGGTGCTTCTTTCCAAGGACTTGACCTCTAAGGTCATGGAGTGAATGTCTAACTCTTTACCATCACATTGCTTCCTGAGGAAGAAAGACTTAGACAAATGGAAACAATCACAGATAAATAAAAAGTATATGGAAATGACTCATATTTGGTGATATGTGCAGGATGTTTATCAAGATGCATACCATTTATAAGTTGTTATGTTATGTTATATAAAACAAACGTATCATGAAGCAAGAACTCATGTAACAAGTCCTGTGGCTAATCTTTTCCTTTGAAGTAAGTAGGACTGTGGGGGCAGAGAGAAATAAGATGTTTATTTAACATGCACTGGGCTGGCAGATTTTTACAGTTCAAGTCACAATAGAGATAATTCTGCTTATCTAAGTAAAATGTGTATTATCTGCTCTATTCAAAGCAAAAAAGCATTGAAAATATAAAAATGACTCACCTTATACTGAAATGCAACTGGATACGTAGACAGGATTTTGAAAGAGATGATGAGTCAGAAATGTTTTTATAAAGTCTGTTGCCTACATCCATTTTCGCGATGATGGAAAGTACCTTCTTTCCCTCTCCTACCCTGTGCATAATGGGCGAATAGCTGACTGGTAGTTGTTTTTCCCTAGACCTCATGGGTGTTGCAGAAGTCTGAATAACAGTTCCAAACTGTTTACAACAGAACCTTGAGTAATGTCATTTTGTTCCATGTCATTCTGTTATAACATTGATGAAAAAAATAAACTCCTGGCTGGGGTCACTGTCTGGGTGGAGTTGGAAAGTTCTCTCATGTCTGTGTGGATTTTCTCTGGGTTCTCTAGATCCTTCCACTTCCCAGAGATGGGGAAGTTAGGTTAATCAATGTGTTTCAATTTTCCCAGTGTGAGTGAGTGTGAGGGGTGTGAGTGGCGCTGTGATGGAAGGGTTCCTGTCTAGGCTGGGTCCTACCCTGAACCCTGAGCCACAGGAAGCGAATCCAGCCACCTGTGACCCTATACTGCAATGAGTGGGGTGGGGAAGAATTATATTACTGTTTTCAGTCATCTTTCTTAAATGTATGTATAGTTCATATTTGTCTCATGTTTAATATTAGAAGTGTTTGGGATCTTTATTTAGAAATTTGGTGGTGGTGGTGGTGGTGGTGGTGGTGGTGGTGGTGGTGGTGGTGTGTGTGTATCTGTGTGTGACCAGAAATATGTCATAGGAACTTAACTCTGTCTCTCTCAATTAGTCTATAGTAAAACTGGTTTCCATGTATGTTGTTTAGCTTAGTCGCAGTTTCCAAAAGCCTATCAAGGATGTTAAGTGAGAATTTTCTATAGTCCACTGTATGAAGCATTTATGTTTATGTAACTAAACATTTCATCTTCAACTAGACATGCTATCCGGGGAGCCAGCTCTGGAGTGTGAATACAAGTCTGAGGAAGGCGTCCAAATATACTGGATTAAAGTGCGGATGAGAGTCAACCCCACTGGGGTTTGTCATCCTGACTCCGCCATCTACTTCTTTGTGTCATTATTCAAATTACTTAATCTTTATAAAGTCAAGAACAAGTGCTTAACAAATAGTAGTCATTGTATGATTTTATTAACTTGGTCAAAGCTGTTATTTCACAGGAATAATATAACAGTCAATAGACTGTTATTTAATAAATTGTGCTGGAACAAATGATTATTTTATTTGGGAAAAAAGTTTGAGCCCTGTCTCATATTGTGTATTCCTGGAAAAACAGAAATAAAAACAAAGGTTAACTTGTAGATGCCAGGTTCTATCCTAAGCATTTCATATATAGTAATAACTAATTTAATCCATGCAACAATGGACCAGGTAGGTACTGTAATTATCCCCATTCTACAGAGAAGGAAATAGAGACAGAGAAAAGTTTAGTAACTTGCCCAAGATCCCACAGCTATTAAATGGAAGAGTCAGCTTCACATGCAGATAGTCCGGCGCTAGAGTCAGGACTCGATCTCTGTGTTGAAATCCCTCTGTCCTATAGCACTATTCTTTTAGTTTATTGATAAATTTGATTTAGTATTATTTTATTTAACTTTTTCTCATTGATATTTATTCGTAAGTGAGAACTATTTTTCTTCTTTGCACTACCTTTGTGTGATTTTGATATTATTGTTATTCTGGCTTCATGAAAAAGAATTTGGAAGTCACATAATCCATTGTTTTGTTCTAGAGTATTTTAAGTGGCAGAAAAGTATCTTGCTGAATATATTGAACAAGAATATATATCTTGTTCAATATATTCAGCAAGTTTCTTCTTGCTGAATATTCGCATAGTTTTCTTCTCTCATCTTTATATCCTAAGAGACATTTCTATGAACATAATTCATGTCCCAAGGGGGATGGCATGTCTATGGGAATGGCCATGCCACATTCCCTTTCCGGTAGCTATGCTGTTGAAACACAATGTTGAACATGTCATCTGACTAGAGGGCAGAGAACTGAAAATCTGAGAAGTATGTCCACTGTGTAGCCTATGATCAAGCACACAGCTCCCTGGTGCCCCTTTCCTGGTGCAGGAAGTGACTTCTCTGAAGTCCTGGGAGGGTTCTGTCAGGGTGCAGGCATGACCATACTTATATTTAGAAGGAGGTGTGGCTGACTAAACCCCTACTCGTGACTCTTGGGCACTAATCAGAGATCTATTGTGAGATACTCTGGCTGAGCCATCACTCTGAAACTCTGGCGTATGTGAAAAATGATGCCTGTCCTAGGCGGGTTCTTTATGAGAAATGATTCAGAGATTGTGCAAAAGAGTTCTCAAATGGGCACAGCTATTTTGTACCAGATGTTGACAAAAAGCGTTGAAAGGATAAACTAGTCCTACAATTTTAACCCTGGAGAATTTATTACTATTCCATCCATTTTACAAATGAGGAAAATTGAAGTCCAGAAAGTTGAAATAACTTTCTTAAGATTTCTCAGTTATGGATCACTAAATGAAGTTTTTGAGCCTTTCTTCTCTGTCATGTCTCCTGGTCTCCAGTAAGCAGAATTAACGTTCTAGACAAGGGCCTCTGTATCTGGCTGCATAGGCTGTGCACAGCACAGCGCCTGGCGGGGAGATTCACAAAGACTAAGATACAAAGAATGGGTCATGGCCCTGGCCGGTTGGCTCAGCGGTAGAGCATCAGCCTGGCGTGCGGGGGACCCGGGTTCGATTCCCGGCCAGGGCACATAGGAGAGGTGCCCATTTGCTTCTCCATCCCCCCTTCCTCTCTGTCTCTCTCTTCCCCTCCCACAGCCAAGGCTCCATTGGAGCAAAGATGGCCCGGGCGCTGGGGATGGCTCCTTGGCCTCTGCCCCAGGCGCTAGAATGGCTCTGGTCTCGGCAGAGCGACGCCCCGGAGGGGCAGAGCATCACCTCCTGGTGGGCAGAGCGTTGCCCCCTGGTGGGCGTGCTGGGTGGATCCCGGTCGGGCGCATGCGGGAGTCTGTCTGACTGTCTCTCCCCGTTTCCAGCTTCAGAAAAATACAAAAAAAAAAAAAAAAAAAAAAAAAAGAATGGGTCATGCTGCCCCTACCCAGGGCCTGGACTTGTTTCATGCAGGTGGCACCCTAGGTTAAGGTGGGAAGACATCTGTTCCTTGATTTTTGCTCTTAAGTACTTTTTTTAAGAATACAGCCCCCTCCTTAGAGCTCAGGTATTTATCAACAGGGATTGAGTTAAAGATGTTCACTGAGTGACAGAAAAATCACATTTTTTCTTAGATGAAAAGACAGTCTTCCTTGTTCTATTATGGGATCTAACTCACCCCTCCTTAGGATGGGTTGGTTTGCAAATTCCATGTTTTTTTGTGCAAAGAGATCTTTGGCTGAATCACACTAGGCCTTTGGACATGGCCAATACAGAGTGGGAAAAAGTAGGTTTACAGTTGCTCGACTGTGAAATAGTTTATTCTTGTATTATTATTTATTATTGTATTATTTTCCATACAACAACTGTAAACCTACTTTTGCCCAGCTTGTAAGTCTGTATCTCGGCAGTGAGCACGGCTCAGGCTCAAGCTGAGAGCACCATCATGCATAATAATAAAGTTGAGTCTCTCCAAATAAGAGAACACACTAAAAGAAGCTGCCCAGCAAGTCAATGGGGAGAAATAGAACCAAGCGTTCAGGGAATCAGGTTATTACCTGACTCAGTACAGAGCCTGGCTAACTAGGAAAGTTATTTCATTTCAATCCTGAATTAATAAAACCAGATTCTCAGTTCATTATTTCCTTCTCACAGAAAATATTATATGACTTGTGTGCGTGTGTTTTTTCTTTTGTGGTATTTCATTCTCCGAAGAAATTTGAACCAACCAGAAGTGAGATCCCCCAAACACATAATTTTTGTGTCTCTTTGAATTAACAACTTTTGGAATGGTTGGATCTGCTGTTGTCCCTTAAATTTGTCATTTGTGGAGTGTTGGTACCTGGAGTCAATTTTATTGGGTCAGATTCCTGGGTAGCAAATGGAAGCAGAGGTCACTGGCATAGCTTTGAAGAACAAAGGGAAAACTTGTCTGGTGACAGACTCACCTTGAAGCTCTGTTTATGGCTCTCGTTGTAGGACAAAGGGGTGTTAGCTTATCTGCAGTGACTTGAGAGGCACTGTTATAAAAGCCTCGTCTATAACATTCCTCCTCTTCCTGTAGTGATACCAGGGGAGTTGAGGTCTGCAAAAGTGATTCAGTCACTGAGAATGCCCTGAGGAGGGCCAGGGTGAGGGAGGCACACGAAACCTTTAGGACTATATTCTAAGTAGGGCTCAGTTCCAACAGAATAAGGAACTGCCCCTACTATAAGTAGAGCAGCCATTGGACGGATGTGGGGCTCCTCAAAGGAGAAGAGAGAAAACTCCAAACCCCAGTTACTTAAATGTCACAACCTCACCCCCAGCCCACCCTGGACTGGGAAGACTTTCAGATGCCACAGGCTGAACGAGAAGAGCTGGCCCTGTTACCTCTTCTCACAGAGAAGCTCCCATACTATCTGCACATGTTAAATTACAAATTTCAGGTTCACTTGTAATCTGAGGAGTCACTTCCACCCCCACTCCCCCCAAGCCAAAGCAACAGCTGGAGGCACTCATTGCTTACTTGTGTGCCAGAGCCTAAGAGACGCATGTGGCATGACTTCTGTTATTATTTCTGCACACTCGGCTGTTCTGAGCTCATCAGGAACCAGAACTTTTCAGGGTCCATTGTACAGATCATGCTAGCTCAACTTCATTTTTCAGTTTCAATTTTCAGCCTTAATAATAAGAGTGTTTTCTCCCTTTTCTCCCTTCCCCACCATGACCTGAATGGCCACTTCTAACAAATTAGGTGAAGGATGGAAGATACAAAAGATAGGAGCAAATAGAGTTTTGTGAAAGGAAAAAAACCCAAAAATTAGACATCCCACAGATGAAAAAGCCAATGCTTGCTGGCTGCACATAATCTTTTTTCCCCGTCAGCTGTCCAAGTAAGAGAGGGCAGCGTAAAAGCCTTGTGATTTCACTAAGAGGCTATTCTGTAATGTGTCAAACCTGGGGGAGCAAAAAGAGTATGTGACTCAAAGCCATTTGCTTCTGACTGCAATTTCCTCTCTATTAATCATATTGCTAAAGATGAGTTTATTTGATAGCTTTTTCCTCCTAAAACCATTTGCTAAAATTGGAAAACCCTAATAAGATCCCATTAGACTTTCTGACATCATTGTCTTCTTTTAAGATAAGCCCTGATGTGGTATGTTATATTGAGTACACTTGAAACCTGTATGGTTTGACAAACTATATCAACCTAATAAATTTTAAAAATAAAATAAAATAAGTTGAAGAAGGAAGAGGAAAGAGAAGAGAAGAAAGGCCCTGGTGCTAATTATGAAAAAAGGGAAAAAATAAACTAAATAAAACCCTCAAATCAGACTTTGCTTTGACCCAGGAGTTATGTCAGGGGTAGTCAACCTTTTTACACCTATTGCCCACTTTTGTATCTGTTAGTAGTAAAATTTTCTAACCGCCCACCGGTTCCACAGTAATGGTGATTTATAAAGTAGGGAAGTAACTTTACTTTATAAAATTTATAAAGCAGAGTTACAGCAAGTTAAAGCATGTAATAATAATTACTTATCAAGTACTTTATGTTGGATTTTCATTGTTTGGCAGAATAAATTTTTATAAAACAACTTACTATAGTTAAATCTATCTTTTTATTTATACTTTGGTTGCTCCACTACCGCCCACCATGAAAGCTGGTACGCCCACTAGTGGGTGGTAGGGACCAGGTTGACTACCACTGGATTATGTGGTACTCCATATATGTGGTTTTTCAGATAAATGTGAGACAGAAGCAGGAGGCAAGGCAAAATAGCTATTATTTCAAGTAATTGGATATTAGGATTAATGCTTAGATTTGTACATCTCCCTAACATTTTCACGTGTTAAACATTAGGCTATGTAATAAATCTTTTGATGGTATTTTCCCGTTGAATAATGTTGAATTAAGAGCTATAAATAATAAGCATAAACAATATCTAGCCATTACTCCTACTTACCTCACTAATAGTTCAAAGCTCTCTGTTTAAAGAAAGTTTCTCTCTTTTCTAAGAGGAATATCCAAGATATAACATAGTCTATAATCAAGTCAGAGGGATGTCGTGGGATATCTTTAAAAATGTGGAATTAATACTTTCCTTCTGTGGGAAGTAGTGGATTTAGTTTTCATCTCCCCATTGACGACAGAATGCCAGAACAGAATTAGAGTGGCGGTGGGCTAGACTTAGCCTTCATTGTTACCTAGCAGGCTTAGATGGTAGGCAGGTGCCGGCTAGAAGTCAGAAGACTGGAAGACTAAAATGATTACAGGGCTGGCTATGGGTCCTGTCCAGGGAACTAAACAAGACTTGAAGTCAGAAACCTAGGCATCATTTCTTTCATTTAACAATGATCAATGATGTACTAAGTGGATGCTATGTACTGGGAGCTTATCCAGACAGTTGAGACATTTCAGTGGAATAACAACCCTAGTCTCTGTGGAGTATATATTCTAGTGGTAGGAGATCAGAAGTGCACAACCAACATGATAATTAAGTAATGCTGTAGTGTTGTAGTAATATGATGTTATAGTAATTAAATATATAGAAATATAAAAAATAGGGAAGATACCATATATAAAAGTAATTAAGATATAATATTAAAATTAGTTAAGGAAATTAAAGTTATGCCATCTGTATACAAATTAATATAGTGGGTGCAGATGTGATAAACAGACTCTGACTTTCAAGCAGGGCCCAGCTAGTGTGTATGTGAAGTTAAACATAAATAAGAAGTGGCTTGATGTCATAACTTTGCAAATTAACATAAATAAGAAGCTTCCCTAGGAACATCTTAAAAAGTGGTTTGATGTAACAATTCAGTAGATTAACATAAAAGGGTTCCCTGCGAGGAACTGTCAGAAAGGTAGTTTGAGGTGATAATCCTGTAGATCAGGGGTCAGGAGCCTTTTTGGCTGAGAGAGCCATGAACGCCACATATTTTAAAATGTAATTTCATGAGAGCCATACAATGACCCATGTACGTTTTGCATTATCCATTAAAAATTTGGTGTTGTCCGGAGGACAGCTGTGATTGGCTCCTGCCACCCACAACCATGAACATGAGTGGTAGGAAATGAATGGATTGTAACACATGAGAATGTTTTATATTTTTAACGTTATTATTTTTTTTATTAAAGATTTGTCTGTGAGCCAGATGCAGCCATCAAAAGAGCCACATCTGGCTCGCAAGCCATAGGTTCCTGACCCCTGCTGTAGATTGACACCTGTTGGAAGGCATTGGCCAGAAAAGTACTAAAGCTGAGGGGCCCCCTGCTGAGATAGTTGCCCAGATTCCAACGTGAACGTGAACATGGACTATCTCCACGCCACTCTGAGCACTGACCAAAGACAGCCAAGAGGAGCATGCAGATGGGGCCCCCTTAAACTGTACCCATGCACGCCAAAAGGATTTGTAATAAACTGCCTGTGTGATTCTTGCAACTAACTTATTTGTCAGTTGTGTTTTTCCTCCGGTGGCAGTTAGTGTTGGCACTGATCAGTAGCATCCTCATAGCCACCTCAAACATAGTCTCAAAAAGGCTGCCAGGCCTGCTGACAAGCAGGAGTGTCTCACTACATGGGAAAGTTGAATCAGGGATGCCTGGTCAACATAGAGCTTGTCTCTACTGGGACATATAGTATGTTGGAAGCTTGGAAATACTATGGGAAAATATAGAGTGGGGCAGTAGGGACCAGAAGTACCATGGACTTGTGTGGGGTGTGGGCTTTGTGCCTTAAATAAAGGAGTCAGAGGAGTTCTCATCAGAAAGGTGTCACTTGAATGAAAGACTAGAAGGATATGAAGACCGTAGCCATGTAGATATTTCAGCAGAGCATTCCAAGAAGAGGGAAGAGTGAATTCAAAGGCCACAAAGTAGATAGAGTAAGGAGGTGAGTTGGCTAGAATAGAAACAGCAAGGCAGAGAGTAAGAGAGATGACATCAGAGACCTAAAGTAGAGCAGATGTATCCCCCACAGACCACTATTGGTACCTTGGCTTTTACTCTGGGTGAGACAGGGCCTATGGAGGATTTGGAGTCCTTTATATATTTAATTAAGATTTATTATTTTGACTTCATCTTTTTTTCATAAAAATTAGGTTCTGGCCCTAACACAATTGAGACAAAGCTGGAAATTAGATCTGTCACTCCCAACCTTTGTAGTGATTTTGAATACCCTGGAGAACTTTTGCAGCCTGCTAAAGTCAGAGATTCTGATTTAAGTAGCCCTGAAAAGAGCCCAGGAATTAGTTTTAAACACACACACACACACACACACACACACACACGAACAAAAAAAAACAAACTTTCCAGGCGATTCTAACTTGCTACCAGGAATAAACAATTTTACATCAGATGTTTCAGAGGCAAAGATCTTTTGCTCATTGATCTTAAATCATAGCTTTAATTAAACCATGTTTTATTTATGATTGAAAGAATTAAATTTCAAGAATATGTGCAAAATCTTCAAAAGATATCATCAGACATATGTCTAAAAAGAAATATGCATTTAGAGATTTTATGATATTTTTCCTCTATCTAAAAACCTCCATATTTAAGGCTTCATTTAAGGCTGTGGGAATTCTCTGAATTTTTTATTTATAGTTTCTAAGAGTAATTTTTTTTGTATTTTTCCAAAGTTAGAAGTGAGGAGGCAAACTCCCACATGCGCCCGACCAGGATCCACCCGGCATGCCCACCAGGGGGCGATGCTTTGCCCATTTGGGGCATTGCTTCCTTGTGGCCAAAGCCATTCTAGTTCCTGAGGCGGAGGCCATGGAGCCATCCTCAGTGCCTGGGCCAACTTTGCTCCAATGGAGCCTTGGCTGCAGGAGGGGAAGAGAGAGATAGAGAGGAAGGAGAGGGAGAAGGGTGGAGAAGCAGATGGGTGCTTCTCTTGTGTGCCCTGGCTGGGAATCCAACCCCGGACTTCCACGTGCTGGGCCCACACTCTACTGCTGAGCCAACCGGCCATGGCCTCTAATTGTAATTTTTAAGAGTAGGGATCTGAAAATGCCTTCTTTTTGATGGTGACTGCTATGGACTAAATTGTGTCTCCCCTTCTCTCCTCAAATCCATATGTTGAAGCCCTGCGGTTAGGGCGTAACCGCACTGTGATGGCGTTTTGAGATATATGGGCTCTTTGGAAGATAATCAAGGTAATACAAGGTCATGAAGGGTGGGCCCTAATCTGATAGGCCTGATGGCCATATAAGAAAAGAAAGAGAAAGAGAGCTCTGTGTTCATGCACCAAGAAAGGCCATGTGAATATCGAGTGAGAGAACAGTCATCTACAAGCCAGGAAAGAATTCTCACCAGAAACTGAATTAGCTAGAATCTTTACTTTGGGCTTCCAGTCTCTAGAATTATAAGAAAATAGGTTTCTGTCATTTAATCTACCAAGTCTATGGTATTTTGCTACGGCAGCCCTAGAGGACTAATCTACAGTGACTGAGCCTGCAGACTGGTGGAATAGACAGGACCAATGCGCCCTTGTTTTCACTCTCCCCCTCTCAGCAGCGGATCCCTGCCCAGCTTTCAGCAGTGAGGCAGCACTCACCTTAGGAAGCATTTCAGTTAGCCACATTAAAAAACAAAACATTCGCCTGACCAGGCGGTGGCTCAGAGTATAGAGCATCAGCTTGGGACACTGAGGACTCAGGTTCAAAACCTGAGGTCGCTGGCTTGAGCATGGGGTCTCTGGCTTGAGCATAAAGTCATAGACATGACCCCATGGTCGCTGGCTTGAGCCCAAGGTCACTGGCTTGATCAAGGGGTCACTGGCTCAGCTGGAGCCCCTTACCCCCTGGTCAAGGCACATGTGAGAGAGCAATCGATAAACAACTAAGGTGTCGCCACTATGAGTTGATACTTCTCATCTCTCTCCCTTCCTGCCTGTCTGTCCCTGTCTGTCTGTCTCTCGCTAAAAAAATTTCCATGTAGCTCTTTGCCTTCCTGTCTGCTAGGACAGGCAGGTAAGGGAGAACCATTCTTTTATCCCCAGAGGCATTGCATCATAGTTAGTAAAGCCACTTTGGGTTATTTCAAGGTGGGTCTGGTGATTTAAAAATCATCGCTGTCATTATTCGTATCACCATTTTCATTATTATTGTCATAGCTATATATTATCATATCTTATCCTGACAACAATTCTGAAAACAAGATGCTATTTTCACCCCCTTTCCACAGATAAGGAAACCAAATTTGAGAAGATTTGAGAAACTCTCCTGCTTGCACACTGCAGTAGCTGGCTTTGACCCCGCCCTCAGCTCCCCTCTCCTGCCTACTCCCTTCCACTACAAGTAAACCCAGGATTCCATGCCTGAGGCAGTTCTGGTTAGCTGCTTGAGCAGTAGAATATACGCTGTAGCCATTTTCATGCAATATTTTCTTAAAGTAAAATATTCTCAGAGTTTACAAGTCTGTTAATACCGCTGAAAATGGGCATAGCCACTCTTTTTCCTCTTGGCCCTAAATGATATCCAAGTGCCCTATAACATCAAAAATAAAATAATAAAATATTTTGTAAACAACACTGGGTAAACTTCATCTTCTCCCTAGCAAACTGCTGTCTGCTCACCTGCTTTAAATTGATTTAATCATTGCGCTCCAAATGTAGCAGTCAAAATTCTACTAATGTTGGGGTGAGGGGAAAGTTCATTGTGGGAAAACAGGGTTACCCAGACGGAACAGAGAAATCTGTCATTGGACTCCAAATAGCAACGGTGCATAATTAGCAGCTGCTAAAATAATAGAAGTCAATTGAACAAAAATATGGTAGGCTTGGCATTCATTTATTAAATATCTTATGTTTTCAAACTGTTTTCCTCAGTGGCTGAAAACCCTTGGAGAGGCGTTTCAGCATGCATCCCTGGGCACCAAATATAGAAAATTGACAGACTTTTTTTTGACAAACTTCTAAAAGAAGCTATTCTACAGACAACAAGAAGGCTCGGCTATGACTATTTTACATCAGCCCGATAAAAGAATTCATTTGTCAAAAGCAACCTGTAAGTGGGTTGCCATTATCAAATCCGTCAACAGCCTGTCTCCCTGGGAGACAGCAAAAAACCCCATTTATCTAAATTATTTCTGTAAGATGACAGAGTGATTGCTCACTAATGGTCAGTAACAGTTTTCTTTGTCATTTTCCTAGTCATTACCTACACAGAATGAACTCCGGAATAAACTGCTTGCAGTCGTGACTAGACTGTTAATCGCCTCCTTCATGTTGGTGGCTGGTTCACTGAAACAGGAGGACTTGGCTGTTGCATTTCTGACATTTGCATTTTGTGATAAAGAATAGCTGCCTTAGAGCAGTGGTCCCCAACCTTTTTTTGGGTCACGGACTTTTTTAATGTCAGGAAATATTTTCACGTACCAGCCTTTAGGGTGGGACTGATAAATGTATCACATGACCGAGACAAGCATCAAGAGTGAGTCTTAGACGAATGTAACAGAGGGAATCTGGTCATTTTTAAAAAATAAAACATCGTTCGGACTTAAATATAAATAAAACGGAAATAATGTAAGTTATTTATACTTTCTCTGCGGACCGGTACCAAATGGCCCATGGACCGGTACCGGTCCGCGGCCTGGGGGTTGGGGACGACCGCCTTAGAGAGTCTGACAAATGCAGAGATGCTCTACATGGCAAACAAAAAAACTGCTGTTTGCGTTTTCCCGGGTCGTGAATTCTGCCTTGAATGGGACAGGGCGTGTGGTGACTGCCGCTGAGACAGGGCTGGTGTGGGGGTCTGCTGGTGTGTGAGCTCACGCCTGTGGCTTTACCAAAAGCAGTGTGGCACATTTTCATGTTTCAGGCCATCTCCCTTTGAACGTACCAATGATGCAGTAAAAACGACTGCTTTTGAGAGTGGATTCTGTGACTCTTTTGCTGCCACAGCGTGAGTACCCCAAAGGCCTGGTCCTTTCTAAGGAGGACGGCGACTTGTACATATTTTCCAATCCAATAAAAACTAGATCAGGCTTCCAAAAATTAAAAAGCCTGAGCCATAAGGAGAATAGAAAGAACACAAAACATTTTTTCTTCCAATAATTACAGCTGAATTCTTAAAAAAATTTTTTTTTTTTATTTTAAAAATATAGAACTAACTGGCTGTATCAGGGAAAGTAGGTCATGGTAGTTTCGATGGCCAACTCACTGGGAAACTCAGTAGCAGAGGCCTAAACAATCAGCCAGGGCTGCAAACAGGAGCTGCAGGCGCCCCAGGCAGGAAAGGCGCCTTGTGAAAGATGACAGGAAGTGAGTGAAGATGCTGTGGAAACAAATGTGTAGGAAACTTGTCACCATGCATTTATGAGCAAAATCCCTGTACGATGTTTGTTCTGCAGCTAGCCACTCCCCTCTCCGGGCAGTGAGCCAGGCCTCGCGAGGCTCCTTCCCCTGAACGATGCTAGGGTAGCTGTAAGGGTGTTAGCTTAGCATGAAACTGGACTAATTAAATGTTTTGATGGTGGTGAATGCAATAAACACATTGTGTGTGCGCTAAAGTTTTGGTCTGGGAACGATCAAACTTTTTTTCATATAAATTAATGGCAATTGCTTCTTCCCATCGTTGGGCATAGGAAAGGGTTCACAGGAACGCTCACCTTCTGGAAGCAGGCTGTGAGGACGTGTGGAGGAGTTGGGGAGGGGGTCACCTGTAGTCTCCTTCCCAGCCCAGGAGAGTCTCAGCCTCACTGCTTCCTTGTTGTTTTGACCATTTGTTTGTTCACTTAGAAAGTGCCATATGACCATAATTTGAAGTGGTTTCCTCCATCACACTTTCAAGAACATATATGCTTGTCCAAATAATTATTTTAATTCAAGGCCTGGGGAGCTACAGTCACTAAACTTACACTGGACCTACCTGTCATTCAAACACAGGATCACAGCCTGTCATCCTGCTGTCCTCTTTCCCTATCCGACCTGGTCCATGCCGCCCATACTTACCCTCACTCCCCGGAGTTCGCAGATTTCCAACTGCCAATCAAAGCTGGCAGCCTGTGTGCTCCATGGGCATCCCAAAGGTAATTTACGCAGAACATCAAACTCGCCGTTTTTCCTCTCAGAAAACTAGCAGTTATCCTAAAATTCACCTTCTCCTTCACCTCCACCCCAAACCCAGCCCGCCCTGTGTTTCCGCCTCTGCGGCCTGATACTCTGCACAGCGAACTCTCTAGGAAACTATTCCAAAAGATTTAATCAGTCTCTCCACTTCCAGTTTCTTCAACTCCACACCATTTCCCACACTTCTTTCAATATTTTTTTAAAATTAAAAACCTAAAAATTACTTTGTTATTCTCCTAACATAAAATAAATACACTCACTCTGCAATTCTCCAAATTTCATAGCATGGCGTTTGATTTCCCAAACTCAGTCTCTATATCCCACTGAGTGGTGACATTCAGCAAGTTTGCAACAGTTGGGTAGAAGTCATACCTAATTTTTTGTTGAGTTCAGTGAACCAGTTGTTAAAATGGCACCTGTAATCAGGGTTCTCTCTAAGGTGGGTGCCTGGGCAGCTGCCCAATGTGGGAATCACAAATTTACATTCCTTACTCTTTTTTAATGTTCATCAGTGCAACAGCGTATTCTAAGCTCCTGTAGTGATGTTTATTCCATCTATAGGTGAAAAAAAATGGACAGAACTATGCTTGTAATATTTATGTATTCATTTCATAAACTCATACCTTTGATAAAATACTACATTTTAATTCCCTCATGTTTGTTACTTCAGTAAACAAACATATAACGTAAAGAGAAAAAGTGTCAAACAACCAGGAGATGATAAACTGTCATTGGAAATATCTTAAATAACAGTTTTATTGGTTTTGTCAGGTATCATTTAATATTTTTTCATTCATATTTTAAAACTCTTATAATCTAGTTTTGTGTACCTCTTTTATTGTTCTTACTTAGGTATTAAATGCCTGAAATAATAAAGTACCTTTTGGTTTTTTGGGGTTTTTTTTTAGTTTTTTGTTTGTTTGTTTGTTTGTTTTTGAATTTTTCTGAAGCTGGAAATGGGGAGAGACAGTCAGACAGACTCCCGCATGCGCCCAACCAGGATCCACCCAGCACGCCCACCAGGGGGCGACGCTCTGCCCACCAGGGGGCGATGCTCTGCCCCTCCAGGGTGTCGCTCTGTTGAGACCAGAGCCACTCCAGCGCCTGGGGCAGAGGCCAAGGAGCCATCCCCAGTGCCCGGGCCATCCTTGCTCCAATGGAGCCTTGACTGCGGGAGGGGAAGAGAGAGACAGAGAGGAAGGAGAGGGGGAGGGGTGGAGAAGCAGATGGGCGCTTCTCCTGTGTGCCCTGGCCGGGAATCGAACCCAGGACTTCTGCACTCCAGGCTGACGCTCTACCACTGAGCCAACCCGCCAGGGCATAAACTACCTTTTGGTATATCATTTTTCAATACTTAAAACGCTCATTAGGGCAGAGAACTGGTTGTTAAGTTATTTGAGTTCCACCACTGATCCCACTCAATACACCTCGTCACAGTTGTACTGCAGAGACTCCAGGGGGCTTAGTTTCTGTTGTTGCTTTTGTCAAAATTGTTCTTTCTTCTCTTGTCCACTTTCACATATCATTTAAAAACAACCTTAGATCCCATCTCCCTTGTTTCAGCTCTACTCCATCCCTTTAGTAAGTTAACCTTACTTCATACTTTCCCCGTTTGGTATTTTTTGTTCTCCATGCTTTTCTAGCTGAATTTCCATGCCTATTACAGCCTGAGCACACTGACTTGTAGCTCTGAGCTCACGTGCTTGTTTGCCTCCCTTGTCTGCCAGCCCCTCAAGGACAGAGACTATCCTGGACTCCTCTGTGTCTCCGTCCCTGGCATACCACAGACCCTTAATGAATACATGTTGGACTGAGTGATTATAGATGGTAAATTTGATATTATAATTTGATCTTATATTTTTCTTTTAAAAACAAGGCATGATTAATTTTTTTTTAAATCACTACTTTTTCAACTCTGAAGACACTTCCTGTCTTAATAATAATGCATCTTTTGTCTAGTAGCCAGATGTTAGCTAGTTCAATCATTGAGACATCAGGAAACTTGAGCAGAGAATATCTTTTCAGTAGCAGAATCATGATGAAATACAGGGCACTAACCATGTGGTTTGTGGGGTCCAGCAAACCTGTGGCCTAGGACTAGTGTGAGGTGGGGAAGAATCCTAGGGGCAGCAAGCCACCCACAGGCACTGCTCAGATTTCATGATGCCCTTTCAAACCATTTCCCTAGCTACTATTTCCTCATGAAGCTAGAGCCCCTTGCAGTTAGTTTGAAAGTGATATAAAATTTGTGGTGATTTGTGAAGGGCTTTTCATACGATCCCTCTCCCGCATTAAGGGAGTTCTCGGCCATGCCAGCAGCCTTGCTCTGAGAAGGCGCATGAAGCGACCTGACCTCAGAGAAGGGGGCTGAGATTATTGTACATTAAACTGCACTGAATCAATAAACTCAAGGGCATGAGAAAAAGCCAAAAGCTGAAACTATGAGGAGCATAGTCCCCAATATAACAAAAACAGTTTTGCCTTCTCAGTGGATCCTGACAGCATGGCCACATAGTATGAGGACTGAAGTTTGAAATGTTGACAATGAGTCACCAATGAAAGGTTAAAATATTTCTTCAAAAAGCCAAGTGAGTATGGGATGTTTCTGGAAAAATTTTCCCCAAATGGTATAATTTTGAGAATCTTGTGCTTAAAGGAGTAAATTGCCTGGTGACTGACTTTTTCCTCAATCAGCTTGTTTCTTACCATGCAAAATCAACTGAGGTATTTATTGCATCATTAGACTAGCTTTAAGTGGGTAATATAACTGAAATTCATTTTTATATGTAAATGATTTTGAAGAACAGTTTGCTCACCCTTGTGAGGATAAATGGTAGACTTGGACTATTTATTATATATGCTCAAAAACAAACTGAAAAAATGCATAACATTAGAGATAATCACATAGTGCAACTTTTGATTTTGCCTTATTATAAATGTGTGTTCTGTTGACTTCTTTGCCTTCCTCCCAGACTAGATGGTAAGTTATTTGAAGCCAGACTGTGTCTAACTCATCTTGTGTCTTGTGCAGCACCTAAAGACAATGGCTAACACTGTCAATGTTCTCGACATCAGTAGTAATAAGAAACCATGAATAGGGAACTCTAGCCTGGCCATCTATATACAGATCCTAAATTCAAAACCATATAAGGTCTATCTCTGGAGCACCTAGTGCCACAAATAGGTGATCTCTTAACGCTTCATGAAATACAGGAATAGGAGGTGAACTATGCTTAAAACATGACTAAATATATGCAAATTATAATTTGTACTTAATAGAATATTCAAAATTAATAGCCACTTTGGATATAAATTTTATTGTAAACTTTTAAATATCTTGAAATAGCATCAACTAAAGAACTTGGAAACTGCAGCATTTGTAACAATTTTATCTGATGCATCAAATCAAATTGAAATTAAATTATATCCAATAATAGTAAGATATTTTAATCTTACCAAGGGAATTCAAGTAAAAATTTTAAATTTAGAATCCATTGAGGATGAAACTTCTGAAATTTTGTCAAGCCATCTATACAGAGTAATAAATGAAAACAATTTGAAATCCAAAGCTGTTGCACTAACGGCTGATAATACAAACACAAATTTTGGTGGGTGAAGACGCAAAGGGGTGAAAAATGTGTATGTAAAATTACAAGAGTTACTCATAAAGAAAATACTAGGAATAGATTGCAATGCACATATTTTGTCAAATGCAATCAACACAGCATCATGTGCCATGCCAATTGATGTAGAAGTATTATAGTAACAACTACAATTTATTTGCATTTTAGTCATTTTACTGTTCGTGTTGCTACTTTAAAACAATTTTGTGAAGAAGCAAATGTTGAATACAAAATACTTTCAGCATATTCAGAAGTCAGATGCTTGCTCTAACACCTGCTATAGAGCGGGTTCTACAATTAGTTGAGTCTCTCTGTTCATATTTTATAAGTTTAGACAAATGTCCTAAAATCCTGGAATTGTATTACAATAATAAAATAGCTGAGATATTGATGTCTTTTGTACATAATCAAGCACCTATTTTTCACAAA
Organism: Saccopteryx bilineata; assembly: GCF_036850765.1. Taxonomy (NCBI): domain Eukaryota; kingdom Metazoa; phylum Chordata; class Mammalia; order Chiroptera; family Emballonuridae; genus Saccopteryx; species Saccopteryx bilineata. The sequence continues at coordinate 138,672,557 of NC_089494.1, forward strand.
ATGACTCAAAATATTGGAAGTTAGTCTTATTTTCAATGACTTTATCCTTCAATATAAATCTCGTTTTGAAGAAAAATTTCTTCCTTTAACTATAAAAACAAAATTGTCAGACTTAGAGGAATCAAATCTCAGCATAACAGAAAAGTTTATCAAAGAAGTGCAGAATTTTTATTAGACATGTTTTTAATATATCGAAGAATAGTCTGAAACAAATATCACAGGAAATAACAGTTTTCAATGATGTTGTTTGATTTCATCGCAAGTATATTGGACAGATATTGAATCTTGTCTTGAGTTTTTATCTAAAGAAATGCCAGACTTCCAAATAGATGACAATTGTCTCTTTGAAGAAATTGGAAGACTGAATGTATATTTAAATTCTGAAAAATTAATACAATGTGAAAATGAGCATGTTGGAATTGATAAAAGATGGGTGGAAATATTCAGCCATTTCAAAAGTGAACATATTCCATGTAAAAATTTATTTATTCTTGTTCAATTTACATTGTGCTACCCTGGAACTAACGCAGCAGTTGAAAGAGTTTTTTCAATTGTTAATGATTTTTGGACAAGTGAGAAATCAAGATTGAATGTTGATACTCTAGCTGCAGCACTTGCCATAAAATTCAATATGGAGGATATTTCTTGTTCAGATATTTCCAATATATTGTTACAAGATGATACATTGATAAAAATATTCATTCAATGGAAAAGTACTCATTTAGATAATATTATCTTACAATTATTATTAAAAAGTAATAGGCATGTAAGCATAATTATAATATAAAATATTACAAATGTTTTTATTATGCATTTATTATATTATAGTTTATTATTGTTGCAATGAATAAAATGTTTCCTTTATTTACAATATTGTTTTCTTCAATTTATTTTTGTCCTCCTTTTCATTGTAAAAAATTTGGTCACATTATTTACTGTTTGTCTTTTAAACTTTCTTTAGGTGTCACTTGTCTAACAGAAGTTGTAAATTGTAACATATCTTTTTACTTTGTGATTTTGTTTTGTTTTTTTTAAAAATCTAATAAATCTTATTTTAGTATAAAAGTAAAGTTATGTTTTTTTACATTTCTCCCATAAGTTCTAGAGATTTTCTTTTGATACTGTGCTTTATCACTAACCAGCTGTGTGACCCTAGGCAAGTCACTTTGATTTCTTCAACTCAGTTTCTTTACCTGCGAAACAGAATAATAATAGTACCTACCTCATAGTGTCATTGTAAGGATAAACTGAGTTAATATATACAAACAATTGAAACAGTACCTGGAACATAATAACAGCTACATAAGAGTTGGCTATTATTAATATTAGAAATAGTAGTAGTATAACAATAGTAAAAGTAGTTAAAGTATGCTAAGGTCTGTGTCATGCTCAAAAGAAATACAGAAATATTGGGTGATTATAGACTATTAGAAATATTTATAGTATGACACATCAAAAAACAAGATAAAATAGTTGCAAATTTTTAAAGAAAATTGAACAAATTAGTCTTTGGAAGAAGGGTATAAAATTAGATATAAATGAATATGGTAGATACAGACAAATGATGCAAAGATTAAAGCAAATGTATGGAGAAGGTAAACTATAAAAATGTTAACCTAAAGAAAAATACTAACCTGAAGAAACTTGCCCACCACTAGTTAAATCAAGCAAAATTCAATTAAATCAAGATGTATTAATAAAGATAAAAAAAGATAATATATACAGCTGTCCCTCACCATATCACGGTTCACTTTTTTTTTTTAATATTAATATTTTTTTATTAAATTTAATGCAGTGACATTGATAAATCAGGGTACATATGTTGAGAGAAAATATCTCTAGATTATTTTGACATTTGATTGTGCTGTATACCCCTCCCGCAAAGTTAAATTGTCTTCTGTCACCTTCTATCTGGTTTTCTTTGTGCCCCTCCCCTCCCCTAACCCCTCTCTCCTTCTTCACCCCCTCCCCCCTCCCCCAACCCCCCCGCCCCTGTTGCCATCACATTCTTGTTCATGTCTCTGAGTCTCATTTTTATGTCCCTTCTATGTATGGATTCATCTCAGTTTTTTTTCTGATTTACTTATTTCACTCCGTATAATGTTATCAAGGTCCATCCATGTTATTGTAAATGATCCGATGTCATCATTTCTTATGGCTGAGTAGTATTCCATAGTATATATGTACCAAAGTTTTTTAATCCACTCGTCCTCTGACGGACACTTGGGCTGTTTCCAGATCTTCGCTATTGTGAACAATGCTGCCACAAACATGCGGGTGCATTTCTCCTTTTCGAGCCGTTCTATGGTGTCCTTGGGGTATATTCCTAAAAGTGGGATAGCTGGGTCAAAAGGCGGTTCGATTTTCAGTTTTTTGAGGAATCTCCATACTGTTTTCCACAGTGGCTGCACCAGTCTGCATTCCCACCAGCAGTGCAGGAGGGTCCCCTTTTCTCCACATCCTCGCCAGCACTTATTCTGTGTTGTTTTGTTGATAAGCGCCATTCTGACTGGTGTAAGGTGATATCTCATTGTGGTTTTAATTTGCATTTCTCTAATGATTAGTGATGTTGAGCATTTTTTCATATGCCTATTGGCCATCTGTATGTCCTCTTTGGAGAAGTGTCTATTCATCTCTTTTGCCCATTTTTGGATTGGGTTGTTTGTCTTCCTGGTGTTGAGTTTTACAAGTTCTTTATAAATTTTGGTTATTAACCCCTTATCAGACGTATTGTCAAATATGTTCTCCCATTGTGTAGTTTGTCTTTTTATTCTGTTCTTGTTGTCTTTAGCTGTGCAAAAGCTTTTTAGTTTGATATAGTCCCATTTGTTTATCTTGTCTTTTATTTCACTTCCCCGTGGAGATAAATCAGCAAATATATTGCTCCGAGAGATGTCGGAGAGCTTACTGCCTATGTTTTCTTCTAAGATGCTTATGGTTTCACGGCCTACATTCAAGTCTTTTATCCATTTTGAGTTTATTTTTGTGAGTGGTGTAAGCTGGTGATCTAGTTTCATTTTTTTGCAGGTAGCTGTCCAATTTTCCCAACATCATTTGTTAAAGAGGCTGTCTTTACTCCATTGTATTTCCTTACCTCCTTTGTCAAATATCAGTTGTCCATAGAACTGTGGGTTTATTTCTGGGTTCTCTGTTCTATTCCATTGATCTATATGCCTGTTCTTATGCCAGTACCAGGCTGTTTTGAGTACAATGGCCTTGTAGTATAACTTGATATCAGGAAGTGTGATACCTCCCACTTTATTCTTCTTTTTTAAGATTGCTGAGGCTATTCGTGTCCTTTTTTGGTTCCATATAAATTTTTGGAATATGTGTTCTATATCTTTGAAGTATGTCATTGGTATTTTAATTGGTATTGCATTGAATTTATAAATTGCTTTGGGTAATATAGACATTTTAATGATGTTTATTCTTCCTAACCATGAGCACGGTATATGCTTCCACTTGTTAGTATCTTCCTTGATTTCTTTTATCAATGTTTTGTAATTTTCCGAGTACAAGTCTTTAGTCTCCTTGGTTAAGTTTACTCCTAGGTACTTTATTTTTTTGGTTGTAATTGTGAAGGGGATTGTTTCCTTAATTTCTCTTTCTGACTGTTCATTGTTGGTGTATGAAAATGCTTCTGATTTCTGATTTTATATCCTGCCACTTTGCTGAATTTATTTATCAGGTCCAGTAGTTTTTTGACTGAGACTTTAGGGTTTTCTATATACAATATCATATCATCTGCAAATAATGATAGTTTTACTTCTTCTTTTCCAACTTGAATGCCTTTTATTTCTTCTTCTTGTCTGATTGCTGTGGCTAGGACTTCCAGGACTATGTTAAATAAGAGTGGTGAAAGGGGGCACCCCTGTCTTGTTCCTGATCTTAAGGGTATTGCTTTTAATTTTTGCCCATTGAGTATGATGTTGGCTGTGACTTTCTCATAGATGGCTTTTATCATGTTGAGGTATGTTCCCTGTATTCCCACTTTGCTGAGAGTTTTGATCATGAATGGGTGCTGGATTTTATCAAATGCTTTTTCTGCATCTATTGAAATTATCATATGGTTTTTCTCCTTCTTTTTGTTTATGTGATGAATCACATTGATTGATTTACGAATATTGTACCAGCCTTGCCTCCCCAGAATAAATCCCACTTGATCATGGTGTATGATTTTTTCCATATATTGTTGGATCCGGTTTGCTAATATTTTGTTGAGGATTTTAGCATCTATATTCATCAGAGATATTGGCCTATAATTTTCTTTCTTTGTGTGGTCTTTGCCTGGTTTTGGAATCAGAATTATGCTCGCCTCATAAAAGGAGTTTGGAAGTCTTCCTTCCTCTTGAATTTTTTGAAATACTTTGAGAAGGATAGGAGTTAGTTCTTCTTTGAATATTTGGTAGAATTCCGTTGTGAAGCCATCGGGCCCCGGACTTTTCTTTGTTGGGAGTTTTTTGATAACTGTTTCGATCTCCTTTGGTGTAATTGGTCTGTTTAAGTTTTCTGATTCTTCCAGATTGATTTTTGGAAGATTGTACGTTTCAAGGAATTTGTCCATTTCATCTAGGTTGTCTAGTTTTTTGGCATACAGTTCTTCATAGTATTTTCTTACAATATTTTGTATTTCTGTTGTGTCAGTTGTTATTTCTCCTCTCTCATTTCTAATTTTATTTATTTGAGTCCTCTCTCTCTTTTTCTTGGTGAGTCTACTTAAAGGTTCATCAATCTTGTTTACCTTTTCAAAGAACCAGCTCCTAGTTTCATTGATCCTCTGTATTGTTTCTTTAGCCTCTATGTCATTTATTTCTGCTCTGATCTTTATTATTTCCTTCCTCCTACTACATTTGGGCTTTACTTGCTGTTCTTTTTCTAATTCTTTTAGATGCAGGGTTAAGTTGTTTATTTGAGCTTTTTCTAGCTTCTGAAAGTGTGCCTGTAGTGCTATGAACTTCCCTCTCAGCACTGCTTTCGCTGTGTCCCATAAATTTTGAGTTGTTGTATGCTCATTGTCATTCGTTTCTAGGAATTTCTTTATTTCTTCTTTGATCTCATTCTTAATCCATTCATTATTTAACACCCTGCTATTTAGTTTCCATGTGTTTGAGAATTTTTGAGCTTTTCTGCTGTGATTCATTTCTAGTTTCATGCTGTTATGATCGGAGAAAGTGCTTGATATGATTTCAGTCTTCTTAAATTTGTTGAGAGCACTTTTGTGCCCTAACATGTGGTCTATCCTAGAGAATGTACCATGAGCACTTGAAAAGAATGTATATTCTGCTGCTTTAGGGTGAAAGGTTCTGAAGATATCTATTAAATCGAGTTGATCTAGTGTTTCCCATAAGTCTGCTGTTTCTTTGTTAATTTTCTTTCTTGAGGATCTATCTAGTGATGTTAGTGGGGTATTGAAATCCCCTACTATTATAGTATTGCTGTTGATCTCGCCCTTTAAATCCATCAAAGTCTGTTTTATATATTTGGGTGCTCCTATATTAGGTGCATAGATATTTATAATAGTTATGTCTTCCTGTTGGATTACTCCCTTTATCATTATGTAGTGGCCTTCTTTATCTCTTACTATATCCTTTGTTTTAAAGTCCAATTTGTCTGATATAAGTATTGCTACCCCAGCTTTTTTTTCATTTCCGTTTGCATGAAACATTTTTTTCCATCCTTTTACCTTCAATCTGTGTGTGTCTTTTGTTCTAAGGTGTGTCTCTTGTAGACAACATATGTATGGGTCCTGTTTTCTTATCCACGCAGCTACCCTATGTCTTTTGATTGGATCATTTAATCCATTTACATTTAAGGTTATTATTGATATGTAGTTGTTTATTGCCATTTTCTTCTTTAAAGGTGTATTCCTTTTTCTTTTTTTTTTCTGTATTCTTTTCCCACTTTATCTGTTTACACCAGGCCCCTTAATATTTCCTGCAGCATTGGTTTGGTTGTAATTTTTTTGTTGTTTTTTGTCTGGGAAGCTTTTTATTTCTCCTTCAATTTTAAACGATAGCCTTGCTGGATAAAGTAGTCTTGGTTGTAGGTTCTTGTTCTGCATTACTTTGAATATTTCTTGCCATTCCCTTCTGGCCTCAAGTGTTTCTGTTGAGAAGTCAGATGTCATCCTTATGGGGGCTCCTTTGTAGGTGATAACTTTTTTTTCTCTTGCAGCTTTTAATATTTTCTCTTTATCGCTTAGCTTTGGTATTTTAATTATGATGTGTCTTGGTGTAGGTTTCTTTGGGTTTCTCTTTAATGGAGTCCTCTGTGCTTCTTGGATTTGTGAGAGTTTCTCTTGCATTAATTTAGGGAAGTTTTCAGCTATGATATGATTGAACAAAGTCTCTATCCCTTGTTCTTTTTCTTCTTCTTCAGGAACCCCTATGATGCGGATGTTATTTCTCTTCATGTTGTCACAGAGCTCTCTAAGAGTTTCCTCTGACTTTTTGAGTCTTTTTTCTCTTTTCTTCTCTGCTTTCATGCCTTCATTCCAGTTGTCTTCTAACTCACTGATTTGATCTTCTGCTCTATCTATCCTGTTTTTAATTCCTTCCATTGTGGTCTTTATTTCTGATATTGTATTTGTCGTCTCCAACTGATTCTTTTTTATACTTGCTATTTCTTTATTTAGGTTTTCAAACTCCCCCTCCATTGTTGTTCTAAGATCCCTAAGCATCCTTACAATCATTATTTTGAACTCCGCATCTGGAAGTTTGATTATTTCCATATCACTCAGTTCATCTCTCGAAAGTGTCTCTTGTGGTTTCATTTGGATTGCACTCCTTTGTTTTCTCATCTTCTTCTTTTTTTTTATTTGTAGAGTTGATTGAGTCTAGGCTTGGTGTTGTCTGCCTCCAGTTTTCAGTTGTGTTATTTTTAGGTCTTCGTGGGTTGGTATCAGCTATTATTTGTAATCCACTTTTGGATTTGGGCAGCTTTGAAGTCTTGATTTGTTTGTTTTCTTAACAGGTGATAGTCTTGTTAACTGATCTCAGCAGGGGGCTTCCTTGAAACTGTATCCAGGAATGCTGTGGGTGTAACCTGAGATGCTGAAGGTCTCTTCCTCCAACTAATCTCACTGGGGGCAGGGTTTTTTCTCTCAGCTTCAGTAGGGGGAGGTGTATCTCAGATCTCCATGGAGACCTGAGTTACTGCCCCTCCTCCCCACTTCTTGTTTTCAGCTGTGTCTTGTTTCGCTGATTGGAGCTGGATAGATGTCCGGAGATCTCTGATCCGGAAGCAATTCAGCTCTGTTTTGTGAAAGTTTCAGTCCCTCCCCCAGCTATGGCCGCCTCCAGCACGAATGAGTCAGCTTTTTAATTTTGTTTCTTGCATACCTTAGCCCCTCACAGTCTGTCCCTCTCCCTGTCTTTTCCACTTGGGAGATAAGCTGGTCTTTTCAACCCACCTTGCTCCCTGGTCGCCAGGTAAGTGGCTGTGAGCAGTAGTTTCTGCTCTTTTTCCTCTGTGAAATCCTCTCTGGGCTCTCAGCCTCACCCCCCTTTTTCCCTTCCTGTAAGCAGAGGAGATTCAGGCACTCCTTACCAGGATTATTGTGGCTTCCTCTTTGCTCCTTGGTTTTTGAGAGCTGTTCTTGCAGTTCAGTGTTGGTTTTTCATGCTGATTTTTTCTAAATTGATTTGTATTCCAGTTTGGTGTTGAGAGCTGGGTGTCTGTGCATCTGCCTACTCTGCTGCCATCTTCTCTCTCCCCACGGTTCACTTTTCAGGGTCTCACTGTATCGCGGATTTTTAAATTGTTATCTAATTTTGTATCACAGGTTTTTTGCTATATTGTGGGATTTTGCATATATTTTTATATATTATTTTAATTATTTTTGCGGTAAAATATGCATTTTCTAGCCTAAAAAATTGAAAACAATATAAAAACATTAATTAAAACATATTAAAAGAATATTAAATTGAAATAAATTAAGTAGCATACAACAGATGAGTAGACAAAGACTCACATGTATGAAAAATGCAGCTACAAAAAATAGGTCAGAGAAATGGCGCCATGAGGAGCAATACCAATAAATCTCCCCAAAATTTCAACAAGTGCTTCAACCAGAGACAGAAAAATCTATCCTTGGAGCATCTAGAAGTCCCACACACTGTACATGAAGGTATGATCGACCGAAAAATTGACTAAATATATAATCAACCCCGAAGGAAATAAGACGGAAAAAGGAACACTCCACCTTCCTCACTAACCTAAGCAAGGGCTGCTTTCACTTGGAACTGAGATAGAGGGCTAAGGGTGTGAAGGGATCAAGCCAGGCTGTGGCACAGATATCCAAGCTGAGGAAAGACTGTGCCTGTGGCGACTCAGCCAACGCAAGCTAACACACATGCCAGACTCTGGCAAAGATGAGCAAGTGGAAGCTGCCATTAGACCTGATATTCTGGTCTGCAAGTGCAGATAGTGTGCAAGAGGTTCCTCTTAGTGCCCTGGGAGTGGGCGCCTGTGTTCCCGGACAGAGGGGCAGAGTCAGAAGCCTTTGTGTGGCCTGTGACCAGAGTCTTGGTGTGGTCCCTGCACCCTGAACAGCAGCATGCGGGGATGCGCAAAAGCAAACTTCCCTTCCCCCGAACTTCTCCGGGTGGGCGGGGCACCTCATCCAGTCATTCAAGCTAACAGACCCGGGGGGCATGCAAGCAGCTTGCAGTCTGACTCAGGAGCAGATCTTCGGATCCAATCAATAAAGTTAGCTTAACCCAGAGTCTGCTCACCTCCCAACTGACCAATACGGCTCTAACTGACAAGATCTCTCTCAGTTCAGCAATCTAAGACAATAGGCATAACATTTTTTAGTGCCTCTTGCTATGCATGTAGGGGTAGGGGCAACTTCTGATTGGCAGAGCTTTCATACTTAGGGCTATACATTAAAAAAAGGGATTTGGCAGCTTTTAAGACCTCCTGTTTTGCAAATAGCGACTAGGCCAGCTTCTACCCAGCCAAAACAGGTTACAAGGTGCAAGAAGCCTGGGGAGAGTAGTCCCACAGAGTGCTGAGGCATATAGGATATGGCTGGAGGTGCATAAAAAGGCACTTTGGGAGCAATTGGCTCCCAGTTCCGCCTGATTATACTGGTGGCTTTGACTGACAGAGCCTTACCCAGAGCCCTGAGCTGAGTGGGGATAGAGGGGGGATTTGCCAGCTCTTTGAGCCTCTTACTCTCCAGGCAGAGGCAGCAGCAATCCCATAGCTGGTTCATCAGGCTGCTAATTCAGGAAGGAGAGGCTAGGAGAGAAGCTCCGGGAAAATGGACTCTCTCATTGTCAGAGTCTGCAAATGCTAATGAGCCTCGACTGCCAACGAGACTGAAGCCTAATATATAACATCACCATAGAGACTTATCAACTGCAAATCTCTACCTAAGCGTGCCACAGGGGCAGAACCTGGGGTACAGAGTCACCGACTAGGAAGGAGATGAAAGAAAAAGGAAGAAGATAGCCTCTAAAAATAAAAAAAAATCCACAGACTATATAACCTTTTGCTTTTTTTTTGTTGTTTCTTTCATCTCTTGCCTTGATTATTTTCTTTTTCTTTCCACCCTGGTCATTTTATTCTCTGTCTGCCTTATTCTTTCTGCTTCTTGAACTACACTACCCATAAGTGTTACATTTCCCATTTTCTTTCTTTTCTTCTTCCTTTCTCTCTATGAGGGTTGCACCCCAAAACCCTTAACTCTCTCTCTCTTTTTGTTCTTTTTTCTTCTTTTTGTTTTTTCCTCTTTCTTTTTTTCTCCCTCTATATTAGTTTCTTCTTTTCTCCTTTAATTTTTCTCTCATTCAATCCTCAATCATGAAAAAATTATTTTATTTGGGACTCACATTTATTCTTTGTGGCACTTTGGGTGCTTTTTATTTCTCTTTTTAATTCATAAGCATTCCTCACAACCCTGGCTCTCCATTGTATCTAGTTTTTGCTCCACTTAATACAATAGTAATTTTTAAATTTTTTTTCCTTTTTCCTGTTTCCCTCTTATCTCTCTCATTATATCTCTTAGTTGACCATCACTTACAAGCAAATCATTTTATTCTTGACCCAATTTTTTTTCTTTTTTGCATTTTGTGGGTCCCTACCTCCTTTTTCGCCCCTTTATCACTTTTCCCCAACTCTGTTATACGTAGTTTTTGTTCCATTTAGCACAATATAATTCACAGTTCATCACAATTTTTTTTCTCAAGGTGGAGGTGAGAGGAGAGGAGAAAAGAAGGGGAAATAATAAAAGTTCTTTTTTTCCATTTTTTTCCTTTTCTTTTTTTTACTTTTTATTCTTTATTAATTCTTATTAGTACTATCAACAAAACCACCCTCAGATGCCATTAAGGAAAAGGAAATCGAATATCATGGATACAAAAGACAGAGAGGTAGCACAGATAGATGAGAAAAAATATATGGAGAAAAAATTTAATATATTAGAAAACTTGGAGCTAAATAACAGAGAATTTAAAATAGAAATCCTAAAAATAATCAGAGATATACAAAAAAACACAGAAAGGCAATATAGGGAGCTCAGAAAACAACTCAACAAACACAAAAAACATATTACCAAGGAAATTGAAACAAATCAAACTGAGATGAAAAACTTAATTCATGAACTGAAAAATGAGGTAACAAGCTTAGCTAATAGAACAGGCCAGTTAGAAGGTAGGATTAGTAACATAGAAGACAAACAACTTGAGGCACAACAGAGAGAAGAAGAGAGAGACTCAAAAATTAAAAAAAAAAAATGAGAAAGCCCTACAGCAATTGTTTGATTCCATCAAAAAGACTAACATAAGAATAACAGGTATATCAGAGGGAGAAGAGAGAGAAAATAAAATGGAGAACATTTAAACAAATAATAGATGAGACTTTCCCAAGCCTGTGGAAAGAACTAAAGCCTCAAATTCAAGAAGCAAATAGAACACCGAGTTTCCTTAACCCCAACAAATCTACTCCAAGGAACATCATAATAAAAGTGGCACAAACCAACAACAAAGAAAAAATTCTCAAGGCAGCCAGGGAAAAGAAGAATACAACATATAAAGGAAGGCCTATTAGATTATCATTGGATTTCTCAGCAGAAATTCTACAAGCTAGAAGAGAGTGGACCCCAATATTTAAAATCCTGAAAGAGAGGAACTTTCAGCCAAAAATATTATACCAATCAAAGCTATCCTTCATATACTAAGGAGAAATAAAAACATTCACAGATACAGAAAGGATGAGGGAATTTATCATCAGATAATTCCCACTCTGGGAAACACTAAGGGGGTTTTCCATCGAGATACAAAGAACAAAACAAAACAAAACCACAAGTAAAAGCTCCACCAAGAACACACAAAAAAAACAAATTTAAATTGTGACAACAAAAACGAAAAAAAGGGGGGGGGAGAGGATGGAGATTAACAGTAGCAAAGGACAATGAAGTGCAGAAGCACTCATAAGATAGTGTACTACAATGAACATGGTAGGTACCCTTTTCATTACTTAATGGTAACCACCCTTGAACAAACCACCACAGAAGCACATGACTTAAAAACGGTAGCAACAGAGAACAGAAGCATGAAATACAACCAAACAAAAACAAATGATAGAAAAACAAAAGAGAAGAATCAAACAAGATACAAAACTAACAGAAAGCAATTTGTAAAATGGCAATAGGGAACGCAAAACTGTCAATAATTACATTAAATGTAAATGGATTAAACTCACCAATAAAAAGACACAGAGTAGCAGAATGGATTAAAAAAATCCACTTGTATGCTGCCTACAAGAAACACATCTAAGCAACAAGGATAAAAACGAATTCAAAGTGAAAGGCTGGAAACAATACTCCAAGCAAATATCCAAAAAAAAAGCAGGTGTAGCAATACTCATATCTAATAATGCTGACTACAAGAGAGCAAAAGTATTCAGAGACAAAAATGGTCATTTTATAATGATTAAGGGGACACTGAATCAAGAAGACATAACAGTCCTTAATATATATGCACCAAACCAAGGAGCACCAAAATATATAAGACAGCTACTTATTGACCTTAAAACAAAAACTGACAAAAATACAATCATACTTGAAAACCTCAATACATCACTGACGGCTCTAAATTGTTCATCCAAACAGAAAATCAATAGATATATTGGCTGTAAACGAAACACTAGAGTACCTGGATATGATAGACATCTACAGGACATTTCATCCCAAAGTGACAAAGTGTACATTTTTCTCTAGTGTACATGGAACATTCTTAAGAATTGACCATATGTTGGGCAATAAAAATAACATCAGCAAATTCAGAAAAATTGAAATTTTACCAAGCATATTTTCTGATCATAAAGGCTTGCACTAGAATTTAACTGCAAAAAAGAGGGAAAAAATGTGGAAACTAAACAACATACTTTTAAAAAATGAATGGGTCAAAGAAGAAATAAGCGCAGAGATCAAAAGATATATACAGAAAAATGAAAATGACAATACGACATATCAGAATCTATGGGATGCAGCAAAAGCAGTAATAAGAGGGAAGATCATATCACTTCAGGCCTATATAAACAAACAAGAGAGAACCCAAGTGAACCACTTAACTTCATACCTTAAAGAACTAGAAAAAGTAGAACAAAGATAACCCAAAACCAGCCGAAGAAAGGAGATAATAAAAATCAGAGCAGAAATAAATGAAATAGAGAACAGAAAAACTATAGAAAAATAATAAAACAAGGAGCTGGTTCTTTGAAAAGATCAACAAAATTGACAAACACTTGGCAAGATTCATCAAGGTAAAAAGAGAAAGGATTCATATAAACAAAATCAAAAATGAAAGAAGAAAAATCACCATAGATATCATAGATATACAAAGAATTATTGTAGAATACTATGAAAAACTATATGCCACTAAATTCAACAATCTAGAAGAAGTGGATAAATTCCTAGAACAATACAACCTTCCTAGACTGAGTCAAGAAGAAGCAGAAAGCCTAAACAGACCAATTAGCAGAAAAGAAATAGAAAAAACTATTAAAAACCTCCCCAAAAATAAAAGTCCAGGCCCAGACGGTTATACTAGTGAATTCTATCAAACATTCAAAGAAGACTTGGTTCCTATTCTACTGAAAGTCTTCCAAAAAATTGAAGAAGAAGCAATACTTCCAAACACATTTTATGAGGCCAACATAACTCTTATACCGAAACCTGGCAAGGACAGCACACACACACACACAAACTACCAGCCAATATTCTAATGAATACAGATGCTAAAATACTAAACAAAATACTAGCAAATCGAATACAACAACATATTAAAAAAATAATACATCATGATCAAGTGGGATTCATCCCAGAATCTCAAGGATGGTTCAACATACGTAAAACGATTAATGTAATAGACCATATCAACAAAACAAGGAATAAAAACCACACAATCTTATCAATAGATGCAGAAAAGGCATTCAATAAAATACAACACAACTTTATGTTTAAAACACTCAACAAAATGGGTATATAATGAAAATATCTCAACATGATAAAGGCCATATATGATAAACCATCAGCCAACATCTTATTAAATGACATAAAACTGAGGACCTTCCCACTTAAATCTGGAACAAGACAGGGTTTTCCACTCTCTCCACTCTTATTTAATGTGCTGCTAGAAATTCTGGCCAGAGCAATCAGACAAGAGAAAAAAATAAAAGGCATCCGTATCGGAAAAGAAGAAGTAAAGGTATCACTTTTTGCAGATGATATGATCCTATACATCGAAAACCCCAAAGACTCCACAAAAAGATTACTAAAAACAATTAACCAATACAGTAAGGTCACAGGATACAAAATTAACATACAAAAATCCATAGCCTTTCTATATGCCAACAATGAAAAATTAGAAAACGAACTCAAAAAAATAATCCCCTTCACGATTGCAGCAACAAGAACAAAAAAATACCTAGGAATAAACTTAACTAAGAATGTAAAGGACCTATATAGCAAATCTACAAAGCACTGTTAAAGGATATAGAAAAAGATACAATGAGATGGAAAAGTATTTCTTGTTCTTGGATAGGAAGAATAAATATAATCAAAATGGCCATATTACCCAAAGCAATATACACATTTAATAAAATTCCCATAAAAATTGCAATGACATTTTTTAAAGAAATGGAACAAAAAATCATCAGATTTATATGGAACTATAAAAAACCCCGAATAGCCAAAGCAATCCTAAAGAAAAAGAATGAAGCTGGGGGCATTACAATACCTGACATCAAAATATATTATAGAGGCACGATAATCAAAACAGCATGGTATTGGCAGAGAAATAGACACTCAGACCAATAGAACAGAATAGAAAGTCCAGAAATAAAACCACATATATGTGGTCAAATAATTTTTGATAAAGGGGCCAACAACACACAATGGAGAAAAGAAAGCCTCTTCAACAAATGGTGCTGGGAAAACTGGAAAACCACAGGCAAAAGAATAAAACTCAACTACAGTTTGTCCCCTTGTACTAAAATTAATTCAAAATGGATCAAAGACCTAAATATACGACCTGAAACAATAAAGTACATAGAAGACGACATAGGTACTAAACTCATGGATCTTTGTTTTAAAGAGCATTTTATGAATTTGACTCCAAAGGCAAGGGAAGTGAAGGCAAAGATAAATGAATGGGACTACATCAGACTAAAATGTTTTTGCTCAGCAAGAGAAACTGACAACAAAATAAACAGACAGCCAACTAAGTGGGAAATGATATTTTCAAACAACAGCTCAGATAAGGGCCTAATATCCAAAATATACAAAAACTCATAAAACTCAACAACAAACAAACAAACAATCCAATAAAAAAATGGGAAGAGGACATGAACAGACACTTCTCCCAGGAAGAAATACAAATGGCCAACAGATATATGAAAAGATGCTCATCTTCATTAGTTATTAGAGAAATGCAAATCAAAACTACAATGAGATACCACTTCATACCTGTTAGATTAGCTATTATTAACAAGACAGGTAATAGCAAATGTTGGAGAGGCTGGTGAGAAAAAGGAACCCTCATCCACTATTGGTGGGAATGTAAAGTAGTACAACCATTATGGAAGAAAGTATGGTGGTTCCTCAAAAAACTGAAAATAGAACTACCTTATGACCCAGCTATCCCTCTACTGGGTATATACCCCCCAAACTGAGAAACATTGATACGTAAAGATACATGTAGCCCCATGTTTATTGCAGCATTGTTCACAGTGGCCAAGACATGGAAACAACCAAAAAGCCCTTCAATAGAAGACTAGATAAAGAAGATGTGGCACATATACACTATGGAATACTACTCAGCCATAAGAAATGATGACATCGGATCATTTACAAAAGTTTGTGGGATCTTGATAACATTATACGAAATGAAATAAGTAAATCAGAAAAACTAAGAACTGCAATATTCCATAAGTAGGTGGGACATAAAAGTGAGACTAAGAGACATTGACAAGAGTGTGGTGGTTATGGGGGGGGGAGATGGAATGGGGGAGGGGGAGGGGAAGGGGCACAAAGTAAACTAGATAGAAGGTGATGGAGGACAATCTGACTTTGGGTGATGGGTATGGAACATAATTGAATGACAAGATAACCTGGACATGTTTTCTTTTCTTTGAACATATGTACCCTGATTTATTGATGTCACCCCATTAAAATTAATAAAAATTAAAAAAAAGAATTTAGAATAAAAAAAATTAGAAAAGAAAAATGCAGCTATGGTTGCTTCTGCTAAGCTAGTTTGCCCATGTGAGATCGTACATTGCACACTATTGGCTGATGGATGGGAGGCGACCAACCAGAGCACTGTGTTCTGTGTATATAAATAATCAAATAAATATAAGTTCACTACTTCACAGATTTTTGCCTATCCCAGGGGTTTCTGGAACCTAACTTCCATGATAGACGAAGCCCCAGTATAAAAATAGAGGAAAATCCACCAATAAGATACATAATCATGAATTTAACTACCCTAACTACTTAGCTTTAAAATATACAAAATAAAACCTGACAATATTATTAGGGAAAAAAGACAAAACTATAATAACAGTGTAAAATATTAACATATTGTTACCAAAAACTGAGACAAAGCACAAAACCTCTAATAAGGCTTGTAAAGCTTTTAGAAGGGTTAGACAACAAGTTAGCCAGCCTATTTAATCCTATTGTTCTAGATAAACTATATCCATAACTTTTAAATAGAGAATATTTGGGAGATGATGGGCATAGGACACAGTATCCAGATGATGTTTTATTCAGTTGTACACTTGAAACCTGTCTGGTTTTGCACACCCATGTCACCCCAATAAATTCAATTAAAATAAATAAATAAATAAATAAATAAATAAATAAATAAATAAAAGCTATTTATAGGTTTTGCATGTACAATGAATGTTTATAAAATTGGACCATGTATATATGTCACAGTTTCAATAAATTTCAGAAAATTGATATTACATAATTATATTTTCTGATCACAATATGACACACTTTTTAAAAACACATATAGATATAGAAACCCAAAAAATATACTTCTAAGTAACTCATGTTTAAAAAGAAACCATAGGCCCTGGCCGGTTGGGTCAGCGGTGGAGCGTAGGCCTGGCGTGCGGGGGGACCCGGGTTCGATTCCTGGCCAGGGCGCATGGGAGAGGCGCCCATTTGCTTCTCCACCCCCCTCCCCTCCTTCCTCTCTGTCTCTCTCTTCCCCTCCCACAGCCAAGGCTCCATTGGAGCGGAGATGGCCCCAGGTGCTAGAGTGGGTCTGGTTACGGCGGAGCGACGTCCCAGAGGGGCAGAGCGTCGCCCCCTGGTGGGCAGAGCATTGCCCCTGGTGGGCATGCTGGGTGGATCCCAGTCGGGCGCATGCGGGAGTCTGTCTGACTGTCTCTCCCCGTTTCCAGCTTCAGAAAAATACAAAAAAATAAATAAATAAAAAGAAAAAGAAACCATATATATATATGAAGCACCACTAAAGTATTTTATTACCAAAAAATAAATGAAGTGAGGTGCATTTATGTGAAGGTAAATTTATAGTCTTAAATGCTTTTTCTTAAAAAAAAACAACACAATTTAGCTAAACTGTTAATGCATAATATAGGGTTAGAACATTGTAAACCTGAATAAACTACAAGGAAGAGAACAGTGAAGAAAGCAGAACTCCATTAATAAAAACAAAAGCACAGAGAAGAAACAAGCCAATCTTATCTCCCAGATCTTGTTTTAAATTAACTGGAAGATTTCATATGAGGTGAATCTATTCCCTTAATTCACGTAATATTTGATTTTTGTAATTTTTCACTTTTCTGACTCTAGAAGCCTTTGCTTGCCCCAACCTTGCTCTCTCATGCTGCCTGAAAAAATTCCCAGTCACTTCTGTACAAATCAAAGTTGCGTTCAGTGCATAATGGCTCTTTATCTGGTTGCAATAGTTACTACTAATCAAAATCAAAATCTGTCCTTACCACTTTAACTAGTGTCCAGAAGCAATTTTTTCACTTCTTGGTGCCAAAACCATACCAGATAAGCCCCAACACTTGCATCCTCCTGTTTCCATTGTTTCAGTGGACTGTGTTCTCATCTCACCAGATTGTGCCCACATGGTGGCACTCTTGCCCCCTTTGCGGGAGAGACACAGCAGCAGGCACTCTCTCCTGAGATCCCCCACACTCAAAGTTGACTTCACTTCATAAAGACGATCCTATAAATCATGGTTTGGAGTTACAGCTGTCTCCTAGGTTTGCCAAAGATTAAATTTATGTTTTTCACATTTCTCTATGACCATGAATGCTTTAGAAAAGAGGGTGGTAACACCACTTTTAGTGTGCCATTTTAAAAGTAAAATTTAGGATTTATTTTTAAGTTAAAATTCACTAATGATACAGCATCAATATCAAATCTAAAAACTTAATAACCTTGGATTTATTGAAGTCAAAATATTGGCCAGTAATACCAAATATTATAAGCATCAAATTGAACCAACTCACCTCCTTCAATGACTACAATGATCAGGTGGCACCACATATAACAGCCTGATTGTTTGAATTTGTTTCACAGAAAATATCATTAAGGTGTGTAATGGGAGCTCCTTTTTCAGCTGGGATTACTTGCAGGACATTACTCTTCCAGCTGTTAACAGATTTTACCTGATTAGTGGAAAATGGATGGAACTAGAGAAGAATCAGCTTGTGCTTCTCTCCCTGTTGATAAGAAGTTTTCAAAACATGCTGGAAGGAAGCTAGGCTTGCTTATTAATTTCTCTTCTGGGATTGGTCAAGAGCAGTAAGAACAGTGATCCCAACTGAGTATATTTTACTAGAAAGGCTATGGGGCACACAGGTTAGGAGCAAGACTGAGAAAAACCAAGTAGACTCAAATTTTCATGCTCCAGGTAAGTCCTGGGGGAGCAAACTATTATTTTGTCACACCAAGACTAGTTGCTGCACTTAGTGTGCCATGTTTCCCGTGTGAATTTTGTCTGTTTATAATCTTACTGGTTCACTTTTTCATCCATTTACTCACTTACTTAGCATATAGTATTTTTGCTAAGCATGGTATATTAATTATCATAGAATAGAGCATAGGAGGATTTTCATTCAAATCAATTTCCCCTAGCAGAGTATGAATTTCTAGACTTAAAAGCAAACCAGCCTCTTAGGAATGACATAATAGACCTCTGTTTTAGAAGAACATTTTATAAACTCAGTAACACTGGGGAACAAAATTTTTGTTGCATCCACAAAAACACTTGTTCTTACCTAATTCAAATGTGCTGATATCAAATCTGACATTAGTTTCTCTGTAAGCTATAGTTTTTTTGAAATTCAAGATTTTATGTTTTCATCTTATTGTAAAATTTTCAACATTTAGTTTAACATAATTAAGTAGAATGTCTTCTTGGGCATCATCTTTGTGAAAATATAATAATTTATATAATGCAATAAGTACACTAATACACTAAAAATATGATTGCATCAGAATTTGTCTACAATTTTGAAATAGAACATATTAAAACACTTATTTTAATCATAAAATTTGCGCCAAACTTATTTAAATTCTATTCAGGCAAAAATTTGCGTTTGTAGCTCTTGCATTTGTGTACTTGTTGAGGACAATTTGTTTTATGATCCAGCAGTAGTCTGCTCATCACTAACAGCTCCAAGAGTTTCAGGAAACTTATCCAGGTGACTGTTCAGGAAGTGAATCTTAACGCTCATGTTACATCCAATGTCACGGAAAGCCAACAGCATCCTTTGAACCAGAAATTCATAGTTTTCTGCTTTTTTGTTGCCAAGGAAGTTCTTTGTACCTGCCACAAAAGACTGCCATGCTGCTTTCTCCTCCTTATTCATCTTCTGGGCAAATTCTTCATCACATATGAGGGTTCGAATTTGAAGTCCATCGAATACACCTGCTTTTATCTTCTCAAAAGACAAGGCAGGAAAACCAGAAATGATATGTTGAAAGCATTCACTGTCTCTATTCAAAGCCTGAACAAACTGCTTCATTAAGCCAAGTTTGATGGGAAGTGGGGGAAAAATGATTCTGTCTCGATTAACTACAGACAGGTTCATTCACAATATTTTGCATCCCTACTTCCAGAGCTTCACATTTTGGCCACTCCTTCTGTGTCCAGTGTTTCTCCCGAGCTCGGCTGTCCCACAAACACAGAAAGCAAGGATACTTTGTGAAACCTCTCTGTTGTTCTAGCAGGAAATTTACCATTTTAAGATCCATACAGATGATCCAGTTATGCTCCTCATACTTCAGAAAGTCAAAGACTATTTTTATGTCATTATAATCTTCTCATAGATGAGTTGAAAAACCAATTGGAACCGCTGCATAAACATTACCGTTGTGTAGGAGAACACATTTCAGACTCTGTTTAGAGCTGTCTAGAAATAGCCACCATTCTGTTGGACTGTAAGTGGTAACACCTAGCTAGCTAAGAAGACTACTGATATCATGATAGTAAACCAAGTGCTTGTCTTAGGAAAAAAAGTTCACAAAAATTTGTTCATGCTTTCTGAAATGGAATACTTTAGCTCAGGGGTCCCCAAACTTTTTACACAGGGGGCCAGTTTACTGTCCCCCAGACCATTGGAGGGCCACCACATACAGTGCTCCTCTCACTGACCACCAATGAAAGAGGTGCCCCTTCCGAAAGTGCCATGTGGGGCCATAAATGGCCTCAGAGGGCCGCATGTGGCCCATGGGCCGTAGTTTGGGGAGGCCTGCTTAGCTGACCGGTGAAGTACATTCTTTTCTTGAAGCCTAGAGGCTAATAACTGAGCTGCTTTTTTTGATAGGCCCAAATCTCTTACTAAGTCATTCAATTCCGGTTGGCTAAACTGCTGAGGGGTTAATGACTGCTTGGCATCAGAAGACCCTTCAGATTCTACAACCATTTCCTCATGCATCTTATCAAAATACACTTGATCATCATGTTCACTTTCTTTGTTTTTAGAAGAAATAAAACCATTGAAAACTGGAACCGGGAGTGTCTCAGAGTGTGGGATAGGTCATATTGATGAAGGAATATTAGAATATGTGATCATATGCCATTTTTTCTTGCCGATATCCTTTGTATGGATCAGACAGAAATAACAGTCACTGCCATGGTCCTAGGTTCACACCAAACCATGGGAATACCAAAAGGCATTCCTTTGCGTTTTTGTCTTGTCCAGTCACAAAGCATTCGCTCACAATTATGACACACAATATGAGGAGCTCAATTCTTGACTTGATCACCAAAGGGAACTTGAAAATAGGCAATATATGCACATGTCACAAATGATGAAATATTGCGCCTTTGACGCTGAAGTGTGTAACAGCCACATATATAACAGAAGGTGTCAGGACTATTCTTACATTTACACCTACTCGAAAAAGCCATGATTCAATCTTAAAACAAAATAAGAGGGTGTTTTTTTATCAGATAATCATTTTTTACATTTAAAAACAACTACAATTATGTAAAAGTGATGTTTGTAAAACATTAATTGCTTTGTGTTTATGTTCAATCTAAGAATCATTGCCCTTTAACTCCAATTTAAAAACCAATGCATGCCACTAAGTGTAACAAAAAGAAATTAAAATTGCATAAAAACTGGAGCATGCACCCAAAAACAGAATTTAGATTTGGAATCAATGATGCAGAAATATATAGAAACAGTTCTTTTTTTTTTTTAATTTTTATTTATTTATTCATTTTAGAGAGGAGAGGGGAGATAGATAGAGAGAGAGAGAAATTGAGAGAGAGAGAGAGAGAGAGAGAGAGAAGGGGGAGGAGCAGAAAGCATCAACTCCCATATGTGCCTTGACCAGGCAAGCCCAGGGTTTTGAACCGGCAACCTCAGTGTTTCTAGGTTGACGCTTTATCCACTGCACCACCACAGGTCAGGCTAGAAACAGTTCTAAAACCTCATTCAACAGAAAGTGAAAATTGTTCCCCAGCCTGAATCAACCTGTTATTAAATATAACATTAAGAGTAGGAAAGAATCAGCCTGTTATTAAATATAATATTAAGAGTAGGAAATATGTCCTTGTGTCCCTTTTCCCCAACCAACACCTAGTGTCATCACATACTTAGTACATCCATAATGAATATTTGTTAAAAGAAAAAGGTGTATATATATATATATATATGTACACTTTTTATATATAGGTAAACTATAATGCTTCTTATCAACTATATTGAAAAAGGAATTACTATGTAAGAAGTATTTCTATGATAAATCATAGTTGCAGTAGCATAAAAAACAAATAGTATATGCCTAGAAGGCTAAGGAAGGTACTTATTCATCATATAGGTGTCAGAGTGATAATATCCACTTATTAGGAAATTAGTTATTTGTTACATTCAAGGAATCCAAATATTTTCTTATTTTCCCAGAG
Source organism: Saccopteryx bilineata (assembly GCF_036850765.1). Lineage (NCBI taxonomy): Eukaryota > Metazoa > Chordata > Mammalia > Chiroptera > Emballonuridae > Saccopteryx > Saccopteryx bilineata. The sequence goes on from NC_089494.1 coordinate 138,694,477, forward strand.
ATCAGATAGTAAACTTCCTTCCATAAATGCTTTGGCTGTAAAATTATTCATTACTTCAAGGTGCCAGAATTCTCTGGAAACCAATTTGAGTAGTCTTGCCTATCGGCAATGTGATAGAATATGTTGACTTGCTCAGATGTTCTAGTTCCCCAGATCAGCTAGTGCTGGCTCTGTGAAAGCCCCTGGCACGAAATTTCTAATTAAAAGAGTCCACCTAAAAATTAATGCATATCTTATTTTTCATACTGAACTTAATTCAGAATTTTGGGCTTTTAACTTTGGAATATGGTTTTCTAATAAAAAGTTTTCAGTTGGAAAACTAAACAAACAAAACTAAATAAAACAACTAAAGAGGAGAGAGAAAACACAATAAGAAGGATTGTTGAAGAGATATAAGGAAGTCTGAAAGGAATGAAATAAATTTGGGTTTCAATAAAACTATACTCAAAATCTGGGAAGTCAGAAACCTATTCTTCCTCTCTGTCTCTCTCTCTACCCGTACCCCACCACCCTTCGGGCAGTCAGGGCACAGCCTCAGCCAGAACACAGCTGGGAACACAGAGTAGCTAGTGGACGAGGATAAGGACTGAACTGGACTAAACCAATGCACAGAATTTATGAACACTGGCCTTTCTCCTGGGTTTGATGAGAAAACTAGGCTGAATCTTTTTCACAGTGGGATGGACAAAGATGAGGCATCGGAAACGTGGTACAGCCTTCCACTTCAACCCCAATACATCTTACCACAAAGCTGCAATGACCCATCCATCATTATCCCAAAATGCTTTTCTCCGTTTTCACTGGTAACAAAAGTCAATAGTACAAAATATGGGCCTGTTTGCCTGGGTTGGGGCTGGCATGTCATAACAGGGAAGATGACATCAGGGGTAAAATAGACATGGTCAGCTCAACTTACCACATACAACAATGATCCAGACTCTTAGAAGTCAAACTCCCTTCCACCACAACAGTCTGTTACAGTAATATAATGTTATAGTAATTAAATATAATTTTATATATAGAAATAAAAAAATATAGAAGATATATAGAAATAAGTTAGGATATAATATTAAAAGCCATAAAAGCAAGTGAATAAGGCTATGGCCTCTGGGTGGGAACTAATTTCGTGTGTACAGATATGATAGGCAGACTATGCCTTTCGTGCAGGGCCCAGTTAGTGTGTGTGTGAAGTTATACATAGATAAGAAGTGGAATGATGTGACAATTCTGTAGATTAACATAAGAAAGGGCTCCCTGCTAGAAACTCCCAAATAGGTGTTTTGATATGATAATCTTGTAGATTAACACCTGTTAGAAGGCACAGGCCAGAAAAGGTACTAAAGTTGAGGGGCACCCCTGCTGGAGTTAGTTGTCCAGATTCCAATGTTGAATGTGGACTGTCTCTATGCCACTCTGACCAAGGACAACTGAGAGGAGCACGCAGCGGGGCTCCATTAAGCTGTGCCCAGGCACACCGAAAGGATTAGTGAGTAATAAACAGCCTGTGTGATCCTTGCAACTAATGTGTATCAGTCATGTCTTTCCTCTGATGGCAATTGGTCTTGGTACTGATAAATAGAATCCTCATAGCTGCCTCAAGAGTAGTCTCAAAGAGGCCACCAGCCCTGCTGATAAGCAAGAGTGTCCCACTGCACGGGGAAGTCAAATCGGGTAAGCCTGATCGAAGTAGAGCTTGGGTTCTACTAGTACACAGTCCACATGTCTCAGAAAACAGAAACTGTATTCAGCCTTCCTGGCTCTTTCCCTGTGCCATGTTCTGCCCTGTGTATGATTCCCAAGCAATCATTTATTACATAGTATGTATAGCATGCCAACTAGGACCACTCACTGTTGGACATTTATCAGTGCCAGCAGGTGAAGGGCAGTTTTAGGCCTGGTTTGAATTATATAAATGCATTGAGTCATGGCCTATGTCAAATACATGCTCTTATGAAGAGAAAAACAAAAGTCAAAAAGAAAGTTACAGCCCTGGCTGGTTGGCTCAGTGGTAGAGCATTGGCTTGGTGTGCAGGAGTCCCGGATTTGATTCCTGGCCAGGGCACACAGGAGAAGCGCCCATCTGCTTCTCCACCCCTCCCCCTCTCCTTCCTCTGTCTCTCTCTTCTCCTCCTACAGCCAAGGCTCCATTGGAGCAAAGTTGGCCCAGGCGCTGAGGATAGCTCTATGGCCTCTGCCTCAGGCGCTAGAATGGCTCTGTTCGCAACAGAGCAACGCCCCAGATGGGCAGAGTATCGCCCCCTGGTGGGCATGCTGGGTGGATCCCGGTCGGGCGCATGCGGGAGTCTGTCTGACTGCCTCCCCGTTTCCAACTTTATAAAAATACAAAAAGAAAAAGAAAGTTACAGTAGGTCACCTGAGGAAGAGTGCTATGAGGACAAACAAAGCAGGTAAGGGAAGAGAGAGAGGCTCCCAAGAGGTATTTTCTCTTTTATATTGGGTGGTCAGTGAAACCTCCTAATAAGATTAAATTTGAGCAAAGACTTGAAGCAGACAAGACAGGGGTGGGGCGGTCTTGCAAAGGGAAGAGCTAAGAAGAATGAAGGCAGCAGGATGTCTGCTGGGCTTCAGGAGGAGAAAGGGGCAGAAGTGGGTGGGGCCTTGGGAAGCAAATGGAAGAACAGGGCAGATAAGGTCAGTGAGGCAAGAAAGGCCAAGTAACACAGGACCTTGACCATTAGGACTTTGCATTTTTGTTTTGAATGAGATGCAAAACCATAAGGCTTTGAGTGAGGAGTGTCATTGTCTGATTTGGGCTTTGTAAGGCCTGTAGCCACGCTGTCATGGCCATGTAGGTGCAGGTTCCCATTGGATTCGGGCAGATGGTTAAGAAACAGTGGAGCCAAAAACTGGTGGGCCATTCCTTTATTCAAATCTCATACCAGCTGATGAGAAACAGGAAAAACACTTCCCTTTCACTCATTCAGAGCTCACAAAGCTAATGACACATTCTCTAGTTCCACAACCAGGAGAATTATCTCCGGTTCCTCCTAGAATCAAAGGCTCTCAGTAGAGCTCACAAAGCCCCTTGCCTCTGGCCATCGTGGCTTCTCACTCTGCAGCACTCTGCCTTCTCTCTGCTCTCACTCTGCAAAAATGGCTTCTTCTTCAGCAAGCATTAGCAAAACAATGGCCCCCCTCCCAAGCAGGAATGCAATCCACAATTTGCAATCAACCACCCTTCTCTGAGGGAAAGCACACATGTGGCTGCCCACACCATTTTCTAACAATAAAAGTGAGCAAACTCAAAAAATACAAATTTTACAAACTCATTTGCCCAACAGGCTTCAACTGGTTTATGTTGCTACTGTGTTGAGAATAGCCTTGCAAGCAGAATGTGGAGACCAGTTAGAGATGACAAATCTGAGATGTTCTGTCATGCCCAGGGGCTCTCCATTTCTCAGAGCAGCTTCCCTGTCTCTTTTGTCCATGTTTTTCTCCAGCTCCTAGCACAGAACCCAGCACAGCATAGATATCCAGTTACTAGTTGTTAAATAAATGGATGTTTCTATGACACTGTAAATGAGTTTGTTCTACCTAGAATGCCCCTTCTGCCTGGTGGGCAGTTCAACCTTTTAAAGTAGCTCAGACATCACTCCTTTAGCAACCTAGTTAAGAATCTCCAGGTGGACACAGGGATCTAGTTGTTGGGCAGATAAAATATATTATGCTCACTTTGTTAAAGATTGTGCTGCCCATTGCCTAGGGGATATTAATTGCCCTTCCTGCTTGGAATGGGTGTGATTATATTAATGTGTGTTGGGACAGGCTGTGGGCAGGCAGGATCCTTGTAGCCTGGGGCTTGGTTTTAGGACTAAGCCTTTCCCACCCTTTTTGATGTGGAGTGGTGCACTCTCATGAGGAATCCCATTATGCCTCAGATAAGTGACTTTGTATTAGAGACTTACCTATTTTGTATATTGAATTAAAGGTTTTGACTTCTACACTAAAAAGTGGGGCAGACCAGGAGCTTACTCTCTCTGGGTTCCTGAGATTAGCATTAGAGGAAATCGCAGAGTGCAGAGAAAGGCCACGTGGAGGAGGCTAGGAGAAGCAGCCAAGACGGTGGTGTGCTGAGGGAGAAGCCAGTTTGTGCAGAGTTTGTGCAGGGAGAAGGAAGGAGGTGGGGAACAGAGGAGAATAAGTCTGGTGAGCTAGAAAGAAACCTTTGATTCTAGGAAACTCGGATAAGTCAGTAGCTTTTTGAGCACTGAATGAGTGGGTTTTGGAGCCTAGTGTGTGTTTTTACTTGCCAGCTGGGTGCAAGCTAGGATTAAAGATAATGGCCCACCAGTTATTTGCTCCATTGTTTCATTGCTGTCTGTCCAAATCTAATGCAAACCTGCATGGGCTAGGCGGCTCTGATGATGGCCGTGGATACTGGCTTTACATCTGGCGTAGTCTGTGGCAGGATTCGGAGATTGGTATGGAGCCACCACCCTTGATGTGCATGGTAGAGGACTGGTTGCTGTTATGGTTCCCCATGGCTGTCCTTTTGGGGACTGTAGGCTGACTGACTTTTACAGCCATGTGTGAGGAGACCAAGAGCTCTGTGGAAGAGGCTACCCAAGACCTGCAAACTGAGCAATGGAAGGAGCTGGAGCAAATGAGGGAGAAAGAGATGCTGACCTTGGAGCTGGAGGAAGCACTGGAGAAGTAGGCCGACCAGGTTTGCGAGATTCACCTGGAAATGGAGCAGCTATTGGAGGAGGAATCACAGGTTTGTGAGTTAGAGATTGCCCTGGATGTTGTAGAGCGCCAGCAGCTGTAGGAGGCCGGGGCTGAGACCGGAGCTGGGGCTGAAAGACCTGCTGAACAGAAGGCGGCAGTGGTCTGGGGCTCGAGATCAGCAGCAGAAGCTGATGTTTTCAGTTCCTCTTTGGAGGATGAAGAGAATCGGGCTGCAGTTGTGATCTGCAGTCTCCAGAAGGTGAGAGCCCAGCAGCAAGGAGTATCTATTATACCCCTGGTAGGTCTGCGATCTTGGGACATAGGGGTAGATGACATCATGCTCTCTGGAGCAGAGATGGAAATGCTGACTTCCATTGCCACATGCTCCTCTTTGGGACAGTGTAAGACTTGCCAGGATGGCAGGGATGAGGGGGGAGGCTGAAGCCCCATGTGCATGGACTGACTCCTGGACTATGACCGGAGTGGGCACTGGCTCCTTTGTTGGATGGACTTACGAATTTTGGACAATGTGAAATACACTGATGGGAGGCGGCTTTGCTGGAGGCCCTTCCCCTGTCCCGGGAAGCTTTTCCCATGGCTAGAAAGAAGGCCGAAGACATTTTGTGCTTTTGGCAAAGTGCTCAGAGATTGGTGAAATGTACCTTTGTAATTGTTGACATTGTATGATTTGTCATATATTTGTAATTTGTGTAGTGTGCCTAATTTCCTTGCACGGGGATGCTGATGATATAGATTGTGGGTAGTAAAGTGAGCATAGGGGTGGATTGTTGGGCAGATAAAATATATTATGCTCACTTTGTTAAAGATGGCACTGCCCATGTGGAAGCTGTCACCCAGGTGATATTAATGTGTGTTGGGATGGGCTGTGGGCAGGCAGGATCCTTGTAGCCTGGGGCTTGGTTTTAGGACTAAGCCTTTCCCACCCTTTTTGATGTGAAGTGGTGCAATCCCTTCATGCCCCAGATAAGTGACTTTGTATTAGAGACTTCCCTATTTTGTATATTGAATTAAAGGTTTTGGTTTCTACACTAAAAAGTGGGGCAGACCAGGAGCTTACTCTCTCTGGGTTCCTGAGATTAGCATTAGAGGAAACAGCAGAGAGCAGAGAGCAGAGTAAGGCCATGTGGGGGAGGCCAGGAGAAGCAGCCAAGATGGTGGAGTGCTGAGGGAGAAGCCAGTTTGTGCAGGGAGAAGGAAGGAGATGGGGAACAGAGGTGAATAATTCTGGTGAACTAGAAAGAAACCTTTGATTCTAGGAAACTCAGGTAAAGTCAGTAGCTGTGTGAGCACTGAATGAGTGGGTTTTGGAGCCTAGTGTGTGTTTTTACTGCCCGCCGGGTGCAAGCTAGGATTAAAGATGATGCCCCCCCCCCAAAAAAAAAAGATGATGGTTCACCAGTTCTTGGCTCTTGTTTCATTACCATCTGTCTGAATCTAATGCGAGCCTGCATGGGCCAGGTGGCTGTGATGGTGGCCATGGACACTGGCTTTACACTAGTCTTTTCTGAAAGCTCGCTAGGTCTACGGCCATACCACCCTGAACGCTCCCGATCTCGTCTGAAAGCTCGCTAGGTGATTCTATTATGTAGCCAGGGATGCACAAGGAGCAACAAAGAGAAAACAGGAATAAGAATTCTCAGAATGTATTTGTCTTGGAGCCCAGAGAGAGGCAGAATGGGAGCTATTCAGGTCAAGTTCAAAAATTTTTCCCCAGAGAGGGGCAGGGTAACATTATGTCAGGTTATTTCCGTTAACTTTGCAAATAGCCACTGCTTCTTTGCCAGAATAAGAATCTGTTAATGTCAGGTGACTGGTGAGAGGGCCAAGTCCATTACCTCAAATCTCACAGGGATAAGGTGGTAATTAATTTGGAGTAAAAAAGTGGGCTGGTGTAAGGCTGGTGGCCAAGGCCAGGCGGGTCCACATTGGATTCTGGCAGATGGTAGAGAAACTGTGGAGCTGGAAAGTGTCAAACCATACCCGTTTATTGGAGGCTCACAAAGACAGGTGAGCAAATAAACAACAAAAGAGAAAGAGCTCATAAACAAAGGAAAATCTACTATTTGCAGTAAGGACAAGGGAGCAAGGAGAACCGCACCTCACGGTGGCGGGAGAATAATCTGGGAAAATCACTGCCCAGGAGAAGCACCTATAGCCTTATATAAACTATGCACGGTACCTCTGCCACGTGCTCACACACTAATCAAGTAGACTGCTTGCAGCTGGTAAACCTGAGACCAAACCTAACACAGCTGCCACACAGCTGAAAAAATATTTTTGTGAAGCAATGGAACTGAAGCAGGTGAATATATTTCTCCCTTATTTATGTTATTCGAATCTGCGATGTCTCTGCCTTGGTACAATTTAAGTAAATATTTCTCTCTTCTTAAAATGTAAGAGATGTTTCTGGAATGCCACAAATAAAAATTTAAGTTTTATTGTGTTTCTCAAAGAAAGGCTCAAAGACTGCCACCAGGCAGTTCACCAAATGCAGATACCTGAGCATCATTGAGGGGGGGGGGGTAGTGAATGAGAATCTCTGCGGGGGAGCCCGACAATCTCTATTTAACTCTTACTTATGCAGGTGGGCTCCTGGAGTGTTTCAAGGAGCTGTCCTCTTTCAATAAGTTGCCCTTTATCTGTTTATGTTTTTACAGCACTGAAGGTATCAGTGGTTCCTGAGGAGCGTGGTGGTCTTGTGCACCCAGTGGCCCAGTGTGGGCAGCAGCCCAGACAGTAGACTCAGCAATCAATATCTGAAATGAGGCACCTCCTGCCTTCACAAACTGCCATTTTAACAGTTCACAGCCTTTTGTTCCAGACAATGTTGCTATTTCACAGAGGAGCAAAAATCTGTGCTTTATGACTTAATGTCATGTAGAATCAAATGATTTTTGTATGATGTCTGGAGACAGGCAGGTGTTCCTTAGGAGTCTTCAGGCATCAATAAAGCCAAAAGGGAGGAGCGTGTAATTTCACTTTAAGGGCAACTTGATAGAGAGGGGTATAGACAACAGCCTGGTGAAGTGATTCAAGGCCACAAAGCAAGTTCTCCCCTAACCAGGCCAAGGCCAGACTTTAACTGCAAAGATTCTCCTTTTACTAAAATACCCCCGACTGGCCCATGTACATGTCCTGCTTTCCAGGAGCAAGGAGAAGCAGCAGAAGCCATGAGGAGGGAGGGGCACTCCCCATCACTCCCTAGCAGAGACCCATTGGGGGGGGGGGGACAAAACCAGCCGTGTCTTTAAAACTACGAAAACAGGCATTTCTTGTCATATAAATCACACATGAATTTACATGGATCAGGTTTATAAGATTTTAGAATATCACCCATTTATAAAAGAATAAAGACCATTAATAATGACAAGCAATGAGTGTGAGGACTGGAAAAAGAACAGCAGCTAAGGTCACCTCTAGAGGCCGGAATGACGGTGTAAGGCCAGCGGCCACCACCGTGGCAATGCAGTTTCTCATTGGATTCAGGCAGATGGTAAAGGAACTGTGGAGCCAAAAAATGGTGGGCCATTCCGTTTATTAAAGTCTTGTAAAAGCGGAAGAGCAAACAGGCAGGGAAGATGGCTTCTATTTCTTTCAGGGTTCCCAAACCCCTCAGCACTGCAGACTCAGCTGGGCTCTCCCACCAAACAGGCCAGGCCAAAATCTCAGAGAGCACACGCTCTCTCTCTCTCTCTCTCTCTCTCTCTCTCTCTCCAGACTCTCCAGCAAAATGGCTGGGGGGGAACCTCCCTTCTCCAGAAAATAATAGCAAACAATCGCCCCTCCCCAAGGCAGAGGCAGTGGTCCGCAATTTGCAATCTGCTGCCCTGAGAGCAAGCACCTGCAGCCTTCCGTAGACTATACATACAGCGCTGCCCCAATACAAGCAGCAAACCTAAAAACAAACACTTGTTTACCCAATAGATGGGCCACTCCACTATCCATAAAAATGGCAATGATTGTGGACAAGGCTCACCGGGGGGGTGAGGACAATGAAGACACAGAGACCCGACTCTGGGGACCAGGTTCAGTGATGCAGATCCACTTTATTCAGGAAGTAAGCTAGCTTATATACATGGGTTCAGCCTATAGGGTGTTATACTAAGGCAAATGGCCAAAAAAGGTCAGGAGGCTGCCTGGCTAGCGCTGAGTCATTTCGTATAGTGGGCGAGCTCCCTCCTGGGTGTGCCGGGGAGGGTTTATCCTTGCAGGAATGTTCTCACAGCATAGCATCAGCCACAGCTGCCAGGTAAATGCTCTGTGCTCTACCTACATCTCCCCTTTCTCTTTTAATTAAAGCTAGTTGAACTTGCTTGATGACTGCTTGTTGCTGTTGTAGCTTCTGAATGCTACACATTATGCAACAGAACCCTAGTAGAACTAAAACAACTATAATACCTATTATACTATATGCTAATAGATTAGCTGAATTAAACAATGAGGCAAGCTTCTGTAATGTTTGACTAGTTAGGAAATAGAATGGGGATCTTAAACAGGGGATTCATCCTAGGGGTCGGGATGTCATTTCCCTCCCATTGTGTTACAGAGACCTTCTAGGTGCCGTTAAACACAGTTCCATTTTGATTGTAAAAAATGGATGTAGGTCCATGCACGCCCCTTTCCCACAAAGGTCCCAGCATCCAAACACAGACCAGATGGCTTGCCGCGGGCTGCGCACTGCATATGTTTGCATTCCGTCTCTCAGCTTCCGATGCCAAACTCTGAGGCTGATGGTCTGTGCATCCCGGCCAGAGGCAATGTGGCAGTCTCTCCAGGGAATTCTTTCTCTCGGGAGTGTTCTTAGATGTTCGTCATACAGGAATGGGCAAAGAGGCGATCCTGGGAAGGTAAGGTTAGTGGGGTGGCCCAGCTGTTCGTAGCTAGGGAGAGGAAGGGTTGTAGGCAGCAAAGTCCCCCATAGTATGACCCATCCCTCCGAGGGGATGGTGTTATTATTCAGAGTAAACTTAAGTAGCATTGGGTCACTGAGGTTACCCTATATAGTGCCATTCCACTGTTGGGATTCCCGGCCACTATTGTCACAAGGGAGACTGAGGGAGCAGTTACTGGAATACACTGCTGGAAACTGTGGGCTATTAACTTCAACAGGCATAATTATGCCAGGGTAGGGAACAGCTGCCTAGAGGTGAGGATCTCCTCATGTCTGGTAGTTTGCTGTGATAATGGCACAGATGAGGAGTAACAGAGTGCCTGGACCTGGAGGTCCGTAAGGGGCTACTCTTTGAGCCTGTTCGGCTAGCGCCTTCATATCTCCCCAGGTTATGTTATGAGCACATTGATTATGAGGTCTCCTCCTGGAGCACTGGGGACCTCCTCCAGGTGGCCGTTCATCAAGGCTGAGGCTGGCCATCTCCTGAACCGGAGGGTTTGTAGGTGTTGGAGGCATTATTGGTGGGGTCATCTTGGGACACTGGGAGTGGCTGTATGTTCCTTCCTGGGATCCAAATTGGATGCGGACTATTTTCTGGAAAAACACAAGCATAACCTCTTCTTTGTGTTAGAAGGGGGTGTGGTCCCTGCCACTGGGCTGTGGCTGGGTCCTTCTAGCATACTAATGGCAACGGGGTCGGCTGCTATGAAGGCCTCCTCAATGTTTATGAGCAGGAGTTACTCCTTCAGAATCAAAAGTTAAATAATTGAGAGTGAATATGGCCCTGAGGAGCACTTCTCTAGGTGAGGCCCGGGGCATATCCCCCCTTTCTGTTTGAATCTGAAGTTTGATGTCTCTGTGTCACTGTTCTACAATGGCTTGTCCTTGGGGATGATAAGAAATGCCAAGGCAGTGTGTAACTTTACGCCATTGGGAACAAAAGGCTTTAAATTGGCCACTGGTATAACAGGGCCCATTGTTAATTTTAATTTCCCAAGGTACACCATGGCAAAGCATGGCCTGTCAAAGGGCACAAATTGCATGTGTAGTTTTTCCTCCTGCTAGGGCCGTGGCCGAGACGGCTCCAGAGAAGTTGTCTACTGCTACATGTACGTAGCAGAGTTTGCCAAATTGGGGGACATGAGTGACATCTATTTGCCACACAGCATCAGGCTGTAAGCCTCGAGGGTTGACACCCTGCAGTTGTAGGGGGCCTAATGGTAGTAAGGGCCCGCACTGTTTACATACATGAGCAAGGTGTTTGCAGGTTGCTTGAGTGAGATGGGGAAAGAGAAATTTGAGAGAATGGGCAGACATATGAAACCAGGCATGAAGTGGTCTGGCTTGCTCAATAGGGGAGACTGTTAAAACTAGATGATCAGCTTGTGTGTTGCCTGCCGCTAGGGGGCCAGGTAAGCCAGAATGGGAGCGAAGATGCTGAATATACCAAGGGTGTTGATGTTTCTCTAACAGTTCTTTAAGCTGGCTGAGAGCCTATCTAGTAATGTCTGCTTGGGTCGGAACGTAGAATGGGCAAGGCCTTTGACTGTTTATACTGCATAAGCAGTATCTGAAAAAATGTTAAGGGGGCCATGTTGCCAAAGGCATAGTACATAGTAAATGGCTAGTAGTTCACCTACTTGTACGGATCCCTCATAGCTAAATTTGTGGAATTTAGTGCTTTCCATTTGTGGTTTGAATACTATTCTACAATAGAACCGGCTGGCATCTATAAACGCAAGCATGTTGTGCAGAAGAGGGGTGGATGCTGGATACGAATGAGGGGTGGTTTGTAGGAGGATTGTTTGTAGTGTCTGTAAGAGTCAATCATTGGGGAGGTGATTGTCTACTTGTCCAGTATAGTTAGCTAAGAGCATCTGCATTTCTAAATAATTGGCTAAGAGAAATTGAATATGGTCGAGAGGAATTGGCAGAATAAGTACATCAGGCTCTTGGCCATATAAGGTGACACAAGCTCCCTGCAGCTTCCAGCCAAAAATGCATATTGCAGTCTTGCTGGGGTGATTTTAGATAGCTGACTATATGCTAAATGTACCCAATAAAGGGGTTTGTTTTGAAACAGGACATCAGTAGGAGTGCCTTTTATGGCTAGATCAATAGCTGAGATGGGCTGATCAGGTTCTAATCTAGCTGTCAACCCAGAGCTAATAGCAGTGTTGATATTTGCTATAACTTGTTTTGCTGCTGTAGTTAGATGGCGGACACTGGTAGGCTCTATGTCGCCCTGAAGGAGGGAGAATGGGGGTCTAATTCGGCAGTAGAAATAGATAGGTATCCACATATCCAGTTTATTTGGCTGCATAGCTTTTGTAAGTCATGCAAAGAGTATTGCTGAGGGACTGCAAGCATAGGGGAAATAGGTGTTATTTCTTCCCCTATGCGGTACCCTAAGAAAGTAAAGGGTGGCAAGGTCTGTACTTTCTCTGGTGCTACAGAAAGCCCAATGGCATTCAGATTAGTTAAGAGCTGCTGGTAACATTCTTCTAAGATTGTAGGATCGACATGAGCTATTAATATGTCATCCATATAATGGTAGATGAGGCACTGTTCCTGTAATGGTTGCGTTGCCGTGCTTACATAGTACTGGCAAATGGTGGGGCTATTTTTCATGCCTTGTGGTAGGACTGCCCATTGATAATATGGGCAGCCTGTGGCACTGCAGAGGGATGTGGTAAGCCTGGTTGTAAAGTGTCCATCTTTGCCATGTGCTTGTTAATAGCCCTTAAATCATGAAGTAATCTCCATTTTCTGGATTACAAAAACAAGCAAATTATGAGGACTAATGGAAGGCTCAATATGTTTCGCTTCTAATTGTTGCTGAACTAGTTTGTGTAATTCTTTTAATTTAGAGGCTGTTAATGGCCACTGCTCAACCTAAATTGGTTGGTCGGTATCCCATGTAAGTTTGATGGGTTCCAGAGTTTTTAATTGAGCAATGGCCTTTAGAATTTGGGGGGGGGGTGGCTGGTAATAGAGAAATGGAGTAAAGACAGCACATCCCATCCCCAAAGTGTATGTGGCAATTCAGTCATAAATAAAGGACTGAAAACTCCAGTCACCCCATCAGGATCTGTCCAGTGGAGTGGCCGGATGGCTTGTTTGGCCAATCATATCCACTAACTCCTTGTACTAAAGGTCTGGGCCACGTGGCACAGCCTTTCTTTTAATCTTCCTCTCTGATTACAGAAACATCAGCACCAGAATTTATGAGCCCAAGGATAGGATGACCCTTGCAGGGTTAGAAAGACCTTATTCTGGGTTAAGGCTGAGGTCCAATAGACTCCTGTGTGGAGTTGTTCTCTTATGAGAGGGGCTGAGAGCTGCCCCGCTTCCCGTTTAAAGGCTCTAGAGCAGGGGTCCCCAAACTATGGCCTGCAGGCTGCATGCGGTCCCCTGAGGCCATTTATCTGGCCCCTGCTGCACTTCCGGAAGGGGCACCTCTTTCATTGGTGGTCAGTGAGAGGAGCATAGTTCCCATTGAAATACTGGTCAGTTTGTTGATTTAAATTTACTTGTTCTTTATTTTAAATATTGTATTTGTTTCCGTTTTGTTTGTTTTTTACTTTAAAATAAGATATGTGCAGTGTGCATAGGGATTTGTTCATAGTATTTTTATAGTCTGGCCCTCCAATGGTCTGAGGGACAGTGAACTGGCCCCCTGTGTAAAAAGTTTGGGGACCCCTGGTCTAGAGGCTTTCCATCCACAGTGGTGGTTGAGTGACAATCTCACTTCCAGTGAAATCCCTTTCTACAACGGGGGCACACAGAAGGTGGTTTTTATCGTTCTTCCCTTTCCTGTTAGGGCACTGGTGTGCACAATGTCCTGTGCCCTTGCATTCAAAGTAGGCCCCCTGTGTCTGTTGGCCCCCCTGATGGAAAATGCTTAACTGGGCTGCAAGAGCAGTTGTGAGGGCTGCCACTGAGTTGCTGCCCACATCTTGGAAGGCAAGGACCCAATCTTCTAGGGGCACAACTCTAGTTGATTTTATTGCCTGTCTACACTCTCCAATGGCACCTTCCCACACCAATTCTTTAGTTAGAGCATCTGCCGCATCAGCGTGCGTAACTTTACGCTTTACAGCTTCTTGGGCCCTTCCTAGAAAAGCTGAAAAAGGTTCATTGGGACCCTGAAGCAATTTGGAAAGCTTTAAGGACCTTCCATGAGCATTAGTTTGGGTAAAGGCTCTAGTGGCACATAGGTGCACTTGATCAAAATACTTGAGGCGTCCCCAAACTACGGTCCGTGGGCTGCATGCCGCCCCCTGAGGTCATTTATCCGGCCCCCCGCCACACTTCTGGAAGGGGCACCTCTTTCATTGGTGGTCAGTGAGAGGAGCACTGTATGTGGCAGCCTTCCAACGGTCTGAGGGACAGTGAACTGGCCCCCTGTGTAAAAAGTTTGGGGACCCCTGCTTGAGGGGGTCCTGTAGCCTATATGGCGGGGGAGGCACATTGCCCTTCTCCTTTGAGGGCTTCCGGGGAGGGGGGGGAGGTTGATACCAGCCCTTTGATTCCTTTCACCTATTATCTCACAGTGCTCGTTGTACAAAACTTTCCATTGAATTAAGTCTCCCACGGTGAGAACTGCTCGGGCTAATGTTTTCCAATCATGGGGACAATTTAAATCAATACTGATATTTTCAAGTAATCGCTGAACAAAGGGAGAATGAAGGCCATCTTCCTGGATAGCTTTTCTGAGAGTAATGACTGTTTTTTTGGTCATGTGGATACCAAGCTTGCAGTCATGCAGTGGTAGTGTTAACATTGACCGGAAAAAGGTGAGGGGGCTCTAGTCCTAATGCTGCACATGAAATATCTCTTAACTGACACATGGGGCTGTACAGGCTGGCCCCCGAGTCTGCAGCTGGAACACATGTTGGAGTTAAAGCTGGGGTAGAAAATGGGTATCATAGAGGCTGGGGTGGAGCATTGAGCCCCAGCAGGGAATTCAGAAGTAGCGACTTCTGCTCCTTCTGGCGGTGGAGCTGATGGCGCAGTTTCTAATGTATCTAGTTTTGTTTCTGCACGCTTGGCTGCAAGTTCATCAAACTCAATGGCCCAACCCTTTTCTTCCTCTACAGCAGTGGTTCTCAACCTTTCTAATGCCGTGACCCTGCAATACAGTTCCTCATGTTGTGGTGACCCCAAACCAAAAAATAATTTTGGTGGCTACTTCATAACTGTAATTTTGCTACAGCTATGATTTGGAATGTAAATACCTGATATGCATTATGTATTCTCATTGCTACAAATAAAACATAATTTAAACATAGTGATTAATCACAAAAACAATATTTAATTATATATTGAGAAATATTTATTACTAATGGACCTCCTTACCTACTGTATTAGGGCTACCATTCCGTAAATAGCTGCTTAACTAATGGATCTGTTTTTTCCAGATTAGTGGCAAGTTTTCTATATAGAACAGTGTGAACTACGTCATAGGATACACTGCAGTTTCTGCACAGCATGGTATCTTTCAGGGCTCTTTCACACTATGAAGCAGCGGTTTCTGCGGTGGAATCCACATCTCATTTACTTCAATGGGAGACCCGTGGATTCCGCAGAAGAGAGATAGATCCCCTGTACGGCAGAAATGCAGTTCCGACACATTTCTTCCTCGCCTATTCAAGTCAATGGAAGGCCGCAGCAGATTCCGCTCAAATATAGAGCATGTTGCTTAATTTTTTCCACACTAGAACTTTTCCTAGAGCAGAAAAATTCCAAAGGTGGAATCCACCACCCCCAAAGACTTCTATAGGAGGCAGATCTTTTACACTGCAGAATCCGCACAGCAGATTCCTCAGTGTGAAGCCTCTTTCAGTCTATTGGGAAACTGATTTCAGCAGTTTCCTCATTCAGAATATGGGAAAATAGTGGGAGATATGTGAGTTAATTATACCTTGGGGAACAGTGTGAACTACATCTTATAGTGGTCTCTTATAGTATAGACCGATGTAGTTCACACTGTGTAAATGTACGGTGCTTTGTGTAAGTGTAAGCTGCTTTGTGTACTGTGTAATGATTACACACAAAGCACCTTACACTTACACAGTATTGTGTGCATGGTGTGTGCACTGTTTTTACATTATTAACCTTTTTTACACCAGCAGGCTGTCTCGCAGGCTCTCTTGGCTCTTCTCCTCCTCCTAGGCTTCTGTCCTCAGGCGCTTGCTGCACCCGCCCACTGATGACGTCAGCAAGCCAGCAAGCGCTGTAATGTGCTGCTATGGACTGTGAAGCATTCCCCCCCCCCATCCCCGCTTCCCCCGCCCCTTAGGCCCCGGATGGATGATGCAATCACGTCTGCGCATGACCGCAGGCATTCAGTTTGGAACGCACGTCCATAACGGCGTCCATTCAAGCTGAATAGCGCTGCTGCAGATGGTAGCACGGCTTCTCAGCAGCTAAAGCCATCGGAGGCCCTGGCCGGTTGGCTCAGCGGTAGAGCGTCAGCCTGGCGTGTGGGGGACCCGGGTTCGATTCCCGGCCAGGGCACATAGGAGAAGCACCCATTTGCTTCTCCACCCCCCCCCCCCTTCCTCTCTGTCTCTCTCTTCCCCTCCTGCAGCCAAGGCTCCATTGGAGCAAAGATGGCCCGGGCGCTGGGGATGGCTCCTTGGCTGCTGCCCCAGGTGCTAGAGTGGCTCTGGTCACAGCAGAGCGACCCCCCAGAGGGGCAGAGCATCGCCCCCTGGTGGGCAGAGCGTCGCCCCTGGTGGGCGTACTGGGTGGATCCTGGTTGGGCACATGCGGGAGTCTGTCTGACTGTCTCTCCCCATTTCCAGCTTCAGAAAAAATACAAAAAAATGAATAAATAAAGCCATCGGAAATATGTGTATTTTCCAATGGCTTTAGGTGACCCCTGTGTTTTGGTCCTTGGACCCTCGCCGGGGTCGCAACCCACAGGTTGAGAACCGCTGCTCTACAGGGGAAAGCAAATACGGAAGTAGGGGCTCCTCTGAAAGAGGAATAGTCTGTAGGACCTTAGGGACCGGTGGAGGGTCCCCAGCAGGAGTACCAGTCAAGCAGGCGTGTATTGCTAATAAGGCAGGAATGAGGCTGAGAGGGAAGGTTTGTCCATCATGTACCTCAGCCGAACGAACGCATTAGAGAGCTCAGGCCCAAGTCCAGGTCCTAGAGCGGCGCATCCTCAATCCAGGGATTGAGACCAGAGAGAATCTCCCAGTAAGTACAGAAATCCTTTTCAACTCGCCTACTCTGCAATAGGGTGTGCAGGGCTCGGGAGTGGGGGAGAAGGTTTTCCATTGCAGAGGGTCACTCACCTGTCCCTTGGATGCCAGTTAGGTCCCTGTTTGAGGCGCTAGTTGTGGACAAGGCTCACCAGGGGTGAGGACGATGGAGACACAGAGACCTGACTCTGGGGACCAGGTTCAGGGACACAGATCCACTTTATTCAGGAAGTAAACTAGCTTATATACATAGGTTCAGCCAAAGGGATGTTATACTAGGGCAAATGGCCAAAAAAGGTCAGGAGGATGCCTGGCTAGCACTGAGTCACTTCCTTACAGCAGGCTCCCTCCCTCCTGGGCGTGCCGGGGAGGGTTTATCCTTGCTGGAGTGTTCTCTCAGCATTGCATCAGCCACAGCTGCCAGGTAAATGCTCTGTGCTCTACCTACAAATAGCAAGCGCAAGTATCACATTATATATGTTTCGAATTCCAAGCATCGGATAGGCACTCACTGAATACTTACTGATCTGGCTGGTGTAGCAGTTGGCAGTGAGAAAAAGCTCTCTTCTCAGTTGGTCAGCTGCTGTCTATTTTTCACAGATGGCTTGTCATGATCTGTTCTGTAATAGATACAACCTAACAATATCTGGTGCCAAGATTTGATTTGAAACCAAATGAGAAAGAATCAAACAGGTAGTAAATATCCAGGTGTTTCTGAGGTTACATTAATATTGCCCTTGTAATCATCAGAGAGAAGAAACTTGAGGTCAAACAGTAAGTGGCTCATAAAAAGGTCATATGCCAGACCAAAAAGCAGGAGGAATTAAAATTAATCCATTTTGGATCATTTAAAAAGAATTTTAAAAATTACACGCAGAAGGTTTAAAGAGCTTGTGGGGATGTACCAGTGTAACTTTTACTGGTAGTTTAAATTGTTTAATTGGTACAAATCTTCCTTTAGGATGAAATGCATCAAAGGGTAAAGAGATGGCTGTCCAGTAAGTACATTCACTAAATTGGCATATGACTCTTTAATGTTAGCCACACAAGCAACTTGCCTGCTTGTTTAATTAATGCAATTGTTTTTATTCACCACATAATAAATGGCAGTGATAACTGATTAAGAGTTGGTTCTGAAAATCACCAATTCACACAGTGATGACAAGGGTTATTGCTAATTCATGTTCTCTGACAGGCAAATATAATCATCTTTTATTACACAGATATTAAGTGTCTGGACCCACAAAATCAGCAATAGCTTCACTAAAAACACAGTATTCGAAATGCATATGCATAAGCTCAAATTGAAATTTTAAAACCAACAATTTCATCAAGGGTCAAAGCATTTAGGTTAGCAGGTATCTAAAATGAAATTGCAAAAGCATAAGAAGCTCTGAACTTTGTGGCAACTCTTTTCTCAGGCCAGTCACCTGATCTGTGGTACATTCCTCCCTCTCTTGTCCAGGAGCTGCCAGGACAGTGGCCAGTCTCAGCACATTGGGAAGAAGAAAGCACCCCGAGAGAGCGAGGCATCTGCGTGGTGGCGACAGAGAACGGGGGTGTCTAAAACAGGAGAGGTGAGGCCTTCCAACCACAGTAACAACCACGGTGGATCATGGAACGTGGAACTGATGACTCACAGCATCACCAAAATGTACAGAGTACAGAGAGAGAAGATACTTTCCTATGAAATGAACTATCCAACTATGGAGAGAGTGAATGACTCTCCACAAAAGAGTTTTAAATATAAAACAAAATTTAGGGAAGACTAACAGGATTTTTCTTCTCCTGGAAGAGAGGTGTAGACTAGAGGAGAATGTCTTTTCTAGTTCTGATTGTAGTGGAGTGAAAACAAATAATTAAAAAATAAGGCATGAAAATGAAAGAAATGGAGTATCTTGACAAGCATAATAAAAAATTAGACAGAAAATAGAAGCAGGGGAAATGGCAACACTTACTTCATATAAATGGGGATTGTGTGTAGGGGAATTAATATTTACACAAAGAAAAAACTGCCAATAGAAAATATGTGATAAGTAAGCAGAGGTAAAAATGACAGAAAACATTTGGAAACTATAAGTTAAACAAAGAAAGCAAGGGGGCTTCAGGGACCCCAGCTGACAGGGGCTGCGGTGCCGGCCCAGGGACCGAGGTCGCCCTGCCGCACGCTGACCGGACTTCTGCGCACAGCTCTGGCTGCCTCGAGCACAGGGCGCACGGGGCAGAGGACTCCTCAGCCGCAGATGGCGCCAGCGGGGCTCAAGGCCCACGAGTACCGGGCCTGCAGGGCTGCAGAGGGGTTTGTCAGCCCGGCTGCCCCACATGGGTGAGCCACATCCCCGTGGTAGGCTCCCAGGTTGGGGTAAAGCCACGCCAGCCTGACCGGTCCTCCTTGCGGTCTGTGGAACAGTGATGTTTGAAGGCAACAAACAAGACTTCAACCAGAGCTTCCTCCTGACGCCCAGGCCTCGCCCAGAGACACGGTGGGTAAGTTCCAGGGCTGGGACAGCGGGGCAGGCCACCAGCTGCAGGCCCCACTCTGGAAGGGACCTGGGTCTCAAAGGCAGGGTGGCAGGCTCCTTTCCAGCGTCAGGCTGTGCCGCCAGGGGCGCTCTGCACTTGCTGAGTCCAAGGAGCCCCTTTCTGAGTAAATCCTTGTTTGTCAGGGTTCCCTTTTCAAAATAGTAAAAATTTCCTAATTTTCTATTTTCCCAGTAGAGGCTATGTTTCTGGGAATGCTGACAAATAAAATAGTAATACCAATGTCAGGAAGAAAGGAGGGGAAAGGGAGGGAGGGAGGGAAGGAAGGGAGAGAGGGAGGGAGGTAGGAAGAAAGAAAGCAAGAAAAAAGAAAGAGAAAAAGAGAAAGAGCAAAAATGATACAGAAAACTACTTGATAATTTGAAATAAAAAATAAATACAAGGAATTACCTTGGTCTGCTTCCTTTCTTTGTTAAGTATACTTAAAAAAAATTATTGATTGATTTTAGAGAGACAGAAAGAAGAAAGGAGAGAGAGAGAGAGAAGCATTCATTTGTTGTTCCCCTTTGTTGCACATTCATTGGTTGCTTCCTGTATGTGCCCTGACCAGGGATCGAACCCACAACCTTGGCAACTCCATGCCCTAACCAACTGAGCTAACTGACCAGGGTAAGTAATTATACTTTTAAAAATTGAGTTCATTGTTACCATGGATTTATGGAATTTTGTGGCATAAATGAAATGAAAATAAGTTGAAATGTTGACCTACCTCTTGTTTATAATAGATGGTGGCTTTTTTTTTCCCCTATAACCTCACATGGTGAAAGGGGCAAGGGAGTTGGGGGGGGGGTCTCTTTTATAAGGGCACTGACACCAACTAGGAAGGAGCCCCCAAACCTAATCACTTCCCAAAGGCTCTACCTCTAAGTACCATCACATAGGATATTAGATGTCAACATTTGTATTTAGGGAGCACACAGGCATTCAGTTTAAAGCAATGTCCATCAGCTTCTTATGTCTGGCATATGTTGTGTTAGTGTCCTCTCTTTACAAGGCTGGTGATATAGTTTGCTGTGGGAATTTCTCAAAATTGGAATTTTTCATGGAGCCAGAAATTACCACTCATCTAGTGGCTACAAAGGTGGCAATCCACTGATTCTTTGCGAGTCTTCTAGCAGATTTGCTGGGAATACAAAAAGGACCCACTAGATGATTCACTTATTTAAAAAAAAGAAAAGAAAAAAGAAGGTCCAAACGTACATGATAAAAATTATTGTTAGTCTCCACAGAAATACAAATTATAATTTTTTATTATAAAGTTGATAGATTTTTTAAAAAATGATTTGAAGTCTTGTGAGCATTCAGTAAAGTAAATCCCTCCAATGACTTCTGGAGAGAAGGAAAATTATCCTTTGATCTAGTAATTCTATTGATGTTAAATTGTTCCAAGGAAGTAATCATAGGTGTGTGCCATAATATATGTACAATGATATATAGCATTGTTTTATTTATGAGCAAAAAATAGAAATAATCTAAATATTTAATAATAGAATGTTAGTTAAATTATGGTAAATTCACAGAATGGAACACTATGACACCATTCAAAAATATGCCTTTGTAATATTTAAGGGAATGCTATCTGTATATTTTATATGAAAAGAGGAAACGGTATGTCTGGTACAATTCCTATTTTGTTTTTTAAAAACACAATCATGTTTGCGCACACACATAGAAGAAACTAGCAAGCTGGGAGGAAATATAGCACAGTATAATGTTAGTTACCCCTGACTGATGAGATTACAGGTCTTTTAATACTTCTGCTTGCTTGTAAATAATTTTTCAAAGTTTCTACAAAGATTAGATATTACTTTTACATTTGAAAAGAAGAATATGATTTAAAATATCTATCTTAACAAAAATGACAGTCAACATTATTTCTTAATGGAACTGAAATAAGGAGCTGTCCCTTCAGTGTCTCAGTGAGCCTTGGATCCCGCAGCAATGTCAGAGGTGTTCTTCCCCCTGGGGCTCACTGAATGTAGTTATCTACACCAGACAGGGCACTGTGCGAGCAAGGAGAGCCAGGCTTTGCAATTTGCATTGAATTGGTTGAGAAGTTTGCTTTTTGGTCCTTGAAACTTTATCAAATGTCAATGCCATTTAGGGATGTAAATAGGTAACAAATAAATAACTGAATAAATCTTTATCTCAGAATGCTAATGCAACATCACATCTGAAAAAATTGAAGCCTGTGGCACCAGGAAGCTAAACAGAATTCTCTTTTTTATATGATCTGCTAGGATGCAGAACCAGGAGATGAGCTTTGAAATAATCAATTTGAATTAAGTAATGGAAAAAAATCACTTATTTTCTGCTTGTTTACTCTAATTCATTCAATCTTGAATTTATAAAACTGTCTGCAGAAGGCTTTTGCTCATATCGATAAGTCGATTAGAGAAAGACGGAGTGATAAAAATAAACCTGAGCGCATTGTCAACTAATCAAAGACCAGGTTGTCCTGCTTTCCCAGTTTCATTAAAGTGAGGTATCCCTGAGGCTGATGGTGCCAAACAGGCATAAACTGTAGAATCGCGGAGCTAGAAAGGCTTTACAGACTGTCTCACTCAATCATCATCTTTTGTAGATGAAGGAACACCCCCAACAGAGGTGAAGAGCCTTGCACAGAGCACAGAATAATTTCACAGCAATCAATATCAGAATTCTGATCTTCTGCTTTCCTTCTCCTACAGTGTACTGTTTTGCAGTGAGAAACGTCTCATTTGATCTGTTTCAGTTATGTATCTAGTCGTTGAATGTCTCCACTGACCATAGCAAATGAGCCTGGATGACAGAGTAAATATTTTCTCTAAAGAAAACATCTTCTGTGCAAAGTATTTTTATGTACTCTGATAGGTCATTTTCACTTTGAGGATTACAAAACACCTTTTGGAGTTAACTCCAAAGGACTTCAAGATCATTTTCTAGCATGACTTGTGCCACCAAAATCCTGATATATTTTAAATCATATTTTACAGAAAGGAAGTGACATTTTCTGGCTAAAAGCCAAAGACTTTTCAGGTGGCAAATGTCAGTTAAATGGGATTTTTATAAGCTGCTTTGCTAAGATACATCCAGGTAGTAAACCAATAATATCTCAAACAATCTAGAAATATTTTTATGGTGGGAGAGCAGATATGATAATGCAATGTGTCTAGGAATAGCTGATGTTTCTTGAGCACACTCACTGTGCTAGCACTTGATAACACACTGCTACATTCAATCACCATAATAGCCAGATGAAGTAGGTACAAGTACTTCACAAACTTCATACACAAGGAAACTGAGACCCAGAAAGGTTAAGCTGAAAAGGGCAGAACCAGCATTTTAATCTGAGGCTACTCTTGGAATCTAAATAATCCAAGACAGCCTGGCTCTGTAGTCCATGCTCTTAACATTTGAAGAAATTAGGATTTATGAAGTGAGAGAGAAAAGCTGTATCTGAGAATTTTAAGAGTAAAGTCATGAATATAAATAGTTTCAAGTAGGATCCTTTTTTTTTTTTACCTATAAGTCAGGGGTCTCAAACTCAACTCAGCATGTGGGCCGCAGAGCAAGATCACAGCCGTTTGGCGGGCTGCACTAGGTCTACAAAAGGCAACTGTTACGCAACACTTTTCAGTGTCACAAAACGACCAGAAACTATAGTTCGTGGATTAGTCTGCGGGCCACACAAAATTGTTCGGCAGGCCGCATGTGGCCCGCGGGCCGCAAGTTTGAGACCCCTGCTATAAGTCAAAGTTAAATATACTTATAATGGATTCCTACATTTTAGTTTTGTTAGCTTTTTCCTGAACAGTGTGAGACCATCTGCTTTGATGAAATCGTTAGTATAGTCGACTCACCATGGGTGGATCTATTTAATTTAAGGGCTTATTGAGGGAACCACATGGGAAAGAATTAGGAGAAAAAAAACAGAAGAATCCTCACTTTTCTTCCAGGGTCTCATAACCCAATGAAGGCAGTGGGCACGTATATGTCTGATAATAGCAAGGACAATACAATCACTGCTGTTAATCAATAGTGTACAATGCTCAGAGTGCTGTTTTAAGTGCCTTATTGTTTCTAATCTACATTTTGAAGATGAGAGAACGTCATCAAGTCTCTACAAAGACACTAGCTCAGTTTTTTTGGAACTGTACTGGCTGAGCCTATGAAATTGAAGAGTGGTGAATCTAAATATTCATCACGATGATGACTAAGCCTCAATACACATAGTACATTCGTTGGTTTTGTTTGTTTGTTTGTTTGTTTTGCTGAAGAACATAAATTGTAGCTATGTTTTCCCCACCCCTTCCTGTGCATATTGCCCGAAAGTTTCATCACACTGGTGTGTTTCAGCAACATCTGTGTAAATGTGGTTGTGATGACGTGGTTGTAACCCCCTGAGTTCCTTCACAACTTCCCCCGTGCAGACGGTGAGCACAGGGCAGATGAGAATTGTGATCTCCTGACCAAAGACAAAGACACAAGAGAAATACGAACTTCTTGAAACTTCACCTTGGAAGAAATCCTCATTTACTCAACAGAAAAGCCGAGTGCCTACTAAGCACCGGCACTGGGGTATGGTGACGCGCCGCACGGTTCCTGCCCGTGTTGTGTGGCAGCTGGTATGCTAAATTCCTGAGAATTTTACAAGCCAATAGCCAGTGTATTGGTAGCTTGGGGATATTTAACCACAGAAATGGGTGGACTTGGAAAGCTGGTGGTTTCACATTTACTAGCACATTAGTGGTTCCTGTCTTTATAAGACTTACACTATGGTAGGGAAGAGATTTATAGCACAACTATTTCATAATATTGCATAATAACATATAATATTATGTTATGATTATAGAATAATTAAAAATGTGATGAGAAGTAGGAAAGTAGGGGAAGTACAGGACACTGTGGGAGTGATGACAAGACTTAATCTGAGGGGTGCTCAGAAGTAAAAATCAGCATACCTTCTTCCTTAAAATCAGCTACATTTTATCCTAATATGTTTTAGCACTGATCGTTATCCCACCACTAAGCCCATTTTATCTCTTTTATGTGAAAATGATAATCCACTACCTGTGTTATAGGCAAGGTGCAATATGCAAGACATCAACTCCAGGGCAGCTCCCATACTTGCCAGGTGGTTTAGCTTTGGAAATTCTCCTAACTTCGCTGAACTCAGTGTTTTATTTGTGAAAACAGAATACTGATTAATAACACTGGGGAATAATTTTTTTTTTCATTTTCTGTTACATGAGATTTTAGAACTGTTTCTATATATTTCTGCATCACTGATTCCAAATATGAAATCCATTTTTTGGTGCATACTCTAGTTTTTATGCAATTTTAATTTCTTTTTGTTCCAGTTAATGGTATACAGTGGCTTTTAAATTGGAGTTAAAGGGCAACAACTCTTGAATTGAACATAACCACAAGGCAATTAATGTCTTACAAATATCACTTTAACATAATTGTAGTTGTATCTAAATGTAAAAAATTATTATCTGATAAAAACACCCTCTTATTTTGTTTTAAGATTGAATCATGGCTTCTTCGAGTAGGCGTAAATGGAAGAATAGTCCTGACACCTTCTGTTATATATGTGGCTGTTACACACTTCAATGTCAAAGGTGCAATATTTCATCATTTGTGACACATGCATATATTGCCTATTTTCAGGTTCCCCTTGGCGACCAAGACAAGAATTGGGCTCCTCATACTGTGTGTCATACTTGTGAGGAAATGCTTCATGACTGGACAAGAGGAAAACGCAAAGGAATGCCTTTTGGTATTCCCATAGTTTGGCATGAACTTAAGGACCACAGCAGTGACTGTTATTTCTGTCTGATCCATACAAAGGGCGTCAGCAAGCAAAAACGGCATATGATCGCATATCCTAATATTCCTTCAGCAATACGACCTATCCCACACTCTGAGACACTCCCGGTTCCAGTTTTCAATGGTTTTATTTCTTCTAAGGATGAAGAAAGTGAACATTGCGATCAAGTGTATTTTAATAAGATGCATGAGGAAATGGTTGTAGAATCTGAAGGGTCTTCTTCTGATACCAAGCAGTCATTAACCCCTCAGCAGTTTAGCCAACCAAATTGAATGACATAAAAATTGTCCTCAACTTTCTGAAGTATGAGGAGCATAACTGGATCATCTGTGTGGATCTTAAAATGGTAAATTTCCTGCTAGAACAACAGAGAGGTTTCACAAAGTATCCTTGCTTTCTGTGTTTGTGGGACAGCCGAGCTCGGGAGAAACACTGGACACAGAAGGAGTGGCCAAAATGTGAAGCTCTGGAAGTAGGGATGCAAAATATTGTGAATGAACCTGTCTGTAGTTAATCGAGACAGAATCATTTTTCCCCCACTTCCCATCAAACTTGGCTTAATGAAGCAGTTTGTTCAGGCTTTGAATAGAGACAGTGAATGCTTTCAACATATCATTTCTGGTTTTCCTGCCTTGTCTTTTGAGAAGATAAAAGCAGGTGTATTCAATGGACTTCAAATTCGAACCCTCATATGTGATGAAGAATTTGCCCGGAAGATGAATAAGGAGGAGAAAGCAGCATGGCAGTCTTTTGTGGCAGGTACAAAGAACTTCCTTGGCAACAAAAAAGCAGAAAACTATGAATTTCTGGTTCAAAGGATGCTGTTGGCTTTCCGTGACATTGGATGTAACATGAGCGTTAAGATTCACTTCCTGAACAGTCACCTGGATAAGTTTCCTGAAACTCTTGGAGCTGTTAGTGATGAGCAGACTACTGCTGGATCATAAAACAAATTGTCCTCAACAAGTACACAAATGCAAGAGCTACAAACGCAAATTTTTGCCTGAATAGAATTTAAATAAGTTTGGCGCAAATTTTATGATTAAAATAAGTGTTTTAATATGTTCTATTTCAAAATTGTAGACAAATTCTGATGCAATCATATTTTTAGTGTATTAGTGTACTTATTGCATTATATAAATTATTATATTTTCACAAAGATGATGCCCAAGAAGACATTCTACTTCATTATGTTAAATATGTTAAACTAAATGTTGAAAAATTTTCAGTAAGATAAAAACCTAAAATCTTGAATTTCAAAATAACTGTAGTGTACAGAGAAAAACTAATGTCAGATTTGAGATCGGCACACTTGAATTAGGTAAGAACAAGTGTTTTTGTGGATGTAATAAAAATTTTGTTCCCCAGTGTAATATCAAAAATGAAAGATGGGACATCACTCAGATTCTGTGGATATAAAAGAATATTGAACAACTGTATGCCCACAAATTTGATAACTTAGATGAAATGGACAAATTCCTTGAGAGACACAATTTTCTAAAACTCACTCACATAAGAAGAAATAGACAAGTAAGGGCTACATCTGTTAAAGGAATGAGTGAATAACTAAACCTTCTAAAATAGAAAGCACTGAGCCTAGATGAGTTTGCTGATGAATTCTACCAACATTTAGGAAAGAAATTATGCCAACTTTTTTTTTTTTTTTTTAATTTATTTATTCATTTTTAGAGAAGAGAGAGAGGAGAGAGAGGGAGAGAGAGAGAGAAGGGAGGAGGAGCTGGAAGCATCAACTCCCATATGTGCCTTGACCAGGCAAACCCAGGGTTTTGAACCGGCAACCTCAGTGTTTCCAGGTTGACGCCTTATCCACTGAGCCACCACAGGTCAGGCAATATGCCAACTTCTTACAATGTCTTTCAGAGGATAGAAGAGAAGCAGAGTCAATACTTCCTAACTTATTGTTCAAGCCAGCATTACCCTAATAACAAAAGCAAAGAAAGACATTACAAGAAAAAAAACTACAGAATGGTATCTCTCATGAACATACATGCAAAAATCTTCAATAAAATATTAGTATATCAATTCAAACAGTGTATAAAAAGAATTGTACATCATGACTAAGTGGGATTTATACCAGGGATATGAACCTGGTTCAACACTATAAAAAACAAAGTTGGAGGACTCACACTACCAAACTTCAAGATTTACTATAAAACTACAGGAAAGGGCTGGCGGGGGCTGAGCAAAGTATGACAAAAAAGAGAGAGAGAGAGAGTGGAAACTCATGGACACAGACAACAATGTGGTGATTGCTGGGGTAGGTGGAAGTGGAGGAAGGAACAGAGAAAATATTAATACATGGTGACAGACTAACACTTGACTTGGGAATGGGTGAACACACAATACAGTGTACAGAAGATGTGTTATGGAATTGTGTACTTGAAACCTGTATAATTTTGTTAACCAGTATCACCCCAATAAATTCAATTAAAAACAAATAAAATAAAGGGGGATAAAGAAACAGTGCTGTAAACCAATGAACAAAATAGAGTGCCCAGAAATAAGCTCACATAAATAGAGTCAACTGATCTTTGACAAAGAAAGAAAGGCAATGCAATAGAACAAAGTGTCTTCAACAAATGGTGCTGGAACAACTGGATTTCCTCATGTGAAAAAATGAATATATAAAGACTGTATACCCGTCATAAAAGTTAACTCAAAATGGATCACCCGCTTAAATGTAAAATACATAACTATAAAATTCATAGAAAATAGCATAGAAGAAAACATTTATGACCTTGGGTATGGTGATGACTTTTTAGATATAAAAACAAAGGCATGATTTGTGAAAGACATAATTGATAAGCTGGACTTCGTTAAAATTAAAAACTTCCAATCTGTGAAAGACAATGTCAAGATAATGAAAAGACAAGGCAGACTGGGAGAAAATATTTGCAAAAAACACAGCTGACAAAGAACTGTTATCCAAAATATACAAAGAACTTTTAAAACTCAATAATAAGAAAACAGCTTGATTTAAAAATATACTGAAGCCCTGGCCGGTTGGCTCAGTGGTAGAGCGTCGGCCTGGCGTGCAGAAGTCCCGGGTTCGATTCCCGGCCAGGGCACACAGGAGAAGCGCCCATCTGCTTCTCCACCCCTCCCCCTCTCCTTCTCTCTGTCTCTCTCTTCCCCTCCCGCAGCCGAGGCTCCATTGGAGCAAAGATGGCCCGGGCGCTGGGGATGGCTCCTTGGCCTCTGCCCCAGGCGCTAGAGTGGCTCTGGTCGCAACAGAGCGACCCCCCGGAGGGGCAGAGCATCGCCCCCTGGTGGGCAGAGTGTCGCCCCCTGGTGGGCGTGCTTGGTGGATCCTGGTCCGGTGCATGCAGGAGTGTCTGACTGTCTCTCCCCGTTTCCAGCTTCGGAAAAAAGATACACAGATGGAAAATAAGTACATTGAAAGATGTTCCACATCATATGTCATCTCAGAAATGCTAATTAAAACAACAATGATATACCACTATACTTCTTTTAGAATGGCCAAAATCCAGAACACTGACAACACCAAATGCTGGTGGGGATGTGGAACAACAGGAAATCTCATTCCTTTCTGGGAGGAATGCAAACTAGTACAGCTACTTTGAAAACAGTCTGGCCATTACTTACAAAATTAAATATACTCTTCCCATATGATCCAGCATTTGCTTTCCTTGGTACAAGAGTTGAAGACTTACATCCACAGAAACACTTATACATGAATATTTGTAGAAACCTTATTCATAATTGCCAAAACTTTGAAGCACTCAAGAAGATGTCCTTTAGTAGGTGAATGGATTAATAATTTGTAGACAATAGGATCCAGAAAATGGAGTATTACTCAGTGCTAAAAAAGAATGAGCTATCAAGCCATGAACTGACATGGAGGAAACTTAGGTACATACTACTAAGTGAAAAAAGCTAATCTGAAAAGACTACATACTGTATGATTCCAATTTAATGACATTCTTGAAAAGGCAATCTGTAGTGACAGTAAAATTATCAGTGGTTATAGGGAGATGAATAGGCAGAGTACAGAGGATTTTTAGGATAGTGAAACTATCAATAGTCTACATGATGCTATTATGATGGATACAGGCCATAATATATTTGTCCAAACTTGTAGAAGGTACAACACTAAGAGCAAAACGCATTGCAAACTATTGGCTTTGGGTGATTATGATAAATCAATGTAGGTTGATCAGTTGTAACCAACGTACCACTCTGATGGAGAATGATGATAAGGGTGAAGCTATGCATGTGTGGGGGCAGGGGGGGGGCAGAAATGCAAAATCTCTGTACCTTCTGTTAGTTTTTCTGTGAACCTAAAACTATTCTAAAAAAATAAAGTCTTAAGAAAACTGCAAAAATTGGATAATGGGAATACTTTGCAACACTGTTTTGAAGATTTAATATATTAGATGTGTATCATGTGGCTAAGTGCATGTAAGTGCCCAGTAAGGGGTGTCTAGTATTATTTTACCATTATTTTTAATTGCTAAATTGTTTTTATTCAAATTACTAGATTTTAAATTCCTTGAGTAAAGGCATATTTATTTCCAGCATATATTTTATTTCCAGCATATGCTGAAAGTTGACACATAATTAATAAAAATTTTTTAAATAGTTTATTCTCAATTGAATTAAATTGCTCCTACCGCTTCTTTGCTGAGAAAAACTGGTTACTTGAACTTATATAGAATATTGCTGCTTTCTTGTGCCAGGGACAAAGATACATTTGTTTTAAAACTAAAATAAAACAAAATATTGACAAAAACTGTATTTAATTTTCCAATTAAGCAAACAGATCCCGAACTATTGCATCATAATTACTGAGACTATTGATGCTTTCTCACTGTGGCCCTAATTAATAATGATCTGTTGTTTCATTGGAGAAATGTCCAAAGAAAGAGGGCTGTGCTGGGCAATATCATACATAATCACCTCAGGTATTGGCGGTGGCACCAGGATGTCACGAGCAATTGGACCTCAGTTCAACAACCTCAGTACTTGAGTCTGGCTAAGTAAGAATTCAGAGCTGTAAAGCCAGTAGCCACGGCCACCATCACAGCTGTCTGGCCCATGCAGGTTCACATTTGATTCGGACACACAGTAATGAAACAATGGAGCCAAGAACTGGTGTGCTGTTACCTTTAATCCTAGCTCATACCTGGCGGGCAAGAAATACACACAGTGAGAAAACACTTCCCTTTCCATTCAGGGCTCCCAAAGCCACTGACTTATTCAAGTTTCTTAGAATCAAAGGTTTGTACCTCACCAGCCTTATTCACCTCTGTTCCCCATCTCCTTCTCTTTGCACAAACTCTGCACAAACTGACTTCTCCTTCAGCACTCCACCATCTTGGCTGCTTCTCCTCTCCTCCACGTGGCCTTTCTCTGCTCTCCTACAGCATGGGCTCCTCTGCCCCATTTTATAGTGTAGAAATCCAAACCTTTAATCCAATATAGAAATAAGGAAGTCTCTGATACAAAGTCACTTATCTGAGGCATAAATGGGATTCCTCATAAGAGAGCACCACCCTACATCATGCAACAGTCAAGGGTGTGGAGAAAAGCCTTGTGTTGAGAAGATTTTAGGATTAAAAGGATAGGAAAGACCTAGTCTTAAAACTAAGCCTTAGGCTATAAGGACTCACCAGTTTACAACCTGTCCCCCACACCCAATGCAAACTATAAGTGAGCAAACATATATATCATATTTACAAACCTATCTGACCAACAAGAGCCAAGACTCAAACTATAAGAGAAAGTTTATTTAGAAAATCACAGAGATAGAAGAAGTGAGTTGTAGAAGAAATGGGCTCAGGAAACAAGTTACAGAGGCAGAAGAAGTGGGCACAAGGGCGGGCAATGCACCTGGAGTGGGGTGGAGGTGGGGTCAGGAAAGGGGGGTGTTGTTGGTGAGGGAGAGCATGCTGGGTTCTCCATCCTAAGGGCTTTGAAAGGTGGAAATCCTAGGGGAGGTCTCAGTGGAGGATCTCAGTAGAATATCCATCAGCTCTCCGGGTGTGTCCTTTTAGGGTTGTGGTCTCCACTGATTGGTTGGCATCAGGGCAGGGGGGGGTCATTTTTCAGTGCAGCTGATCCTGGTGTCAGCTATGGCATCACTTGTCTGGTTTTGCTACTTTTCTGGGCCAGGAGCTGAAACACAGCTGAGGCCCAGATGTCACCCCAGGGGCGAATGCTGAAGAGAGTGGTCCTGCAGGGCCATGAGAGCCACCCTTTATCCTCTTGTTTCTTTTCCAGAGGGTTTATCCCCTGGTCATTATGAAAAACAAAACAAAACAAAAATACCAAACGACCCCTGCTAGTACTGAAATCTTAGAAGCACTAAAATATAAAAAACTGAAAAATATGACAAAAAACAGGGGGAATGGATGAACCAACAAAAAATGTGAAGACAGTAATAAACTATAGAAAGAGGAGAGGAAAATTTTTTGTTTTTGTTTTTTTCCAGAACGCATGCAGACAACCCAATTTTGAAGCGATGGGTTTATGGCTTCTTTTACGTGGCCGTTTCTTCTTTCAGAACAATTCTAGTCAATCCTGCTGCCTTCCTTGTTTTCGAAAACCCAGTCAGACGTTGAACACCAAACGCTTAGCTTAGATAAACCCATGTTGATCAGCTTCCCTCGCAGAGCGCCAGCTTCCTCTTTCTCTCACTTAACATTTTTTCCTCTTAATCCTTCCCAATCTCAGCCTATCGATTGTATATTTCTAAGCAATTATTTTTTTGGCTGGGACAGCGAAGTCCACAGGTGTGGATGACTGACATCGCGCTGATAAATTCCATCTGTCCGCAGCTGATAGTGGCCTCCCGGGGCTCCCAGCTGCTGTCTTCTCACGCTCCAGAGCTAGCAGCCTAATCTATTCGCTGGCGGGCGGAAAAGGGCCCGCAGCTCACATTGCTATTCAACAGGAACAATTGGTTACAGACAGCACGTTTAGGGGCACAGTGGGGAGGCTTGGGGCGGGCAGCCTGTTCCCATAGTGAGTCATAGCTCCTCCAACGCCCACGGTAATTGTTCCTTTGGGTGGGGGGAGGATGGGAGATGGAATTTTGTGACCGCTAGGGGGAAAACTTGTAATTCCTGACTACCCTTGGCATCACACTTTATAAAAGAAAGATGAGGAAATGAGGTGGTTTCAAGAATAATAATTCAGCTGTGATGTAAAGAAATGAATACCAAAAGGGCAGGGCTGGAGGCAGAGCCCCTGGAAAGGCTTGGTTGAACTGGGTTCTTGAAACGTAAATACCAGATTTGGTGCGCTATCCAGTAAGAGAACCTAAGGGCAGGTGGCTCTCCCCTGTAACAGGAAGATGAGTGTGGCATGCATGTAGGGTAGGTGGGGTGGGAATAAAATTAAAAATCAATTTATTTGTAAAATAGACATTTCTAGCCTACAGAGGAGTGGGGCAAAGGTTTTCAATTCAAAAACAGTTTTTAAATTTTTTCTTAAATGATATGTAATGAGTAAATATTTAAGATTTAGGCCAATGGCTGAAGTGGCGATATCTGGGTGAAATATCTCAAGCATTAAAAGGCAGGAATTTCATGCCTTTCTTGTTATTTTGTTCCTGCAGATATCATTTAGGGACCATTTACTGTCATCTGAAGGCACCACCCCGCCATCGCCAAAAGAAGCAATGGTATTAAAGGGTTTGATGTATAGACTTTGATGTATGAAGTTAGGTTTTTTATAAAAGAATTCTTCAATGTATCAAAATACATTTACGCCCTTTCCTTCCATTCCTTCCCGCCTTCCTCCACCCCTTCTTTTTGAACCTCAGTAAATGTAAGTCCTCTCGCAATATACAGCAATGTCCTGAACCTTTTTCTTTTTAATTTATTGTGATAACATGGATTCAAGTGTCCCATTCAATATAATATCCTCGCCTCCCACCACTCTGTTCACCAATACACCCCCTTTGCCTCCCTCCCCCTAATTTCCTCCCCTCTACCCTTTGGGATTTGCTGTCCTGTTATCTGTATCTCTGTGTTATGTATATATAATTTCACTAATCCCTTCACCTATGATCCCATCCCCTCACCCCCCTTCCCTATGACAGCTGTCCCTCTGCTCCCTGTGACCCCTCCTCTGCCTCTATTCTGTTCTTCAGTTCACTTTGTTCATTAGATTCCTCATATAAGTGAGATCATAAGATATTTGTCTTTCTCTGCCTGGCTTATTTCACTTAGAATAATAGTCTCCATTGTGACAGCTCCTAACAGACTGAACTGGGGTTGGGTTGCATTTTTCAGGGATTTGACATGGTGTTGGGCCAACTGGACTTGGTGAACATGTTAAGGACACTACTCTTTATGGATTCTTGCTGTATTGGCCAAGAGTTTGCTTAAAGGCTTTAATCACTGTAAAAAAAATAATAGAAGACTGGATAAAGAAGATGTGGCACATATACATCATGGTATACTATTCAGCCATAAGAAATGATGACATCGGATCACTTACAACAAAATGGTGGGATCTTGATAACATTATACGGAGTGAAATAAGTAAATCAGAAAAAAACAAGAACTGCAGGATTCCATACATTGGTGGGACTTAAAAACAAGACTAAGAGACATGGACAAGAGTGTGGTGGTTACGGGGGGCACAGGGAGGGAGAGGGGGA
This sequence comes from Saccopteryx bilineata, assembly GCF_036850765.1. Lineage (NCBI taxonomy): Eukaryota > Metazoa > Chordata > Mammalia > Chiroptera > Emballonuridae > Saccopteryx > Saccopteryx bilineata. Next base: position 138,728,304 of record NC_089494.1, read on the forward strand.
GAGGGTGGGGGAGAGGCACAAAGAAAACTAGATAGAAGGTGACAGAGGACAATCTGACTTTGGGTGATGGGTATGCAACAGAATTGAATGACAAGATAATCTGGGCATGTTTTCTTTGAAAATATGTACCCTGATTTATTGATGTCACCCCATTAAAATAAAAATTTATTTATATAAAAAAAGGAATAATAGTCTCCAGGTGCATTCATGCAGTTGCAAAAGGTAAGATTTCCTTCTTTTTCACAGCTGCATAGTATTCCATTGTGTATATGTACCACTGCTTTTTAATCCACTCGTCCACTGATGGACACTTGGGCTGTTTCCAGATCTTGGCTATTGTAAACAATGCTGAAATAAACATGGAGTGCCTAATTTCTTTTGAATCAGTGACTTTGTATTCTTAGGATATATTTCTAAAAGTGGGATAGCTGGGTCAAAAGGCAGTTCCATTTTTAATTTTTTGAGGAAACGCCATACTGTTCTTCACAGTGGCTGCACAAGTCTGCATTCCCACCAGCAGTGCAGGAGGGTTCCCTTTTCTCCACATCCTCGCCAGCACTTATTTTGTGTTGTTTTGTTGATGAGTGCCATTCTGACTGGTGTGAGGTGATATCTCATTGTGGTTTTAATTTGCATTTCTCTGATGATTAGTGACTAAACATTTTTTCATATGCCTATTGGCCATCTGTATGTCCTCTTTGGAGAAGTGTCTATTCAGTTTTTTTGCCCATTTTTTTTTGTTTTTTTTTTTGTATTTTTCTGAAGCTGGAAACGGGGAGAGACAGTCAGACAGACTCCCGCATGCGCCCGACCGGGATCCACCTGGCACGCCCACCAGGGGGCGACGCTCTGCCCACCAGGGGGCAATGCTCTGCCCCTCCGGGGCTTCGCTTTGCCGCGACCAGAGCCACTCTAGCACCTGAGGCAGAGGCCAAGGAGCCATCCCCAGCGCCTGGGCCATCTTTGCTCCAATGGAGCCTTGGCTGAGGGAGGGGAAGAGAGAGACAGAGAGGAAGGAGGGGGTGGGGGGTAGAGAAGCAAATGGGCGCTTCTCCTATGTGCCCTGGCCGGGAATCGAACCTGGGTCCCCCGCACGCCAGGCCGATGCTCTACCGCTGAGCCAACCGGCCAGGGCCTTTTTGCCCATTTTTTATTTGGATTGTTTACCTTCCTGGTGTTGAGTTTTAGAAGTTCTTTATAAATTCTCGTTATTAACCCCCTATCAGACATATTCGTGAATATGTTCTCTCATTGTTTGGATTGTCTTTTTATTTTGTTCATGGTGTCATTTGCTGTGCAAAAGCTTTTTAGTTTGATATAGTCTCATTTGTTTATTTTGTCCTTTATTTCACTTGCCCGTAGAGATAAATCAGCTAAAATATTGCTACAAGAGATATTGGAGAGTTAATTGCCTAAGTTTTCTTTCAAGATGTTTATGGTTTTGTGACTTACATTTAAGTCTTTTATCCATTTTGAATTTAATTTTGTGAATGGTGTAAGTTGGTGGTATAGTTTCTTTTCTTTGCATGTACCTGTCCAATTTTCCCAATATCATTTGTTAAAGAAACTGTCTTTACTCCACTGTATGCTCTTACTTCGTTTGTCAAATACCAATTGATCATAAAGGCATGGGTTTATTTCTGGGTTCTCTGTTCTGTTCCATTGATCTATATGCCTGTTCTTATGCCAGTACCAAGCTGTTTTGAGTACAATGGCCTTGTAGTATAACTTGATATCAGGAAGTGTGATAACTCCCACTTTACTCTTCTTTTTCAGGATTGCTGAGGCTATTTGTGTTCTTTTTTGGTTCCATATAAATTTTTGGAATATTTGTTCTATATCTTTGAAGTATGTCATTGGTATTTTAATAAGAATTGCATTGAATTTTTAGATTGTTTTTCATAATATACACATTTTAGTGATGTTTATTTTTCCTATCCATGAACACAGTATATGCTTCCACTTGTTTGTATCTTTTTTTATTTCTTTTTTCAATGTCTTATACTTTTCTGAGTACACGTTTTTTACCTCCTTGGTTAAATTTACTCCTAGATACTTTGTTTGTTGTGTTGCAATAGTGAAAGGAATTGTTTCCTTAATTTCTGAATTAGATAGTTTATTGTTGGTGTATAAAAATGCCACTCATTTCTGAATATTGATTTTATATCCTGCCATCTTGCCTAATTCATTTATCAGGTCTAATAGTTTTTTGACTGAGAATTTAGGGTTTTCTATGTACAGTATAATGCCATCAGTGTATAATAATAGTTTTACTTTTCCAATTTGGATGCCTTTTATTTCTTCTTCTAGTCTGATTGCTGTGGCTAGGACTTCCAGAACTATGTTGAATAAGAGTGGTGAAAGGGGGTACCCCTGCCTTGTTCTTGATCTCAAGGTGTTTGCTTTTAATTTTTGCCCATTGATTATGATGTTGGCTGTGGGTTTGTCATAGATGGCCTTTATTATGTTGAGGTATACTCACTATATTTCCACTTTGCTGAGAGTTTTGATCATAAATGGGTGCTGGATTTTATCACATGCTTTTTCTGCATCTGTTGATATAATCATATGATTTTCATCATCCCTTTTGTTTATATGATTAAGCACCTTAATTGATTTGTGAATGTTTGTACCAGTTTTGCCTCCCCAGAATAAATCCCACTTCATCATGATGTATGATTTTTTTCATGTGTTGTTGGATTCGGTTTGCTAATATTTCATTGAGAATTTTAGCATCTATGTCCATCAGGGATATTGGCCTACTTTTCTTTTTTTGTAGTGTCTTAACCTGGTTTTGGAATAAAGATTATGCTTGCCTCATAAAAGGAACTTGGAAGTCTTCCCTCTTCTTGAATTTGTTGAAATAGCTTGAGAGGGATAGGTGTTAGTTCTTCTTGAATGTTTGGTAAAATTTGCCTGTGAAGCCATCTGGTTCAGGACTTTTATTTTGGGGCAGTTTTTTGATAACTTTCAATATCATTTGTTATAATCAGTCTGTTTAGGTTTTCTGATTCTTCCAGATTGAGTTTTGGGAGATTTTATGTTTCTAGAAATTTATTCATTTTACCTAGGTTGGCCGATTTTTTGGCATATAGATCTTCATAATATTTTCTTACAATCCTTTGTATTTCTGTGGTGTCAGTTGTTACTTCTCCTTTTTCATTTCTAATTTTATTTATTTGAGTCCTCTCTTTTTTTCTTGATGAGTCTGGTTAAAAGTTTGTCAACCTTGTTTACCTTTACAAAGAACCAGCTGTCGGTTTCATTGTCTTTTGTATTTTTTTTTTTAGCCTATATGTCATTTATTTCTGCTCTGATGTTTATTATTTCCTTCCTTCTACTTCCTCTGGACTTTATTTGTTGTTCTTTTTCTAGTTCTTCTAGATGCAAGGATAATTTGTTTATTTGAGCTTTTTCTTGCTTCTTAAGCCTATAGTGCTATAAATTTCCCTCTCAGGACTGCTTTTGTTGAGTTATTGTATGTTCATTTTCATTTGTTTCAAGGAGGTTTTTTTCTTCTTTGATCTCGTTGTTAACCTATTGGTTATTTAATAACATGCTATTTAGCCTCCAAGTGTTTGAATTTTTTTCAGTTTTTCTATTGTAGTTGATTTCTAGTTTCATGCCACTGTGATCAGAGAAGATGCTTGATATGATTTCAATCTTCTTAAATGTACTGAGACTTGTTTTCTGTCCTAAATGTGGTCTATCCTAAAGAATGTACCATGAGTACTTAAAAAGAATGTATATTCTGCTTTGGGGTGAAAAGTTCTAAAGATATCTATTTAAATCCAGTTGATCTAGTGTGTCATTTAAGGCTGCTGTTTCTTTGTTAATTTTCTGTCTGGAGGATCTATTCACTGATGTTAGTGGGGTATTAAAATCTTGTACTATTATAGTATTGCTGTGATCTTTCCCTTTATGTCCATCAAAATCTGCTTTATATATTTAGGTGCTCCCATATTAGGTGTATAAATATTTACAATGGTTATATCCTGTAGGATTGCTTCATCATTATGTAGTGACCTTCTTTATCCCTTAGTGTAGCCTTTGTTTTAAAGTCTATTTTGTCAGATATAAGTATTACTACCCCAGCTTTTTTTAATTTCCATTTGCATGAAATACTTTTTTTCATTTCTTCACTTTCAGTTTATGTGTATATTTTGTTCTGAGGTGGGTCTCTTGTAGACAACATATGTATGGGTTCTGTTTTCTTATCCATGCAACTACCATATGGCTTTTGATTGGAGCATTTAATCCATTTATATTTAAGACATGTACTTATTTATTGTCATTTTATTTTTTAAATCTATAATTCTCTTTTTCTAGATTTTTCTCCTTTTGTTCTTTTTATAGTAGGCCCTTTAACATTTCTTGCAGCATTGGTTTGGTTGTAATGAATTCTTTAAGGTTATTTTTGTCTGGGAAGCTTTTTATTTCTCCTATTTTAAACAATAGCCTTGCTGGATAAAGAAGTCTTGGTTGTAGGTTCTTGTTTTGCATCACTTTGAATACTTCTTGCCTATCCCTTCTGGCCCCAAGTGTTTCTGCTGAGAAGTCAGATGCCATGCTTATGGGGGCTCCTCTGTAGGAATTAACTGCTTTTCTCTTGCAGCTTTTAGTATTCTTACTTTGGTACTTTTAATTATGATGTGTCTTGGTGTAGGCCTCCTTGGGTGGTCCAAAGTTGATTTTTAAAGATGATTGTTTTTAAATTAAGTTGTAATCAATTTGGTCCTGGGTGGTGGCAGTTGGAATGTCTGCCTACTTCATCACCATCTTGGAATCTATACTGTCTTGGACCTTTTTGAAGCTATGCTTGTGGTGAGTTACACCTCAGACCCCCTGTGTGGCACTCCAGACCCACTGACATGCATCCAACCTTCTCCCTGGGTGCTTTCATCTACTTCAGAAGACAATCTATATGGAGATTTGACAATCCCTAATGGCTAAGGAATTTAAATGCATATCTACTAATAATCGTATAAAATGAGCTGTTAAACCATTTCACAGCTGATGGTTAGAAGATTACTATATTTTGATGAGCCTTTTCTACTTTTATACTTAGAACTAACATCATCTACTGGAAAGAATCAGAAGTGATATAAACAGAAAAGAACTAAGCCTGTATTGGAACAGCACCAACACCTCTAGACTTGAAGTGATCAAGATTCAGTGACATTCACATAGATATGTGTTATAGTGGGTGTAGGATGGTGGGGGGTAGGTATTTTTGGGTGATATGGCATGAAATAACTAATTTACATTTACAATGGATTATTTGCATGATAGACATACATTTTCAAGGTCATGATAATTGACAACTCAGGTGTCTAGACATACTGCTTTTAAAAATCTTTATGACTAAATTTGATTTTTGATTCCCAGTGTCCAATTCTGTTCTTGGTAGAATATAATTTAGCTACTTCTGAGATGTTTCTTCTCTCAGATTCCCCAATTTTTCTGTCAGTCCATATCTACATCTTATTTTGTTCTTTATTTTATATTCTAATTGAAACACAGTCAGGTGAAAGTTCTGCCTCTTCCCCACCTTTTCCCGGATGGTGGAGAGAGGGAGAAATATATGCACCAGTGCTTAGGCACTGACTGTAGCTCATGTCTTTCACTTGACCTTGACCTCGACCTCGACCTCAGCTCTGAGGTTCTTGAGGAATCCCAAGGTTGTCAAGAGTCATAACACAGCCCCATAATCCCTTCACCAATATCTCTGTGAGATGACCACTACCAGAGAAGGAACTGAAGAGATAATAGAGTTTCTTCAACTTAAACAGTTGCCCTCTTGTTTCCTGTCCGCACAACAATTTGAGAGGGTTGGATGGCTGACAAAATTTTTTTTTCTTCCATAAAATCTTGTTCTGTTGTTTCAAGTTTTATTGTCTCATGCCCAAAGTGTCTCTTTGTAAAGCTAAAGAGTATGAACAGTCTCTACAATCATGGGTGTTCTTTGGTTTAGCCTCCAGTTTGGGGAGGGTCTACACACACTAGGCCAGCCAAAAAAAACACACTTTCCCATGTCAATCAAAATATGTAGTGTTAATATATACTGGTAAGGATTAAAAACATGGAGCCCCACATTATAATAAAATGTATTAATATGTATTTCATGAGCTTTACAATCTAAACTCAAAAAGTGGAATAAAAAATACAAAGACACTGAGAAATCAGGCAGATCTGTGTACAGATAATTTAAATGTGGGTTTTTAAATATAGTTATGATAGAAACTAAGCATATGAGTTTTTTCATAGCTTTAAACACTGCTGTTATTTTTTTTCATATTTGGAGGAAAATCAGCCTGCTTAGGACTACTACCGCACTTTTTACCTGGGACACTCAAAAACTCCCCACATTAAAGCAACACTGTGGGAAAGTTACTGAAAGAACAGGTCTGATGTGGTCCCCAGATAGATAACACCGTAAACAACAACAACAATAACAAAAACAACCAAAAAATAAAACAACTACCCTGAAGCAGGCAAGAACCTGGGAGGAGTCAGGAAAGGAAATAAATGAAGGGTTTTTTTCCTGGTCTTCAATAAATTTCTAAGTCCAAGCATGATGTTTGAGAACTTCTGGGAATTTCAGTATGTCTTCCCCACTGACTCTAGTTGAGATGGTGACAACTATCAAGTGTGTCACCAAAGAATTCCTCCTGGGAAAAGTCAATGGCTACTTCTCATGGGTGCCAAGTACCCCAGCTTTGGATTGAAATCACAAACCAGACTGAGGCTCAGATGTCTCCCGTGCTTCTGCTACAGTGCCAGAGTTGGAGTCTGAGAATAGATAGAATAGGGCATTAATATTTCTACAATTTTTTGATGAATAATTATATTAAACTATTTCTCTTTTCTACATTATTTGAGACCCTCTTCTAAATACCTAAGTTTGTGGACTCACAGAAAAGGCTTCTCAATATATATTCATTGTCTTAGCTTAGGCTGCTGTAACAAATTACCATAGACTTGGTGGCTTAAATAACAAACATTTATTTCTCACTGTTCTGGAGGTTGGGAGTCAAGATGAGGGCAGATTTGGATCTGGTGAGAATTTAACATCTCTGGACTTCACTTTTTTTTCAAATGAGATCTATGCTCTCTGAGATTATACTCTGAGTTATACTTTTGTTTAGCTATAAAAAGAATCATAGATTCCAAGTCTAAAAAAGATTGCAATTATTTATAGGCGTGAGTGTATGTGTTTATTTCTCCTGTGAACCCTAAGAATACCTAAGAAAAGATCCTGGTGGCTAACTGAGCTCAAATTTTAAAAAACAGAACCTAGCAGCCACTTCTACACAGGGTCCTCTCAGGCCAACTGCACTTCAGGGAGAAGCCTGCTCTGAATGCTTCCCTCTGCACTGAACTCCCTGCCTACACTGCATTTTTGTCATTTGAGCAGCCCTGATAAAGGAGTTCCTAGAATCCGATTTCGACCAGCAGGACTGAGGTTTTCTCCATCCAGTCAGAGCTGTACTACTCCAACCAACCAGAGTGGCTCTATTCTGACCAATCAAGACAGTGCCTTTGGGACAAACCAAACTGTGAAGATTTAGAGTCCTCATTTGCATGAGAACAGGCCAGTCAGGGATCCAGGGTGGGGACTTCTGTCCCTATAAGCCAGCTCCCCTTTGCCTCTTGGAGTTAAGGTGACCAACTTTTTTAAAATGAAAAGGAGGACAAAAATAAATTGAAGAAAACAATATCATAAGTAAAAGAAACATTTTATTCATTGCAACAATAATACACTATAATATGATAAATGCATAATAAAAACATTTGTAATATTTTATATTTTAATTATGCTTACATGTCTATAATTTTTAATAATATTGTAAGAAAAAAGTATTCTTTTAGATACAAATATGTCACATCACCTGCAATGGATCAACTCTGCATCGATTGAATCTGAACATTTACAGATTAGTCTTCCAATATCAAAAAGGAGGACATGTAGGAGGACACTTTTCAAGGGAGGATGGAACTTACAAAAGAAGGACTGTCCTCCCTAAAGGAGGATGATTGGTCACCTTACTGGGAGTGCACTTTCCTTTTATACAGAGGATTGAAGACTGTTTCCTTGGTTGAGCTGAAACATTGACAATGTCTTGAGGAAGCAGAGTAGACTGGAGCAGGCCAGAGCAGGCTGGCATGGAGTAGAGCCCACAGAGCTCAGTGGAGCACACCAGCACTCCACTCCACTCCAGCACAAAGTTAAAAAACAGTTGAGCAGACCGACAGAGCTGCCAGAGAGAGGCCTGGCCCCAGGGCTGCCTCACAGCCGTGCTGTGTCACAACTGAGCTGTTCCACATCCATGCTGTTTCATGCTGAGTCACAACTGAGCTGTTTGCACTAAATAAAGTTTACTTCTCCATGGCACCTCAAATTGGGGATTCCCGTTGGCGCTCAGTGGGTGCCAAGGACTATAGGTTGACACTCCTAGACTATAAACTTCTTAAAACAGTAAGTGTATCTTCCCATTACTAAACACAAACTGGATGTTCAGTGAATGTTTGTTGACTAAGTGAAAAATAAATTCCTCTATAATAATCAGGGAATAGGTATAACAAATTAGTTTGTGGGTTTATGAAAAAACTGGCGTGTCCTATTGCATTTTTTACCTTTGGTTTTCATGAAACTGTTGGTATAAAAATGTATGCTATTTCCTCAGATTCTAGTGAAGAATAGGAACAGGGCCAAGTTACTTAGCAAAAGTGTTCTTCTGTGAGCTTCCTTTAGCCTTCTATCAATATATATCATATATATATTTATATATAATGCCTGAATCTACTTTGTTTTATCAAAGAATTAGCAAACTGGTTTTGACTGGTAATACTCTTGCAATACCCAGGGGCAAAAATCTTGAGCCTGAACAAAGCATCTACAATCTTTGCAGTGATGTGACTAGAGCTGACAAAGTCTATACTGGCTGAGACATTTTAAGAAGCTGCTTGGCTAAATAAACCTGCTGTCAATTTCTTGTAAGATATCTCTACTTTCCTCCTCTTCAGTGTTTGTTGCAGAGCAAAAACTTAGCTAATGGAGCATTTTGTCTCAATGTTTCATTGAACTGATTCAATTGATCTCAATTCCTAAGGTAGTATTTAATTAGAGAGGGATATATGCCTTCCCACATCATAAATGTATGCTAAATTTGTTGTCCTTTATGATGTAGTATGCATATTTGCTCAATTTTGCTGTGAGAATAAATGGTTAAATGTCTTCTAGTTTGCTTTGCCACCCAGGGTTAGAAAGAAAACAAGTCATTTATCCTTAAAAACTCCCATGAGGCCTGATGGAGGTGTGTGCTTTTAAATAGATTTCTGTAGCAAAGTGAACAGTAGTTTTAAAAGCCAGTGACATATTTTGAGAATTAGTTATTTCCTATTTGTCAGCTCATACCTTTAGATTTTGTATTTCCTAGTTCACAACAGACAGACAAGCTGACTCAATGCTGCCCCCAAGTGTTATGTCAAAATATGGGCACAGTAGGGAAAAAGCAAAACAAAGCCACTCAGCGTAAAAAAAGAAACACATTATTAAAATCCAAGGTATCTCTTAAATTGTTTTTCTTGTTGCTATTTAAAAAGAATACCTTATGAAATGAAGTCAACTCAACAAATCTCTTTGGCAAACCTGCTCTATGCTTTGTGTAGCAGATACAAAGAAATAGAATATGGTCCAAACCTTTAGAGGCTTTTAAATAAGTTAGAGAGACAAGAATGGGTTAAAGGTTAAATAAAAGACTAATAGAGGTCACCAGAATGTATGAGATGAACTGTTAAAATAAAGGTAAAAGAAATCTATGTGATTTAAACAAAGTACAATTGACAATACCATTTCCCCCCAGGGATTGTGCTACATAATTTTGTTGCATTCATTATCTCATCCAATGTGCACAAGACCCTGTGAAGAAGGTAATCATTTAGCTTTTTATTTCTTTTCCTGAATGAAGCTGAAGCTTCTTGTTGAGAGAAGGTCACTCAGCAATGACAAAGCAGAGCAGGGATTCACCTCAGGTCTCCCTGACCAGAAAGCCTTTGTTCTTACCTGAGATGCTTTAAGGCCACAGGATTCTAGGGAAGGGAGCCATCACTCTAAGAGAGGGAGTGGGAGAAGAACTGGCTTTTCAATGAAGCCAGAGCACTGCTTGGTTTGGTTGAGGAAGCAAGAGGTTTTCAGTCAGTCAGACCTGTTAGCCTGGATTTGAATCCAAGCTCAGCCACTTACTCAATTTGTGACTTTGACAAACTTCTTAAGGCCAGTTTACTTCCTTCAAGTGAAGATGTAATACTGTAAATCCAGTAGCCGTGGCCATAACAGCAGCCTAGCCCATGCGGGTTCGCATCAGATTCGGACAGACAGTAATGAAACAATGGAGCCAAGAACTGGTGGGCCATCATCTTTAATCCTAGCTTGCACCCAGTGGGCAAGTAAAACACACACTGGGCTCCAAAACCCACTCATTCAGTGCTCACAAAGCCACTGACTTATCCAAGTTTCCTAGAATCAAAGTTTTCTTTCTAGCTCACCAGCCTTATTCACCTCTGTTTCCCATCTCCTTCCCTCTGCACCAACTCTGCACAAACTGGCTTCTCTCTTAGCAATCCACCATCTTGGCTGCTTCTCCTGGCCTCCACGTGGCCTTTCTCTGCTCTCCTACAGCATGGGCTCCTCCTAGAATGCAATCACTCTTCCCCCGGAACAACCTGATCTCTCTTCCTTTTAAAACCTTTTTGACCTGACCTGTGGTGGCGCAGGGATAAAGCGTCAACCTGGAAATACTGAGGTCTCTGGTTCGAAACCCTGGGCTTGCCTGGTCAAGGCACATATGGGAGTTGATGCTTCCTGCTCCTCCCCCCTTCTCTCTCTCTCTCCTTTCTAAAAAATGAATAAATAAAAATAAAATAAAATTTAAAACCTTTTGGTGCGAAAGCCCTCCCCCAACACATATTAACATAATCACGCCCATTCCAAGCAAGAAGGGCAACTAATATTATCACCTGGGTGACAGGCTTCACGTGGGCAGCGCCATCTTTAACAAAGTGAGCATAATATATTTTATCTGCCCAACAAATACCCATCTCTATTACGCAGCAGACATGCATGGAAAGGGTCTGGTCCATGGTGGCTAGCTTATCAACTCAGTTCCCTTCAGCATGGAAGACAAGTAGGAGTTGTGAACCCAGTGGGTCAAGGCTGTGAAGGTCAAAGAAGAATGTGATTTCAGAACATGGAATTTCTCTGGGGAATTTTATAATACATTCAGGCTACTGGGGTGCCACAATTTTCTAGATTGTATAATATTCACTTTCAAACACCAGCCTAGAATGTATGTTTCCTTCCACAAATGTCTGCCCTAATCTCTACACTCTTGGGGATGTAGCTGAGAAAAACACAGATAAAAAAATATATATGTAAATAAAAAATACAAAAGAAACATTACCAGGGCCTTTCTAGATCAGATTTATAGTTTCCATCTCTAAGCCATTTATTACCATATGTAAAATCAGGTCGTATCTGGGGAAACTCAAATTATTACTTTGTTAAAGAGAAAAAGATAGGCCCCAAGTGGTGACATTTATACTAAAGCCCATGATACCAAACCTAGATTTAATACCTGACCTAATTGCTGTTTCAACCTCTCCCAGAAAAATAATCTTAATCAACTAGTTGGAATTTTCTGGTCAACACCATGTGGGAGCCTTCTCCATCCCCCATAGAAAGAAGATATAATCTGTATGGTAAAAAAAATCTCTGCTGTTTCATTACCCCCAAAAGAAGTCCTGGTCTAAAAATAATACTTTCTTATCTTTTGTTAATAGCTGCCTTGCCACCCTTCTTCTTATAAAACCTTTCCTTCTGTACTACCCCCTCTGAGCAGCCTTCTAGTTGCTAGATGGGATGTTGCCCGACTCATGAGCTGCTTAATGAAGCCAATTATATCTTCAAACCTACTTGGTTAATTTTTTTCTTTAATTTTGTTTTGCTTTGCTCAAATAAAGTCTAAGATGCTGTTGACTTAGCACGATGCTGCAGGCCACTGGGTCCTCTTCTATGTCATGGCAAAGTCTTTTTTTTTAGAAAGCCTATTGTCAGTTCTATCCAATTTTAGCACTTTTAAAATTACTGTTGTTATATGTGCAATTTCCCTGCTGACTTGAAACAGTTAATTTGCTTCTCTAAGACTTCAAGTTAGGACTGAACGTGACCCAGGCTGTGCCTGCGTCAGGAGATGGAGACGGACCTGAGCAGCTTGGTCATCTGCTTGTGATTACATGGGCTCTTTCTGCCACAGTGAAACTTCCCTTTGGCTGAAAATTTCAGAAACCAATAGGCCCAATATCATCCTGGTGTAATGTGTTTGAACTTTTACTTCCCCTTTTAAAATAATTAAAAAAAACTATTTTGAAGATAACCCAATTAACACTTTTCCACATTCTGGGAGAGTAGATATTTGTGTCCTTATCAGAGATGTTGGATTTATAGGGTTCCTGCTTCTTCGTCAGTTAATAGGTTATTCGCAGAATACTTTTTAATTATATAAAATTCCTAAAGAAGAAGATGGAGGAAGAAGAAATAAAAGAAATTTCTCTGCTATGATACTCTGAGCCCAGAGTAAGATGCAGCTTTGACACACCCTTCGGCATTTAGAGTTCTCTTTGTAACTGGGAAATTCCAATAGGAGATTTTTAAAAAAATTTTTTTTTTGTATTTCTCTGAAGTTGGAAACGGGGAGGCAGACAGATTCCTGCATGCACCCGACCGAGATCCACCCAGCATGCCCACCAGGGGCAATGCTCTGCCCATCTGGGGCATTGCTCTGTTGCAACCAGAGCCATTCTAGTGCCTGAGGCAGAGGCCACAGAGCCATCCTCAGTGCCCAGGCCATCTTTGCTCCAATGGAGCCTCCGCTGCGGGAGGGGAAGAGAGAGACAGAGAGGAAGGAGAGGGGGAGGGGTGGAGAAGCAGATGGACGCTTCTCCTGTGTGCCCTGGCTGGGAATCAAATCCGGGACTCCTGCATGCCAGGCCAACGCTCTACCACTGAGCCAACCAGCCAAGGCCTCCAATAGGAGATTTCTAATGCACTTGCCCTGCCCTTCCACGGCTTTGATCTTCCTCCAGTGCTCACTTCTTTGTCGGGAGCCTATCCAGCCTTGCTGTCTGACAGTCGCAGCAGAAAAGAAGCATTTGCACAGCATATATTTTTGGAGTTGTATCTGCACATTTCCTTTGACAATTCTTCCTTATTAGGGTTGTGCGCATTCACTGTTGGGGCGGGTGCACGGTATCGTTCCAACAATACTGTACTTTCCCAGGCTACTCGAGATCCTGAGGTCAACCAGTCTGAGAATATCTCTCCAGAATTACTCCAAAAGGAATCATACAAATCCCTTTGACCACTCAAGCCCCCTGAGTTCCTTTTAAGAAAATTTACCAGCAACTCAAAAAACAAGAGCTAGAGGCAATTATGAAGGCAACTGTACTTCCCACTGTCAAAGCTGTTCCCCTCGGGAGTTCCTTGAAGAAACCCCGACTAAAGAATATAACCCACTTGCCTAAGCCCATAGACATAGGAGACTAGCTATGGTATCCTCCGAAAAGGGCTAGCTAGGTCTGTAGGGAAACTCCCTCCTAAAAATCGTATTATGAGAAAATAGGTTGTGACTTACACATTACTGACGATGAATAGGTGGGAAACAGAGGCTAAACACAAAAGCACCTTTCAGCCTTTACCTAGCCCATTGCTTAAGTCCCCTAGCCTTTTTATACTATAGAAAAACTTTCTGTTCCTCTTACATACCTGACCTTCAGGTAGTGGAACGCTCTGAGAAAAATTCAGTTAGAACTTAACTAGTAGATGAAAATAGTAGACAAACAATTTTACTGGACAATAGGCCATTAGGTAAAGCAGAGTTATTAATCAATAGTGACCTTTCAGAAACGTGCGTATTGCTGATGCCAATATTGTTGTTGCTGCTCAAGGTATTGTGTAACTGTACTTAGAATGGCTTACCACCTGATTTATAGCTTAAAGAAATGTACTAACCTCTTCCTAGATAATTCATTCATATTAGAGCAAAAATAACTATTAATCAATGTATTCTGCATAACAATTGATTATAACTTAGTGTATAAAAATAAAGCTATACTAGCAACTGGCAGAAATGCCTGGCAGATGAACTGGAGTTTGGTTCTCTCACTCATTTCTCGCCAATGCTGTCCATTTCTTTGGGGATCCCTCGACCAGCTGGAGCTGGACTCTGGCACTTCTCCTCTTACTCAGATCCGGGTTCATAGCCCATCAATCAATACAACTCTCCTGTGTGAGTTACAAAACCTCCCACCCCTCTCCCCCTTTACTATTCTCACCTGGCCAACATTCTACGTGGAATCAACCCACTTCTCTGCCTTTGTTACTCTTGTATCTAAGGTGTTGAATCCAGTTGGAGAGGAGCAAAGACACACTGGCTACATTGTTGTGAATGTATGGACCCAAACCTCAGGGGCCCTCTGCATTGCCTGCTGGCCCTGGGTCCTGGCCACTTAACTCCTCTCCACTCTTGGAGGACTGTTCGTGTGGGCTCTCTTCAAAACCTCTTTATTCTCACTCTCAGCTGATTCCTTCTTACTATTTACCTGACATGATGGAAATAATCAGAAAAGAACTTTTACTTCTTCCAATCTTAAAATTACTAATCTAACTGCATCTATACCCATAATTCTGCCCCCCATGACAATGGATAACTGCCCACAGCTTTATCTAAAGTCAGCGCCCTCAGGCACCAAGTCCCATCTCCTCTCACCTCTTCACCGGGCTGTTCTCACAAAGAAACAGACGACTCTCCCTCCCCTCCTTTCCTTCGAGCTACTGTCCCATTTCTTTGTGGCTTTTTCTAGAAGAGTTACCTAAAAGGTTTGTCTTTGCTTGCTCTCAACTTCATGTCCCATGCTGTCTTGAATACAGCCAAGCGTTTCCTCCCCCATCTTGACAAGAAACCATTCCCATCCAGTTCTCACGGGCCTGCTATGAAAAGCCACCTGTTGGTCCTCAGTCCTGCCTTTTCCTCAGTGCCCCAGCCCATTTGACAGAGTGGCCTCCCTCTCCTGCTGGAATCATGTCTTCCCTTGGCTTCTGAAACACAGGACTGTCTTGTTTACCTGGTATTTCACTGCTTGTTTTATCACAGATTTTTCTATTGAATCCTCCCTCTTTTCCTTAATTATAAATTTTGGAAGGCTCCAGGGCTCAGATCTAAGGCTTCTCCTACACTCAACCCACAGATATTCCAGTCCCATTACTATAAATATCATCTATACATAGATGATTTGCAAATTTCAATCCCAGCTCAGACCTCTCTAGCAGTCCTTTATCACACATATTGTACTGACTGCTTAGCACGCTCATACAGAAATTGTGACCTTCCTCACTCCAAATTCGCTCTATTCCCTTGAGTGTCACCTGTCTCAAACAGGAAACCCACACTTAATCAGTCTCATTGGGGAGTCATTTTAGAATTGTCTTAAATCCCACATCCAGCACATCAACAAACCCTAGTGGCTCCAACCTCAAAATATGTGGGGGAAAAACACCACTCCTCACCTTCTCTCCTGCTCCCTTCTCAGTCCAGGGCTCTCTCTCATGAAGACTGTTCACAACAGCCTCCTCACTGGCTGCTCTGCCTCCTGACTTGCCACCTACAGTACAGTGTCAGTGCTGCAGGGAGGGTGATCCTTCAAAGCATCAATGGGGTAATGTTATGCCCCGCTCTCAATGCCCCAGAGCTAATGGTGTCTGGTTCATTCAGGGGGAAGCCCAAGTCCTTGCCATTGTCTAGGTCTCACCCTTCACACCACTGGCTACTTCCCTCTCATGCATTCTGCTTCACCACACTGACTCTCCCAGTTGTCTCCTGTAGTGGTGACTAAAACATTGCTATCTCAGGGCACCCACACCTGTTCTTCCTGCTCACAACACAATCTCCCTCTCAAACATTCACATGGCTTGCACACTCACTTCATTCAGATGTCAGTTCACATGAAGTCTTCTTTAACTCCCTTGTCTGAAGTAGCACCTCTGTCCCCTTAGCCTACTTTACTTTCTTCACCACACTTCTCATCACCTGATGGCCCTTGTCTTTGGGTCATTCATGAAATACCGGCTCAGAAAGTGGAAGTAATACAGAAGAATAGCTGACCTGTTTCAGCACTATTAGTCGCGGAGAGGAAAATCAACACAAGAATGGAAGAAAATGATTCATAAAAAAGTTTCCTGGTAAGAGATTTGGCCAGCTAGCCCGCCCTCGCCTGACCCAGGAATTGTGTGCCTAAGTTCACATATGAATTAATGCCTAGAATTCAAACACCTTTTCCACAAAAGCACTGTTATTTATGGTCCCAGGTGAGAGAACAACTATTTACTCCATAACAATGTTGGTGAGTCAATGTCAAAACTCAAAGGTTGACATGAAAAGATGAGGTATGAGAAAGGGAAGAAAAGAGAGAGAGGAGAATTTCTTGTTTTCCTGAGTAAAGGACCAGTCTAAATAAAATTTGGAGTGTGGGACTAGTCTTCCCATCTCCATTGCTGACCCCTTGTTCGTGCTCCCTTGAGCACCTTATTGTTGCTTCTATCCTTTCTCTCAAAGGGACTCGGACTCCAACATTATTTCCTACCCTCACCCTTGTCAGTGATCGTTTCCTTGGCACATTTGGCCTCCATTAAGCATTAGGAGGCTTTCAAATTGAATCAACTTATTAACTTTACTGTAATACCTCCTCAACATTCCGGAAGGAGCCCATTTTCCCCCTAGATGTGTTTTCAAATTGTTGGAATATCAGTTTCTCAAGGTAGAATGAGAAAAGTGTTTTGCAGATTTATTTTGCTCATTGTAAGGCCAGGAGGCGCCATCGTGGCCATTCACATGCAGGTTCCCATTGGATTCGGGCAGACGATAAAGAAATGGTGGAGTCAGAGGATGGGGGGCCATCCTATTTATTGGTGTCTCACCAAGAGAGGCAAACCACAAAAGAAGACAAGGGAAAAGCAGAAAACCAGCTCTTCCCATGAAGGGCAAGGGATCAGGGAAGCCCCTGCAATTGTGATAGCAGGAACTGTGTGTCCAAGCTCCTGGTCTGTCCCACTTTATAGTGTAGAAAACCAAAATCCCTTAATCCAATATACAAACAAGGAAGTCCCTGATACAAAGTCACCTATCCAAGGCATAATTGGATTCCTCATGAGAGTGCACCACCCAGATCATACAATCAGTCAAGGGTGTGAGGAAAAGCTTAGTCCCAAAACCAAACCCCAGGCCACAACGACCTGGCCTGCCCACAGCCTGTCCCCCACACCCAATATAAGTCACAAGCGAGCAATCATATATATCATATTTACAAACTTATTTGACCAACACTCATGTTATTTCTGCGTGTTTTAATTTTGGATTTCAATTTAGAAATCTATCAAATAATCAGTCATCTTCACAACTTGGCCACAGTATTAGGGAGTGAGACAGGGACGGGGGAGGGGAGACATAGCAGCACTTTCTCTGAAGGAATGTTCAACTAGATGCTGCCTAAACCCTTCAGGCTCTGTCTGCCTCTGTGTACTGACACAACTTTCCTAAGTGAAATGACGTGTTCAGGTTACTCTTCAAATCCTTGCTGCAGCTTCCCTAGATAACTACTGTCAGAAGGAGTGAAGGGAACACGGGAAAACTAGTTTACTTAGTGATTAATGGGGACTGGTCCATATTTAATCACAGCTCCTCAACTCAGACTTGAAAACTTCACAAGTCTTCTTGACTTGTCAGCCACTCTCCAGGCTCTGTGAATTCAGAGCCCAGCTTATCTTTGGCATTAAGCAGGCGGTATTAGCCTCAGGTCTTCAGTTTTCTGTGCGTCACTCAGTGGCTAAATCAAAGATGCGTCAGGAGCAAAATTAGTTTTCCTGGACCTAGTCACTGATAATCATGAGTCAGACAACTCCACTTTAAATTCTTTGGGATAATTCCCAGTACCTTGACATGCTAATTTCCATAAGTACATTGGGAGCCAAAGTACACAAATCACTTGGGGTATTACAACAGATGTTGTGCATAATATGTAAAACTTTTTTTAAAAGAATAAATATGTAACCGAAAGGTAATAATAATTCAGATGGCCTTCCTCCTGTCAAGTGTTCATGCCATACTTATCCATGTTTGTTAGCATAGTCAGAATGGCAATTTTATATCAAATTACAATTTCCCCAATTACATTTTCATCTTGAAAATCTGCCTTTAGCTCTTCATCTGAGAATGAGGTTACCCATTTAAAAAGAAGTTATATTGTTTAATATTAACAGGGAAGCAAGTCACCAAATTCTGACAGATTTCTTAGGAAAATATAAATAGCATTTACCTATTCAGACAGTTCAAATCAAATTTAGATGTAAAGCATGGACTAGAGGTCCTGAAATAGGGCTATAGAGCCTAACACATTTTCTGAGAAATCCTAATTCTAATGTTCATAAAGTATAAAGCCAATATGATCTGTAGTAACAAGAATGACTTGAAATTAAATTACTTTTCATAACTCAATATCAGGCTCATCCATAAAAATAAGAACACTTGGATTTTCATTACTTCTTTTTCAACCTGACTTTAACATCATTCTCTCAATTCTATGTTGGGATTAACTAAAAAACAGAACTCCAGGCTGAATATTATTTTATAAACTACTAAAATATCAATTCACTACTTGAGCATGAGGGGTGGGCAGGGAGGAAATTAAACAATCCTGCCTATCATGGTGCCTTGCATTATGAACCAGCATTGAATAATTATTAATCATAATAATGAAAATAATTAAATCAGTTATCAACCATTCTCAACAGTGCCACTGTTATTAAAATATAAACAGAGAATTTAAGCGGTCCTAAGGAGAAATGTCAGGAGGAAAGTATCTTCCAGGTTTAGCTTGAGTTTAAACACTGGCAAGTAGTGCATCGGGTTCGGTGGAACTCCCAGGGACTCACACTGAACAAACCAGTGGCTTCGTATACTTACTTATATATGCTTACTTACAACGTCTCGCCTCGGAACATTTTTCTCCTATCTTTCCTGTTCCACTAGCAGAACAATGAAATTCCCACTGTCTGTACTTACAAACCAGATTGCACAGCAGTTTCCAGTCCAGAAATGTAGAAAGTCATCGTGGGGAAGAATAATGAGAGCATTGCGTGTGATCTCATTCTCACAGATTTGTCTTTGCTCAAAATAAGATCCAGGATCCAGCACCAGTTGTCCCAATATTTTTCTAGAGGGAAACTTTTGAGATGATTCCCACTTATAACTCTCCAACCTGCAATTTCTACATGTCATGTTTGTTTTCACCTCTTGATAACAATTGCATCTCAACTGCTGTGAAGTGTTAGCTCCAAATTTTAAATCCACCATTTACAAACTCCAGCAAAGCCATGGCATCTTCTGAGGGGTTCCCCACAATTTCACATTTCAATCAAATGAGCTGTATGGAAAATCAGCCAGTCTGGCAACCTGGCCACAGTGCATGGTCTCTGCTCCATATGCTTTATTTTAAAATTAAAATTTTTATTTTAAAATAATTTTAGATTTATAGTAAAACTATGAAGGTTGTATCTGAAAGGTCGGTGGATGGGGGCATGGTGACGTAGGGACTCAGACCCGCCTACTTTGGCTAGGACCGCCCACAATCAAGCCCACCAAGGGAAGCTTCCCAGGAACCATTTGGAAAGAAGCGATTGTCTGCCAGCCAGTGAAATTTCACCATGTCATAGTAGCTCTACCTCCCTAGAGGGACCCTTTAAATATCTGCCACGCGGTTTAATCTTTGCAACTTCCCTAGCCTCCATTTTCTCCATCTTTCTTTCCTCGGGGCCAGGGAACCTTGCCGGGCGGGGTGTGCGCTCTGTACTCAATAAAGCCGTTTATTATTCCACACTTTGCGGCTCCGAGCCCTCTTCCTTCCTTCTCGGCGGGGGAAAAATACCTTACAGTATCGAGTTCCCATGTGCCCCAACTCAGTTTCTCCTATTATTAACATTTTATATTCCTATGGTACATTTGTCTGAATTAATGAGCCAACATTATTATTATTATCTAAATTCCATCCTTTATTCAGATTTCCACAGTGTTTACCTAATGTCCTTTCTCTGTTCTAGGGATCCCATACAAAATGCCATGTTACACTTAGTCATAATATTTCCTTAGACTCTTTTGACTGTGATAGTTTTTCAGACATTCCTAGCTTTTGTTGGCTCTGACAAAAGATGTTAAGCACCTTTTCATGTGCTTAATCTGACATCTGTTTATCTCCTTTGGAGAGGTATCTATTCATACCTTTTGGTCATTTTTTAAAGTAAAAGCTTCATTGAGATAGAATAAGTGTGTCATAAACTCACTCTTTTAAAGCATACAACTCAGTAGTTTTTAAGTGTATTCGGAGTTATGCAAACACGGTCTCATTATCCCCCAGAAACCCCACACCTGTTAGCAGTCACTCCCCATTCTTCCCCAACCCCAGGACCTGGCAGCCACCAATCTACTTTGCATCGTTAGATTTGCTTATTCTGAACTTTCCAGATAAATGCAATTTTACAATGTGTAGTCCTTTTAAGTTTATTTTCTTTTACATAGAATGATGTTTCCAAGGTTTATAGATGCAGCTTTAAAACGAGAAGTTGTAAAGCAGGCGTCCCATCCTGTCGAAATCTTCGACAGGTTGTGTGAGTTCAGGCATGAGCATTCTGCACTGGATTTAAAAATAAGAAAGTGATTGCAAATCTTGTGAGAACAGTTAAATGTCCCCGGGCTTCAGAAACAAAGCAGGATATTTTATGCAAATTTAAGCCTGTGATTTCTGAAAATCTGACAAGAAAGCCTTAAAGCAAGGAAACTAATTATCAGAAATAATATGGTGTGACTGCCTAGAATATTAGTTTTGATTTCTGACCGTGGTTTCTCATGTAGTGACAACAGCCCAAGCTCATCCCCTTCTTTGTTTGGGTATTTCCACATTTTACGAGAAATTTCTCATAATAAGAAATGTTATTTAAGAAGCCTTTCGTATGTATAATCACAGTTTATGACAAGGTATGGTGCCATGTCCTTAAAATGTTTTAAGTGTACCTTTTTCTTTTTTTCTTCTGAAAATGTAAACATAAGGCCAATTCCAAGACATGGCTGTGATTTTTTCATTTGCTAGAACTCCCCTGCCAGGAGAGAATAGTCATCTCTCCCTGAACGTGTAGGATGTTATTCCAGGACAAAATGTTCTTGAGTTCTAAGACAATTACATACCATCTGGAGGCAGGACAGCAGGGTCCTGACTGTTCTGGATTGTGACATCTTGAAGTAAAGAGAGGGTGAATGCTGCTCCGCTCTCCCTGCTGAACCTCTGCTAAAGTCAGAACTTTTTCTCCAGAGCAGAGTTTAATTTGGAGGAAGATTCTGTTATTGTTATAAGACCACAAAGCCCTCAACACGGAAATATTAGGGTGCATGTCCCCCTCTCCCCCTCACCCCTTACCCCCACACACAGCCTAAGGAAGCTTCCTGAAAGGATTTGAAGTGCCTGGTACCTGCTTCTACTCCCTCCTTTACCCTGGGAAGCAGGCCTTTTGACCGAGGGAACTCTTTTCCTCAGTCCACAGAGACTCCATGACAAAGCCTCAAGATAAAGAACAACAAACCGTAAATCATCTCATCTGCTCCTTGATAATCTTGACTCTCTTCTACCTTTCTGTGTGGTTGTGTTAATAAAAGGAATCATTAGTATTAACAGTGCTAACATTTATTGACCATATGCTATGTCTAAGGTATGATTCTAAGTGCTTTACAAAAAGCAGATGAAGTAGGTAAAGAGATCTTCTTTGTATAGGTAAGGAAACCAGGACAAGCAGAGCCAGTGGGCAATCCCAGGAAAGAGGCGATGGGAGCACGCAGTTTAGATGCCCCCTGGCTGAACCACACCTCACCCCTGACTTTTTAAAGCATAAGTAAAAAGGGAGCAATCATTTCACCTCTTAGACAATATCAAAGAACATGAGGTCAGGAAGCAGCGAAGGGTCAGCTGTTGTTTCTGCAGGCACTGTAAAACCAAGCCACGTGAAGAAGACTGCTAGAGCTCCCAGAACAGAAACTGCATGGCAGAGTCATGTCCCCATCAGAGGGCAGGCCTCTAACAGCTTTACCTGTCTGCACCCTGGAGGCAGAAACTCACAGTGCCAGGGAGACAGAAAACTAAAAATACTAAGTTTGGGCAGAAGAAAAGAAAGGGGAGGGGAGGGGAGGGGAGGGGAGGGGAGGGGGAGGGGGAGGGGAGGGGAGGGGAGGGGAGGGGAGGGGAGGGGAGGGGAGGGGAGGGGAGGGGAGGAGGGAGGAGGAAGGAAAGAAGGAAGGAAGGAAGGAAGGAAGGAAGGAAGGAGGAAGGAAGGAAGGAAGGAAGGAAGGAAGGAAGGAAAGGGAAGGAAGGGAAAGAAGGAAGGAAAAGGAAAAAAAGGAAGGAAAAGAAGGAAAGGAAAAAGAAGGAAGGCAAGAAAAGAGGGAGGGAGGAAAGAAGGGAGGGAGGAAGGGAAGAAGGGAGGGAGGGAGGATTGCACCTCTCCCTGAATCCATGGCTAACTGTGCCCCATCTTTGCCTGCCCCAGTACAGTGTTCCTGTTGTAACATTTGTTCCCTTTGTTTTAATATAAATGTTTTGTTCAAGAATTTAGGCACTCAGGATTACTTTTGTTTTTAGCAAACACATAAAGAGGAAAACTCAAAACATGTATTTTGGAAGGGAGAGGAAAGGTCAGATACAAATGTGATAATTGACCATTGTGGAAGGAAAAAGGAACAAAGCCTGTACGTATTTTTGAGTAGAGACCCATCTAGTGGCCATGAATAAATATATGTAAAAGCAATCGCCTAGGAATTGCAAGTAAAAACAAATGAGATGAAGAAGCAATGATTAGAGAGGCTTGGCAACTTCCATTTCAGTTTTCTCTCAGTACATTTTCTGGGACCTATTTTACAATATAGCTGTACAGTTTAATCAATCAAAATGCAAAATATTTTTTAAATGCCAAATTTAGAAATTATTGTTTGTTTTCTTTTGGTAAGTGTTTTCATAGAATATTTTTTCCATGCTTTATACTTATAAAATTTATAGGTACTTAAAAAAACCTCTTGTAAGAAACATATATTTTTTGTTTTTTAGATTACTTTATCAGCTTTATTGAGGAATGATTGATGTGCAATAAGCTGCCTCCACTTCAAGCACGCAGTTAGTGAGTTTTGACAGATGCGCACACACATGAAAATACAACCTCAACCAAGATAAACGTTTTCGCGGCTTCACACGGTCTGCGTGCTACCTTGCCCTCCGCCGCTCTTCCATCCTGGCCCCATGCGGCCACTGCTCTGCTTCCAGGCACCCCAGATTAACTTGCATTGAACAGAACTTTGTGTAAAGGAAATCCTATCATGATGTGATGAGCCATTTCAGTAGAATAATAATTTTGAAACTCATTTTTGTTTTGTATAAACCAGTAGTTCTCTCCTTTTTGTTGGTGAGTAGTATTCCATTGTATGGATATACCACAAATTATCCATCCATGTGGATGTCTAGGTTGTTTCTAGTATGAGCTGTAATAAAAAAAACTTGCTATAAACTCTCGTGAATAAATACTTGTGTAAAAATGTTAGTGTGTGTTTTTTAATTGATTTAGTTAGTCCTGGGAGTGGGGTGGCTGGATCCTATGATGAGAGTATGTGTAACTGTCTAAGAAACTGTCAGTGCATTAAAGTGGTAATGCCATGCTATAGTACCACCAACCAGCTAGAGGGGTTCCAGCGGCTCCATATCCTCACCAACGCTTGATAATGGTCTTTTTAATTTTACTCCTTCTAATAAGTCATCTCATTGTGGTTCACATTTTCCCCTAATTGTCAGTAATATTGAGCACCTTATCATGCGTTTATTTATAAGCATGTAGACAGAAAGGAAAATAGACAAATAGTACCTTTCACCCAGTCTCCCATCTCTGGCACCAGGATGCCAGATATTCATGGATTTGGGTATTTTTCCTATCAGAATGAAAATTGAATTCTGAGGCAAACAATCTCTCTACTTTAATCTTAAACATGAGTCAGGCTCTGGCATTTAGATTTTCCAGGAGAAATAAAACCATCTGAATATACCCAATTTATCTTTATATTATCTTAAATACAATTACATAATTGCAGACTAAACTTAAAAAAAAAATCCTCTGTGATTTTAAGGCAATATTCTGACAGTTGTTAAAGAAAGTGTGAAAAATTGCCGCATTGTTCATAGCCACAAAGATCACAAACGTGAAATATTCAGTGTTCAATAAATGACAATTGAGTGTATAAATTATGCCCTTATAACATGGGAACTGTGTAACATTTATTTATGTGGAAAGATTTTATAATGTATTCAACCAGACAAGCTAAGTTTTAGAATTATATTTAAATATATTGTTACATATTTGTGTATATGTTAATGTATTTATATATAAATATACAGATATATCTGTAAAGTTTTAAAGAGTTTTCCATTAGTTTGTTGGTATTCATTCTCTCTTGCTCTTTTTTTATCTTTTGAATTAATTCAGTCACTTCTGTTGCAGGATTAACACTTTTTTCCTGAACACTCCGCAGTAGTCCAGGTGCTCCAGTCATGTGGTCAGACCTCAAAGCTCTTCACTTCCTGCTCTGCTTTCCTTAGGGCTCCTTCATTTCCAGGTGTGCTCTCCCCACATTATGATAGCTGTTAGCCGCAGCTTTAGGCTGACAAGCAAATGGCAGAAAGAGATTATCTTTCCCTCATAGATCAGAGAAAAGTTCACTCCTGGAGGTGAAGTCCCTTGACCTTGTTTGGATCCTGCGCTCCTGATAGCACAGTAGGACTAGAGAGGCCCAGACCCAGAGGGGTTGACCAGCAGTCCCATGGATGATGATGATGATGATGATGATGATGATGATGAGTGAGCATGTGGGGGCCTCCAAAGTAAAACTGAGCTGAGGTGCTGAGAAATGTGAGATGTCTGGAGGATAGGCAAAAACACAGATGGTCATTACATCTGTACTTTTAGATGTTTTTTAAAAAAATGCTTGGATTTCTTGTGTCTAAATAAGGAAAGGCCAAGTCATTTTAAAATGCTCAGTCTCTTTCCATTCTTAACAGCTTTTTCCAAACGCAGCTTATGTTAAGGTGATCAACATTTTTACATGAAAAAGAGGACAGAAATAAATTAAAAAAACAAAATCATAAATAAAAGAAACATTTTATTCATTGCAACAATAATATACTGTAATATGTTAAATGCATAATAAAACCATTTGTAATATTTTATATTGTAATTATGCTTACATGCCTATTACTTTTTAATACTAATTGTAAGATAATATTATCTAAATGAGTACTTATTCATTGAATGAATATTTTTTGTCAATGTATCATCTTGTAACAATATATTGGAAATATCTGAACAAGAAATATCCTTCATATTGAATTTTACGGCAAGGGCTGCAGCTAGAGTATCAACATTCAATCTCGATTTCTCACTTGTCCAAAAATCATTAGCAATTGAAAACCCTCTTTCAACTGCTGCATTAGTTCCAGGACAGCATAACGTAAATTGAACAAGAATAAATAAATTTTTACATGGAATGTGTTCACTTTTGAAATGGCTGAATATTTCCACCCATCTTTTATCAATTCCAAAGTGTTCATTTTCCCATTGTATTAATTATTCAGAATTTAAATACATATTCAGTCTTCTAATTTTTTCAAAGAAACAATTGTCATCTATTTTGATGTCTGGCATTTCTTTAGATAAAAACTCAACACAAGATTCAATATCTGTCCAAAATATTTGTGACAAAATAACAGTTTCCTGTGATGTTTGTTTCAGACCATTCTTTGGTATATTGAAAACATGTCTGGTAAAAATTCTGCACTTCTTTGATAAACTTTTCTGTTATGCCGAGATTTGATTCCTCTAAGTCTGACAATTTTGTTTTTATGATTAAAGGAAGAAATTTTTCTTCAAAATGAGATTTATATTGAAGAATAGTCATTCAAAATAAGACTTCCAAGCTTTTGAATCACTTTGTGAAAAACAGATGCTTGATTATGTACAAAAGACATCAATATCTCAGCTATTTTATTATTGTAATACAATTCCAGGATTTTAGGACATTTGTCTAAACTTATAAAATATGAACAGAGAGGCTCAACTAATTGTAGAACACACTGTATAGCAGGTGTTAGAGCAAGCCATCTAACTTTTGAATATGCTGAAAGTATTTTGTATTCAACATTTGCTTCTTCACAAAATTGTTTTAAAATAGCATCACGAGCAGTAAAATGATTAAAATGCAAATAAATGGTAGTTATTATTACTTCTACATCAATTGACATGGCACATGATGCTGTGTTGATTGCATTTGACAAAATATGTGCATTGCAGCTTATTCCTAGGATTTTCTTTTGGAGTAACTCTTGTAATTTTACATACACATTATTCACCCCTTTGCGTCTTCGCCCACCAAAATTTGTATTTGTATTATCAGCCATTAGTGCAACAGCTTTGGATTTCAAATTGTTTTCATTTATTACTCTGTATAGATGGTTTGACAAAATTTCAGAAGTTTCATCCTCAATGGATTCTAAATTTAAAATTTTTACTTGAATGCCCTTGGTAACATTAAAATATTTTACTATTATTGAGTATAATTTAATTTCATTATGATTTGATGCATGAGATAAAATTGTTACAAATGCTTACAGTTTCCAAGTCCTCTATAAGTATTTTGTCACAGTAATTTTTATTTTTAATTTATTTTTATTTTTTATTTTTATTTTTTATACATTTTTATTAATGTTAATGGGGTGACATCAATAAATCAGGGTACATATATTCAAAGAAAACATGTCCAGATTATCTTGTCATACACTTACGTTGCATACCCATCACCCAAAGTCAGATTGTCCTCCGTCACATTTTATCTAGTTTTCTTTGTGCCCGTCCCCCTCCCCCTCCCTCTCTCCTCCTTCTCTCCCACGCCCTCCCTCCCCTCCCCAACCACCACACTCTTGTCCATGTCTCTTAGTCTCGTTTTTATGTCCCACCAATGTATGGAATCATACAGTTCTTGGTTTTTTCTGATTTACTAATTTCAATCCATATAAT
This sequence comes from Saccopteryx bilineata, assembly GCF_036850765.1. Taxonomy (NCBI): domain Eukaryota; kingdom Metazoa; phylum Chordata; class Mammalia; order Chiroptera; family Emballonuridae; genus Saccopteryx; species Saccopteryx bilineata. The sequence goes on from NC_089494.1 coordinate 138,755,551, forward strand.
GTTATCAAGACCCCACCATTTTGTTGTAAATGATCCGATGTCATCATTTCTTATGGCTGAGTAGTATTCCATAGTGTATATGTGCCACATCTTCTTTATCCAGTCATCTATTGATGGGCTTTTTGGTTGTTTCCATGTTTTGGCCACTATGAACAATGCTGCAATGAACATGGGGCTACATGTGTCTTTATGTATCAATGTTTCTGAGTTTTTGGGGTATATACCCAGTAGAAGGATTGCTGGGTCATAAGGTAGTTCTATTTTCAGTTTTTTGAGGAACCACCATACTTTCTTCCATAATGGTTACACTATACGGTCCCACCAACAGTGAATGAGGGTTCCTTTTTCTCCACAGCCTCTCCAGCATTTGCTATTACCTGTCTTGTTGATAATAGCTAATCTAACAGGTGTGAGGTGGTACCACATTGTAGTTTTGATTTGCATTTCTCTAATAACTAATGAAGATGAGCATCTCTTCATATACCTGTTGGCCATCTGTATTTCTTCCTGGGAGAAGTGTCTGTTCATGTCCTCTTCCCATTTTTTTTATTGGATTGTTTGTTGTTTGTTGTTGAGTTTTATAAGTTCTTTGTAAATTTTGGATATTAGGCCCTTATCTGAGCTGTTGTTTGAAAATATCATTTCCCATTTAGTTGGCTGTCTGTTTATTTTGTTATCAGTTTCTCTTGCTGAGCAAAAACTTTTTAGTCTGATGCAGTCCCATTCATTTATCTTTGCCTTCACTTCCCTTGCATTTGGAGTCAAATTCATAAAATGCTCTTTAAAACAAAGGTCCATGAGTTTAGAACCTGTGTCTTCTTCTATGTACTTAATTGTTTCAGGTCTTATATTTAGGCTTTTGATCCATTTTGAATTAATTTTCATACAAGGGGACAAGCTGTAGTCAAGTTTCATTCTTTTGCATGCGGCTTTCCAGTTTTCCCAGAACCATTTGTTGAAGAGGCTTTCTTTTCTCCATTGTGCGTTGTTGGCCCCTTTATCAAAGATTATTTGACCATATATATGTGGTTTTATTTCTGGACTTTCTCTTCTGTTCCATTGGTTTGAGTGTCTATTTTTCTGCCAATACCATGCTGTTTTGATTATCATGGCCCTATAATATAGTTTGAAGTCAGGTATTGTAATGCCCCCAGCTTCGTTCTTTTTCCTTAGGATTGCTTTGGCTAATCAGGGTTTTTTATACTTCCATATAAATCTGATGATTTTTTTGTTCCATTTATTTAAAGAATGTCATAGGAATTTTGATGGGAATTGCATTAAATTTATATATTGCTTTGGGTAATATGGCCATTTTGATTATATTCTTCCTACCCATGAACAAGGAATATTTTTTCATCTCATTGTATCTTTTTTTTTTTTTTTTGTATTTTTCTGAAGCTGGAAACGGGGAGAGACAGTCAGACAGATTCCCGCATGCGCCCAACCGGGATCCACCCGGCACGCCCACCAGGGGCGACGCTCTGCCCACCAGGAGGCGATGCTCTGCCCCTCCAGGGCGTCGCTCTGCCACAACTAGAGCCACTCTAGTGCCTGGGGCAGAGGCCAAGGAGCCATCCCCAGCGCCCGGGCCATCTTTGCTCCAATGGAGCCTTGGCTGCGGGAGGGAAACAGAGAGACAGAGAGGAAGGAGGGGGTGGGGGTGGAGAAGCAAATGGGCACTTCTCCTATGTGCCCTGGCCGGGAATTGAACCCGGGTCCCCCACACGCCAGGCCGACGCTCTACCGCTGAGCCAAGCGGCCAGGGCCTCATTGTATCTTTTTTGATTTCCCTTAAAAATGCTTTGTAGTTTTTGTTATATAGGTCCTTAACATTCTTTGTTATGTTTATTCCTAGGTATTTTATTTTTTTTGTTGCAATCGTGAAGGGGATTATTTTTTTGAGTTCATTTTGTAATATTTCATTGTTGGCATAGAGAAAGGCTATGGACTTTTGTATGTTAATTTTGTATCCTGCGACCTTACTGTATTGGTTTATTGTTTCTAGTAATCTTTTTGTGGAGTCTTTGGGGTTTTCGATGTATAGGATCATATCATCAGCAAAAAGTGATACTTTTACTTCTTCTATTCCGATATGGATGCCTTTTATTTCTTTGTCTTGTCTGATTGCTCTGGCCAGAACTTCTAGTACCACGTTAAATAAGAGTGGAGAGAGTTAACAACCCTGTCTTGTTCCTGATTTAAGGTGGAAAGTCTTCAGTTTTATGCCATTTAATATGATGTTGGCTGATTGTTTATCATATATGGCCTTTATCATGTTGAGATATTTTCCTTCTATACCCATTTTGTTGAGTGTCTTAAACATAAAGTTGTGTTGTATTTTATTGAATGCCTTTTCTGCATCTACTGATAAGATCATGTGGTTTTTGTTTTTTGTTTTGTTGATGTGGTGTATTATGTTAACCGTTTTACGTATGTTGAACCATCCTTGAGATTCTGGGATAAATCCCACTTGATCATGATGTATTATTTTTTTAATATGTTGTTGTATTTGATTTGCTAGTATTTTGTTTAGTATTTTAGCATCTGTATTCATTAGAGATATTGGTCTGTAGTTTTCTTTTTTTGTGCCATCCTTGCCAGGTTTCGGTATGAGGTTTATGTTGGCCTCATAAAATGTGTTTGGAAGTATTGCTTCTTTTTCAATTTTTTGGAAGACCTTCTGTAGAATAGGGACCAATCTTTTTTGAATGTTTGATAGACTTCACTAGTATAGCCGTCTGGGCCTGGACTTTTATTTTTGGGGAGACTCTTAGTGGTTTTTTCTATTTCTTCTCTACTAATAGGTCTGTTTAGGCTTTCTGCTTCTTCATGATTCAGTCTAGGAAGGTTGT